>NC_057849.1:43255933-43880933 GCF_015237465.2 Chelonia mydas
GCTGTGCACATCCCTGGTACTTCAGAGGAAGGATATAATATAATATAATATAATATAATATAACATAATTATAATATACACCCTCCATGGCTGGACTGAATGACAGACTAAGGCAATGGCTGCCTCCAAAGCAGCAGCTCTTAAGGAAACAAGTGAGGCAGCAGAAATGGTCTTTCTGAAGACCTCTCTACCAGCTACTTGTCTATTCCTATAAAAAGCTTGATCCCGCCAGCTCAGCAGCAGCAGTAACATAAGTAACCTATTCTCAGGACTTTAACCCATGCCAGGGCAGGGCTGGGGTGACATGTCACTCTTTGGTTGGCCTGCAGAGAGCATGGAGGCACGTGAACTGTCCCTGCTTCTAGACCAGCCATAGAACCCTGTTGATCTATTCTATGTTAAATGAAAAGTGCAAACCTGGAAATCCACTTTCAGCACAGGTTTACCACAGCATGGATTAGCAAGGTGTTAATGTACATCCACTGCCTTCCCTGCGCCCACAGATCTTGTAATTTGATTACAAAAAAGCTATCATGTTTGCCTGGCTCAATTTGTTCTTTATATCTGGAAGAATCTCCCACACACTGATCTTGGGCTTTTTTCATGTGGCTTGTTAGTGGTGCTCAGGGGCATGCACCCCTCATGTCCCTCTCCCCCGCCTCCACTCTGGGCATCATTTATTTCCTTCTCTGGCTCTTGTTTTCCTGTGTTACCCAACCACTCACTCCCACAGGGTCCTTTGGATGTCTGTCTGTTCTGCATTACATAAAACTTTCCAGATCGCCCTCCTTAGTAAGCAAGGGGGTTAGGGCTGGAAGCATTGCAGCTCAGCTGAGGAGATCTGCTGCCATATGCATACCCAACATGTAGTTGCTCCATTAGCTAACCCTAAAATAAACAAATGGGGCAGAGGTATCGGTTGGTGCTGTTTTATTCAGGTTAATAATATACCATGAACTCTATCCTAAACAGCAATTCACGTCACTGACAATTATAGCTTATTAGAAGTGGTCTTTATATGTGACAGCAGCAATGTGTCCTGGTTTGGGGACATGAAGAAGCTGCCTAAAAAGGGTGGTGTCTTGTACACGTCACACTGCATTGTAAAAGTATGTGCAGGCATTCAATACATTAACATTAGACTTTCTACTGTCAAGATTTTCCAACTGGTATTAGCCAAAAACTAATGGCAAGAAGGCAAATGTTTCACTTGCAATGGCAGAAAACTTACTAGTGGTGTTGCAGGCTGTCTCCTGCTACTCCCTCATTTTCATTTACAAAAAAACTCCTGGCTGTACTAGCATACAGCTGGCAAATAGCCAAGAGACAAAGTACCTTCAGGATTGTGCTGGCTTGGCCAGGGGCATTGGTTAATTTTATTTACTTTTAGTATTTACCATCTCCCTTGGGACTTCTTGATTATGTTTTCCAATGTGCAGACAACATTCCTAACAGCAACTTTTAGGATGTTGTCTTCTAAAGTTCATGATCCAGTAGTTAAAGGTGAACTTCAAAGGAAAAGGGGTTGTGGGTTTTTTTCCTCCCTTTTTTGCTTCTTTAGGGTGTGTAATGAAGGAAGGTCTGTAAGGCAAGCTGTTTGTTTAAATAACAATCTCATTTTTTTCCATCAAGTTTTTTCTACCTCATTTTTCATGGGTACCTGGAATACTAGTAGGATTATGACATCAGAAGGCAAAGAAACTGAAGCTTGGTTAAGTAAAATGGTTGGTTTATTTTATTCAGACTTCAAGCTCTGTTTTGTTTTTTTAATTCCTACTTAATCCAGATGCCCAACAAAGAGTGGGAATAAAAAGCCTCTTTGTTAAAGAGAAGTCTTTCTTCAATTAAGGGCTGAGAAAACTCACTCCTTTTCTCTCGGTGCCAAGGAAATCTTCAGCAAACCTAAGGAAGTAAAGACTTGATATCTCTAAGGTAAAAATCAAGTAGAAAAATAAATTAAAAAAAAACCAACCACCAACCTTTCAGGCCCTTCGGTATAATTAATGAAGAAACATGTAAGAGCACAACCGCAAATATTGTTCCTTTGTTAGTCACCTTCAAAACACTGCAATGGGAATAAGGAAATCAGTCTTCCATACCTGGCTCTGTGACTTTAGGCAAATCACGTCACCTCGCTGGACCTGTTCTTTCCCATCCATAAAACAGAGATGAAAATGCTTATCAGTCTCCCAAGATGTTAGAAGGCTTAGTTCATTAAAGTTTGCCAAGTGCTTTGAGATCTGAGGGAAAGAGCTAGTGAAGTGTTTGAGACTGTTAGACACAGAGCCAGATTCAGCTGGGCAACAAACGCCACTGACATCAATGGAATTGTGCCCACTTATGCCTAGGTTGAGTCTGGCCGACAATTTACAGGATGTAAGTGAGGATGCTGATTTATTTTGAAGTCACTAATAAGGTTGATTACCCAAAAGGTAAATATTGTCTTAAGCAGCTGCTAATTCCCTCAATATTTACTCTGCGAGAATGACTCGTATTGATTCAAGACACTAGACAGTTTGTGTATTGTTCTGCACATTCGGTTCGTCTCTCACTTGCACCCGTGCAGTTCAGCAGCAACTTTGTTGAAGTCAATGGAGTTTTAAAGGTGTAAATATAATAAAGTCAGAATTAGGCTCTACATTTTAAAGTAAAATAGCTACCTTTACTAGGTATATATAATATTTTATATTCATTGTACATGATTTTTTTAATGGCATGTGTACAAGATATTCAGAGATTAGGAATTGGGCATAATGACCTGCGATGATGGTGCAGTTTTGTATCAAGCTGTCCTTCGGCTTGTCCCATCAGCTGCATCCGGATATTGGTTTTTGCGTCTACAGTCATAGAAAAGTAGGCTCATGTTAATTTTTTTCTGGCTAAAATACTAAATTAATTTGCTTGGAAGTGGCTCCCTTTCAAGAGCAGCAAGGAGTTTTTTCAGCCCAGTGATAAGTCCAATATATATATATATATTTTAAATTCCTTTTCCTCCAGTCGCCTTCCTCCCATAAAAAATGCGCAGGTGGCTGCTGCCATCCACACTGAGGGCTTGTCTCCACCTGAAGTGCTACAACGGCACAACGGCAGCCCTGCAGCTGTGCCACTGTGGTACTCCAGCCACCCATGCAGACGGGAGGGGTTCTCTGGTCGGTGTAGTTAATCCATCGCCCAGAGAGGTGGATAGCTAGGTTGCCAGAAGAATTTTTCCATCGACCGAGCACTGTCTACACCGGGGGTTAGGTCAGCTTAACTACCTTGCTCAGGGGTGTGGATTTTTTTACACCCCTGAGCGAAGTACCTGGGTCGACCTAACTTTTTAGTGTTAAACCAGGCCTGAGTAACAGGGAAGAATAGTTAGCTCAACAGCTTTGTTTGAGTCTAGTGAACTGTTCTTCTTCGAGTGCTTGCTCATACTGGTTCCAATTAGGTGTGCGCGCGCCGCGTGCATGATCGTCGGAAGATTTTTACCCCAGCAACACTCGGTGGGTGGGCTGAGGCACCCCCTGGAGTGGCGCCTTCATGGCATCGGATATATGCCCCAGCCGACCCAGCGCCCCCTCAGTTCCTTCTTGCTGCCCGCGACGGTCGTTGGAACTGTGGAGCACAGTTGCCAAGTGAAGCAGGATGGCACTGGTCCCGGTCCCAATCTTGGTCCTGGGACCTTTCACGGCGTCACTCACAGTCCTGGCACCGATCTCATTATCGGCACCGGTCGTACTCGCGATGCTGCTCCAGCTCGCGGAGATCCGAATTGCAGTACGTCCGGTACCAATCGGACTCCCAGCACCGCTCTCGGTACCAGTCAGAGCGGCACTCGACCAGGAGCCAATCCTGGCACTGATCTCGCCAGAGGTCGTCATCGAGATCCAGATCAGGCTCCCGGTACCGATACGACCACAGGCACCAATCGACGTCTTGGTACCGTTCTGCATCACGCCACCGGTCCCCGGCACCACGGCACCGTACAGCACCAGGGGACTCTGTGCAGACACATTCAGCACCACTTTGGCCATCTCGCTCCGCCTCCACATTGTCACGCTCACAAGGTGGCCACCACACCCAGGACCAGGGTGAGAACAGTGCAGGCCAGTGGCTGGACGAAGGCCAGGACCCGGGCCAAGGACCTCCACAGTGGTCTTTTTGGACCCCCTGGGCATACCATCAGGCCCAAGGGGTTCCTTCGGGGGCTTCCCGTTCCGCCCCTTCAGAGCCCCAAGTACCAGAGGCCACTGTGTCTCACCACCCACCCCCCCAGGGGGTTCTGAGGTGACTGCTCCAGTGCCAATACAGGCCCAAGCCCCTAGCGTGGTGGACCCTGGGCAACAAGATCTTCCACAAGAGGACCTCATGCAGGATCCCTTAGTCCCAGGGGTATCTTCCTCATCCTTGCCTGATGAGGCAGTGGCAGGGACTACGGTTTCGGGCCCTCCTCCTATGGACCTCCACGCCCAACAGGAACTGCTCTGCAGGGTGGTGTGCAAAATGAACCTCCAGGTAGAGGGGATGGTGGCAGTAGAGGACTCGGTGGTTGACATTCTGTCAGCGGAGGCACCGTCCAGGGTGGCCCTCCCAGTCATACAAACTATACAGGCCAATGCCAAGACAATCTGGCAATTGACAGCCTCTGTTCCACCTACGGCCAAGGGGGTGGAAAGGAAGTACTTTGTCCCCTCAAAGGAGTACGAGTACCTCTATATGCACCCCCAACCGTGCTCCCTTGTCATGGCCTCGGTCAATGAGAAGGAATGGCACGGTTAGCAGGCCCAGCACGTAAATCAAAGGACGCTAGATGCCTAGACTTTTTTGGGCTCAAGGTGTACTCGGGCGGAGGCTTGCAGCTCAGGGTGGCCAACCAGCAGGCACTCCTGAGCCGATGATTGTAATTCGTGGCACTCTATGGAGAAATTCAAAGAGTTGGTTCCACAGGAGTCCAGAGAGGAATTTTGGGCTCTAGTAGAGGAGGGCAAGAAGGTGGCCAGAACCTCCCTACAAGCTTCTCTGGATGCGGTGGACTTGGTGGCTAGGCCCCTGGCCTCAGGCATAGCCATGCACTGCATCTCGTGGCTGCAGGTCTCTGGCTTACCACCAGAGTTGCAGCAGACGCTCCAGGACCTGCCATTTTATGGCCAGGGCCTATTCTCTGAGAAGACAGAATCTAGGCTGCAGAGTCTGAAGGACTCGAGAACTATCATGCGCTCTCTGGGAATGCATACTCCAGTAACGCAGAGAAAGCCCTTCAGACCACAGCCTCAGAGGTCCTACCCTCCCCCTCAGCCAAGACACGACTTCTTTAGAAGACGCGGCCGAGGTGGTAGAAAAAAACAAACTGGCCATCAAGCCAGCCAAGGCCAAGGCCCTCCCAAGCCATCACCAGGGCCTAAGCAGAACTTTTGAAGGTGCGCCCAAGGACTGAGCACCAGTCTCCATTCAGGATCCTTCCCCACCTTTCCAAGATCGTCTCTCCCATTTCCTCCATGCGTGATCTCACATAACATCAGACTGTTGGGTCCTACGCATGGTGGAAAGGGGTTACTCCTTTCAATTTGCTTCCCCCCCCACCCCGACCCCGTCCCTCTTCAGGGACCCTTCTCACAAGCACCTCCTTCTACAGGAGGTCCAATCACTCCTGGCTGTGGGGGCGATAGAGGAGGTTCCAAGAGAGTCAAGGGGCAGGGGTTTTTACTCCCGCTACTTCCTAATCCCCAAGGCCAAGGGCGGGCTTCGGCCCATCCTGGACCTACGCAGACTCAACACATTCATGTTAAAGTTGAAGTTCCGCATGGTCTCACTAGGGACCATTATTCCTTCCTTAGATCCAGGAGACTGGTACGCGCCACCCTCGACATGAAGGACGCATACTTCCACATTGCAATCTACCCAGCACACAGATGCTTCCTTCGTTTTGTGGTCAATCAACAGCACTTTCAATTCACTGTCCTTCCTTTCAGCCTATCCACGGCCCTCAGGGTGTTTACCAAGTGCATGGCTGTTGTGGCTGCCTCCCTTCATTGACAACGGATCCAAGTGTTCCCATATCTCGATGACTGGCTTATTCAGGGTTGTTCCAGGGATCAGGCGCAGTCTCATGTCCAGCTCACCATGAACATGTTCAGTCGACTGGGCCCCCTGCTCAATGTCACGAAATCTACTCTGGTACCAACCCAGAGGATAGAATTCATAGGAGCAGTCTTAGACTTAGGCCTAGCCTGAGCACTTCTGCCAGAAGCACGCTTTCAATCCCAGGTGACAATAGTCCACAGCCTGCAAAGCTTCCCGACCTCGACCGTGAAAACATGCCTATGCCTGCTGGGACACATGGCCTCTTGCACGTATGTGACCGTGCACGCCAGGCTGCAACTACGTCCACTCCAAGCCTGGCTATCAACAGTATACCCCCCAGGTCGGGACAGCTTGAGCACGGTGGTTACCATCCCGCCAGGGATATTAGCCTCGCTAGGCTGGTGGCTGGACCCCAAATCAGGGTGCCAAGGGGTGCCATTTCACGCCCTGCAGCCCTCCGTGTCCCTAGTCATGGATGCATCATCCCTGGGATGGGGATCCCACTTCAGGGACCTCCGTACACAGGGGCTATGGTTGGCAGGAGAGTTATCCCTGCACATCAACGTACGGGAACTCAGAGCTGTGCGCCTGGCGTGTCAAGCATTGCGAGAGTGCATTCAAGGCCGTTGTGTTGAAGTCCTCACAGACAACACAATGGACATGTTTTACATCAACAAGCAAGGGGGAGCCCGGTTGTCCCCCCTCCGTCAGGAGGCCACTCGTCTGTGGGAATGCTGTATAGCCCACTCAATCCATCTGGTGGCGTCATTTCTCCCAGGAGTCCAGAACACCTTAGTGGACCACCTCAGCAGATCATTCCAGACTCACGAGTGGTCGGTTCACTCGGACGTCATCCACTCTGTCTTCCTAAAGTGGAGCTTTCCCCTGATAGACCTATTCGCCTCTCGTGAGAATCGGAAATGCCAAGTGTTCTGCTCTCTACAAGGACGCTCTCCGGGTTCCCTGTTGGATGCCTTCCTAATACAGTGGAAGGATCACTGTGCTATGCCTTTCCTCCATTCCCGCTAGTCCACAGGGTGCTGCTCCAGCTGCGCAGGGACAGAGCCCATCTGATTTTGGTTACCCCAGCATGGCCCAGACAGCGCTGGTATACCACTCTCCTAGAGCTGTCGGTGGACACTCCAATTCCACTCCCACTGTGGCCAGACCTGATCACTCAGGACCACGGACGACTCTGTCATCCCGACCTGCAACCTCTCCACCTCACAGCGTGGATGCTGCATGGCTAACTCAATCTGAGCTGTGCTGCTCTCGCTTGGTGCAGCAGGTCCTTTTGGGTAGCAGGAAGCCCTCTACCAGGTCCACGTACTTAGCCAAGTGGAAGCGTTTTTCCTGCTGGTGCGCTCAGAGTCATACTGCCCCGCTACAGGCGTCAGTATCTATCATCTTGGACTACCTGCTGTCCTGAAAACAGCAGGGCTTGGTGATATCATCCATCAGAGTGCAGCTGGCAGCTATTTTGGCTTTCCACCCTGGCGAAAACGGGTGTTAGGTCTTCTCCAATCCCATGGTCAGCAGATTTCTCAAGGGGTTGGAGCGCCTGTTCCCACGAATTCATCAACTGGTCCCTACATGGGATCTTAACCCGGTTCTCTCCAAACTCATGGCTGCCCCGTTCAAGCCGATGGCCACCTGCTCGCTCCTGTACCTTTCCTGGAAGACAGCCTTCCGCGTAGCTATCACCTCGGTGAGGAGTGTGTCTGAGCTCAGGGCACTCACATCAGAACCACCGTATATGGTGTTCCATAAGGACAAGTTACAGCTGCGACCCCACCCGGCCTTCCTCCCTAAGGTGGTGTCTGCCTTCCATCTCAACCAAGACATCTTCCTCCCTGTCTTCTACCCGAAGCTGCATGCCTCTCAACGGGAAAAACAGCTGCATTCCCTGGACGTTCGCAGGGCCCTCGCCTTCTACATCGAGCGAACGAAACCTTTCAGGAAAACGTCACAGCTGTTTGTTGCTGTGGCAGACCGGATGAAGGGCCTCACAGTCTCCTCCCAGCGCATCTCGTCCTGGATCACATCATGCATCCGTGCGTGCTATGACTTGGCTGGTGTCCCAACTACGCACCTTACTGCCCACTCCATGCGGGCTCAGGCTTCATCTTCTGCTTTCCTGGAGCACGTACCCGTACAGGAGATATGTAGGGCAGCGACTTGGTCATCGGTGCATACCTTCTCAGCCCACTATGTGATAATTCAGCAGTCTGGGGTGATGCTGCATTTGGTTCAGCGGTTCTTCACTCCGTGGTATCTCACTCTGACCCCACCACCTAGGTAAGGCTTGGGAGTCACCTAATTGGAATCAATATGAGCAAGCACTTGAAGAAGAAAAGACAGTTACTCACCTTTGTAACTTGTTCTTTGAGATGTGTTGCTCATATCCATTCCAAACCTGCTCTCCTTCCCCTCTGTCAGAGTAGCCGGCAAGAAGGAACTGAGGGGGTGCTGGGTTGGCTGGGGCATATATCCGGCGCCATGAAGGCGCCACTCCAGGGGGTGCTTCAGTTGACCCACCAAGTGTTGCTGGGGTAAAAATCTTCCGACGATCGTGCACGCCTAATTGGAATGGATATGAGCAACACATCTCGAAGAACAACCATTTCAAAGGTGAGTAACCGTCTTTTCCCATTCAACTGACAGTGGGAAGCAACACCCGCCATCAAGATCCGTTTGTAGATCAATTCCAGCAGTTCCCCAGGACTGCGGTTTGCCAGTCAGTAGCTCCACATGCTGTATGTGTTAGCTTGTTGCAAAAGAACTTTTAATCAGATAAATAGCCTATTGTGCATAAATTAACGTTTCGGAACTTGGAGGAAAAAGCTGCTTGACATCAGGGGTGATCTGTCTATATAATAAATTGGAAACCTCAATCAATTGGATTGCAACTGAGCTGCACTCAGAAAAACAACCCCAACAGAAACCTACAGAGCAGACAACTTTATGGGGCTGATCATTCAAATACTACACACATTTCCAAAGGTGCCAAAGTTACTAGAAGCTTGTCTTCACATATGGCGGCGCAGCTGTATCAATATAGCACTTTAGTGAAGATGCTACTACCCCGACAGGAGAGCGTCTCCCATCAGCGTAGTTAATCCACCTCCCCGAGAGCCAGTAGCTATGTTGACAGGAGAAGCTCTCCCCTCAGCATAGCGCTGTCTACACAGGGAATTAGACTGGTATAACTACGTTACTCAGGGTGGGGATTTTTCACACCCCTGAGCAATGTACCTATACCTATATATATAGGCGCCTACTACATGGGTGCTCCGGGACTGGAGCACCCATGGAAAGAAATAGTGGGTGCTCAGAACGCACTGGCAGCCCTGCTGATCAGCTCCTCCCTCTGCCTTCCAGCGTCTCCCGCCTGCCACCATCAGCTATTCTGTGGTTTGCAGGAGGCACTGGGGGTGGGGGAGGAGGAGCAGGGGCAGGAGGAGGTGCGGGGAGGGGCAGGCAGAAGAGGGGTGGGGTGGGGGCTTGGAGGAAGGGGTAGGGTGGGGTAGGGACTGGGGCAGAGTGGGGGTTGAGCACCCCCTGGGATCTGCGTAAGTTGGTGCCTATGCCGATACAGGTCTGTAGCGTAGACTTGGCCGTAGGCTGAGTCTACCCTACAGAACTATGCTGACAGTCCTCTTCTGTCGGCATAGCTGTGTCCACGGGCAGGCTACATTATAGTGCTACGTCAGCTAGGCCGATGGGCATAATTACTCCACCTTGGTGAGAAGAAGTTGTGGGCAGTGTGGACAGCGCGAAACATGCTTTGCTGGGTAGGTGCTTTTTCTCATCCTGAGTGGTGTAAGTTATATCGCCTTAAGGCTGTAATAAAGATCTGCCCTATGCTGGGGGTTTTGCTGGCATAGCTATGTAACCAGGGGATGCACTTCTTTCACTGAGACAGCTATGTGGGTATAAGTTTGAAATGCAGACTAGCCCTAAGGCATTTATGCCCACAATTTTAAAGGTGTTTCCCATGTAGGCTCCTAAGTGCCTAAATCACTTTTGAAAATGAGCTTTGGGCTCCTAATTCAGTTCAGCATTGCAACACTAAGCGCAGAAATGCCTAAATAACTTTAAAAATCTGGGCCTTAGGGCTTAAGTCTAGGTACCTAACTCCCACTGAACTCAGTGGAAATCTAGGTGCTTAGGCACTTCTTTGAAAAATCCCACTCGGTACCTGTTTGCATCTGTTGGTGCTGAAGTATCTTTACAAATCTGGCCCTAAGTCCTGTTTCCTTTCAATGACTCTCAAGCCTGGTAGCCCCTTAAAAATTAGATTGACCTAGCTATGTCGCTCAGGGCTGTAAAAATGTAGTACAGTGTGCAGCATAATTAGGGCTACCTAACTCCTGGTATAGATGACGCTAGGTTGACTGAAGACCTAGCTACCACCACTCGGAGAGGTGGATTAACTACATGGATGGACCAATCCCGTCTGTCAATAGAGGAAGCATCTATGCTACGGTTCTACAGTGGCGTATCTGTGACGCTATAGCATTGACCAGGGGTTTGTCTTACACCAACATTTTTGGTGGCCTCAGAACGTGGCCACCAATTCTTGCTGGTGGCTGCTCTGACAAATTTTCCTAAAATACTTAAGGAGTTTTAGGAAAAACAAATAAATATACACTTATACATGTCCAAATCATTGTCATTCATTTAGGTAGGGTTTTGTTTTGTTTTGTTTTTTGCAGACTCATTAATAAAAATAATTTACATTGGGATTTCAGTGCCTCTGGCCCCTGCTGCCTCCCCCAGGCCTCCCATTGCCCCCTGGGCCCTGCTGCTTTCCCCCTCCCCCCAATACCCTGAGTGCCCTTCCCTGGCCTTGCACTGCAGGCTCACCCTGCTCCTTGCTTCTTGACCAAGGTGCTGGGTAAGGCCAGCACTGTAGATGCTCCGCTGCCCTGGGCTGAAGCCCAGAGCTGGAGCCCCAGGGCTGGAGCCTGGGGGCAGAGGGGGCTGAAGCTTGGAGCCCGCTCCCAGAGTCCCAAGGCTAAAGTGGAGGAAGCTGAAGCCCACCCTCAGAGCCCTACAGCTGAAGCTGTGGGGTGGGGGAGGGGGCTCAAGCTCACCACCGGAGCCTCTGGCTGAACTAGGGGAGGGTGGGGCTGAAGTCAAGCCCTGGAGTCCCGCAGCTAAAGCTGGGGGTGGGGGAACTGAAGCGCAGAGCCTGCCGCCAGAGCCCCAAGGCCAGTGGTTCGCACAGCTAAAGCTGCCGCTTATTCAGGGAAAGCCCCTGGCGGACCGGGCCAGTTTGTTTACCTGCCGTGTCAGCAGGTTCGGCCGCTCGCGGCTCCCACTGGCCATGGTTTGCCGCTCCAGGCCAATGGGGGCTGCAGAAAGGGCGGCCAGCACATCCCTTGGCCCGCGCTGCTTCCCACAGCTCCCATTGGCCTGGAGCGGTGAACCGCGGCCTGTGGGAGCCACGATTGGCCGAACCTGCGGACGCGGCAGATAAACAAACCGGCCCAGCCCGCCAGGGGCTTTCTCTGAATAAGCGGCGGCTCTAGTGTGAGAACCACTGCCCAAGGCTGAAGGGGGAGAAGGGGTTAAGCCCGCCCCTGGAACCCCATGGTTGAAGCTGGTGGGGAGGCTGGAGTCTGCCCCCAGAGCCCCTGGGCACTGCAGGGAGGGACCGCTGCTTTGCCCCTTCTCCCATCTCTGATGAGGAGGCTGTGGTGGCCACAGGAAAACCCGGTGGTAGCCGCATGCAGCCAAGGTGACCACATTTGAGAAACGCTGGCGTAGACATACGCGTAGGCTTCTATGTCACTTAGGTGCCCTTGGAAATTTTACCTTACATTCTGATATTACATTCAGCTGGAATGCCTTTATTTCTGTCAACTGTGTAGCATTATGGAACCCAGCACCTCCTGGCAATCTTGTAGGTTTTCATTCAATACTCCCACCATTTTTTAGTCCAAAGAGGAGATAAGGGAGAAGACGGTATCTGGCTAAAAGTCTCTGAGAAGACAAGGTTCTAGGATGGTAAGATACAGGAGAAATGGATAGCAGGGAACGGGATTTTTGTTTCTGAAATCTTCTTAACAGTCCGAAACGGGACATTTCTAAGTTATACTTTTTTCATGTGCCTGTGGGAGGTTGAGCATGACGCTGAGGGTGTAGACTTTGATTCCATTTTGGTCTGGTATGAGGCATTGAGAAACACCAGCGACAGCATAACAGCTGCTCCAGCAAATATTTGGCTCCAGGACGTGAATATTCAACACCGACAGCTTTGCAGTGGAGCAGTTTGAGGAATGAAGGACTTGGAACTGAGCAGAGAGACAACTGATAGTGCTGATATTTACATCCCTTTTCAACATTTATTTACCATTCCAGCTTAAAAATATTTTTATTTAGTTTCTTAAAAGTAGCACCTCCGGACTAATACTCTGTGTGAGAAATGGCAATGCAAGGACTAGAGTTCAGTAAGGAGCGAGCTCTAACAGCAGTATTCTTCAAGTTTTACTGTTAATGCTGTTTATTAATAATAATGATTGAGCTGGAACCCAAGTGCGTGCCGGGCACATTACAGACAGTAAGAGTGAGGGTAAGGTTGCTGCTTGGAAGAGTTTACAATCGAAACAGACTACATGCAGGTGGGGGAGAAAGAGGGCACGTACTAAAAAGCAGTGTGAATGAATCAGAGAGCTGAGCATGTGACTTTAGTGCTGTGACTTCTGTTTCGTGTGTTGCCATATGTTTGTTGGTTCTTTGAGCAGTAAAGGAGGGGGTAGATTATTTTGCTTCTTGCATAAAAGTATTTTAAAGCAGTGTGTCCCACACGGTCGGTCTCCCCACAACAGGGGGTCAGGGGCCTGGTGTGGAGGGGAGGCCCCTGGTTGAGGGAAGAGTGGTTGGAGAGTGAGCCTTCCCTGCACTCAACCCACAGCAGCAGTTCCTGTCCCACTGGGCTGGGCACAATGGAGGGGTGGGCAGGCCAAATCTGAGTGGCACTAGGACCCCTGTACACCAGGTCACAATGCCCAGAGGGGAAGCTGGGTTCACCCCCACAGGTCAAGAGTGACCACTATTGGGTAGTGGCAGGGCGGGCTCACTCGCCAACTCCCTTCCCCAGGGACCTCCCCTCTGCATAAGGCTGGGGTTAGGGTTGCGAGGGTGGATGGTGCTCCTGCAGGTGATGGGTGCCCCTTGGTGGGGTGAGGAGGAAGAGGCACCAGCAGCAATGGAAAAGGATGCTGGTCTACGAGTTTGGGGGTGGGGGTGCCCCGATGAATTTGGGTGTGAGGTGGGTCACCAAGAAGCCAAAATGCAATTGGTGGGTCACTTTAAAACAGTAGCTCCTAAAGATTTTACTAAAGTGCTTTAAAAGGTGACCTGTTACTACAAAAAAGCTGGGTGGGGTGTGAATTGGGCTTGCATCCTTTTTTGCTTCTTTATAAAGTCCAGAGAGATGGTTTTTGGGGGTAGGGGGGGAGGGTTGGGTTTTTTGTTTGTTTTTAAATTAAAAAATCAGGTTTTGCCAACCCTGGGAAAATCTGTAGGGACTGGAGCACTAATTAAATCATGACCTCATATGCACCTGAACGCTGAGCAACTCAGAGGGGCAGGGGATTTTTCTTCACACGCTTTCAAATATCTTTTGTTTTGGTTTTGTTAACACCGATTTTCATTCTGCTGTCAAATTACGGTTGGGAGACAGGAAGGCTTGTTACAAAGCAAACATCAGCCCCCTTCAAGGAAGGTTGGAGAGCTCACGATATGCACTCCTGGAGCCCTCCATTAAAACTAGGGAGGGCTGATCTTGACTGCAAAGTTCACTCGATTATTCTCGCTAATTCAAATTCCATCCACACACACCAACCCTCAGCTGAAGTGTGGTGGTGCTTTGCACTCAAGCTGGCTGGCCCACTGGTGCGGGTCAGAGAGGGAGGAGAGGTTTACAGGCTAAAGCGTGTTAGCACAACTTGTCTGTTGCTAACACAACCACTCTGCTGTGTGGATGCCGGCTGGTTCTATTGAAGAGCTGAAAGTCCTCCAGTGCCTTCCCACAGTTCCCTCTGTGTGTCCAGAAAGGACAGACAAGTTCCCCCATAATTCACTGGAAAAAAATTCATGGCGTGGCTCACCTTGCTGGAGCATAAGGAACTAAGGACTATGCCCCCAGGAGTCTTACTAGTGCCACATACAAGTCAGTATGGTGCCAGTGCACTGGACACAGCAGCTAGAGTGTTACTTTGTTGCATAGCCAGTCTCACACAAGCTAGGCCAACGGGTGTGGAGACAACTTGAGTTAACGCTTCACTGAAGGCACACCCCGGGAAGAGCACCCTTACTATTACTGATCAGACTGTTGTTGGAGAGAGACTCTGTCTGGCCTTCTTTCCACATCATAAAAAAACCAAGAAAGGGCATAAGCCCAATGTTTAAAAGCCCTTTGCACCTCCACTGGTGAGACGGGAGTGCAGGAGGTATTAGGCTTTACTGTTCCCCACACCGGCGCATGTCTGCCATTCCAGCTTCTCCATGTGGGTTTGAACATGCTGAGGGGTCAATAGACTGCCTCATCCTCACAGACATAGCTGTCCTTTCGTCAAGGAAACCAAAGGCAGTGGTATGTGAACACATCAGGCCGCCACCTAGTTTTGTAACAAAGGCAGGTTTGCCCTCTGGCTACAGTCAGAGGCCATTTGAATAACAGGTGCAAGCTGCAAAGCAAGCCAGTGCCATTCTTATTTTAATTAGCTAATGCTGACCTTGGGGGCCTGATCCCCTTCACACTGAAACAACCATTGCTGGCAATGGGAGCCGGAGCAGCCCTTAAAAATCACCCAGTAAGTAACGAATGAGAGAGAACACAACAGATTTGCGGGCCAAAGCTTGACTGCGTTTAATATTGAACTTCTTTGCTGTAACACTCAGGGTGGTGAGGAAACAAAAGATAAAAATCCTCCCCCCCCCCCACATCCAGTAATAAAAGATGTAGTGGGAATCTTTGTGGCCATACACCAGTCAACAATATGGTTCAAAACTACACATTTACTAAGTTTGCCAAACTGTCTAACTGTACAAGTAAATGACCTTCATTTGTATTCACTTTGGGAGGGAAACAAACTCGACTGTAATGCACTGCTGCTGTATGGAAACTACCAGAGGAGATTAATTGAATGTGAAAATGGTAACACTTCTAGAAGGAAAAAACCCACACACCAGCGCAGCTCCTGTTTCTCTGCTGGGAGCCAATTAAACATCCCCCCACAGCATTGCTCCACTCTGCATATCCAGATTAAAACCTACCCATCTGAACCAATATTTAAGCAATTGGCACACAGATATGACAGACAAGAGGGCGCACGACTTTGCTCACTGATGAAAAAGATGCTGGTAAGGATCCTGTCACTTAAATGGCTGAATATTTGACCTTCAGGAACAATGGGTTATACTGCAGTTGTAGACAGGATGTGGTTTCAAACAGAATGGAATATCCCCCATTCTTACACGCTTTCACACATGCTCACTCTCTCTCTCTCACACTCACACACACCCCTGTCTCATGAGGCCTAACTGACTAATTGTTTTGCTTGCTCGAGTAGCCTGGTTTAAAAGAGATGAAGACAATGCTGAGCAGCTTGTCCAGTCTAATACCTGCTGCTGCTGAAAGCTGTAAGCATTCACACTCATTTCCTGACCAAAGAGACAGACCTGTGGGGGAAAGCAGAAGTGTACACAACAGCTGTTGAATTCTGTTTTCCAAACATCCCTGCAGATGTTTTGGAATTGCTTCATTAATGCCAAAATGACGTCTGGAACAGCTTCTCACTGAAACCACCCAGCTAGAACACTCACAGCCCAGTGTTCGTGTCGGCTTTCTTTCCTTTTGCTTGGCCACTTTATAGTTACAAGTTTGCTGATGTCATCAGCCAAGTAGAGGTGTACTTAAGGCAGTCTCTCAGTCTAGCTTTGATCACTTGGGTTTTTTTCACAGGCGTCCCCATAGTCAGGCCTGGCCATATGGAGGCTGTCGCTCTTCTGCCTTTTAGTTCCAGCTTGCGCTCATAAAATCCCCTCTTTCCTGACATTATTGTCTGTCTAGCAAAAGTGTCACCCCTGCCACCCAGAAACAGGCTTATCTCCTGCCGTACTTGCTCAGGTGAGCTGCAAGTGTCTTTCCTGGGCGTATGGCTTCATTGACGAGTTCACTTGGGTGATTGGTACGCCAGTGTGTCCACTTCTCTGAGTTCATACAGGGGCTGCACTGTCTCATATGAGGTTCTAGGACTTCTGGGGGCACATCCCATGGTCCTTAGTGCAGCCATAAACTGAGCTGCTTCATGAACCTTTCCCAGAGAATTGTGAGAGCGCGTCTTGTTCGGCCTTCTCTCTAGACCCATGGGGGAGAGGAAATGGTGGGTAGGCACTGGAGGGTGTGCTTGGCCTGGTTTAGCCTGCATCCACACTGGCAAGAGGGTAGAGCCCAGCCCAGTGAAAGCAACACTTAGTCTTTAGACTGTAGCTCTGGACGGGCCGGCAAGCCGAGGTTGGAAGCATCACCACCCTTGTGAAAGTTTTTGTGTGTGGCTGTATCTGTGTCCAGCTGAGAGGTAGGCTAGAGGCCTGAGTAAGAGGCCAAGTTATTGCTGCAGTGAAGCCCTATCTCTGTTGTCTTCAGTATGACATAACTCAGGAGTTTTCAATCTTTTTGGGTCCACAACGCATACACTGCCCAAGAAATTGGTCTGTTGCCTACTCTGTCCCAAAGAATTGTGGGCTTTGGCTCACAGGTAGAAACAAGGAAAAGATTTTGTGTGTTGTGGGGCGGAGGGTGGGGAGTGGAAGATGACTGGTTGAGGATACTGCTGCAGCAAGCGGGGGCTGGTGGGGCTCTGGCATGGTGCTCCTCTTCCTTTCCTCAGAGCTTTGGAGCAGCATTTGTTCACAAGGCATTAAAGCCAGTGCCACAGTCCCTGGAAGCAGCACATCGCCCATCTCAGAGCGAGCCCTGTGTGCTCGTGGAAAAGAGCAGATGGGGGTGTGTGTGTGGCGGGGGTTGTTGTGATTGTTTGGAAGCAGGAGGGAGGCACTTGCTCCTCCTCTTGTGCCCAGCTGCAATACTCTGCCAATTTTTTAACATTCTTGACCAAGTGGGGTGTGACCCACTGGGCCCTCCAGGCAGCCATCTTGAGCACACATGCCATGGTCTGAGAGACGCCAAGGCTGGAACGTGTCAGCTGTGACCTCACTTGGGCATCACGTGTTGCCTGGCAGTGCAGGCTGCGCCTTTCTGATTTTAATCTGTAAATAACAAGGGTTGAGCCTACAGCACAGAACATACTGAACTGGCTAGAGTCTGTGGGTACCATCGCCTGAATGGGATGGAACAGAACTAGTCATCTGTGTGTCATAGGCCCCCTCTCTCAACGGAGAATTTCCTCGAGCTCAGATGGTAGGCGGACTAGCCTTTTGAATCAGGAGTGTCTGAGCTCTGTTGCTGTTGTTCTGAGTGGCCCTAAGAGCAGCATTGCTACTAAGTCTATTAAATGGCAAGAAGAAAAGGAGTACTTGTGGCACCTTAGAGACTAACAAATTTATTTGAGCATAAGCTTTCGTGAGCTACAGCTCACTTCATCGGATGGCAGCAGCCGCTGTTGTGAGCAGTGGAGGGGTGGGGTTTGAACTCCTAGAAACCCCTGATGCACAAGGACAAAGTTTGTCTAACTATGGGCGTATCTGAGCAATTGTGTTGGGCTTGATCTTGCAAGATGCAGAGTCCTCTGGCCCTGATCCAGTGATGTACTCACAGACGTGCTTAACTTAAATATATTCGCACTGCAGACAATGGAACTGCTCACATGCCTGGCTAGTGCATTGCTGAATCTGAGCTAAAATGCTCTGCTCCCCTCTCAGGACTGAGCCCTACATGCACCATGCTCTCCATGCTGGACAGACTCAGCTCTGCTTCACTGTATGCCTAACGCCCTATTCTGCTAATGGCGATTCTCAAGGAATTAGGCTCTGTGTTCCTGGAGCAGGATGTTCTAGCTCCACTGTTTCTGGGAATGGTCACGTGACCATTGTTTGCAGCATAAATAATAACCATACAGGGTCTACGTAGCCATGGACTTATTAGAACTCAGTATACCAAAGCCCAGCTACTTGATGGTTCACTGGCCCCACCTGACTCCCAGGCGCTGCCTTCCAGCTCAGCTCGTTTTGAAATGCCCATATTTCAAGAAGCTAAATATGGGGATAGGTCTCCTGTACAAAGGGCACATGAGGGAAGTGAGTGCGGGAGGAGCATGCTAAAGAACAGGACTCTGCTCTTCGGTCATTCACTGGGAAAGTGCATATGCACTCTTGTATGGTGATCCTGTCATGACACAAGGGGGTCCAGACTGATAGAACGCTGTTAGAAAACCCAGCTGTCACTGCCATAATGATCTGCCAGTCTCGTCCTATCTCCGACTTTGGATCTGAAAAACGCTGGCGTGCACAGCAGTAGTTGCTAGTTGTACTGGATGCCCAATCATCTGGATTTCAATTCACAACCCCTCTTTATTTGCACATCAGTGTGTCAGGTCCTGCCTGGTTACAATGCTCTTTTTCATCACTCTCTCTCTATATATATTTAGGGTCATCGGCAGATGAAGGCCTCATTACACCAGCTGACTGAGTTTTAAACTACTGCGTCAATTACTTCAGGTCTGCGACCTCACACATTGTGTCACAACTAGGCTAAAACATTTTGCCATGCTTCAAAACTAGGCAAGAGCTCATCTAACTCCACAGGGTTTCTTGGGTGTGACTCCCATTAAAGCAACTGTTTCCAGTTCAAATCCCTGAGTGCTGAGCATAAGGACAAGAGCACACTCTCCACATTAGTTTAAAAATGAAATTAAAACTGACATCCATGCAAGTTATAAAGCCATGGCTGCTTGCAGAACAGACACCAGACCTTCACTGATTCATGCTGAAGCATGGGAGAACCAGTGCAAATTACTACATTTTGTGGATTAGCACATAAGGGTGAAATTAATCCCTGTGAATAGGGTGGCACCAGGCTTATGCCCCACTTAAGGCTTGTGCTGGCCGTCTGTACAGGGCTGAATGTCACCTTAAGTGAATAAGCACAAAGCTGGCATCACAACATGGACTTTTCACGTATTTTTCCCACCTTGGTTTAGTTTTCATTATTGATAATTCATATTCTCCTAGCAAACACATTTTAATACGTGCTGTAAAAATTATGTAATCTCATTAATAGGAGACTTCACTGCAGCATCTGCTATTAGCAGTTAGCTGAGTGGTGGAGAGAGAATGCACATTTTTGGCAAACATTAAAAAATGTGTGGTCTAGTGAATTGCAGATTAGGGAGGTTTGACTGTTATCTTAATTTACAGCCCATATAGTTTATGTTAACTCCACATGCATTTTTAAATATATTAGCAACTTAGTTTGACTCAGATACTTTTATTAGTTATTCACTGTTCCTCCTTGACAAGTTATTACTGACTTCTCCTGCTTGCTGCCTACAGCAAGACCTGAAGCTCTTTCAAGGAAATGAAAATGTCAACAGACTTCTCCGCAGAGCTCGGCTCAAATCCTAGTTCACCGGTTTTAATTTACTAGGCATTTTGTTAAAGAAACAGTAGTTTCCATGCCCCCCTCCAGATCATGCATTGTATTGATCCAAAGGGACAAATAATGTCTGTTTTTCACAGAGGAGCCTAGGCAGAGACACATCAGCTGTTCCCCAGAACTGGCAGATTGGTCAATGCAGAGAGCTGCCAATGAGTCCATTTTCTGGTCAGCACTGAAGTGTTAATACAGACTGTCAAGCAGAAATCTTTAGCTTATTCCACTCTGCTCCCCTGTCTAGCTGATAACATTTTCACCATGTTGTTTCAAAGGCTACTCCTGCTGCTATACGCAGCTCTGTGATTGAACATGGACTTTTGTTGATACAGAGCTGTTGTGCTTCTCTTTTTTGCTAATACGTGCTGGAATACACCTAATCACTGTTCACAAAGACAAGGAACTAAAACAGCCAGGATATAGCTTACAACAATAGATCAGTGCTGGTAATGACTCCAAAGGACAAGAAGAATGCCAGGTCTTGACCTGGGTGGGTGCTGCAGGATTAGCCCAGATCCACAGTAAGGTCCTTCACTAATGATAAAATTTGACCTACCGGTCCGCATGTCACATACTGTATAGTTGTGTGATCAGGCCCATGTGTAGTTTCCATTGAGCTGACATCAGCGTATGTATCTCAGTTCAATCCACTATTCACTCTAGCGAGGGTTTGTGTGTGACACTCTCTGACCTCCATGTACAGCTGGGTCAAAAAGATACAGCCCATAGTCTGTGCTAGTAAAATAAATCACAGCAGCTGACAGCTGCTCCTCCACAGCATCCCTCATTTTGCTGCACAAAAGTTTGTTGCACTAAACAAATAACTGAAGCGAGTATGGGGTCTTTCTATGCTCCCCTCAATGCATGAGCTTAGCTTGCATTATTGTCTGTACAATTTTTATGTACTTTTTCACATACTTTTAAAAAACCCTCTGAAAAAATATTAACATTTGCGGTGTAGTTTAGCATACAAAGGCTTATTTTTGTCCGTGTAGGAAGATAATTTTACTCTGTGGTGTTGGAAATGGAAGAAACATCAGCTTTGTCCAAGTGCAGATTTACCTTGTGTAATTCTTAAGCAGGACTAGTTTCTGAATAAAAAGAAAATGTTTAATGTGTTGGATTGGCACAAAAAGGTTCTAATATGCCTGAGATCAGGTTTTGTCTTTTGTTTATTCGCCCTCTTTGTACTCTCTCCTTTATGTCTCATACCTCTCTCTCTCTCTCTCTCTCACTCACACACACACACACAAACACAAACACAGAGAGAGAGCCCCTTGACATTCATGCCTGTGGCAAATTACTTGCAAGTTTCACTCATTGCATAATTCCCTCATTAGCACTGCAACTAGAAGGTGATGACTTTTCCCTCCAAATCATCACCCTAATCCAAGACCAATCCTGCCTGGTGCTGTAGGACCAGAAAATTTACTGTTCAATGTGAGAGAAGTCTAGGCCCTAGAGGTGGCACTGGGAATTGAACTGTGGCGTTCAAGTGCTGGAGATCACTCAAGACCCTTAAGTCAGTGAGCCAGGCTAGTGTTTTGCTTTTGCTTGCTGAGCATAAATATTCATATCTCTATTACTTTCAAATAGACTTAAATCAATAAACGTTCTGGATGATGGTCAGTATGGCAAAAACAGTGTCGGCTTATTAAGTGCACATGTATAGCTTATGCAATAACCGAGAAAGTTGGCTGAACACAAACTGCGCAGCAATATTTACTTTATGCTATTCAAAAACCTGGTTTGGTGACTAAAATTAATAGGCCTCGTCTGGAGGACAGTGTTAGCTTTCTAAGGGCTCTATTCAGTTCTTACTTCTGCCCCACTTCTTTCAGATTTTTGCATACTTCCAACATAGGCCATTGCAGGCCGTCCCATTCAGAAAGTAAGTCAGTAAAACCAGCATTCCTTTCAGCTTGCTGGATTCAGAACATATCTCAGGAAATCTGGGGAGTACTCAGTTGGATCAGATCTAGGAAGGGAACTGGCGCAGTTGAACCCACAAACAGCTGGTCTTCTCTTCCCATCATGACTAGCAATGCTCTTATGTGACAACATGAACTGATGCAATCATCCCTCACCTACTCCAAAGCAGCTGTGGCAGTGCTGGGGGGGGGGGGAGCGGGCGGGGGGGGGTCAGCTTTTCAAAAGGATGAAATGTCCTCAAACAGTTTCTCCAAAGCATTGGGCAGAAAGAGGCTTTTTTTCCCATTTCCAAGTTGGCTTTTTTGGGGTACGAGTTCCCTCCACACTCCATGGCCATAGAGGATTTGGTAACGCGCACTGATCTCTTTTCCACAGCCTTTCCCTTCTTGCGCAGACATTATGCACATCTTGGCACGTGACAGCCCAAGATGTACTCTTGTCCCATGAGTTTACATAGAATCCACCAGTAGAGGATGTAAAGGCACCAGATTTTCAGACATTAGAAAGGAGAGTGTGAACCTCAGCATTGGGAGGAAATGTTGAAGCAGTTTCTGTCCCTGCCCACTTCCTATGAATCCCAATAGTCCTTCCAGTACCCAACTCTTTGCTGGAGGTTGCTTCCTTGCTGCAGAATAACATGGAAGATACACTGAGCATTTCAGTTCTTGATGTTTTGTTATATAGTTTAAAAAGGGATGTCTCATGCCCAGATTTGAAGTTCTCATTCAAGTACAATGCACAAAACTGTTGGAAAGGGGTTGTATATTTTTGGATGTTCCCTGTGCAGAATGCATGCAATCACTGCACCTGTCCTGCCATGCAACCTGTGGGAACAATAGATACTGTCCAGGTGAATACGTTTTTTAAAGAAAGCTAAGATAAAGCCATAAAGAATCCTGTAAAAAGGTGGTGAAATATTTTATAGACTTAATTGCCATACTGTGTTAATTTGTCATGACCAGGTATGCAAAATAAACACTTAGCTTTCCCAGCCTACCATATACTGTGTTGTTTTGTTCAATCAAAAAGTTTATACCTAATTTATCCATTTAAAAATTCTATCAGCTAAAGTAAACAGTGACTGTTATAGGGTAAGACTTACATGCAGCTCTGTGTACTTAATCTATGGGTAACAAAACAGGAAATGTCAGTACCCCTATTCCAATTAAGCAAAGGCCAATTTCTCATGGAACATAAATTCTTTACTTTTCTCCCAGAACAATTTATACTGCTGTTTTAAATAGTGGTAAAACATAATGTTTTTAATTTCACACCTCACATAGCACAGTCAAATGCTTCATGACAACATAAACAAAAGTTAGGCAGAGCACTGCAATTGATTTAAAACAATGATTTCCCCACAATGTGTGCTCAAGGTCTGCAGGGGGAATACATAACAAATGTGTTGGCTAAGGCCACAGAAATGAGTGTTCCGGTGTTTTGGCTGCTGCTGCCAACCTTAGTCAAGGATGTGTTAACAGTGGATGCATTGATCCAAATCTCATTATTCCCACCACCAATCAAGGGAAGAACTGTGTTATTCTACTCCAGCTCTCTGTTTGGTAGTGTCGTAGGATCGAACAACTTGAGACTGAGAAACAACTCCGTGTTCTTCTTGAGAAAATGCATACCCATCTGAAAAAGTGAGAACAAAGGCACAATGGAATCAGTTAAAGATGATAATCACAGTTAGACATTACTATATAACACTGCTGGCGCTGTGGGGGAAGAGCACTTTGGTTTTACCAGCAAATTAGATTTCTGTGAAGTGTCTCCCCTCTTCTGGAACATGGGCCATGTCACCAACGTGATTAGGACAAGCTGCTGCTAAGTTTTTGGAGTAGCAGCCATGTTAGTCTGTATCCGCAAAAAGAACAGGAGTACTTGTGGCACCTTAGAGACTACCAAATTCCGATGAAGTGAGCTGTAGCCCACGAAGCTCATGCTCAAATAAATTTGTTAGTCTCTATGGTGCCACAAGTACTCCTGTTCTTTTTGCTAAGTTTTTGTCACTCTTCCCTCCTCTCTAGAGCAGCCCATGCTAACCAGGCAATAACTCTCTTTTTTATGACAACCACACTAATAATCTACATCTGTACAATGGGGCAAATGATACTGACCTCTTTTGTATGAAAAGCATTATGTCGGAGCTAAATATTAATTACTACTGAGAACAAGACAATGGGTTGATTTCTTGGTGGAGAAGCTGTAAGGACATCACAGAAACAGAATTCTCTGGTAAGTACAAATTTGCTTTTCTGCTCAAGTCTCTCATTGTCTGTAATATCATGCCTAGCAGAACTTGAGAAACCCAGACTATGTGAGATGCTAAATCCGAGAGGAGACTATGATTAAGGTTACAATTTTTTCACAGAAGTTGTGCAAGTCACCCAGAGGGGGCCCCCCAGAACTCCTGGCTGCCGTGGGGGCCCTCCAGAGCTCCCGGCCACCAAGGGCTGCAGGGGTACCCCAGAGCTCCAAGTGGCTGCGGGCAGTGGGGGCCCCTGGAGCTCCAAGCTCCCGCGGGCGGTGGGGGCCCCCAGAGCTTGGAGTGGCCCCCGCAGCTGCTGAGCCGCTGCAGGCAGTGTGGGGACCCTGCAGCTGAGCTCCACATTTTGTCACAGATATTTTTAGTAGAAGTCATGGGCAGGTCACGGGCGTCCATGAATTTTTCTTTATTGTCCGTGACCTGTCCATGACTTTTACTAAAAATATCCATGACAAAATCTTAGCCTTAACTCTGATTAGTGTTTCCAGAGGACTGCACCCACTACATTACAGCCAGCTGCAACATCTGAAGATGCTCCTTCATCTACCCTAGAGAAATGGGTGATTGTGTATATATACACAGGTGACAGCCTGGCAAACCTTATTGATTTTTCTCAGTCAAGAGGTTAATGTATCCTGAGTGGAGCAAGCTTTAATATTCTGGGGTAAGTCTCCGAGATGCATATCCTTTTGGCTAGCACAGAATGGGAATCCTGACAAACACATTTTGATTTTTTTTTAAGCTCTCAAGTTCTGTCAAGAAAGAACTTCAGGTCTCTGACAATACCCAGGGGATGCCAAATTATTGATATAGTAAAAGGGAAGGCTCAAAAACTGACTCCTGTGAAACGTGGAACTATTTTAAAACGAGGCGTGTTCCTGTGGAATATTAGGAATGAGAATCGGCAGAACAGGGCAACAATGTCCTTGACACCTAGTCAGCCCTGACGCCAGGTGGGGGAGGCTCTAGCTGTGAGCCCCAGACTCCGGCTGTCAACGCCCCATAATGCCCCACTTTGGTTGGTGCAAGTGCTCCTGGTGAGGATGCGCATCACCGGCGGAAGGAGGGTACACAAACAGCTGATTTGATTACTACAGTGGCTGTAGGTCAACCTAACTTAAGTCTACCTTATTTTGTAGTGTAAACAAGCCCTAAGTAGCCTCCATTTCTTCTTCACTTCATGGTCCCCAAATGTATTCCACATGTGGGTGATTGACAAATGATATTCTGATTGGAGGAGGGTGTGAGGAAGCTGGTAGCAGAGATGCTTGTAGTACTGCCATCATAGAATCATAGAACATCAGGGTTGGAAGGGACCTCAGGAGGTCATCTAGTCCAACCCCCTACTCAAAGCAGGACCAATCGCCAACTAAATCATCCCAGCCAGGGCTTTGTCAAGCCTGACCTTAAAAACCTCAAAGGATGGAGATTCCACCACCTCCCTAGGTAACCCATTCCAGTGCTTCACTACCCTCTTAGTGAAAAAGTTTTTCCTAATATCCAACCTAAACCTCCCCCACTGCAACTTGAGACCATTACTCCTTGTTCTGTCATCTGGTACCACTGAGAACAGTCTAGACCCATCCACTTTGGAACCCCCTTTCAGGTAGTTGAAAGCAGCTACCAAATCCCCTCTCATTCTTCTCTTCCGCAGACTAAACAATCCCAGTTCCATCAGCCTATCCTCATAAGTCACGTGTTCCAGTCCCCTAATCATTTTTGTTGCCCTCCGCTGGACGCTTTCCAATTTTTCCACATCCTTCTTGTAGTGTGGGGCCCAAAACTGGACGCAGTACTCCAGATGAGGCCTCACCAATGTCGAGCAGAGGGGAACGATCGTGTCCCTTGATCTGCTGGCAATGCCCCTACTTATACAGCCCAAAATGCCATTGGCCTTCTTGGTAACAAGAGCACACTGTTGACTCATATCTAGCTTCTCATCCACTGTAACCCCTAGGTCCTTTTCTGCAGAACTGCTGCCGAGCCATTCGGTCCCTAGTCTGTAGCTGTGCATGGGATTCTTCTGTCCTAAGTGCAGGACGCTGCACTTGTCCTTGTTGAAGCTCATCAGATTTCTTTTGGCCCAATCCTCTAATTTGTCTAGGGCCCTCTGTATCCTATCCCTACCCTCCAGTGCATCTACCTCTCCTAATCAAGCAGGTGCGGCTTGAGTTAGAACATGTGGAAAGAGCTGCAAGTTGCTGCCCTGCAAATGTCCTGCAGTGGAACGTCCAATAAGGATATTGTGGAGGCAGCTTGTGTTTGCGTTGAGTGAGCTGTAATGCCCCCAGGCTAAGTTCCCTGTAAGCTGCGTGGCCATGCAGCAGCCTGTTTAGTGCTGTACAGGCGCTCAGGGAACCTGCCTGGGGGCCTGCCAGGTGCCCCTCCCCCAACCCAATGGTGATGCGGCCTGGACCTGCTGCGTCAGGGGTGCTTGGACCTGTTGGAGCAGCACAGCCCAGGCCCAGGCATGGCTGGAGCAACCCGGTCTGGCGCCAGGCGCAGCTGGGGCAGCCCTCCCCTGGCCCAGACTGGCTGCGGATGGGGGACAGGCGCCTATCCTGCAGCTCCAGCCCCAGAGATGCCACGGCTGTGGGGAGAGAGAGCTGCGGGGAGTCCTCTCTCCCTACTGTAGACCCGGAGCACCCTCCTGTACCCAAAACCCCTCATCCCCGGCCCTACCCCAGAGCCTGCACCCCAGCTGGAGCCCTCACACCCCTGCACCCCAACCCTGTGCCCCAGCCCTGAACCCCCTCCCACACTCCAAACCCCTCGGCCCCACCCGCACCACATGAATTTTGTTATGTGTTATGTGGCACATCACCTCCATATTGGTGCACATAACAAAATTCATTCCGCACATGGGTTGGAAAAATTAGAGGGAACACTGCCCCCAGGACAGGGAAAGTTTGTTGCCTTAGCAGAAAGATCTTGGGATCAAGCCATATCCTCAGAGAGGATTTCTAAGTGAGTTTTGGGATACTTAGAATGCTACAAAACAGCAAAGAGTCTCAGAGATTTTCTGAGGGGTTTGGTTGTTTGCAGATAGAACGCCAGGGCACACCTGACAATGAGGGAGTAAAGTCGCTTGTCTTCAGCAGAAGCATGGGGTTTTCAGAAAAATACAGGTAAATGTATTGATGGATTGATGTGAAACTCAGCAACAATCTTGGGGAAGAATTTGGGGTGTAACCTAAAGGAGACCTTCTCTTTGTGAAATACTTGTACTTTGCATGAGGAGGGTCTGCCATCACGGCTCCTAGCTTGCTGACCCTTCTGGCTGAAGTGATGGCAACTAAGAACACCACTTTCATGGTCAGGTGGATCATCATGGTGCATGCTGTCATAAGTTCGAAGGGCAGACTTGTGGGTATTGACAGAAGCACTTGCGCCAGGAAGTTTTTGGAAAGCGTAGGGGACAATTTCCTGGCGCAAGTGCTAGGGGAGCCAACTCGGGGGGGCGCTTTTCTTGACCTGCTGCTCACAAACCGGGTAGAATTAGTGGGGGAAGCAAAAGTGGATGGGAATCTGGGAGGCAGTGACCATGAGTTGGTTGAGTTCAGGATCCTGACGCAGGGAAGAAAGGTAAGCAGCAGGATACGGACCCTAGACTTCAGGAAAGCAGACTTCGACTCCCTCAGGGAACAGATGGCCAGGATCCCCTGGGGGACTAACATGAAGGGGAAGGGAGTCCAGGAGAGCTGGCTGTATTTCAAGGAATCCCTGTTGAGGTTACAGGGACAAACCATCCCGATGAGTCGAAAGAATAGTAAATATGGCAGGCGACCAGCTTGGCTTAATGGTGAAATCCTAGCGGATCTTAAACATAAAAAAGAAGCTTACAAGAAGTGGAAGGTTGGACATATGACCAGGGAAGAGAATAAAAATATTGCTCGGGCATGTAGGAAAGATATCAGGAGGGCCAAATCGCACCTGGAGCTGCAGCTAGCAAGAGATGTCAAGAGTAACAAGAAGGGTTTCTTTAGGTATGTTGGCAACAAGAAGAAAGCCAAGGAAAGTGTGGGCCCCTTACTGAATGAGGGAGGCAAGCTAGTGACAGAGGATGTGGAAAAAGCTAATGTACTCAATGCTTTTTTTGCCTCTGTTTTCACTAACAAGGTCAGCTCCCAGACTGCTGCGCTGGGCATCACAAAATGGGGAAGAGATGGCCAGCCCTCTGTGGAGATAGAGGTGGTTAGGGACTATTTAGAAAAGCTGGACGTGCACAAGTCCATGGGGCCGGACGAGTTGCATCCGAGAGTGCTGAAGGAATTGGCGGCTGTGATTGCAGAGCCCTTGGCCATTATCTTTGAAAACTCGTGGCGAACGGGGGAAGTCCCGGATGACTGGAAAAAGGCTAATGTAGTGCCAATCTTTAAAAAAGGGAAGGAGGAGGATCCTGGGAACTACAGGCCAGTCAGCCTCACCTCAGTCCCTGGAAAAATCATGGAGCAGGTCCTCAAAGAATCAATCCTGAAGCACTTACATGAGAGGAAAGTGATCAGGAACAGTCAGCATGGATTCACCAAGGGAAGGTCATGCCTGACTAATCTAATCGCCTTTTATGATGAGATTACTGGTTCTGTGGATGAAGGGAAAGCAGTGGATGTATTGTTTCTTGACTTTAGCAAAGCTTTTGACACGGTCTCCCACAGTATTCTTGTCAGCAAGTTAAGGAAGTATGGGCTGGATGAATGCACTATAAGGTGGGTAGAAAGCTGGCTAGATTGTCGGGCTCAACGGGTAGTGATCAATGGCTCCATGTCTAGTTGGCAGCCGGTGTCAAGTGGAGTGCCCCAGGGGTCGGTCCTGGGGCCGGTTTTGTTCAATATCTTCATAAATGATCTGGAGGATGGTGTGGATTGCACTCTCAGCAAATTTGCGGATGATACTAAACTGGGAGGAGTGGTAGATACGCTGGAGGGGAGGGATAGGATACAGAAGGACGTAGACAAATTGGAGGTTTGGGCCAAAAGAAATCTGATGAGGTTCAATAAGGATAAGTGCAGGGTCCTGCACTTAGGATGGAAGAATCCAATGCACCGCTACAGACTAGGGACCGAATGGCTAGGCAGCAGTTCTGCGGAAAAGGACCTAGGGGTTACAGTGGACGAGAAGCTGGATATGAGTCAGCAGTGTGCCCTTGTTGCCAAGAAGGCCAATGGCATTTTGGGATGTATAAGTAGGGGCATAGCGAGCAGATCGAGGGACGTGATCGTGCCCCTCTATTCGACACTGGTGAGGCCTCATCTGGAGTACTGTGTCCAGTTTTGGGCCCCACACTACAAGAAGGATGTGGATAAATTGGAGAGAGTCCAGCGAAGGGCAACAAAAATGATTAGGGGTCTAGAGCACATGACTTATGAGGAGAGGCTGAGGGAGCTGGGATTGTTTAGTCTGCAGAAGAGAAGAATGAGGGGGGATTTGATAGCTGCTTTCAACTACCTGAAAGGGGGGTCCAAAGAGGATGGCTCTAGACTGTTCTCAATGGTAGCAGATGACAGAACGAGGAGTAATGGTCTCAAGTTGCAATGGGGGAGGTTTAGATTGGATATTAGGAAAAACTTTTTCACTAAGAGGGTGGTGAAACACTGGAATGCGTTACCTAGGGAGGTGGTAGAATCTCCTTCCTTAGAGGTTTTTAAGGTCAGGCTTGACAAAGCCCTGGCTGGGATGATTTAACTGGGAATTGGTCCTGCTTCGAGCAGGGGGTTGGACTAGATGACCTTCTGGGGTCCCTTCCAACCCTGATATTCTATGATTCTATGATTCTATGAACAAGGTTAAGGTCCCATTGAGGCATAGGGTTAATGCCTGGTGGGAAGGTCCTGATCAAGCCCTTCATAAATCGTACAGTAGCCAGGTGCGTAATGAGAAGATTATCCCTCCACTGGAGAGAGGAAGGCACTGATGGTGGCTGGGTGTTCCCAGAGTGAACTAAGGGCCAAACCTGAAGGCTTTAAGGAGAGGAGATAATCTAGGATAACTGGAAAGCCCACAGTATCAAGTGAATGTTCGTGGTGACGTACCCAGGCTGAAAAGCGCCGCCACTTAGCCAGGTAGCAGGCACTAGTAGAATCTTTTCTACTTTGGTTAAGTAATTCCTGAACAGGGTGGAGCCTGAGCATTCTATTTCCGATGCACATCCAAACACCAGGCCGGGAGGTGGAGTGAACCTGGGTTGAGATGCTTGATTTTCCCCCTGTCCTGCGTTTGGAGATCCTGATAAGTGGGCATGCAGCCATTGTTAGGAGTTCTGTGAAACAGAACTGACTGGTCCAGTAGCATGCTAGGATGATGGTGGCTCTGTTGCAATGGTTCTTCCAAACAACTTCCGGTAGTAGGGAGATGGGAGGAAAGGCATATCTGAGGTTGTCTGTTCAGGAGAGCGTCACCCTAGAAATTATAGCCTGTGGCTCCCGTGGAGCAATACATAGGAAGTTTCCTGTTCGTCTGGGATGCAAAGAGGTCCCATAGTGGACTGGCCCATTGTGTGAATGTGTTGGCTAGAACTGTGTCATGGATCTCCCATTCAAGGTCTACAGAGAAGCTGCTGCTTAATTTATCTGCCAGGGAGTTATGAACACCTGGGAGATATGCGGCCTGTACTCTAATGTGGTTTCTGATACACTAGTTCCAAAGTCTGACTGCTTCCAGGCAGAGGAGATGAGATCTCACTCTTCCCTGTTTCTTTATATAGACCACTGTGGTGATATTATCTCCACATGGAGTGAGCGTATGAGGAGAAGGAAGGTCTTGCATGCAAGCCGGACTGCTATCAGTTCCAGTAAGTTTATGGGTAGCCTGGCCTCTCTTGGGGTCCAGGTATCCCAAGCAATGTGGTAGTACAGGTGAGCACTCCCACCCCATAAGGGAGCATCTGTCAAGATGTTGGCCCTTGGAATGGGAGGGCTGAAGGGAATCCCCACCATGACTTTGTTTGGGTTGGACCACCAAGCAAAGGAGGTGAGAACTCTGGTGGGAACAGTCATGGGGGAGTCAATGCGATCCATGTTTGGTTTGTAGGTGGAGTGGATCCAAGCTTGGAGACTCCACAAGTGAAGTCTGGCAAATGGCGTCATGCAGGTGCATGCAGCCATTTGGCCTAATAGAGACAGACAACAGCACACCACAGTTCATCGCCTGCTCCACCAGGAACTTTTTTAGCTACAGCTCTTGGGCCTTTCTAGTTCTGGGAAAGAAGGATCGACAGATACTGCACTTTGCAGAGAGATGTGCCTCACTCAGACAGTACAGGGACCATGGATGCTCGTCTCTGGTGGAGAAGGAGCAAGGGCAGGAGTTGCAATTCTTGAACCGTGGGACTCTGGGCATAGTCCCGGGACCAGAGAGGATCTCCCTTGACTGTGGGGACACACACACGACTATTCTATACTAATTATATACTATACTAACTATAAGTACTATGCTAAGATATACAACTATGTACAAAGATTTTACTTTACAGGTTATGCATGGATTGAAGAAGGACATGATTCTGACTCAGGCCATATGGCAGTAAGAAGGAACTGGAGAGGCATCAACCCGCACTGCCTCTTATACCCTCGGTCAGGAATATGAGGGAGGCTACTGCGCACGTGCAGGTCAACAGACATGGTTCTGAAGAATTTCTGGACCCAGGTGCATGGCATGCATGCACATCCACATGTGGAATCCACATAAGGACCATCACTTGAAGAAGACCTTAATACTCATACTCTAAGGAACAATGGGAGAAGGAGTTCTAAGTACTGTAATATGACCTGAAAGTTGATGGGCACTTGGACTTGAGGAGGGTCCCGTTTAACTTTCTCAGAGAGCCTGAAAACTCTCAGGGAGTCCTGTTCCTAAATCAGGCCTTAAAGTGAAACTTGGCTGGAGCACAGTGTAGAATGGCCCCTGTGATAGATGACCAGGTGCTACTGGCATATCTGTTGAGAAGGAAAATAGCCTCATTGTGCTGGGGAGAAAATTCTTTTCAGTGTGAAGATCCTTAAGAGCTTGATTCAGTGACTTGCTGGAGAGCTTCTTGCCAATGTGAGCTGCTTGGAAGCAGGAGACTGAAGCTGGTGGGAATAGTGGAGTTTGGATTGCGGGAAGAAAAGCTCATCCTCTGAATTAGCCTCTTTAAGTGCCCATCTCAACAATTAAATGAGTTCAGGGTTGAGACTGGACGCTCAAGGTTCCGGGCTCTCATAAGAACAGCCATGCTGGGAAAGATCAATTGTCCATCTAGCCCTGTATCCTCTCTCTGACAATAGCCAATGCTAGATGCTTCTGAGGAAATGAACGGATCAGGGCAATTCTGAGTGATCCACCCGTCATCCAGTCCCGGCTTCTGGCAGCTAGAGTTTATGGATGACCCAAGCAGGCGGCTACATCCCTGACCATTTTAGCTAATAGCCATTGATGGACCTGTCCTCCCTAACCCTATATAATTCTTTTTTTTGAACCCTATTATACTTTTGGCTTCATGACAACAAGTTCCACAGATCTACTGTGCATTGTGTGAAAAAGTACTTCCTCTTGTGTGTTTTAAACCTGCTGATTATTAATTTCATCAGGTACCCCCTATTTTTTATGTGAAGGTGGAAATAATGCTTCCTTATTCACTTTCTCCACACCAGTCATGATTTTATAAATTCCTGTCATATCTCACCTTTGTCATCTCTTTTCTAAGATGAACACTCCCAGTCTTTTTAATCTCTCTTTGCATGGAAGCTGTTCCAGACCCTTAATCATCTTTGTTGCCCTTCTTTGAACCTTTTCCAGGTCCACTATATCCTTTTTGAGATGGGGTGACCAGACGCTAGCAGACACATTTATTCCAGAATTTGTTTTTTTTAAATGTGAATTACGTTTGAGTATAGACCTCTTCCCATTGGGGTACTTCCAGGATCCTGTGCAACTCAGATCCAGTATGATAACATAACTCACTGTGTTTTAACATAAGCACGGTTATATGCTAATGACATGGTATACAGAAATACAGGGTGGACTTCCCTGTCTGTAACTGAAGGTGCACAGACTAATTTACGAAGTTTAAGACATCTTTTAGCAAAGAACACATTCACACTGGATGCTAGCAAGGAAAGAAGATTTATGAAACATTCTTATAAGGGTGAATTCACACTTGCAAACAAATGCTTTAAGTGTGCTTGTTCTACTCTAAGGGCCAGAATCCTGCAATCTTCAGGCAACAATCTCAATGAAAGTCAGCTTGGATAAAGACTGCAAGATTGGCCTTAAATAACTGAAGCCAGTGGCCCATATGCTGCCCCAAATTAGGGCAGCTTTGCATTGTGCCCTGGAGCTATCTTCACTGACTGCAGGATTACCCCATACAGCAAGATCCTCAGGTGGTATCCAGCTGCCATAGCTACTACCAAACTCCTTCACACCCCAGGCAATTACCCACAGACAATTATCTGTCATTACCCTAGGACTATTTAAATGACATTGAACAGAGCTTCTAGTTACTTTTCAATACTTGACTTTTTAAGATGCATTTTAATACTGGAACCAACGGCAACGAAGTCCTATCCTGCTGCAAAGTTAGACAAATTACAACAAAAGAGATGCCTGGTTAAACTGTTTCATGCAAACTGGTTAATGACTGTGGGACACACCTTGCCTTGGGAACTTCTTTTATTGTGTTTAAGAGAACCAAGGTTCGTAGGGCCCTTGATCCACATAGGGATCACGCCTTGGCATGTCCTTTCTGTGGGCAGATCACGGGCAGGGCATCTCCCCCAGTGTCACTAATACAAACATATTGGTGACATCTACATTACTTTTGTCTACATTACACTTTTGGCATGAGTAGCTGGACGCCACAGTGAGAAGCAGGCTTCATTCACACTGTGGTGTGTAACTACATGTCAGTGAAAAGCTCTGGCAGCGGGAGGCAGAGGGGAAAGGCTGAGCTGGGTCATAGAGCCTGGACTCCAGCCTGAGACCGAACGTCCCTACTCTACTTGCACTACATTGATGACATCTTCACCATCTGGACCCATGGAAAAGAAGCCCTTAAGAAATTCCACTGTGATTTCAACAATTTCCATCCCACCATCAACCTCAGCCTGGACCAGTCCACACAAGAGATCCACTTCCGGGACACTACGGTGCTAATAAGCGATGGTCACATAAACACCACCTTATACTGGAAACCTACTGACCACTATTCCTACCTACATGCCTCCAGCTTTCAACCAGACCACACCACACGATCCATTGTCTACAGCCAAGCTCTGCGATACAACCGCATTTGCTCCAACCCCTCAGACAGAGACAAACACCTATACGATCTCTATCAAGCGTTCTTACAACTACAATACCCACCTGCTGAAGAGAAGAAACAGACTGACAGAGCCAGAAGAGTACCAGAAGTCACCTACTAGACAGGCCTAACAAAGAAAATAACAGAACGCCACTAGCCATCACCTTCAGCCCCCAACTAAAACCTCTCCAACACATTATCAAGGATCTACAACCTATCCTGAAAGACGACCCATCACTCTCACAGATCTTGAGAGACAGGCCAGTCCTTGCTTACAGACAGCCCCCCAACCTGAAGCAAATACTCACCAGCAACCACATACCACACAACAGAACCACTAACCCAGGAACCTATCCTTGTAACAAAGCCCGTTGCCAACTGTGTCCACATATCTATTCAGGGGACACCATCATAGGGCCTAATCATACCAGCCACACTATCAGAGGCTTGTTCACCTGCACATCTACCAATGTGATATATGCCATCATGTGCCAGCAATGCCCCTCTGCCATGTACATTGGCCAAACTGGACAGTCTCTACGTAAAAGAATACATGGACACAAATCAGACGTCAAGAATTATAACATTCAAAAACCAGTCAGAGAATACTTCAATCTCTTTGGTCACTCGATTACAGGCCTAAAAGTTGCAATTCTTCAACAAAAAAACTTCAAAAAAAGACTCCAACGAGAGACTGCTGAATTGGAATTAATTTGCAAACTGGATACAATTAACTTAGGCTTAAATAAAGACTGGGAGTGGATGGGTCATTACACAAAGTAAAACTATTTCCCCATGCTTATTCCCCCCCACCCCGCACTGTTCCTCAGACATTCTTGTCTACTGCTGGAAATGGCCCACCTTGATTATCACTACAAAAGGTTTCCCCCCCCCCCCCGCTTTCCTGTTACAGTGCGTACGGTAACACCCATTGTTTCATGTTCTCTATGTATATAAATCTCCCCACTGTATTTTCCACTGAATGCATCCGATGAAGTGAGCTGTAGCTCATGAAAGCTTATACTCAAATAAATTTGTTAGTCTCTAAGTTGCCACAACTACTCCTTTTCTTACCGCAGTTAAACAGTCCGATAGCCTGAGTCCCATGAGCCCGAGTCAGCTGACATGGGCCAGCTGTGGGTGTTTAACTGCAGTGTAGATATACCCTGGGAAGAGGCATCGACTGGGTGAATGGAGAGCCATGCAGGGCATGTACACATGCACATCCTTCAGGCATGTCTTTACTCACCTAACCCGTGCCGCATCAGCTGCACTGCTATTTATACCTGTGCTGGGGGGAAGTGAGGGGCCACATGGAGATGCACATATCCGAAAGAAGCATGCAGTGAAGATGCACTTATTCTCTCCACTCAGCCTGGGCTCAACATTTGACAGTTTATTTTACTTTTACTGTTGATCTCAATAAGAGATGGTTATTTCACACTATGCAGTTCTTTAATCAACTCATTAAAGCTGTTCAGGCAGCTAATTATGCCTCTAGCAGAATCAGAATGTGATTAAATGCTGTTGATTCTCCTAGACCTGCCTAACTGAGTCTTTCCACTATTTCCAGACACCACCCAAAACAATGAAAGTTTCCATGGCCCTGTTACAATGGGACCTTTCGAAAGTCTGAACTTCTCCCAGCTCTGGCTTTTAAAACCGCACCTCTCATTCTGCATCGGAAACAAGGCCCCCATTGTTCAGATCTTTTCCAGCAGACCTAGCAGAGAGAGTGCTTCTCTGGAATTTTCAGGGCAGAATCTAGTCTCTACTGTTTCAGAAGTAAGACTCATCGTATTCCGCATTCTGAGACTTTCAACTATTTGAGACTTTAAGTTAGGAGGATTTTAAAATATCTGATGGCTTGGTTCATTTGGTAGGAAGAGGGGGTCACATTCTAATCAAATATAAGGTTTCACAGATTCTGCATATTATCAGGCTACCTATTGAATTTTAAACACATCTTGTTTGTTAGCTTTCATGTTCTGCTGTGAGGAGATCAGAATCTTGTCTCCCATTACTAGGTTTCTAGTTTAACAGTACCTTTTTCAGTATACTCAGCTGATTATTTTGTTCTATACAATGCTGTATTAGATACATAAAGAACCATAGTCCACATATAGGCCCCAAACCTGTACACCTGGATGTAGGGGGTCCACCCACACACTGCAGCTTGCAGAATCAGAGCCTGAGGACATCCTGAACGATCTGTTTATTTCAGGAAATCCGTTACGGAAGTTCATGCATTGTTAGGTATTTAAGGGATTTTCTTTAGTGATCATCTCTCCTCATGCTCTCTTGACAGTTGAGCTCAGGTCCATTGGGAAAGGACGTTTGTGCTGAGAGTTCATAGATTTGTTTGGCTCATGACTGGGGGCAGAGCAGCTCTCAGCGGAAACTTATCATCCCTGGAACTTGCTTCCATGCCTTGGGGCGACATACCCCAATAGCGCAGACCTTCAGAGAATGTGGCAAAGTCTATCTCCAATTACTATTAAACACCAGTAATGTCTTGTCAATGGACAAACTTCACACAACTCTTTGGGTTTGTCAACTCTGGGAAAGTGAGTAGTGTCTATATTATGTTAACTAGTGCATTTTAATTAACACATACTAAAAGACCCCTCATTTTCCCAGTTCTGACAAATGATACTTTAAAAAGGACCCAAGAGGAAAAAATATGACGAACGTTCAGGTTTCTGTTTGGTTTCTCTAGAAACCAAAGTATTCACATTCAGGAAGCTTGGGACCAGATCTAACATCATTAAGCCAAACTTCCTCTTGTTATTCCTTTTCTTTTTAAGTAAATGTTAAAAGATCCTAACATCTTCATTTCAACAAATATCACAACAGCTATATTTGCTGTATGGAATTTGGCCAGAAAAAGTACTGAAGCCTTGATACCCAAAGAAAGAAGGTAATGGATTAATAATAATAAAAAAATCCCACGAAGTAACCTAATGGTTTTTCAGATCAACATGCACCCAGAGGAAAGTAGCAAGAAGGCAGCCTCTTTTAGGACACAATAAATGGCAGGACTAGAGCCTTCAGCATGAACACATTATTGTTATTTCTTATTCTCCAACACTTATGCTGTGACACCAACTTGAAATGACAGGTGCTGTTTCTCTATTGATTAACAAGGTGTAAAATGTATTCTCTGTGTTAAGACTTACTCAATACAGTTACCTTACACTGTCAAAGGAAGGGGTGATTTCCTCTGCCAGCATAGGAAATCTGGGCCAAATTCTATAATCCCTAGTCAGGCACAGCTCCTCTGGATTTCAGCGGGAGTTCTGCGGAGGGAAGGATTAAGGAGTGCAGGATTCAGCCCGCTGTTTTTAAGTACGTAGTAGGTCAAATGACAGGCCAGTGCTGACAGGAGGCCGACGAGGAGCGTTTTGAATGTGGGATCATATGGAATAATTCAGGTGGCATCCAGGGGCTGAGGGGACAATTGTTCAGTGGATTCCTGGAGCATGTGGGGAATGCCACCTTGGTAACACTGCTCTCCTTTTTGTCTCTAGAAACCTTTTTTGTGGGGATTCTGAGGGAGTTGGGGATCCAGGCCGGGGAGGGGAGTAGCCTGGAATTGGGGAGTAGAGCTGCTTTTTGCAGCTGTGGGGCCTCCATCTGTTCTTGGGTAACTGGCCAGGAGAGAAGTCCTCCATACTGTTGTCAAAGCAACAAGAGAGCTGTGCTATCATGGGGTCAGAAGAGGGCCAGAGGAGGCGGGGGCCAGAGTGGGTGGAGGTTCAGGAGCCCCATGGCAAAAGCCCTGTTACCAACAGATTCCCTGGTATCCATGAGTTTTAGGAGCCAAACTACTTCTCCTTCCATGGAAAGGCAAATCTCTCTACACACACTTGAAGGAATGATGATAAGCAACATCTGTGAGAGGAACCTTGCAGCATTTCCTGCTCTCTCTCAGAGCTATTCCCACTTGTGGGCCAATCTCCCCTCTTAATTAGGGGGACTTGATGCTTTTCCTATTGCTGGGATTTTAGAAAGCAGATGGGAATGGGAAATCTATTCGCAGACGTTATGCTGAGCTAACCAGCACTGATTTCATACAGGTGTCTCAGACAGGAACTGCACCAGCTCCTAGAGGCTAATGCCGTAATCGCTGCACCATCTACTCATTTCCACTAAAACTTTTTGGGCTGCAGAAATGTTCAGCATGTAAGCTTGACAAAAGGTACAAAGCTCTTCTACTAAAAGCCACAGGATAATGAAATTCTAACTGGCATTGGCATCAAAATCTGAAACTCAGTGGAAAATCTTTGTTCATTTTCATAAATCTTTCAGAAAGCCACGCCAGTCAGAAAAGAACAATGTGAACCTTGAGAGCCCAGTTAAACTATAGAACATTTCTGGCATTTCATCTGACACTCTCAATTCATGAACACAAAACCATGGCCATAAACAAATTAAAATGGCTGTTAGGGGCTAAAACTTCCAAGCTTCCTCCCCCCATCCCTCAGGCCATTAGAAGTAGCCCAAATCCATTGTTTTTGTGTGTGTTGTCCTAGAACTAATGTCATTCCCACGTGCTTTGAGATCAAAGGTTTTTAATGCAATTTTATAGCAGCGAATCTTGGAACAGTTTTTGCCCCCCTCCTCCCCAAGTTACAACATTGATTCTGGGTTATTTTACGATGTCTGATGGGAAACTACCCTTATTCTCCCCCTCCCATTAACAGGGCAATGGGTTTGTCTCAGCCTTGTCAACCAGAACAAAATTAATGATCTTTGCTGTGTTAAATGGAAGTGTCCTGGCCTGAACTGAAGTCACATGATCAAGTTTTGGGATAGGCTGAACTCTTTGGGTGGGAATCAGTGGAATCACAATGGCTCTAGAGAGCCAGAGGGTGTGATTCAAAATACATATTTACTATGACAAAACTACTGCTTTAGCCACCAGCTGCTTCTTTTGACACTTTTAAATATTTATACAACATTTGTTCAATTTAGATCCGTGAAACCAACGCATATGTTCATATGGCCCCGCACATATAGCAGCTGTGCAATGTTTGAAAACAATGTTTGACAAGGGATGACAGAAATTTTAGAGAATCATGGATCTGCCATAAAAGCCTCTTTTAGTCTTAACAACTTCACAATGAAAATTTACATTCATGTGAAAAACAGACATGCAATTGGAACTTGTCCTATCTGGACTGACTCATTTTGCACTTAATCATTTGTATTTATGGGGAGCCAGTTAACTGAATCAAAGTTTATTTTGATATCTTATTCTTGTTTCCCAAAGCTTATCAGCCTATTAAAAACACAAAGATGCATTCTACAAATTGTGAGCATGTGGTTCAGATTTGACGGGTAACACAAGCATGCTGGTTTTCTGCACTGTCTGCAGGTTGGTTCGTAGGTTTTTCTAGCAGGTTTTCCTGATTCTATTTTACAGGCTTGTTCTGCCAGTCATCTCCTCTGGAATTGCTTCAAAGTGTCTCCATAGGTGCATGAAAGAGAGAGATAAAACCAGCACCCTTTACCTCTGGACACAAAGGAACAAATCCTGGAAGCAGAGCACAGCCAAGCTGACCTTTTCTGTGGGGGTGAAGGAGAAATTGAATCCCTTCTTTCCAGACTTCACAATGGCAGTGGAGCTGGTCTGCAGAAGTTACTGCACCCTCAAGGCTGCTCTAGCCCCTGCAGCCAGTGCACTCTCCCCTCTTTGGAGGAGAATGACCCAGTGGATCTGAACAGTAATGGATCTACCAGCCTTGCTCCTGTCCTGCCCTGAATCCCTCCTGAGCATCTGCAGGGGATCTCTGCACCCCATGTATGGGATTCTTAAATCCTACCCTATTTCTGCAGCAGAAACACACCAGTTCTTCTGGGTCAGGGTCCTCTGAGCAGTTATGATTCTGCTAAAGAAATGGGCACAGAGAAGAGATGAAATTTGGCTGTACCCCACCTGCTGAAATCCTGACATGATACAGATCTCACCTTCAAAAACTCTCATCGTGTTAAATGGATGATATGGAGTCAAATCCTTTTGTCTTAGCGCTATCCTGCAACCAGCACCATTGCAGTTGATGGGGCTATTTCCCTTAGTAAGGTGAGCATGTTATTCATCAAAAATCTGACTGCAAAAGACAATGCACCCCAATAGCAAGTCAAAAAAATTTTCTTAACTCTTACTAGCTCATGGTTCCCTGGGGGTTCTGGTCTGTGGAGTTCTCACATTCTATTTTAATGCTGGGGAAGCCCTGACGAAAATCCAGAAGTCGCAAGTAGAGATGCCAAGGACACAGGGCCTGTCTCATGGCCCTGTGCAGTGGGATATACTGATGACCTCAGATGCAGTGTGAGAGATATTGATCCTTTCCTTTAGCAGCAGCAGGCAGGTCTAGGGTTGCCATTAACTTCCCCAGAAGAGGCCAAGAAGAGGAATACAAAATGGCAGCTACGAGGACCTCCACCTGCCTATTAAAAACATTTAGAACTTTTCTCAAATGGCACCACTGAGCTATTTCTGTATTTTTAAAACCATAGTTAATAGCTATCATTTGAAAACACAGTCACCGTTTGAAGCAGAGCTCTATTTCAACATTATTTTTTGTCCTATCAAATTTTACAAGATCTTGAGAATATCAGGATTTTAAAGTTACAGAATTTCTGCACTGGGATTTTGTCACTGGGCCACTTGATTAGGTCCTAGGGAATTATCTACATGCAACCTCTACAAGCCTGGGGCCAAATACACTAATTCCCCTTCCAAATTTCTGACTCTTGGTTGTCAGCTCAGCCTCTGTACCAGATTATCTCTACCTACAATTTAATTTAAAAAATAACCATCTTCCCCTTCAGTCCTCTGGGACTGACTGCTGAGAGGCACACACCGGGTCAGGTACTTACGTGATACACCTTGCTGGACAGAATGAGCTCGGAAAAGGCTCGGAGGAGTTTTTCTGCCAAGCCTTTTCAACAAATGATCACGTTCGTTCAAGCTGGAAAAAAAGCCAAATACACACAGTGAGTCCCTAGATAATTTCACTGCATATCGAGTGTATTTAACCGAGTACTTTTGCTTTTTAAATAAACCAGTTACAGTGTGTAAAAAACAATTCTTTTAACTTTCTTTACAATGGACACCACCATCAGGGATCTATGATGATAGGACTCCTTCTTTTTAAGGCATAGTGGTATAAAGTGTACATCTACTCTGTCTATCTCTGAGATGCTGAGGTTGCATCATTGTGGCATCTGGGTGCCTGATATCTTGGCCTTGGACATAACTGTACTGAACTTGGCATCCCATTTTAATTGTAGTAGATAATAAAAACTTCCTTTGTAGGTTGTGCCTTAGAGAGAAGGAGCAATGTGTTTTTACTTAGTGTATGGTAAAGGCTTCTATCACACCTGCAGCATGGCTTGAAACAACCATAGAAGAAACCCACCATAATTCTTTCATGAATACAGCTAGGTTTTTTTCCCAGTGGAAAGTACAAATTTATCTCCAGTTTTTGATAAAAAAGAACAACAACAGAAATCTTCAGTTTTCACAATTCAATTTCTAGTCCTGTGTGGGTCTAAAATGAGCGTTTTAAAAGTTATTCAATTTTTACCACATGCAAATGCAAACTAGAGGAGAAAAACAAACACACCGACCAACCAAAAGAGACAGAGACAAGGGAATAGCTATTATGAATCTCTAGAAAGGTATACACGGGAATCAATAGCTACTATCTACCATGGATATTTGCACAAAACTATTATTTCAGTGTGAGTTTTGTTCACAGAATAAAAGGATAATACTGACCCTGTGGCCCTGATCCAGAAGAGCACTTAAGCATGTGCATAATTTTAAGCACATGATAGTCTCATTGACATCAGTGGGCTTTCTTATACATTTAATATTATGCATGTTTATATGTTTTGCTGGACTGGGGCCTTAATGATAGGCCTATACATCACTACATATATTTTTATTATGAAATATATATATTAGCATAATCTATTTTAGTTCAAAATGATAGGGGCCTGTGTTTTCTCTCACACTCATGTAATTGTCCTGTTTGTAAAGTTATTCCTGATTTACACTGGTGCCAGTGAACAGAGAATCAGACTCATTTTTGTTAACACGACTCCATTGGCATGGTCTCATTCATACCAGCTTTACGCTGAATTTTCAGAATTCAGGGCCTGATTCTCTTCTCGCTCCCTTTTTCCCAACCTCCACTGACTTCAGGGACTGACACTGGTTACACTGAGATCAGAATCAGGCTACGTATACTAATGACTGTGCAGACATATCTGGAGTGAGGACCTAGATACCTTTTCTTGCTGACACTTAGGAGTTCACATCCATGAATTATGTGAAATTTGGACTCCAAGGGGCACTGCTGCTACTGCTGTAGACAAGTAGATTTCAGTTTTAACAGGCCACTCTCTTTCACTGGAACAGTTAACTGCTTTAAACAAGAAGATGCCAGCCAGAATTTCTGAAATGTCTGTAATGTGCAATGCATCTTTGTGGGCTTTCACTCCACCTAGAATTTCATTAGATTCATCTCAAAGGTCAAATCCTCTCACAGCAAACTGAACAGTGGGGACATCCATGGAGGACAAAGGGAATAATCACCTCAAGTCACTTTGGAGACTAACAAATTTATTTGAGCATAAGCTTTCGTGAGCTACAGCTCACTTCATCGGATGCATTCAGTGGAAAATACAGTGGGGAGATTTTCCACAAGTGCCACAAGTACTCCTTTTCTTTTTGCGAATATAGACTAACACGGCTGCTACCCTGAAACCAAGTCACTTTGTGGCCACTCTTCCAGACATGTGAAGCGGGGGGGTCAAATAGCCACTGGATCCTTTCCTAAATCCTTACAGTGCAAAGAGGGCTCAGACCCCACTACACAGGACCTCAGACTCCTCTTGTACACTGGAACTACACATGATGCATTACAAGGCAGTCCCCTGAATCCACAAAGGAGGAGGCAAGATTTGTCTCCAAGAACAGAAGTCTGCGCAGCATATGACTATTATCTTGATCTCAGTTTCTTTGCCTGACAGGGTAGGGATGGAGAATGCTATAGGCAGGATGCTCAGCCTCTGTAGGAAAAGTGAGCCAAGTGGCTCCCTCTCTGGTGTCCCCCACTGGCAGATGAATGGAGCTTTGGCAATGGGCCAAAAAGTGAGGCACCTCCAGCCATTTTCTATCATATGGAAAGTTCCAGCATATGAGGCTTTGGAGGGAGGAGGCAAGGAGGAAAAAGAGGAAATATAAGGGGAATTCTTGGGGCTGTCAGAAACCCTTGAAATTACAGTTCCCCTGAGAAGCACACTGTGTGAAGTACTTTGTCACACAACGCAGTCAACCCGTGCAACTCATTGCCAGGGGATGTTGTGAAGGCCAAAACTATTACGGGGTTCAAAAAAGAATTAGCTAAGTTCATGGAGGATAGGGCCATCGATGGCTATTAGCCAAGATGGTCAGGGACACAACCCCTGCTCTGAATGTCCCTAGCCTCTGACTGCCAGAAGCTGGGAGTGGATAAGAGAGGATGGATCACTCGATGACTGCCTGTTCTGTTCATTCCCTCTGAAGCACCTGACATTGGCCACTGGGCTAGCTGGATCATTGGTCTGACTCAGTATGGACATTGTTATGTTCTTATTTAGCTTTTCCTACTGATCACACTTCAGATGTATTTAAACTATGGGTTTTCTATGTCTCTATCAGTGCCTCACCATTATCAAGTACAGCAACCACCAAGCAAAGCTGGAATGAGGCAAAATACTTTCTGCATTGCCCTTTGTTTAAATAAAAATCTTTTCTTATGTCTTTTTGAAATGGCCAAATTACTTTGTTGTCACTTTTGAAGAATTCCCACTGACCTACAGATAAAGGCAGATGAGTCATATACCTGTACAGAATAAATCTGCCTATTCCATTATCAAGCCACAGCACCTTCCAGTTTATTATTTTGGTTTCAGAAAGTGGAAACCTTTGTAAATTCTCTCTTGTCTCCTGGAAACAAATTTTAGGAAAAAACAAAGAGATAATCCTAACAAAGTGCGCCAGGACACCCAGGACAGAGACACAAGACAGTATGAATGGTGTTTTCAAACTGTGTGTGTCCAGGAATCTTTCTGGACTGCCCACTTAGAGCCATAGATTCCCACAAGCCTAGGAAACTGGCACTTGTTATCCAAGGGAAGGTGGCTACGCCTTGCAGGATCCTGGGCTGTTTCTGTTCAGGTTCTAATGTTGTAGAAAGTCCCATAGTTTGGAAACCCTTTGGCTGCAGAAATATATTTAATTATTTCTGACATAGAATCTTCTCTAAAGCATGCTCAGAGGTTTGTGCGGGTTTTTTAAAATGCTACTTGGAAGAGCTTTGGTTTGCATCATTTTGGAAAAGGCTTCCAAAACTTGAAAAACAGTCCTCACAGTATTATTAATTATTATTTATGTTGGTGTAACACTCAAGGGCTCCAGGCAGGATCAGGGTCCCATTGTGTTAGGTGCTGTATGTAGACGTAGGAAGAGCCAGTTCCTGCTTAAGGAGCCTACATTTTAAAAAAGACAAGTGACATATGGTGGGTGGGGATTGGAATATAATCAAGCACACGTTTATATAAATGCCTGAGAATACCTGCTGCTTCTCAGCCTCTCCTTTCTGTAGGTGCAGACACCAGAGTCTAGATGTGTCAGGAGCAGCAGAAGAAAGGCTTTCTTGCACTGCTTCCCATTTCTTCCTGCTGTGGGGCTTCACCATACACTTACTGAAAGCTCACCCTGGGTTTGTGTTGACCAACTCACTGAGTACATCTTGGTGTTAAAGGGCTAGATCCAAAGCCCAGTGAGGTCCAGGGAATCATCTACTAACTTACTTGGGCTTTGGATCAGGCCCAGTCAAGTACTGAATCATGAACATCTACATTCCGATCTAATTACCAGAAAGCTCTTTTGAGAGGAATGTGTATCTAATACCCATGACCAAAAACTTCATTTAAAACCAGGTAAGGCTGCTTAAGTGTGACATCACCTGACACAAACCCTTCCAAGTAAGGAAATGCCAAGTTAAGAGACACCTTTTTACTGTACTCTCATGCCCACGCTGCTATTGAAAGACTCTACACCTCCACAGGGAATTTCTTTCTGCCTCCACAGATAAAGAAAACACACAGACCTTATTAATATCCCTCACACTGTAGCATAAAACCTTAACCACAATCTCATGCTTGTCCCACAGACATGCACTACGCCACACACTTACCTTGTGCATGCCTGTCACCACTGACCATTTGCTGAGGTTGCTGAGGTCACAATTGTGGGTTTGTGACCTCAGTCAATACTGCTTCTGTGTTCAGTGAGACTCTGTGCAGGTGTGTGAATTAACCCACATGGAACTCATGCATGATTGGGCTACAGACTGCAATGGAAAGTGCATCAGGGGGCAGAGAGATGACAGGTCTATTAACATATCTGGTGAGACCACACCAGGAATGCTTCATACAGCTCCGGGCACCTCAATAACAGGACAATGTTACCAAACTGGAGGTAATCGAGAGAATATTCTTATGGGGGCCAGAAGGACAGATTTATGAGGAAGAATTAAAAGAAAGAAACATAGAATCATAGGGTTAGAAGGGACCGCAAGGATCAATGTGTTGCTTGTTTAAACAATGACTCTGTGAGAGTTGAGGGGGAAGAGATATAATAATTGTTTACAACTATGTGAGGTGTAAAAGTACAAAAGGTGTAGAGGAATTGCTTAAAGTGATATAAAGGAGTTATGAAGTAAAATCAAAGCAATGATAATTTAGGATGAATACTCAGGAAAATGTCCTTAGAATGAAGATGAAGATTGTGGCACAGTCTTGCGAGGAAGTGGTACAAAATTCATCATTTGAGTTATTTAAAACAAGACATTTAAAACAAGGTGTCCTTCAGGGTTTGGTTCTTGGTCCTATTCTATTTAACATATTTATCAATTACCTGGAAGAAAACATGAAATCATCACTAATAAAGTTTGCAGATGACATAAAAATTGGGGGAGTGATAGATAAGGAAGTGCACAGGTCACTGATACTGAGTGATCTGGATCATCTGGTAAGCTGAGCACAGGCACACAATATGTGTTTTAATATGGCTAAATGTAAATGTATACATCTAGGAACAAAGCATGTAGGACACACTAACGGGATTTGGGCCTCTATCCTGGGAAGCAGTGACTCTGAAAAAGATTTGGAGGTAATGGCAGATAATGAGCAGAACATCAGCTCCCAATTTGATGCTGTGGCTAAAAGGGCTAATGCTATCCTTGGATGAAGTAAACAGATGAATCTTGAATAGCAGTAGAGAAGTTATTTTACCTCTGTATTTGGCACCCATGCAACTACTGCTGAAATACTATGATAGTTCTGGTGTCCACAGTTTAAGAGAGATGTTGATAAACTGGAGCAGGTTCAGAAAAGAGCCTCAAGAATGATTAAAGGATCAAAAAACCTGCCTTATAGTGATAGACTAAAGGAGCTCCATCTATTTACCTTAACAAAGACAAAGTTAAGACCACAATCTGTAAGCACCTACTAGGGGAACAAAAATTTGATAATGGGCTCTTCAATCTAGCAGACAAAGGTATACCATGATGGCTAGAAGCTCAAGCAAGACAAATTCAGAGTGGAACTAAGGTGCAAATTTTTAAGTGACAATAATTAGCCACTGGAACAACTTACCAAGGCCGGTGGTGGATTTTCCATCACTGGCAAGTTTTAAATCAAGACTGAATATTTGTCTAAAAGATCTGCTCTAGTTGAAACAGGAATTATTTTGGGGAAGTTCTATGGCTGGCGTTATTCAGGAGGTCAGACACAGTGGTCCCTTCTGCCTTTGATTCTATGAATTAACAACAAAGAATATATTGTATACGGAACTTCCCTGCACTGGCTGCCTGAGATGGTCAAGACAACCTATTAGGTCTTTACCATTTCCAATGTGTATGATTCTTCTTGGACTATATCAATAACATGGCACTTGTTTGTTAAAGCTGCTAAGGAATTGAAGGGACATCTTAAGGTGATACGTTATCATTTCAAATGATGACTTTTTCTATCCCATGCACAAAGTCACTCTTGCATCCTGGGTCTTAATTGTTCTAAGGCATCAGCTGAGATGCTTAATAACTGTGCTAAAAAAGTGGTTTTTGTCCTTTTTTCCCTCCAACAAAAGCAAACAGGCCCTAAGTCTGGGCAACAAACATCTGGCTTTACACATTCAAATGAGGAGCATCAAAACAAACAGAATAATTCACAGCTGACCACAAGGTCCCGCTGGCTCATTTGTTCGAGTAATTAAAAAAAGATGAGCCTCACCACCAATTAACCTACTGAGCACTAATTAGCGTTAACGAGGATTTGAGGTACTTGGTATAGCTTGACCCAGAAAGTCCTCCAGAGTTCACTAATTGGCTGGTGGCAAAAGCAGGGCTCACAAAGAAGTGAAGGTTAAAGTGGCTGCAGATGTCTCACTTAAAACAGAGTCTACCTGGAAAATATACGCACTGGTTGGGTTAATTTTTTTTTCTTTAGAATTGCATCAGAATCTCAGTGGTGATTTGCTAGCAGAGCTGCAGAATATAGGCAGGTTATTTATAATGGACAAGATGATTTAGGATTTTTTCTTAACCTAATGTGCCTGGATTATTTAAAACGTTTAGTCCAATACAAACACAAATATATGAGATGGTTTGTTTTTTCCTGCCCCTGCAGTATCCTGCAGGAAGAAATGTAATATTTGTAATTAAAACCTTGACAGAGCCATAAAATCTGCAAACAAATTGTAAAAATTAAAAAATGTGTGTGTATTCTGGCTGCTATCCCTCTACCCTCTGAATACATAGTAAATACAAGGCTGAAGTATGACTGACAGACTCCTAAATATAATAAAATATAGAGGATTACATACAGAAGTTTGAGCCAACAGGACAGGAAAATGCACAGCTGGTTTTCCTGTGACTTGAACAACTATGAATCCCATTACCCTTCTATCTGCAGGTACAGCATCACAATTTCTTCTAGTCAGTGCAGTAGCAACATTTAAATCATGGGAAAGCTGTGATAGAAACCAGAAAAACCTCATAGTTCAAGCTGAAATTCTTCCCCCTTTAAAGGGACTAGTAAGTGGGCCCTGATTTAATATGTTGCTTTCTGCTGTGACACATCTTGTTCCATATCTTCTTGTCTGAGGTCTCTTCCTCAGCTCTGATCCTGCTCGCTCAGAAATAATGCCTCTTGAGCCAGTGGTGGTACACCAGGGCAGAGCAGTGTGAGAGGAGAATCAGATCCCCTTAACTTCAGTTAACTGAAGACTTTGTTGTGAGTCCGATAGTTTCCCTTTGTATCTTTTCTAAAGTTCATAAATAATTTTAAAAGTACCTCGACATTTCTGTTGCTAAAAATGTTTTCCTATGGGTTGCATGATTTGGGGGGAGGTGAATTAAACCTAGTTATGCGTTTCATCTGCCCCTTACAACCAATAGTTTAGCCTGGATTTTGCTGTTTCTATGTTGACATCAGTTCTGTTGCTGAAAATAACATTTCAATACACTGTTGAGAGAAGGAGAAAAGAACAAAGCCTCATGTTGAAGAGGCTCAGGTTTTCTTCCAGCTTTGGTCACCTCTAACAGTCACTACACCATTTACATGTAGATAAGTGTTTTTCATAGGTCCCCTTGCTCCCCTGAATCAGCCCATTTCTAACAGTAATTTCTACTAAAGGTTAATCAGAGAATTATACATAATGAATTTTACAGCAGCACAACCATGGCACAGGGGATTGGTTAATAGAGTCCTACCCGGCTATTAGAGTGTACCAATTCTTCTGGAGAATTCTTTCACTTCTTCACCACACTCATCCCCCCACCCTCTCTCTCGCTCTAATCTGTATAAGGTTTTTCTATGTCATCCAGCACTCAGCATAGTATCTAAGCACTTATGGTGTCCTGGTCACTGTTGGATCATATCCCCCATTCAGAGCCCATCAACATAGCTTCCTAACTGGCCTTAGGAGACTGATTCACAGGAGGACCCCTCCCCCATATATCCCTGATGTCTGAGGGCATTCCCTCTACACTATCACTAGGCCACAAATGCTAATTTGTTTTCCTTTTAATAAACATTTTAAAAAATTGCTGATTTAAAAAAAAAACCCACTGTATTATGTGAGTTCCTGAAAGGGAAAAAGCTAAGATGGAACTATGCAATAGCAAGAGATGGCTGAAGAAGAGGGGTATGAGGTGGCTTCAGAATGAGTAGAATGGAAAGGAAGGTTGTCATGGACTGAGAACCTGAGTTAGATTAAGCAAATCCTGTGAAATTAGTTTAAGGTGACATTTACCCTGGAACTGAGGACTCATCAACACCCTGTGCATTACTTAAGTCCCACTTAAGCCCACAACACAGATCTTAAGAGGAGCTGTAAACTGTGCCCATTTATGAGAGAGCCCTGTACAGGTGTGAATTTCACTCTTGGTGAATAGGTGAGTGGGTAAATTGAGTACTAATCAGCCGGGTTTTGGGCGTGTCAAGAAAAACAATGACTCTTACATGTCATGATGATACGCACAAGTAGCCAGGGGCTTGTGTTGGTTTGTTTCTCAGTTGCAGTTCATGAAGGAGAGGTGTTATTTTTGGTTGTCTGGCATCAGGTTGATGGAATGTTTTACTCTGTAAGATCAATCTGGGTTGGAGGTCTTTTTAATTTTAAAAGCAAACAGACTTTACTGATAATGAAGCTGCTATGTAATCAGCAGAGATCTCCAGAGAGCTTCTTGAGGAAGTCATTTATGGCAGGGGTGTTTGATACCAATATCTGAAGTGTATAATTGAAATCTTCAGCCTTTTCTTTGCAAAGTCAGCCTCTCGGCACATATTCAATATGTCACTCAAGTAGGGAGACAAATAAAAACTAGCCAAGAGCTTTCTGTTTCTTCCTGTAAATATGCAATGAACCATCAACAAACACTAAGCACCAGGTTATGGCTGGGGCACAAAGTGTAATCGGGGAGTGCAGAGAAGTGCACAGTGTTGCCCTAGATCGGTAGGTGAGTGACCCAGGAGCTGGGCATTTTTTCATCTTTACAATTCCAGTAGATTTTTCAAGATTCTCTGAGAATAGAATGACGAGTTATTTTAAACACAAAACAAAGACTTATCAGTAGCCCGAGAGTCTGAGTTTAACGACCGATTGTATTGTTGTCCTCTCCCTCTTTCTATGTACCTTAGAGATGATGACAGTGTAGCAGTCAGGTTTCTAGAGGTTACACATCTGATGCCTGGGTCAGCTCAGCTCCCAGATAGCTTTTACCATCTGTTTATCCTCATCAGATGTTATGAAGGTTCAGAATATCACACAACATACATGCTGCTATTGCAGTAGCAATGCGATTGTTATGGTTTATGAAATAGCTTGGTAGCAGGAGGCCTTTATTTTACTGTATTTCAAATGCTTGACAGTTCCTTTTACATTGTACATAACAGTTGAAACAGAAATGGTATTATATGGAAATCTGGGGCCAAATTCTTCTCTTTTTTCTCCCCAGGCAACCACACTCAGGAAAGTCAGCAAGGCTGCATGGGTAGAAGTGATTTTTAGGGTTGGTGTCCTTTTTTTTGTTTCAAATTATGTCTTGCTGAAGATAATACTTTCCTACTCATGGCCCTGTAAAGACCACTTGGACCATCCTTCATTTTTCAGGTTGTTATAACTGGAATTGTATTGTAACCTTAACTATAAAGGGTACTACCAAGTGCCTACTATAATAAATGTAAGTTAGCCACCTAGGAAAAAGAAATAGACAGCACAGATACAAACAAAGCAATAAGCCTGAGATAGTCAAAGCACCGTTCATTTCAAAGTGCTTCAAATATTTTATATACTCATAGTGTGTGTGTAGGTGTGCACGTGTGCATTACTATTAACTGTCCCAAAACGGCATCAACACAGAGTTAAGATAGCTCCGTGCTGCTTCAGCTAAACTTAAACCTTTGAAAACCAGGAAATGAAGAGTGATTTATTGCTTTCCAACCATCCTCACTTTAGTATCAGTGCTGTTTACTTCTTCTCCCTAAGTGCATCACTTTTCACTTACTGTGGGTGCTGGCAGTATCCTCTATAGATAAGGTTGCAATACAGTTCCAATTATAACATTCTTTTCCTACACACTCATATGTTTCGGACACAGTCACCTTTGAGGTTGAAATTTTCCATGCTTGGTCTCTGCTCAAAAGTGATTTGTTATTGGAAAGTATGAACAAGATCCATTCAATCATTTTTAACTTTGGTAAGGGTAGGAAATATACTTTTCTTGTTAACTACTCATTCCCCCCTCCAGCCCCTTTCCCCCCGCCAACAACCTCTTTTACCAGATTTTTTTTTTGAACGCCAGGCCACTGTAAAAATGGATGAATTTTGAAACTGTCTGGGCTTAGTTCTCAGTGCAGGCTACGGCATTTGCTTGGTTTGAAAAAAATATCTGGTTGGATTGAGTTCTATGAGTATTTGGTAACAGCCTACTGGATACGTATATTGTGTAGTTGTAGCCATGTAGGGCTCAGGATATTAGAGAGACAAGGTGGGTTGAAAGCTTGTCTTTCTCATCAACAGAAGTTAGACCAATAAAATATATTATGTCACGCACCTTGTCTCTCTACTGGGTATGGAGTATTTTCCATGTAGCCTTCCCTTGTTAAATGCAACCCTTAAAATAGCACTCTTTGGGCTTGTCTACACCACGCAGATTTTAGCGATAAGGCTGTGTCAACACAGCCTTGTCGCTAAAAGTCAGCGTGTGTGAACGTTCTCTGCTGGTATTTTGTCGGCACTTTTGCCAAAAAAATACTTCCAGCCCCGCGAGCGGCGACAGATTTGTCGCTCCTGCCGACAAAGCCGCGTTCACACTGCTATTTGCATCAGCAAAACTTTTGTCTTTGCGGGAGGGCTTTTTTAAGTACCTGTGAAAGACAAAAGTTTTGTGGACAAGTTCGCAGTGTAGACATACCCTTTGTTACTAATGTATGTCATAATAAAACATATAGGATGCAACTTCTCTTCCCTCCCCCGTGGGAGTGGGCAAAGGAGGAACTCAGGCCAAAGAGACTGCTCAAGCTATAGACTGGAGCTGTTGTCATGGAGCAGTTCTCCTGCTGTGCAGCCTGGAGGGAGGATTCCTTCCCCTTCCCCCTGTTGAGATCTCTAGAGCCTAACCCAGTGACTCAGGATTAAGCACTGGGGAGAAGACTAGCCCCTTAATCAGTACTCATTCTCATTTTGTTATGTACCCACTGTTCCCACCTTTCCATTTCAATTTGCCGCATAATTTTGTCCTGTGTGTTTGTACCTCCTTCAGCTCTGACGTAGTCAGCAGATTTGATCACAGCTTCAAGCCTCACTCTGGATCACTGTGTTTTTTTTAACTTTCTTCACTATTTTTTGGAAGGATAATTATTTGATAGGAATTATCAATGTGATGTGATGCGAACCTACTGTACTGTGGAGGGAGCAAGTATAATTCTGTTAGTTTGTTCTATAAGCTTGATCTAGCAAATTGTCACTTGGAAAAAAAATTAACCACCGTGTTTATCTTTGCCAGGGCTATAGCTGATTTGCTGAGATGCTTCCCAACTGAAAGCAGGATCAAGCCTTGTGATTTGAAATGTCTTATGCAGAGGGATTGAAACAATACAATACCGGAAATTAACAATACATATGAAAATGAAGAAAATGAAGAAAAACCTGTCATTTCTCCTTATCTACATCCAGATAAAATGGGATAGCATAAAATAAAACTATATATATATATGAGAGAGAGAGGGAGAGGGAGAGAGGGAGCATTGATATAATTTTATAAGCCTTTTGCTAGTTAAAAGATCCTAATATCTTTTTAGTAGAAAAGCTGGGAGAAAAAACCATAAATGACAATCACTTTATTGTGTACGTTGATGGAGAAATCGTTCCTATCCTGAAGTGGTGTGAAGAACATCTGGAAAATTTGCTAAGAAGTCCTAAACCTCAAAAAGAAAATATACCTCTCAACTGCAACCTAATTTTATTCTCAACTGCACAAGATGGGCCAGATTCCGATCTCAGAGTTGTGTAAATCTTGAGTAAATCCACTGAAGTCAACATGTAAACAAGATCAGAATTTGGCACAGTGTATACAATGCAATTTACCGACTTACAACACATAAGTATATTTGTGTTCAGTAAGATCAAGCCATTCTTTTGTATCTGTTGATCTGAAGTGCTTTATTGAAACGTTCTCCCTCTCTCAATTGTATGCTGATTGAAATGCATCAATACAAAATGACAAAAGGCTAGTACTCGGAAATATAACGAGCCCAAACCTTGATGTTAATGGAAAAATTCCCATTGACTTCAATGGCAGCAGGATCAGGCCCTTAATTTATGCAGAGGCTTGTTTTAAAATATGTTTTAGCAATTCTATTTTTTCCTTTGTAAGACTGGAGGGTTTACAGCATTAGGCTACAGTACACAGTAGGGGGGCTGAGTCAGATTTCCTTGACTCTACTCTTTCTTCTCTCAAGGGGCCTATTGAATGAGCAAGCCTTCATAAGTTCCTGTGTCAGCTGGCTGAGCACTGATGGGGTCCTACAGTATCGAAATGACTAGATAGGCATCTGCATTCATGGACTAAGTAAAGCAGAAGAGAAGATAAACCAGATAGCTTGCTCTAAGGAGGGAAGGCTAGTCATGCAGCTCCTTTTACCAAAGCAACAGAGTAAGTTGGACTCAGCAAAAAGCACTTAAATGAAAGAGAATCTTAACCACAGTGCAGCTGCTCGTTGGGAAGAGACACCACAGAGACTGCTCTTTAACAGGATCTGCTCTTTAAACTGCACTGAAAAACAGTGTTGGTTTTTCTTACCTGATGATAAAAATGGCTGTCTTTTAACGTGACTTTAAAGACAGTTTAAATCATCAGAGTCAAAGAAACAAAGTGTAATGAAAAATCCTGCATAGAAGTACACTCAAAGAACAGGCCTACACCTGGTTGGCTCGGAAAACTGATTTTGCCTATTCCTGTGTTATTTTACATAGGGCAAGAAGGGTAATGTTGCATCACAGTTCCAAATGATTTGGGGGAATTCTTCCCCTTTTCTAAATGATATGGACACTTTGCGGTTACAACCCAGACAAGTCCTTCAGCGCCTTGTAAGGGATGGAGTAAACTATTAAAGCATCAATATTATTCAGTATAAAATAAAAATCTCCTAACCCCCAATAAATAAACCCTGAAGGAAGTTCTCTATGCAAGTCTGAGACATAGAAACCCTCTTGAATATCAAAATTCACATTCACAAAGCAAAGTATTTCACTGCTTTATTCACGGCCTATTGGTTGGACACGGTGATAATAAACGGACATGGATTTTCAAGCTAAAAGTCATTTTGGTCCCTAATCAGTCTTTATTCAGACTAAACTTGCACTGATTTCAATGAGAGGTTAGACAGAGAACAAACTAAATATGACCCTCTAAATTTGGCCCTTTATGAGCCATGATTAAAAAGGGTATTAACAAGTTTTAATTCAAAAATTTCTCCCCAGTTATTTTCAGAGTCACTTATCTATGTGGATCCGTAGAAAATGTGTTTGTTTTCTTCATGTAAATCTCACATAGCTCCTTTGTTCAGGTGTCCATGTTTGCTTTGGCATGTAAATTGCCCCCTCACCTTTCCAAACTCATGTAAATTTAGTGCTAAATCCTGCCTTTTGTTACATGAGTGTGCCAGGGAGACTATTTCCTTCCAGGACCAAGGCTCACTCAGGTTGCAGCTGCACTGGATTCCGGCCCAGCAGTCTCTTGAGTGTCAAATTAGGGAGTGGCTCATGAGCCTGCAGATCCTCCACAGATAGCTTGCTGACTTGGGGGCATGGCAAAGCATCCACTCCCTCTGCACACACAGAGGATTGTGAAGGTTTAGGATGCAGAATGTGTTGTTCTCCTTCCCTTGAGCTGTCTACTTCCCAGCACAGGGAGGATGGCTCACTGAACCGAGCATATGGCTGGCTCTGCTGTTTCCTTAACTCGCCTGCTGGTCACAACACTGGTGAGTAAGCGCAGAATTTTGCCCTTAGTATTTAGGTCATGAATAAAAATGATTTAGGTTCTAGAAACTAGTCAGATGGGGTTAAGATTAAGACGAGTTTAATGTAATCAATGAAGGGGAGCTGTTTAATTTTCATTCATCTCAAACATTACAACTACAAGTGTGTTTCGTATAGATATTCTGATTTTGGATACTTGTGCAAGACTCCCACTGACAGGTTTCAGAGTAGCAGCCGTGTTAGTCTGTATTCGCAAAAAGAAAAGGAGTACTTGTGGCACATTAGAGACTAACAAATTAATTTGAGCATAAGCTTTCGTGAGCTACAGCTCACTTCATCAGATGAATGCATCCGATGAAGTGAACTGTAGCTCACGAAAGCTTATGCTCAAATAAATTGGTTAGTCTCTAAGGTGCCACAAGTACTCCTTTTCTTTTTACTCCCACTGATGACACTGAGAACCTACCCAAGGCCAGCGTGTAGTCCATGGTGCCATCCTACCCAGCTTTTAAAAACAAAAACAAACCCAACTGCAACCCAGAAGATACTTTGTGCCCCACTCCATAATGCCATGTGCACTCATGACTTCATGCGGTTTTTGAATCCCTTGCCGTTAAGCTGAAAAGTTTGTAATATCCAGAACGTGCTTGCATAAGTGTTCATAAGTCCCTCTCTTATCTTTAATTGGGTGTGAAGTATTTTGTGATACTTTTCTGTGAAAGACACTATACAAAAATAGTGTACACCACATGGGATAGGAAAGCAGATCCTGATGACAGCCAGCTTATCTCCCAGCACTGCCTGAACAAAGCATACATCTAGTGGCTATGTTTTCAGAAATACTTCCAACAAGTGCTAACGTTTACTTTGAGGGAACTGGCAGTCCGGTGCAGTTTTAATATAGCTTTACTCACCCCACTAGAAACAAGTGGACTCTAGTTACTCACTTCCCTTCCTAGGTAGTTCCAGGGTAAACAGAGATATCATGCCATCAGTGGGGGCACCCAGCAGGAGCAAGCAAAGGAGCACAAATCACAGTGCTCCTGATTCCCAGCAGCCCTCAGGAAATTTAAAAAAACCCAAAACCTATAGCCAAATGAGATAGACTGCAGCTCAAGGAAATCCCCAGTATGCCTCTTTCCCATCTCCCTCCCTTCCCAAAGGACCAGCACATGATTTCAAGCAGGTGTGAAAGAGCCAGCAGACAAACAAAGGAGATAAAAGACATAATTCCAAGGAGCACTCAGGAGGCCACATCATAAGCATGACACACCAACCTCTAGCAGACTGAGGCACTCCACCATTATCTACTTCACAGATGGACCACCCAGAAAATCTGGGATCAATTAGGAGGGAGAAAAAAAAATGCATGGGAGGGTGGGGGGTTGGGAAGGAGGGCCAGGAGGATTCCTTACATCATCTCCATGCAAGCGTTTCGAGACTGAAGTGAATCTATATGGAGGAGGAATGCAGATTAAAGTGTTTGCAGTGAGACTGCAATAAAATAAAAGGCTATGAAAACATGCGACATCTGAATGAATTACAACACAGATGGTAAATTTACAAAAAGCCACAACAATGTGTAAACATAAACAGGGAAGCCGATCAAGTTCTAGGAGACATGTGCACATAAACAGCTTAAACTCCAACTGCTTCTTGATGACTATTAATGGTATTTCCTCCTGGTTTCACAACCCAGAGAGGCATTATGCAAAGACAACAGTTTTACTTTCCCCCCTCAATTGGTGTCAATAACAGACAGTTAATTTTGTCAGTAAAATGCAAACCAACATAACTCAGAAATACAATTGCGTATTCTGTACAAATACATGAACCACCCTCACAGCAGATTCCCTAATAATTAAACAGAACTGAATGCCTGGGGGCTGAAGACAGCTTGTTCTCAGAGGAGTGCTTTGGACCCAATTCATTCCACTGGTCCAGTAGGATTTGAGATTGTTGACTTTAGTTCACAGTGCAAAGCATATATCTTTAAACAAGCTTTTGTCTGATTTTCAACAGGGCTGAGCACATTCAGTTCCCACTGACTTCAAGGTGGTTGCTCAGCACCACTAAAATTTAGGCCATTTTTATTTAGGCATCTAATTTTAGGCTCTCAAGTTTCAAAATTTTGGTCTGAGCCTTTTACTTTTGTTGACTTCGCTCACTAAAGTTGCTTATTCATTTTAAATGATTCTAGGTTCACCCTAGCACCTTTGCATGTGGCTGCAATTTATAAATAAAACCATACATTTGTAGTACTCAAAAGCAGCAAGACAGAAAGTGACTCACTGTTAATTAAAATGACCCCTATATATTTTGGGTTTTTTTTGTGTGTTTTGTATTATTTTTCCTTCGATCTTGATCCCTGAAACTGAGATCTGGGCACTAAGGACATATTATACAAACATATTAGAATTCATACTAGGGAATCTCTAAAGCTTTTCAGTGTATTAGTCATGGTGGCAAATTCACTTCTTGGCAACTTGTGACTTGGTAGGCACTATCTGTAGAGAAATTAAGCTGAAAATTTATTATCCAGCTTGCCTCAGCAGCAGCTACAATACGGCAATTAGTTTACCTTAGAATAGACATCAAAGACTCAAAGGATGACCTTGCCCTGGAAGAATGAAATCTTTTTAAAAGCCCCATTCCACTCAGTTTGCTAGTTTATAGGGTTTGCTAAAATCCAGTTTAATGATCATGTAGTTTCTTAGCAGGTCATGTGGTGCCATATTGTTTAAGGAACACAAGAATTAGTTATAAACCCTTTTTGAACTCAGAGAGCTTTCCGATTTGCTGAGGCAGAGCCACTTTCTAAAGACGTAAATGAAACTGTCTGAAGGAAAAGCCTCACTATGATTTTCTTTAGCTTCTTTCACACCAGACAAAAGTTCCCACACAATATATACGCTCCCTTACAATGAAGCATTTAATAACAGCAATACGTTCAGTCCATATGGCGTGGCTAGAAGGCAGAAGCGCAAGTGACTATGCTGAGAAGTCTGTACTCACAGCCCTGTAAATTAAAGATGAAAAGTGAGAGCACAAAAGCTGTGAGGTCAGACTAACTGGGCCAGGTACCAATGCAGACCTTATTTTCTGTTTTCCATTCCGCCTTTTAATGCTGGCCTAAAATTTTTCATGTCCGGAGTCATAGCCAACCTTTTTTCTCATCCGAACATTTGATCAAAACTCCTGATACCATCCAATATACAACAAACTTAGTTCAATCTGCTCTGGCGGCCAAGTGGTAGTGGTACATGCCATCACGAAGAAGATCTGAGTTGGAGTCTCAGATTTGGCTTTATGCAGCAATAATACAGGAGAGATGAAGTGGAAAAGATGGATTTAAAAAAAGAAGTGGGTGGATAAAATTGAGGGGGATACTTAGGACCCCACCTAGAATTAGGTCTGAATGAAAAAAGAAACTTGGGGGTGGGGGTGAAGGAGGAGAAATGTCTGTTCTTTAAATTCGGATGGAATTGCCCCACCTCTTTCCATTACTATCACGAAGCACAGCTTTTCCCAGTTCTTTGGTTTTGGTTTCCAGCTCCTGAACCTGCTCCAGCAAAGTTTTATGGTAGGTATGCTTGGCCCTGTATCACAAGGAAAAGACAAAAAACCAAAAACAAAACACACATAAATGTTCACATGGCTGTAAAAGACCAAATTTCCTTTTCAGATAAAAAAGGCACAGAGCCTTTGATTTGGGAAGATTTGGGAAACAAGGCAATGCAAGAGTGTACAAGCACGGCAATTAGTCCAGATTCATAATATCTGGGTAATGTTACGTGAAAAGGGCAGAACTGAAAGACTATAAACTCAGAATAGTTCATCTTCTTTAACAGAACACTCTGTCTGTGTAAAACTGTGCAGAACTGCTGGACTCCGGAGACCTGACACCACTGCCATGGGACTGCTCAAGACCCGGTAATCCAAACAAAAGAGCAGGGTTTCACTGAATATTCACTGAAGTAAAGCATGATTCCGTTTTGTCCTTTGAGCCATACATTGCAGTGCACTGAAAACCTGATTACAGTCTCAGATAATCATTGCCATTCAAACCTTCTAATTTTCATTTATGAGTATTGTGACACTGCACCCCAAATTCTTCACAGTGATATTATTATGATATGATTATAGAATAATTATAGGTGTGTTTTATGCAAGATAAGTCATGTGAGACGTCATTGGAAAAGTTATGATTTGCTGAATATGATTATCCTATTTGTATGCATGTATCATTTTTGTATCTGAAGTTATGAATATTGACTATATATCTGTATTTCAAATGTAGTTACACCTGGGTGACACCCACTAGACAAGATGCTTTCTGCTTAGATAGCTGGTTGGGAAGGGCCTATTCAGGGCAATGAGCCATTAGGGGAAACAAGAGGCCTTAGGAGAAGCTTATCTCCCACCTGGTGAACCCTCCTGGAACACTCCAAACAGCCTGAAACTAATGGCTGCTATGACTCTACAAGGACATGTGACCAGGCCACATGATTGTAGACTCCATCTTGGGATGGTCAGTATTTTTCCACAAACCAGTCTGGGAACCAAGTTTTGAAACAAAAGGTTCCCACCATATGCTAAAGCTATATAAGGCAGGGAGTGACATCATCTGTGGTGCTTCACTCCCCACACTAGAGGACTCCTGAAACATTTGAGGAACAAAGACTGAACTGGGGGAAGTGCTGGACCCAGGCTAAAGGGATTTCTAGCCTGTGTATGAAGACCTGAGAAACCCAAGCTGTAAAGCTAATGCAACTTGTGCCTTAAGAATCTATAAGTCTGCCTGTACCATCAGTTAGGCTGAGAATCTGCTAATTCATATCCAATCTATTTAGTATATTCAGCTTAGTTTGCATTTTTTGTTTATTTGCTAGGTAATCTACTTTGATCTGTTTGCTATCCCTGATAATCACTTAAAATCTATCTTTTGTAATTAATAAACATATTTTATGTTTTAATCCAAACCAGTGAGCTTTGACTGGAGTGCTTAGGCAAAATCTCTGCTTGGTTATCACAAGTGTGCATTGTCCTCTTCACATTGAGGGAGAGGAGGACCGGGTAATTAAACCCATATACTGGCCAGATTTGACCAGAGCAGGACAGTACTGCTCTGGGGTCTAGGCTGGGAAGCTGGTGGTTAGAGAGCCTGTGTGTAACTGCAGCTGGGTGTGTCCCTACTGTGTGAATGCTGTTGAAAGTGAGGCTGGAGGGCTTTGCAGCTTATCACAGCAGTACAGTGTGAAAGGGAGCCCAGGCTGGTGGGTTAGAGGGCTCAGTGGTACCTCAGTTCCAGGTGGCAACCCGGGGGGAACCAGTCACAAGTATTTCCAATCTTGCTAGACTTAAAAGATGCTTCCCTCCCCAATCAGCTTCCAAAAATAAAGTAACAGGACTGGCTGCGTCCTATTTCCTTGGGTTTGGCACGCAAAGAACAATTTTTGTACCACAAGCATAACTAGAATTTATACATACTTGGGTCTCTGGAGTAAAGAGACTTGGGACTTGTTTCAGGTCTCACTTACATCATCATTCACTGGCATCACTCCTGAATTATGCTTGTGTAAGTAAGGGGAGAATCTAGCCCTCTATCTCCATATTCACAAAGTAATTAAAAAAAATCAGGAATATCTTTCTCCAATGGAAAGTTTCAGCTTCCTCTTTTATGTCACTTAAAAGAGGAAGAGTATCCCAGGAGATAATATTGATTTATATGTGACAGCAAAATACACTTGAAACAAAATGGAGTCAAGTTGCCTGAGACACCCGTATAGACTTGAAAAGATAAAGTATTTGCCTCTCAGTATTAAAATGGTATGTTCCAATTCCAGAGATGGCAAAGACATCCTAGGCAGACAGACAGATGTAATTTACACCCAATAATCCAAAACGTAGTTTTAATCTGTCTGCATTATGGGGAGATACTGATTGGTGTATACCTCACTAAAAGGTAACCAAGATACATTCATATTGTTAATTCCATGATTTTCATTATTCCTCCTCCTAAAAACCCTCACTACTGCGGACACGAAGTCCTTGCTGATAATACAGGTACACTGTTATTTATTTATTTACTTATTTTTAAGGACAGCATTTTCAAAACTGACCTCTAATTTTGCATATTCAATTTTAGACACCCATGGCTTGACTAAGCAGCCACAGCTCTCAGTAACATAAATGGTGCAGGATCAGGCCCCAAGTCTCAAAAGTGGAGGGACCCATAGTGAATGGCCACTTTTGCAAATGTGGGCCTAAACATAAAAGAAAAGGCAGCTAGAGAACAAAAGGTTAAAGAGGAGGAATATGAGAGGCTGTAAGGAAAAGGAAACTCACATAGTATTAAAGACTACAGTCCTACCAACATACATCAGCACTATACTTGAAAATAGAAATAAATGCACTCAAACCAAGAGAGGGATAAAGCTTGAATGGTAGCATGGACATATACTGATAGGCAATGAAAATAGAGTAATGGGAACATTTTAAAAGTTGTATAGTTTCAAGAATGTTATATTACTTAGAACTGCACAAAAATTAATTAGATTCAAGTTACTGTGGCTACTTAGACTAATAATTAGACTCATCCTCTTCTTTGAGAACTGAAACTTTAGACAGTTTTTAGGAGATAAAGCCTGCTTTAAGCTTTGGGCTATTAACTCTTATAATCTTTCCAATTGACTTTGCTTTCACATTCCTCTTAATTTGACTAAATATGTTAAACCATTGACCTTGAACTTATCTCCTGCCTTTTAAAGAGACAATATTGAATACTGTAGACCTGAGGAGTTTTAAAGTCTAAATAAGTTTGGAACTTTACAAATCCTTCAGATTTCATTTCATATACAGAGAAATCTGGAAAAGTACAAACTATCCAATCTCTTTGAAGACTCCATGTTCATCTTTTCAAGTTTCCATTCACCACAAGAGATTAGAGAGATGCTTTTCTTTTCTCTCCCCAGAGTGAATACTGAATCCAGAATGTAAACATAATGGGACCTTAGCAACAGAGAGTCCAATTAGCGAAGTACAGTAAAAGCAAGCAATGCATTGAGAAATGTCACTGTATGGACAAAATATTGTTGCTTTGCAGTCTGAGAGCATCAAAGTAATTTTTAAGTAATACAAAATGATGGACTATGTGGGTACTGCATCCTGGCTGGATATCTAGAAAGTACTGATACGAAGCCATGTCATTGTCATATTATTGGATAACTTCTTGGAGTAAGGACCTCATTAAAACAGACCGTAATGGTGGGAATTTAGTATTGGTAAAAGAGGCTAATGATAATCCATCCATGTGTTTCTAAAGAATAGCTGCTACAAAATGAAACTTATTCTTCAGGGCCTTACCCTGCTCCAACTGAATTCAACGGAAAACTTCTCATGGACTTCAGTGGGAGCAGGGAGAGGCACTTTGCCCAACTGCTTTTTTCAGAATGGCAGAAATTAACCTTAGAAACAGGAAAAGAAAGGGACAGGTCCCAGCTATGCCTTGTACTTCACAAAATATCCTAGCACTGGGATTATTTTTCATTACTATGAAATCCCCTGTTCCATATTATTGGTTAGCAGACAGTGGAAGTGTTGTAGAAAGACAGGTTTTCTTCAAGAATGCTAAGAAAGTAGAACAGAAAAGCATTCAGGGGTTAACTGAACATTTTAAACACACCCCCATGTTCAGAGTGGTGCAGAACCTCGCTATCCTAGGGAAAGAGCTGGAGGAATTTTGGAGGCATGTGTCTACAGATGCACCCCAGTGGTGTTCCATATTCCCTTCCTGAACTCCATGCCAGCTCTGCCATGGCCACACCTTCTTCCCCTCTGATGTGTTTTGTGTCCCATGGGCACAGATATGGAGCATTTTCTGTGCTCCAGGGATTTTATCTGTGCCCAGCTGCTGCTGCAGAGGGATGCAAGGAAGGAGGATGCGGAGGGGCTCTTTATGTTCTCCCCTCATCTGTTCCACTGGCAGAGCAGATGGGCTCAATCTGGCCTTAAGAAGGCCTAGATCTTTTACGCATTTCAAGATTTATTAATTAATGGGTGACTCCTGGAAATTCTGACAACAACACTAAATGATACATAGTTCAGGAGCAATATTAATCACTTTTGTCCTCTTGTCCCAATTCACTACAACAAATTGTTTCATCTAATGATTCCCATGTATCCTTATAGGCCTGATTCTGCAACCCTTGCTGGTGCTGAGTAGCAATTACTCACATAAGTAGTCCCAGAGACTTCAGTGGACCACTCAACTTTGTAAGTGCTTCTTATTGGAAGAGTTTACTCCCAGGAGAATTCTGTGCCACTGTGCACACACAGAATTAATTTCCCCTGCAGATTTTTTTTTCTCTGCAGAATATAGATTCTGCTGGAGAGGTGCTGCAATTACACTTTTTGCCCCACCAGGTGCTGCTGTGATGCCAGAAGAGAGGGCAGCCAGCCAGAGAGGCTGCATTCCTCACAGCAGGGCCCGGTGAGGAGGCACTGGACAGACAGAATGGGGCACACAGGGCTGCTGGGGTGTGTGTCACAGAATGGGGTTCAGAAGGGCTAGTGGGGGGGAACAGACTGGGGTGCAGGTTCAGGAGCTAGTGGGGTGACAGCATGAGCCAGGGGCTGAATGGGAAGGGGGCTGCATAGCCACATGGGGACAGGGGGTAGGGAGGCTGCAGGGGCACATAAGGACAGGGGGTAGGGAGTGCAGGGACACACGGGGATGGGGACAGATGTGCCTGACTGAATGGGAGAGGCAAGGGGTCAGGCAGTGTCTGTATTGGGTAGGCTCCCCAATTCCCTAACAATCCCTCCCCGCCAAAAACCTCCCTGTTCCATACTTCTCCCACCCACACCCAACAACCCTCCAGGTTTGCTCTTAGACACTTTCCGTTAGCTTCTCCATTACCCTTGACTCCCCCAAGCCTTTTCACTGCTTCTGAGGGGTGTGGGGAATATGTTTCTGTATTGCAGTTTAAATGAATTACTCAAAGTTCTGTATTAATATGCCTAGTAAGGAGTCTATGTGTCAAAAAAAAAATCCTGATTTTTTTTTGGTCTCTATTGTTATAGACATAGCAGCTGACAGGTATTTTGAAATAAATTACCAAAATAATTGAAACGGACAGGATTATATTGTGTCATTTTGACAAATAAAATATGCAGAATTTTAAAATTCTGGATGCAGAATTTTAAAATTTTTGGTATAGAATTTTTAATTTGTTGGTGCAGAATTCCCCCGGGAGTAAGAGTTGCAGAATTTGGACTTTTATAAGAAAGAAACAACCCCTGTAGATTTCCCAAAGCTGAAATTAGGAAATTGGGTCCAGAGTTAACAATGGGATATTAGAGCCAAGCACTTAATAGTAAGCTTCCTCCTCTTTCTGAAAAGAAAGGAAAATTTTCCACATTTTCTTGATTTAGTAAAGAAGTTTCAAGCACAGAGCTGCAGGGAACATGGGAGATAAGAGGTATGTTGACAGCTATAGCCTACATAACAAAGGAAATATAAAACTAGCTGAAACTTGCCAACATTACACATTTCTAGAATGGGATACAATGTCCCAGTTTAGAAATAAAAAGATTTGCATGGGTCTGGAAATATGCTTGTTCTTGTCCCTTTCAGTATTCTACCAGATGTAAACTGTACTCTGCAGTTACTCTGTTCTGGCAGCATTCTGTACTGAAATTTAGCATATGTCTTTTGGGTCATAGGAATGCCCTTTCTGTGGACATATGTTTCATGTCCAAAAGGAACTGAAAGGGGTAAACTCCATGACCATGAAAAGCCAGAGCTTCTGGAATTTTATGTCTGACAATGGATTCTGCTGAATTATAGACAGAAACATGTAGCCCCTGCTGCAGAAAAAAGCTGTCAAGTCCCTCTAATTTCCAGGGGCTTTGGTCATAGCTCAAGTTTTGCATGGCGAGCCTCTTGAAAAGGAAACAGACCTTTACTCCTTGCATATGGTAGTGCTGATAGCTGTGTCATTTCATTTACCCTAGTTTAAATGTTAATGGTGTTAATTTTACAGCAACGTCTAAAAAAATCTTGTTTGGGATAACAGATTCCTTGCTTAACATTGATAGGGTCCTCCTGTTTAAAATCTGTTGGACAATACCAAGTAAATCAATCTATATTTGTCTAGTGAGCTTCTATGTACATTCTATGTACAATTCCTGGTCTGAACTAGTGAAAAAACACTGTTGCTGAAATCTCACTAAAGAATATACAAAGAAGAATTATTCAGGCTAAGTCAGTAATAGACATTTAATGACTAATAGTTTCTGATGACTGGTCCTTTATAAGATTTTACTGTTCTTTAGTTATTCCTACTGAGCACTGATAAGAAGAGAGGGCAACTTGAGGACACAAGTTTGACCTGCACTAACTGTCAAGACAAACATTTTCAAAATCAGCTTGCTAACATTATAGACACCTAAATCCATATTTAAGCCCAGTTCCTGCAAACAGTTACATACGTATGTACCTTTAAGATTGAGAATAGTCCCACTGAATTCCAAGTGGGTAAAATTAAGCAATGCGTAACTCTGTGCATGATTGGAGCCTTAGTCACACTAATTAACTGACCAGATTTTCAGAGGTGAAAATCAGGCCACTTACATGCCTTACTCAAGTTTGACATTTTGGCCTCAGTAATTGTTGGATTTGTTCTACCATTTTCAACAGAGAAGTCTCATTGAATACAACAAAAATGTCTATATTAAATCATATCAGTACAATGCCCATATTAAATCATATCAGGCTCCAATGGAAATATTATATTACTGACATTAATGCTAGGGATGGTAATGCAGCTCATGAAAGTTAATCCAATGAACTTTAATGGAGGAAAAGGAAATATTTATTTTGTTACCGATTTTTGGTAGGCAAGTACAATTTAATTTTGCATTACTGTCGAGCCCACAGAAAAACACATTTACAGTATCTGTACATGTAGCCTGATTTACCCTTTTATATTGACATTTGAGATGTGTGTGCATGTTGGGGAAGTTGCCTTACTTTCTACTGTATTTTCTTGATTCCTTCTGTACCTTCTGCTCTTCCTCCTAAAGAGGAGACTTCCTAAACTGGCCAGGACCTTGATCCAGGGGGTACAGATTACAGATTATGAGGCTTTTACCTTATGGCTTTGTGACAAATTACATATTAACCTTGCTATCCTCCTATTCCACTCCAGTGAGGATCTGCAATACTAGCCCCAAGCCTGGAAGGACCCTGGGCCTTCCTCTGTAGAACATAGTGAATCATTGAAGTACCTTTAATAAGGAACATAATGGTAATGCTTTCTTCAGATCATCATTATTCTTCTTCAAGCAGAAAGGCGCTGCTAATATAGTGATACAAAACACTACTTCTATTCTGAGTCCATGAGAATCACTTAGTTTAGGCTGATTATCGAGAAAAAGAGCCTATCAGATCTTAACAGTCAAGAATATGACATTTTTGGAGGGAAGAAGTGGAAACCTGATAGCTTGAGACATATAAAACTAGACTAGACAAAAACACCAGTAATTCTACAATAAAGAACAATCCTGCTTTGCAATGAGATGGAGTAGATGATGAAATCAGTCTCTTTCATTTCTAAGTTCTTTGAGTCTCTTACTTTCCTAAATGCTTCCAACTCAGCTACGCTTGATCTTTCTTGTGTGATGGAAGGAGTCATTAGGACTTTCCTCCAACAGTCAAGTCCCAGAACTATTGTCCACTGTCCCAAGTATGTCCAGGAAGCCCCACCGTGAAAGGAGAGGCCTAAGAGTAGTTGACAAGCCAGTGGGTGTTTGTAAGGCAAACAGACTTAAAATTAAATGGCCAGACAAAATACAAAATAATTACCTATATAGAGAGCCACTGTTTCTCTGCCTTCAAATTAATGTACTGTTACGTTCTACTTTCTGAATATCTAGCCAAAATGAATAAAGTTTTGGCCCCCCTTAATGCAGACAGGACATCTTTGGGGCCTGATGCAATTGGCCCTCAGTTAGAGGTATACCATGCAAATAACCACAACAAGAAAGACCTTTATTGATCACAGTGAAGCATGTATCCTTAGAAAGTACTTCATGGATATCTTGGCTATTAATCCACTTATATTGCTTGTGTTATTACAGATGATGAACTCACACTGCTTTTGAGTTAGATTCACTTTTGCAGAAATGTCACTATAATTCAGCGTTCAAATAAAGTGTTAGTAGTTGTGTGATTGAAAGAAATGGAACAGAATGAACAATAGATGAAGAATGATTTCTAAAACAAATATAATTACTGTTGTATCCTTTAAACTTACGCTCTCCATGCCACATCTTTAACAAGGCACGCAGTGGGCACCAGAAATAAACCAAGCCAGAAGTATCCACATCTCAGAACCATTCCTGCCTATGAAGAAACAGAAATAATTAAGGGATGGATCAGCTTCATGTCATAGTGAGTAGGTGGTTGTTTGAAAAGAATAAGTAGGTGACAACATTATAAAATAGGCATACAGGGCCTGATCCAAAGCCTATTGAAGTCATTGAAAATAATCTCATTGACTTCACTGGGATTTGCATCAGGCCTATAATAAATAAATGGTAATGATACTTTATATTGGTATCATCCCTTTCATTCCAAAGGATGTCAGAATGTTTTAGAAGTATACACACAAATCATATCTTATTGCGAAGCCCATTATTGCGATAAATCTGTGAATCCACCTATCCACACAGGTATATATCCACATACGTAGAGCCATGTGATGTAAACCGTTGACCATCTTTCTTGCCCTCTGCCTACTAATCCTTCAGGACTCATTTGAACATTCCAGACCTCTGAGCAGCTTCAAATAGCTGTCATTTAAAAAAATCATCAATTGGCCACAGAAATATTTCAGCCTTTTCACACTTAAATATAGAATTTCCTCTCAAAATGTCTCCTACCTGAGACCCAGGATGGGCCAGATTCACACCTGTCCCCATGACAAGTTTTTCATATCTTCTAATATTTCACATCCTTGCAGGGTTAGCAACAAAAGCATTATAGTTTGGACAGAGTTATTTCCAGAATTCCAATGGGGATCAGCTCTCACGTCTAGCCCTGGAAGGCTCCAAGATAAATTTACTTAAAGTCATGGCAGCGCTATTTATAGACAATCTATTTTAGGTAATATTTAGAGGTTTTTTATGTCTCCCCTTTGAACCTTGTACATTTAGACTAATGGTAACTAGGAGACCTCACTACAGGGGGGAGGGATACAAAAAAACAGTTGCTATAAAAATATTAAACTAAATGTGTTTTTCTATAGATGTGACATATATAGAATATGCGATGGTGAGGTGTGGTGTAAGCGTTTTAGAACTTCTTTGGGAGGAGCTGCATAACTCATTTGTTCTCTCAGTATTCATATATGATGTTCCCATTCCATATTTAATCTTATAAACCTTTATCCCACATTATCTTGTATTCTATGCAAAATACCACACACACACACAGACAGACACACACAAACGCCTCTTATTTATTTACCTCTCTAAGGCATCCAATGGCACCTATGAGAGTAGGATCTTGGTATGTATATACACAGACTCACACAAATGGAAGAGCAGGCCCACCACTGAAATGCAGGCATATTTGATTTACCTATGCGACACCACTGCTCAACAATTTTGGGAAGAAGTGAAGAAGAATATTGTGTGTAACTGAAACATCAGGGGTACTTAGGTAGATGTTGAGAGTGAATTTAGATATGCATGGAGTGTAAAAAGAACATAACCTCTGGAATTTGGACTTGTGATAAGAACTGTAGGATTTTCAGTTACACTTGGTGGTCAGGACCTTCATCTTACATTTCAGTAGAAAAACAGTCCTCAAACCATGCAGAAGCACTGGATCACTATTAAGAACATAAGAATGGCCAATGCCAGGTGCTTCAGAGGGAATGGGCAGAACAGGTAATCATCAAGTGATCCATCCCTATTGCCCATTCCCAGCTTCTGGCAAACAGAGGCTAGGGACACCATCCCTGTCCATCCTCGCTAATAGCCTCCATGAACTTATCTAGTTCTTTTTTTAACCCAGTATTATTTCTGGAGGGAAAACAGCCACACATTCAACTGCTAGTGTATCTTCTTGTAGCACCTGGAGTTCTTCTTGGTCTCTCATTATTTGATTTGTTTATAGGTGGCCATATCACAGTGCAAGTATAGTTAGCAATAACTTGTCCCTTATTAACACTGGTTTTAGGTAGGAGTTCCTGAATTCATTCATCAGTTGTTGGATGTTAAATCCTCCACACTATTTCTGGAGTGACAGATTAGTGGTAAATCTTTTACTGCAACAGAGACTAAAATATACCGAGTGCTAAAGCATTTATGGGATTTATGGATACTTTGCCACCCACTAGAACAGGAAGTAAACAAATTCCAGTCTGAGAATCAGTTCTAGGCTATTTGTGATCTTTCATTCCTGCTTTCAGATTAGAAATACTTGCACCATATGGCCAGTTTTGAGGTGTGATGCTTATCTAGGGAGGGGAAATCTCTATAGCCTATTATAAACCCAAAGGCTGAATGACAGGTTTCAGAGTAGCAGCCGTGTTAGTCTGTATCCACAAAAAGAACAGGAGTACTTGTGGCACCTTAGAGACTAACAAATTGCATTATGCTCAAATAAATTTGTTAGTCTCTAAGGTGCCACAAGTACTCCTGTTCTTTTTCCAAAGGCTGAAATGTAACATAAACAAACAAACAAAAAGTACTGGCAAAATACCCTTCTAATTACCTTGTTACTTTGCCTTGGGTTTGCTCCTGCAGTCCTTGCATGATCCTGCCATCCTTGCACATACTAGTATTCCTTACTTACGTGAATATTCCCAGTGACTTCAGCTGGACTACTCACACAAGTAGGGACTAGTGCAAGCATTGCAGGATGAGGACTCATATACATTTCCTAATATTTGTGCTTTTGATATTTTATGCTGTGTCTTTTGCCTTCAGTGGTGAATTTTGCCTTGGTGAAGTATTCTTAACATACAGAACAGTCTGAGAACAAATTAAATAGAAATTTAAATATAATTATTTTACAGTCTTGTCAATTTAATTAATGGTTATCATAGGTGGCAGGTATAATAGTCCAGGGAAGGCTTTGCAATCGCTGTCACAGGATGCCAGATTGCGGGTTTTTACTTATTATTATGCGCTATGCAGTTTCTGGGGCAGTGAGGAGGTGGTATCCACTATTCAGCTTCCTGGGTTCATCAGTAATCTCCCTGGACTCCATGGGGGGCCTGGCCTGGGGGCGCAGCATGGGGGGGGCCACGCTAGGCTGTTTGGGAAGGCACAGCCTACCCGTGCCTATGATACCTACCGCCCATGACTAACAGCGTTTTGTTCTAGTACATCAGAATCAGGAAGCCTTCCAAACAATCAGTGGGGCCACTGGACAGTCGAGATACTAAAGGAGCACTCAAGGAAGACAAGGCCATTGCAGAAAAGCTAAATGAATTCTCTGTATCAGTCTACACTGCAGAGGATGTGAGGGAGATTCCCACACTTGAGCCATACTGTTTAGTGACAAATCTGAGGAACTGTTCCAGATTGAGGGGTCAGTAGAGAAGGCTTTGGAACAAGTTGATAAATTAATCAGTAATAAGACACCAGGACCAGATGGTATTCACCCAAAAGTTCTGAAGGAACTCAAATATGAAATTGCAGAACTACTAACTGTAGTATGTAACCTATCATTTAAATCAGCCTCATTACCAGATGACTGAAGGATAATAATACAATGCCGATTTTTAAAAAAGGGTCCAAAGATGATCCTGGCAATTACAGGCCGAAAAGCATAACTTCAGTAGCAGGCAAACTAGTTGAAACTATAGTAAAGAACAGAATTATCAGACACATAAATGAACACAATTTGCTGTGAAAGAATCAACAAGGCTTTTGTAAAGGGAAATCATTCTTCATCAATCTTTTAGTATTTTCTGAGGGGTTCAACAAACATGTGGACAAGATCAACAAACGAGGGACTCTAGTGTACTTGGACTTTCAGAAAGCCTTTGACAAGGTCCCTCACCAAAAGCTCCTAAGCAAAATAAGCAGTCAGGGGGTAAGAGGAAAGATCCCCTCATATATCAGATTAGAAATAACTGGTTAAAAATAGGAAACAAAGGTGGGAATAAATGGTCAGTTTTCACAGTGGAGAGAGATAAACAACAGAGTCCCCCAAGGATCTGTACTGGGACCAATGCTCATAAATGATCTGGAAAATGGGGTAAACTGTGAGGTTGCAAAATTTGCAGATGATATAAATTTCTCAAGATAGTTAAGTCCAAAGCTGACTGCAAAGACTTACAAAGGGATCTCACAAAATTGGGTGACTGGGCAACAAAATGGCAGATGAAATTCAATGTTTGATAAATGCAAAGTAATGCCCATTGGAAAACATAATCTCAACTATACATACAAAATGATAGGATCTAAATTAGCTGTTACAACTCAAGAAAGAGATCTTGGAGTCATCATGGATTTCTCTGAAAACATCTGCTCAGTGGGAAGCAGCAGTCAAAGAACTAACGGAATGTTAGGAACCATTAGGAAATGGATAAACAATGAGACAGAAAATATCATAATGTTACTGTATACATCCACTGAACTTCCTCACTTTGAATTCTGTGTGCAGTTCTGGCTGTCCCATCTCAAAAAAGATATATTAGAATTGAAAAAACTACAGAGAAGGTAAACAAAAAGTGATTAGGGGTATGGAACAGCTTCCATATGAGAAGTGGCTCATCTTAGAAAAAGATGACTAAGAACGGATATGATAGAGGTCTATAAAATCATGAACAGGTTGGAGAAATTAAATAAGTGTTATTTACCCCTTCACATAACACAAGAACCAGGGGTCACCCAATGAAATTAATAGGCAGCATGTTTAAAACAAACATAACGATGGACTTCTTCTTCAAGTAGTGTCCCTGTGGGTGCTCCTCTTCAGGTGCACATAGGCCTCTCATGCCCTTGATTTTAAGGCCCAGCTTGTCTTAGTTGGGGTTGGTCCTGCTTTGAGCAGGAGATCGGACTAGATGACCTCCTGAGGTCTCTTCTATCCCTAATCTATGATTATATGATTCTATGATTACAGGAACCCATACTTTGACAAAGACCCTCGCCCAAGTCAGGGATGATGGAATCAGTCCTTGTACCACCCCCTCCCTGGATGTTCCTCCGCAGTGGCCGTACTAGGGTCCTTGGGCAGCATATTGGCAGTAATTTGCCATATCTGCACCATGAAAGTAGAGTCACACAGTCTCCTCCACCAAACCCCCAACATTAGGAGACCTTTGAAGAACAGGCTACGGGGGCAGATGAGGAGTCTATCCCTCAAACCCCTATTTTGTCTTTGTCTCTGGATGAGGCAGTCATGCCTCCACCTCCATCGATGGCTGATTATTTTTATCAGTTCCAGGACCTTGTGAAGAGGGTGGTGGACTCCACCAAGTTGCCTCTTGAGAAGATTAAAACTTATATCACAATCTCCTGCACATTGTGCAATCACCAACACCCACCCGGATTGCACTACCCATTAATGAAGTGCTCCTGGGTCCAGCAAAGACTGGGTGGCAAACTCCTGCCACCCAGGGCCATCCCTAGCTATTCTGGGGCCCTACGCAGCCCCCACATGGGAAGAGGCGGAGCAAGGGCTGGAGCAGCACGCAAATTTCCTGGTGCCCTACGCAGCTGCGTACTTTGCGTATGGGTAAGGGCGGCCCTGCTGCCACCCAACCGCCAACTTGTAAAAGGGCAGATAAGAAATGTTATGTTCCTCCGAGGAACTCAGAATTTTGTTTTTCCACCCCTCCATTCACAGTTGTCCCTAAGGACAGACAGACAAATAGAGGGGAAGAACAATAGGTGATGTATATACAAGTCAACTTGATTCACTGTAAACAGAATGGCAGAAATGGGTATTTAAGGGTATGTCTACACTGCAATAAAAAAAACCATGAGCCCGAGTCAGCTGACCTGGGCCAGCCAGGATTGTGGGTCTCTTATTGCAATGTAGATGTAACCCCAGAGGAATAAATGTGGACAAGGAAGGGGTCTTACAGACAGGTTCACAGAGGTTGTACCAAGCTGGGGTGACTGTGTGGCTTGCAGGCAATTGTGTGAGAGGCTGACAGGTAGGCAGGAAGGCAGACAGGTAGGATCAGTGTCAAAGTTAGGGGGGCAGAGGAATTGAATAATTCAATTGTCATTGCACATTTTATTTATTCACAATGAACAAACAAAGAGCACAACCACAAGCAAAAGCATTTAGTTTGAGATTCTTGGGAACACACAGAGAATTCACCTTAATTTAACTGATAAGGTTGATGACTTAATCATAACCAGCGTCATGGGCAGCGGGTGGGCCCTTCCTTCAGAGAGGCTAGTCCCCCAGACCTGCCCTTTCCGCAGGAGGCCCCGCCGCCCCCCGCGGCCAGAGCCCTGAATCCCCCCCTCCCCTCCCAGAGAAGCCATGGGCCGGTCGGAACCCTGAGCCTCCTCCCCGCCACCGGAGGAGCCCCAGGCTGGCCCCATGGCAGTCGGCCGACCTGAGCCACCCCTGGAGTTCCACAACACCTATCTCAGCTATTCAGGCTGGGTAGGAGGTAGGAGTTGGGGCTAATGCAAATAAGAAAATAATATCACAGTCACTTTTTGTCTTCAACCACAGCCAGCCAATTAACTTTTTGGGAAAGGACACGTTAAACCACCAGAACCCTGCCATGATGCCCAAACTTTTCTATTTGAGGGTCAAACATATTATTTCAAAAAGGGCAAGGGGCCACAGTCAATGCTCAGCGGCAGATTTTCTACCCTTTGCACCACATCCAACTAGTACTGCTTTAACTTGTGCTGGAGCAGAGAATCAGGGACTCATAACTGATGGGGAGTTCTCAGCATTTTCTCTCACCCAGGCTGCCTGATACGTCTGTAGGGGAGGAGAGATATTCTTAGCTCATTGCTCCACTAGGCTCAGGCAGAGCCAGATGTATCTTGCTATCCTTGGGGCTCCCACAGCCTGGAAGGGAAGCAGGAAATGGAGCAGCCAAGGCTATTCTCTCCTTCTTCCTATGTGATTCATAGGGGGCCACAGAAGGGGATGTGGATAGTAAGGACAGAAGCTTCTAGGTGTGCTCCCAGCTGGACCTCACTCTAGTGCAGCTCCTGGGACTGAGGAGGAGCAGTGCATCACACTTCCCCTTCATAGCAACAGAGTGAGTCAGACACAGATTTACAATCTCAGGGCATGGCTTAGAGAACACAGTCTCAGTTCATAATTAAATACACATTTATTTTCATAACACCGTTGCCCCTGAAGGCCTCAAGTGATGGCCAGGCTACAACTTGGACATCCTTGCTATAGATTTCCATAGGCTTCCAGTAAACACTTTCGGCCTGACTTCAGTGGGAGCAGGATCAGGCCCCTAAATTGAAAAATCAACCACAAATGAGTGGAACAACATGGCTGCACAAACCCCTCAACAAGCAACTGATGGATCTACACATTTTTGTAAACCTTCTCGGAAAGGTCTTCTTCCTTTAGGAATTGAATATCTGCAATCAATGCAGCCCCTGCACATGCCGAGCTCTCTGTACATTGACTAGTTCCATGATAATCCAGGGTATTTTTCATGGTTTAAAAGGCATTTAATTTTGAGAAGGTAAAATATGCCAAATTTGATCAACCACGGCTGTGTAAATGGCTCAGTAAACCTTAAGGAACAGAGGATGTAGGAACATAATAAGTGCATTCATAGCATGCAAACACTCAGAATATTTTCTATCACACAGCAACGTAATTTAATTATTTATATTCAGAAGAAGGAAAATAGTGAGGGGTTTTACTTCCCTCCATTTAAATGGTAAAATAGGAATAGCTAAATTCTCTGAACACCACTTATTGCTGTTCCTATTAGTTTTTGTCAATTGAATGCTCAGTAATCTCCCCATACACTATTACATGTTATTAATTTTTTTTTTATTATATGTATTATCGTAACACCTAAAGTCCCAAGCCAAAAATGAGATCTCATTGTGCTAGGCACTCTGCAAACACATAGTAAGAGATAGTCGCTGCCTCAAAGAACTTACAATCTAAATAGAAAAGACAGGCACAGAATGGGAGGTCAACCAGAGGCACAAGGAGGTAAAGTGACTTGCACAAGGTCACATGGCAGGTCAGTGGGAGAGCTGGGAACAGAACTCATGTCTCTTGACTTATCCACTAGACCACACTGCAGCAAGACTGAAAATTCTGTAGCATGAAGATGAAATCATTTCTGTTCAAAAATGTGTACTGAAAGGTTTGCCTTTAATGCCTGCTGTGAGCGGCGGGTAGGGAGGGGTTTACAGGAATAAATTTGATTTCATGGTTCATTGACAGTTTACACCACAATGTCATTTGATGCAGAGAATACAATGTCAAAACAAAACAATTCATTTACAAAGTCATTTAGAGGACACTGCTAGGTTACAATCACTTTCTTCTTTTGTTCCATAGGCGCCAACTCTGTGGGTGCTCCAGGGTTGGAGCACCCACGGGGAAAAATTAGTCACTTGCTGGAGGATTCTCTGCTCCTTGAAGTCTTTAAACTACGATTTGAGGACTTCAATAGCACAGATATAGGTGTGAGGTTTTTTTTGTAGGAGTGGTGGGTGAAATTCTGTGGCCTGCGTTGTGCAGGAGGTCAGACTAGATGATCATAATGGTCCCTTCTGACCTAAATATCTATGAATCTATGAATCCACTGGCAGGCAAGTGCCCCGCCCCACCTCACCTCCTCCTCCTCAGCCTCCACCTCTTCCCCTGAGCGCTCCGAGTCCCCACTCCTCCGCCTACCTCCCAGCGCTTGCCGCCACCAAACAGCTGTAGCAAGCTCAGGGAGGGAGGGGGGAGGAGCGGGAACATGGCACGCTCAGGGGAGGAGGCGGGGAAGAGGCAGGGGCGGGGATTTGGGGAAGGAGGCGGAATGGGGCAGGGAGGGGGCGGAGTTGGGGCGGGGATTTTGGGACAGGGATTGGAATGGGGGCAGGAGGGGGCGGGGCAGGGGTGGAGTCGGGGCAGGGCCGGGGGCAGGATCAGCAGTGCAGACCCATAAAGCATGTGCGATTGCCACAACTTTCACAAAACAACTGGCCAGGTCTGACATTCTTGGTTTGAAATCAGAGTTTTCCTTCCCCAAGTGAGCTGCCTGCGACAGCTAAAAGCCCCATCTGCCCAGCAGAGGCACAGAGAGATCAAGTTACTTGCCAAAGGTCACCCAGGAGGTTAGTGGCAAAGTCAGGACTAAACCCCAGCTCTCCTGAGTCTCTCCCACTCCTTTACCCATTCCACTGAAGCACACCGCCTCCCTTAAGAGACACCCACTCCTACAGTACAATCACATTTCATGTAAACTGGCATCAGTGACATCTTTCAAAGATTTGTTTGCAGCGCGTTTCTTAAGTATATTACAATATATAATATATTATATTTCTACCCTGGATGAGAATCCATCATGTTCCTAGGTAAACTGGCCCAACCTCACTGTTAAAAATTGGCACCTTATTTCTAGTCCAAATTTGTCTAGCTTCAGCTTCCAACAATTGTATCTCATTATGCCTTTTACAGCAAGACTAAACAACCCATCTATTATCAGAAATCTCTTCCTGATGTAGGTACTTGTAGACCGTGACCAAGTCACCTCTTAATTGTCTCTTGGATAAACTACATAGATTGTGTTTCCAGACCTTGACTCATTCTTGTAGCTCTTTTCTGAAACCTTTCCAATTTTTCAACCCTTTTTAGTTTTTTATCAAAAGTAAAATTATAATAATGCAGATATAAATACAAAGAATGTTTTGCAAATCACAATACAACTGACAATGAGGCAGAGATACCTGTCTTGTTCACATTTTTGTTTGCACACTTAAGTGTGAACTGCTACATCGCACATGACAGTTACACCGTATACTGTGCATCTTCAGTTAGTCAGTGCATCTTCATGTTCTTGTTTGGTATCCACACCTTTTTTGACGCAGTTTTTAATAGTAGCCACACTTACATAGTAGCTTCCCTTGTTTAATAGTTGGGTCTTTATCATGTAAGCTGCAGGGGGGAAATTAAATTTTACAGAACCCATCTTTGAATTAAAGGCTCAGAGGGAGTAATTATGTTTAGCAGAAACCATTGCTTCCCAATGAAGATATGAAGATATAAGCTACAGCAATACAAAACATTACATATGCAGAATTGGGCTGACATAGTTACAGAGGGAGCCCATACCCTTCACATTTCCTGATTTTTCTGTGTTTATATTTTCAACTGTATAGCTGCATTCATATTTTTTTGTGCAGAGCAAATCTGTGTTTCAGGATGTTGTTCCTCCCCTACCTCTCCCCCATGCCAGATTAGTTAGGCTGTGTTACTGAGTGGTAATATGATTTACTGGGAAGAGCATAAGGTTTGTTGTAGCCAGGAACTAAGTTACAGCCCAGCTCTTCCACTAAGTGACTATGTGGCACTGAGCATGCTACCTAACCTCTTTGCCACTACACTCCTTCATCTGTGAAATGGAGGAGATAAATACTTATCAGTCTTACAAAAAAGTATTGTGAAGATGAACTTGCTAATATTTGCATAATTCTTTGAAAATTTAACTTGCTATAGTGTTAAGCAATAACATTTTCCAGTTTCCTAAAACTAATTTTTTGGTATTCTACCCATTTCTCTAATATCTTTAAGTCCATTTTTATTTTCCCCCTATCCTCCAAAGTGTTTTCCACTCACTGTACCATTGTATCATCTCTAAATTTAAATGTACAGTGTAACCTCAGAGTTACGAACACCTCGGGAATGAGGTTGTTCGTAACGGTGAAATATTCGTAACTGAACAAAACGTTATGGTGGTTCTTTCAAAAGTTTACAACTGAACATTGACTTAATACAGCTTTGACACTTTACTATGCAGAAGAAAAATTCTGCTTTCCCTTAATTTTTTCAGTAATTTATGTTTAACATAGTACTCTACTGTATTTGCATTTTTTTTTTATGGTGTCTGCTGCTGCCTGATTGCGTACTTCCAGTTCCAAATGAGGTGTGTGGTTGATTGGTCACTTCGTAACTCTGGTGTTCGTAACTCTGAGGTTGTACTGTATGTGCTTTTGCACTGCCTTTTCCAGACCACCGAGGAAAATGTTTTTCACAGATTCATAGATTCCAAGAACAAAAGGGACCATTGTAATAATCTAATCTGATCTCCTGTATAGCACAGGCCATAGTACTTCCCCAAAATAATACCTAGAGCAGATCTTTTAGAAAAACATCCAATCTTGATTTTAAAATTATCTGTGATGGAGAAGCCATCATGGCCCTTGGTAAGTTCTTCCAATGGTTAATTACTCGCACTGTTAAAATATTATACCTTATTTCCAGTCTGAATTTGTCTAACTTCAACTTCCAGCCATTGGATCTTGTTATACCTTTCTCTGCTAGATTGATGAGCTTATTATTAAATATTTGTTCCCCATATAGACAATTATAGACTCTAATTATGTCACAACTTAACCTTCTCTTTCTTAAGCTAAAACGATGGAGCTCTTTGAGTCTACCACTATAAGGCATGTTTTCTAAACCTTTAATCATTCTCATGGCTCTTCTCTGAACCCTCTCCAATTTATTAACATCTTTCTTGAACTGTGGGCATTAGAACTGGACACAGTATTCCAGCAGTGGTCGTATCAGAGCCAAATACATATGTAAAATAATCTCTCTACTCCTATTTGAGATTCCCGTATTTATGGATCCCACAGTTCCATTGGACTTTTTGACCACAGCTCACAGTGGGAGCTCACATTCCACAGATTATCCATCACAACCCCCAACTCTTTTTCATAGTAACTGCTTCCCAGAATAGTCTGTAAGCATGGCCTATATTCTTTGTTCCTAAAAATACATTTATATTTAGATATATTAAAATTAGGGCTGTCAAGCGATTAAAAAAATTATTCATGATTAGTCACACGATTAAAAACATTAATCACGCAATTAATTGCACTGTTAAACAGTAATAGAATACCTTTTATTTAAATATTTTGGACGTTTTCTACATTTTCAAATATATTGATTTCAATTACAACATAGAATACAAAGTCTACAATACTCACTTTATATTTATTTCTGATTACAAATATTTGCACTGTAAATAAACCAAAGAAATGGTATTTTTCAATTCACCTAATACAAGTACTATAGTGCAATCTCTTTATCATGAAAGTAGAACTTGCATTCAAAAATAAAACAATGGAGAATTTTAGAGTCTGCAAGTCCAGTCAGTCCTACTTCTTGTTCAGCCAATCGCACAGACAAACAAGTTTGTTTACATATGCAAGAGATAATGCTGCCCTCTTCTTGTTTACAATGGCACATGAAAGTGAGAACAGGCATTCTCATGGCACTATTGTAGCCAACGTCACAAGATATTTACATGCCAGATGCGCTAAAGATTCATATGTCCCTTCATGCTTCAACCACCATTCCACGGGACATGCATCCATGCTGATGACAGGTTCCGCTTAATAACAATCTACAGCAATGCGGATCGACACATGTTCATTTTCATTATCTAAGTCAGATGCCACCAGCAGAAGGCTGATTTTCTTTTTTGGTGGTGCGGGTTCTGTGGTTTCCGCATTGGAGTGTTGCTCTTTTAAGACTTCTGAAAGCATGCTCCACACCTCATCCCTTTCAGATTTTGGAAGGCACTTCAGATTCTTAAAGCTTGGGTCCGGTGCTGTGGCTATCTTTAGAAATCTTACCTTGGCACTTTGCATTTTGTGAAATCTGCAGTGAAAGTATTCTTAAAATGAACAAACATGTGCTGGGTCATCATCTGAGACTGCTATAACATGAAATATATGGCAGAATGTAGGTAAAACAGAGCAGGGGACATACAGGTCTCCCCCAAAGAGTTCAGTCACAAATTTAATTAATGTATTATTTTTTTAACAAGCATCATCAGCATGGAAGCATGTCCTCTGGAATGGTGGCCGAAGCATGAAGGGGCATACACATGTTTAGCATATTTGGCATGTAAATACCTCACAATGCCAGCTACAAAAATGCCATGCAAAAATGCCTGTTCTCACTTTCTGGTGACATTGTAAATAAGAAGAGGGCAGCATTATGTCCTGTAAATGTAAACAAACTTGTTTGCCTTAGCGATTGGCTGAACAAGAAGTAGGACTAGGTGGAGTAGTAGGCTTTGAAGTTTTATATTGTTTTGTTTTTGAGTGCATTTATGTAACAAAAAAACCCCTATATTTGTAAGTTTCACTTTCATGACAAAGAAATTACACTACAGTACTTGTATGAGAGGAACTGAAAAATACTATTTGTTTTATCATTTTTACCGTGCAAATATTTGTAATAAAAATAATATACACTGATTTCAATTACAACACGGAATACAATATATATGAAAATGTAGAAAAACATCCAAAATATTTAATACATTTCAATTGGGATTCTCTTGTTTAACAGTGCGATTAAAACTGAGATTAATCGCAATTAATTTTTTTAATTGCGATTGATTTTTTTGAGTTAATCACGAGTTAACTGCGATTAATCGACAGCCCTAATTAAAATGCACATTGTTTGCTTGTGCCCAGTATACCAAGCTATCCAGGTTGCTCTGAATCAGTGACCTGTCCTCTTCATTATTTACCACTCCCTCTACTTTTATTTTGTGTCATCTGCAAAATTCATCAGTGATGATTTTGTTTTCTTCCAGGTCATTGATAAAAATGTGTAAAAGTGTGGGGCCAAGATCTGATCCCAGAGGGATCCCACTGTAAACATACCCGCTTGATGATGAGTCCCTGTTTACAATTACATTTTGAGATGTGTAGTTAGCCAGTTTTTAATCCATTTAATGGGTGCCATATTAATTTTATATCATTCTAGTTTTTTAATCAAAATGTTGTGTGGTACCAAATCAAAAGCCTTACAGAAGTCTAAGTATTTTACGTCAACATTATTACGTGAACCAACCAAACTTGTAATCTCATCATTAAAAGATATCACGTTAATTGGACAGGATCTATTTTCCATAAATCCATGTTGATTTGCACTAATTACATTACCCTCCTTTAATTCTTTATTAATCAAGCCTTGTATCAGCTCTCCATTGCCTTGCCTGGGACTGATGTCAGGCTGACAGACTATAATCACCCGGATCACCCTGTTTATGCTTTCTACAACAGCACTATGTGTGCAACTCACTTGGCCTGAATGTATCTATAAAAGTGGCACTGTGTCTCGTACTTTACTGAGGTACAACTAGTGACCAGGCACTCTTCTAGTGCAACATCACCCTTTGTATTTAGATTGAAAACTGTGATCTAGGATCCACTATTACAGTCCTTATGCAGCAGAAACCTGGCACGAAATCCTGATTCTACTGAAGTCTATGGCAAAATTTCCATTGATTTCAATGGAGCCAGGATGTCATTCTTACTTCCTCAGTTTGCCCAGCATGAGCTATTTTTAATGATACAGTTGCTCTCTAGGGCCTTGAACCTGTAACTGAGGCAGTGAGCACTGATACCGGAGTTTGCACAGAGCCCCACTGAGGTCACAGACCTGCATGGAATGAGTTGCAGAATCAGGGCCTAAGGCCCAGACCCACAAAGGTACTTAGGTGCCCAAGTCCCAGTTTTAGGATCCACAAAATTCCCACCTAACCCTGTAGGTACCTAAACTCACCTAGCACATAAATTTTCACTGTAAAAGTTCCCTAAGCGGCTACATTTCAGCTCTGGTCATGCACACTACTGCCTCACTCTAGGTGTCCCAATGCCTATCTCCTACCTAAACTCCAGAGCAATTAATAAACTGGAGAAAAGAGTTATTTGCCTGTCTATCTCTCATGCGGGGCCTGATCTGCTAGGTATGCTCAGAAGCTGCCTTCCGGATCAGGTCCCATTCAAAATCTGGTTGAAGTGAGTGGTGTCACCCACCTTATAACTTCTAGTCCAGGGTGAGAGCACTCATCTGGGATGTGGGAGACTCAGGTTAAATTCCTTTGAACAGGGGTCTCCCCCACTCTCAGGTAAGTGCTGTAACAACTGAGCTATGGGATATTCAGGTGTGGGGTGCCCTCAGTCACTCCTGTTGAAGCTGTTCCACTTTGTATAAATACTTAAAGCGTCACTGGGCCACAGAAAGAGAAAGAAAGGAAGCACAACTCTACAGCTAAGAGTTTAGGGCACCCCACGTGGGAGACCCCATCCCCTGATCTAATGGCTCTTTAATTATTTATACAAAGTGGAACAGCTTCAACAGGAGTGACTGAGGGCACCCCACACCTGAATATCCCATAGCTCAGTTGTTACAGCACTCTCTTGAGAGAGAAGATTTGAGTAGCAGTCTCCCTTCTCTCTTTCATTATTTTCTGACAATGACTGGCAATGGCACAGCATACATCTCTTCTAATATCCATAAGACCCTGAGATATACATTATTTTGACCTGCTAATTTGGGCCTCGTTGCTGAGCAGCCTCAACTCTTACTGCAGCCAATGGGAGTTGACACAACTCTGCACTTCAGAGGAGGTGCTTAGCATCTTGCAGGGTTGGGTACTATATACTTAATTTTTAAGCAGATCTTTACCTGGTATTGATCCCTGTGATCTAAATCTTCATTAACATAACAGCTATTTCCTTGCACGATATATTTCTTTGATATAATATAGCTGTTCATTATTTGCCTACCCTTTTCATTACCAATGGATCTACAATGTCTCTACTATTTTACCTGATCTTTTCCCACTGCCGTTAACCCAGTAAAACCTTAACTTGTTCTGTTGGCTCCCTTCTCTCTCTCCTGAAGGCTTTAATTGACTCATTTTGCCAAATGCACGGCTAGTGGGAGTGCAACTCCATGGAAGTCAATGGAGGTTGTGCCAAAAGTGACTCTAAGTAATGAATATTTTCAGGCCTTAGTTAAGAAGACTGTTGCAGAAGTATGATAAGGTTCTGCTGCACTTAGCTTTATTTTACTGCACTGATTTATGTTTTCCATTTAATTAAAGCTATCAGGAAAACATTTCTTTTACTTTCTGATATGCAACTCCACTGAGGCCTATTTCATAGAACTCCTCCATGAAGGTTCAGCAGGCCCTGTCAGTGTCTCTACAATGAATTACTTCCGCAAACACACAGGCCTAAAGCCTCGCTCAATCCTTCCCATAATCCCCAACATCTGTTCTGTGTCCAATCCAGGCCAAATGTGGGAATCTGCAAGTATCTGCTGTCAGCATTAGCACAGATGAGTAAACATACAAGCGCCTGTGTCAGACTGCCATGTGATTTCAGCTGAAAACTCGGGACAAAAAGCAAGTTTCCCATTTAAACCATTCGTAACGTAAAGGAAACACCTGTTAAGAAACTATCCAAAATAAATTTGCCATGAGTCTTAAAAAAAAAAAAGTGTGATTGACAGCAGCAGTTCAAGATACAACAGTAGCAGTCGAAGCACTGTTACAAACTCTGGGCTGTAAGTAATACAAAGGAAGTTATCTTCTATCCCAATGATAACAGTTGCTATTTCATTTCTCATCTTTCATTTAAAGGGACACTCACAATGTTGGCAAGCCCAAATTTGACCTAGAATTCCCCCTCCCCCTTAACTGAACGCAATATACATTATGCTCTCTGTGCATGTGTAAGTTTTTGACTCCAAAACAAATGTGTCAGTGCCATTACTCATTTAAGTAATTAATGCTGGCAGTCCAGCCTCCGTGAACAATTTTAAAATAATCAGCATTGGTAAAAAAAAGTGCACGATGAAGGAGTTCTGTTTCAAGCTTGCACGGTGTTGGCAGCAGCAAGAGCAAAGAGTATTTTCAGAATTATTTACAGAGATGCCTCATGAGAAATTTTTTGTAAATATACAAAGGTTAAAGGGGCAGGACTTTCAAAACCATTTCAATGACTTAGGAGCACAAGTGCCCTTGACTTTCAGTGGGACTTGTGCTCTTAAGTCATTTGGGCCCAGACTTTTAATGGTGTTTAAGTGCCTAATAGCTATTGGTTTCAATAGGAGTTGGGTGCTTAAATATCTTTGAGGATCTGGGCCTTGGTTCTTCTGAAAATCCCACCCTTAATCTCTGTATATTAAAAATATTGTATTTTAAAAATATTATCCCCCTCAAGATTTCTGGAGATCTCAGGGAGGGACTGGAGCTTGCTTTTCTATTCACTTCTCTTCAATGATCAAACTGCAGATGGGTTGCTAATGACACATTACAGTACAGTGAGGGTGGATTTTCAAATGGGCTTATGTGATTTAGGAGCACAAGTCCTACTGATTTTCAATTCAAAAACTGGTAACTAAAAATATCAGTAATCGTTTGTATTTCTATAGCACTTTCCCCCTGAGGATCTCAAAGCACCATTCCACAATTCATTAACTTGTACATGGCACCAGGCCTGTGACGTAGGCAAGTATTATTATTCCCATTTTACAGATGGAGAAGTTCATGTACAGAGCAGTTAATCAATTTGTCCAGGGTCACATAGTAGTTCTGGAACGAACCGATATACAGACATCAGGTATTCAGGCTCTCAATCATCGATCATACCAACAACATCTGTTTCTCAAGACAATTTACAGTAAACTGCATCTAATCTGTGCACTCTTCCAAGGTACTGTACATACACAAGGTCTTTTGGAATCTTGAGTGACTTTATAACCAACACCCTTCATTAACTAAAAATGGTGACAGCGTGTATGATTTACTCGTTTTTCCCCGGCTTCTGCAGACTGGCAGAGACTACAAGGCATGTGCAAGTCAGGAATGGGGATTTGACTTTCTAAACTCATCTTTCACCAAGGCTAGGCAGCTGCCTGTCTCAATGACACTTCAGTCAACATGAGGAGCTCTTCAAAGCTTTTAGTTTTGCTTAATAGACAACTTAACTAAACAAAATTGATAGCAAGGCAAAATCCATTTCAATCAAAAACTAAAAGGGAGAGCATGTAGATCTCAATTTGGGCACTAACTATACTGCTGTTTAAAGGACAATTCACTACAGGAAAGTAAATGTCAGAGTGGCAAACTTCAGGGTGAAACTCCCTCAAAATTCATGGTCTTTCAGCTCACAGAGTCACATGTTATGGTCATGCTGAATGCTCCCATTAGGAGAAGTGAAGCTTTAAAAAAAAAAAAATCTCAGTGAGTTAATTCCATTTTACAAAGCACAGAAGGCAGTGGAGCTGCAGAGCTATACCCTATGAGAATGTTCAAAAGGATATCAATGCATCTCCACTTTCTTGCGAGCATGCTATTTCATGTTAGGGGCATGTCAGAGGAAGAGCATGGACTGATCCCAGGAAACAAAATCTAAAATACCTTCCTTTCCTTCTTCAGAGAGGAGGGATGGGAAAGAGCTGGTCTGAGCAGGAGACTGCTCACAAAACAAATCCCACAACCATACATAATTGAATAATCCAGATTTTGACTTATTCAGGTTTTATGTGAACCAAAACATTATTTTATATGCTTATTTTTGCTCTCCTTTAACTTTAATTAGAGTTGCCCTAGGCTCAAAAGCCTGTCGAATTTGGGAAACTTTTTTTTAAGTACAGTCGCTGCTAGCCCTAGTGAGTTTTCCCAACTGGTTTATCCGTAAAGTTTGCCTCAAGCTTTATCATTTTTTTGTTTTTGTTTACCACAAGCTTATAAGCAACATGGAAATAAAGTAAACCAGGGGAAATGATTATTTTTTTACTTGCTGAAAAATTGTAACCACCAAATACATTAAGTCTCCTTCGTACACTTAAGGGGTTCTCCTAAGATGTTCAAAATTAACTGAGGGAAGACTTGGGGTTTTTTTTAGCCATATGTTGTGATATCCTGTTTGTTCCTCAGAACCTAAAACAGTTTTTCTGAATGACTTCTGGCTCACACAATAAGCCCATTTGCTACAGGCAGCCAAGGCCTTATCAAAGATTTCATTACAGTTGTCAAGTTGGAGCGATTCTACAACTGACAAGAAAAATGTGGGTTTACAATACCAGCAAATATATCCAATAGCTTCCGCCAATCTTTAGAAGGGCTAGAGCTTCACCAGGAAGAAATAATTCAGAATGTTTATGTAAAAGATATAAAATCGTTAAGCCTTTAGGAAGTTTTGCTGAGGTGAAAAGATTGATAAAAACTGTATAGCAACAAGATAATACCAAATGAAGGGAGTCATTCTGCTATTGCACCAAAACCAATACATATCAGCAGGGGTGGCTCTACCAATTTTGCCGCCACAAGGAGTTGCTGCCGATTGCTGCTGTGCCCGGAAGAGCGGCGGAGCTGCCGCTGAATTCCCGCCGCGGGACACGGACTGCCGCTCCATTCTGAATGCAGCCCCAAGCACCTGCTTGGAAAGCTGGTGCCTGGAGCCAGCCCCGCATATCAGTGCAAAGCTATTGATGAAGCAGAGAAAAGGCAAATGATATAAATGTGACTCTGAATCAAACCGAATACCTCAAGCAGAGATGATTCCAAACTTTAACTTTTGCTTTTGTTACATTCTACGTCGTATGAAACAACCCAAGAAAGAAAGAAAGAAATGTATCTGAGGGCAATGCAGTATGGAAGAGAAGGGAATAACTCAAGGAAGATTTCAAGTGCCAATTCCCTATTAAAGGTTAAGATTCATTCAGATTGGATATGATCCTAAAGCTCTAGGGATTTACACATCCCTGCCTCAATTCAAGGAACTAATAACCAATCAGTAGCTTAGATAAGACTCTATAAATATTTAAAATTTTTAATCTATTGAGTGCCAAGAATAACATTTCTCATCTTGTCCTCGCCTTTCCCACAGTGACATTGTGGGATTTCTCATCTGGCATTGCTGGCACCAGAATGCTGTCAGAATGTTTTAATAGTGGCAGTCAGTTAATTTAGAAAGTTATTTCTAATTGATCCATTTCCTGCTCAGATTAAAAAAACCTGTAAACAAATACTTTCCCTAAGAAGAAGGGCTTTGTTAAAAAAAAAAAATTAAACAGTGAAAAAGACTGTCTGACTAATGCTAGTTATGGCTACGTGAAGGGTTTTATTATAAATACTGTTTTTAGGGCCTTAAACGGACAATGTGAAATTAAATATAATGAGCCAAATCCATCACTGGTTTAGAACTTCAGTGGGATGAATTTGACCCATCAAATTTTTAAAGAATGAACTTACTTCCTTGCGTAACTAACAGCACCTTACACAGTGCTAGTAAAGCTGAAATAATTTTAAAAATCTAATTCTTTTTGCCGTCTATTCTGTTTTATTACTTTTTATATTTCACTGAGCCTTGGATCAGGAAGATAGATTAGCCTGTTTCACTTTTATTTCTATTCAGTTTCAATATCTAGTTCTCATACACTAGCACAAAGCTGCGATGTTTGGGTTACAAACACTCCACAAAAATGAAAAAAAAATCCAAACCATTTTCATTTCTTTCTTTTAAATTATGAAAACATTTCTATTAATAATAATCTTTGCAATCCTCAGCCCCTACACTTTAAAACACAAACAACTGCCACATTAAACTCCATGACAAATATTCCCAACTGGCTGACACTGGTTATAGAGGCATTTAATATCAGCCTTTTAAAGCAACAAAACAACATGGGAGATCTGTGTTCAGTTTCCTAATCCAAATCAGGCAGAGCAGGAACTTAAATCACCAGACTCTTGGCCATTCCAGGGGCTCTAGTTCTGCATTTTTCAAAAAAAAAAAAAAAAAAAACTCAAAAGCTTTCAGTCAATGACAAAAATGTTCACAAGATGGGAACACTGTTTCCTGCCCAGCTCTAATATTCACATAATGCTTCAACAGATAAATCAAGTTATCTAAGAACAAGAACATTAAGGGTTCTTTCTTACTGTCTGTTGCTATGGTTATTTTGACAGCTCCACATAGCCATTTGCTCTGACAAGTACAGTCATGTACAGTCTATTGCAACAAGTATCATGACAATACAGTTATTGAAAATGAGCCTATACTCATATACAGCTCAGTTTTGCCTACTATGTTCTTTGCTCTCGTCCAGTCCAGGATGGGCATCCTAGCCATCTTTTATCTGACAATTTTAAACGTAGATATCAAGTTACTAGTCTGGGTTTGAAAATGAAAATGAAACAAATGGTGTATTGTTAGTATGGGAGTGGCTATTCTGTTAAACTTCTGGGCATGCTCAGATGAACTAAGCATTTTCTATAAGCCTGAGAAGGCTTACGTTTGCGCTGAGTACCCGAACAGTTAACAAAAAGTGCTCAGCCTTCTCTCCTGAGAAAACTGATTTTGAGAGCTTTACTAAACACTGCAATAAAATATACCATAATATTACTGGCTAAGATGAGCATTATCTGACAAAAACAAAGCCTTGGAGTGCCAAACAGCAGGCTCCAAACATCTTATCCACTGCAAGTATGAACAAGAAATATAATAGCTGCTGCTAAAACAAGAGGTTGGCTTAATTTTGCTCTCGCAAAATGTGGTGTGGCATGGTAAATGAAGAGGTAAGAAGATAAAAAGACCAAACCAGATCAAATCCGCAAATCTAAGTCCCAAATATGACCACCCACCAGCAGAGAAAGCTTTTAAAGTATAAAAAGGAAAATGAAGATAGAAGGACAGCTGGCAGATCCCAGGGCCCGTAGAGTAGCCCGTGGGTGAGAAAATCTAGCAATAAAATCCAGTGCCACCAGTCTGCAAAACAAGCTAAAAGTGGATCTGCAAGTGGGCACATGACCCTTGCTGTCACGTAAAAGGACAATGAGCAAGTGGAGCATGACATAAACTCTGTTTATAATTCATTAATGTGACTGGGGGAAGAAGAATCGTGACAACCATTTTGAGAAGAGACAGACAAGCAGTGAGGAAGTGGGATGATGGCTATCTCAAGAGGGGACTGGCGAGCACGGAAGGAGTGACCCTAGAGCATTGAGGGACTAAAAAGTAACAAAACCTAGATGTCTAGAAAAGAAAGAAAACCTTCCCACATAAAGATCTCTTCTCCCCGCAAAATGAAGACATCACCACAGAAAAAGGATAACGCCTCCTCCAGCAGACAAACTGTGGAGGCAGAAAGAGAGGCACCAGTCACTACAGATATCCTGAAGGATCTCCAAGCAGAAGACGAATGAAGAGATGATAGAAAAGCAGCAGGCCAATATTAAAGACATCAAAATGAAATTAAGAGATTAATAAGAAAATAACATAGGTGGAAACGGATTAGGTGAACAATTGAACAATATTATCAATTTAATAAATATTTACATAATTGAACAGAGATAGTATTATAATTGGAGGAAATGGAGAACAGGGAATATGGAAATAATATCAAGATTAAAGGTATGCCAGAGGACACTGAAGGAAGAAGTCTTCTGGGAATGTTGAATGATGTTTTCTAACTGGGCAGCAAGGCATGCATTTGTACTGAAAGAACCCATAGATTCTTTTTCCCGCAAGCTCCCAGTAGGCTCCAGAGCAAGACATGTGATTGTCCATCTCCAGTACTACCAAGACAGGAAAAAACACTGAGTGCAATAAGGGAGAAATCTGAATCCCTAATGATTCTTCAATCAACCAATAAAAATCTTTCAGATCTGGCAACCTCAACTGTTAGAAAACAAAGAATACTGCACCCGGTGACTACAATTCTTAGAAAATACAAATGGGGTTCTCACTTAGACGATCCTTTAATGGAAATGCAGATATGTGTCTATCTCAGATTCAATGGAAGGAAACAGATACTTATGGATACTAGTCAAATCAGCTCGGGATCAATAGACTGAATGGGAACAAAGACATCAATCCTACCGCTCTCCAACAAATAACTGTGAATGATGGAGACCAAAGAGAAAGAGAACAATCCAAAAAGATGCACCACTAAGACAACAGGACACACCTGAGAGCAGAAGTAGTGGTCCAGAGACATAAGAAGAAGATCAGCATATGGGTTAAGACATTATACTAAGTAATAGATATATTTCTGTAGGGTTATAGCGATAAAGGAATACAATTAAATGGAAGTTGGACTGTACAGCACTGAGGAAACTTCATATGTATACAGTATACTTAATATAGTTACAGTTAATTTAAGTACGTAGTTTATAGGATTCCCGCCCTCCCACCTGCAAATGTATCCAGAATTGACTACATCCTGGTCTCATCATCTTTGATAGCAGATATTACAGACTGTGATAACATACCCCAAGTATGGACAGACCGTACAATGGTTGCAACCCTATGTAAAATCAACAATGATGATGATCCTAAAGAAAAGACTTGGAGGCTAAATAACTCCCTAATAAAGCATTCAGTTACTCTGGATGCTATCAAAACAGAAACTAAGTTCTATTTTGATACTAACGATTAAGGTCAAACATCTAAAAACATTGTCTAAGATGCATATAAAATTGTAATAAGAGGGAAATTAATTAGTCTAGCATCCCAGAGGGAAAAACAAAAGGGAAACAGAATAAGCAAAATTAACACAGGAGATTGGAAAACTGCAAGCTTTGCATAAAAGAGATGGTCTAGAAGTATATTTAAATGCCTCTGCTTTCTCAGAGAGCAACTAAATACTGTACTTACAGAGAAAACTGAAAAAGCTCTCAGCTAGGTGAAACAGCAGTGTTATGGGAGGGGGATAAAGCTAATAAACTCCTCCTCTACAGACTAGGAAAAGAGAAGGAAGAGAGTCAAATACAAGTAATAAAAAATGCAAAAACACAAGTAAAATTTAAGATTGTTGAAGAGTTCATGAGGTTTTATCCAGAAGTGGATATAATAGAAAATATCGAGACCACAAAAAGACAAGCTGCTATACAGGATAATTTTGCTTATAATGTAGCTATCAAAATATTTTCAGAGACTCTTGCCAGAAGAATAGAAGAAGTCCTTCCTCAGTAAACACACATTGATTAAACAGGTTTCATGCTTAATACACAATGGACTGACAACATTAGATGAATCATAGGAGTAATTTATAATATGAATAATAAACAAAAATAAAGATCCTTAGATCTTTAGATGATCTTTAGAGACCTTTGGATGCCAAGAATGCTTTTGATAAAGTAGCATGGCCTTTCTTAAAAACACTGATATTAGAGATGGGGTTGGAGGTAATATGAACATTTGGATAAATGTAATTACATGACTGTCCCTCAGCTAGGATAAAACTTAATGGGGTACACTCCAGAGAACTTCAACTACAAAGAGGAATCAAACCTGGCTGTCTTTTATCCCCCTTGTTCTTCACCCTCTTTACTGAACCCCCGCACAGACACACACACAAAAAGGTCGGAATAACAGGAGTTACAATTAATACAATTAATAAAATGGAACATAAAATTGTGCTATGTCCAGACAACGTGATACTAACAGTTACCGATCTAGTACAAACTATGACTTACATTCAGAAAGAAATTAATGAGTTCAGTGATATATCAGGCTTAAAGTTAATTATACTAAATCTGAAATATTAAACGTAGGGCTGAAGGGATCTCTGATTAACCAGCTGCAAGGTACATTTGAGTGTGTGATCTAAACAAATAAAATACTGAGAATCCATACTGCTTCCAGCTTCAGCTGGCTATATGAAATTAATTTTCCGCCTATTATTTCAAAACTGAAAAATGATTTGCTGGATTGGAAAAAGGCTACATTTGTCTTGGCTTGGCTGTATAGTAGGGGTTAAAATGAACTGGCTGCCAAAAATTAATTTCCTATTTCAGGACCTATCAATATGGATATAAAAAAGAACTCAAGAAGAAATTCAAACAAGAATTATTACATTTGAGTGGAACAATAAGTTCCCAAGAGTAAATAATAAAACTCTCTACAGATCCACTCTGGAACAGGGATTGGCAGCACCAAATGTACTAAATTATTATTGGCCAAGTCAGATAAGATCACTATCAACTTGGTAGCACGGTGACCCCAGTAAAGACTGTTGGGGAACTTGAACGACAGGATTTTAAATATAAATTTAATGCATTGATATTTTTACCTAAAAGACTTAGACCAACAAAAAAGGAAAACAACAACGTAGGTTTCAGTATGGCACTTAAAATAAAGAATTTCATGCAGCTAACAGGCAGCTTCTTTTCATCCCTGCTTACACCCATCAGAGACATTACAGAATTTCAACCGGGGTTATCCAATCCAATACATAATGCATGGGAGAGGAATGGTATACAACCATTGGGCAGCTATTCTGTAATGATAAAAGTATGAAAACTAACAATATCAAAGAACACATAAGGAATATTAATATACCTGTTTTGGCTTATTTGCAACAAAAGAAAAAGTATTCTATCAAATTCCATGTAGCAAGACCAGGCTTCTGGAGACCATCATCGAGGTTAAAAACACTAGTTATGGGAAAGACCAAGACATGATTGATCTACATGTGGTGTAATGGATTGTTACTGAGATATCTAGAAGCTAAGACTATACTTATGGAAAAAATTGGAAAAGAACCTAAAAACAGGTATCATTTTTGACCAATGTGAAAATAACTGGAGGAAGCCCAAAACCTCATGCAATTTATTACAAAATACTTTATCCCTGGTACTTCACTCCAATTTAAGAAAAATACATAAAAAGGGAGTGTAGTTGTAGCTGTATCAGTCCCAGGATATTAGAGAGGCCAGATGGGTGAGGTAATGTCTTTTATTGGACCAAATTCTGTCGGTGAGAGAGAAGGCTGAGGGAAAGCTTGTCTCTCACCCACAGAAGATGGCCCAATAGAAGACATTACTTCACCCACCTTGTCTCTGTAATATAAAAAAGGAATCATAAATGCTGGAGAGGACATGGAGAAATGCGGAGTCCTTCTGCATATATGATGGTAATGTCCTAATATAATAGTATTTTGGAGGAAAATAACAAATTGAATTTTCAAGATCACTGAAGTTAGGCTGGATTGTCCAACATTTGTGGCCTGGAGAAATAATGTATGGGAATTGCTTTCAATGGACAAAATGCCAGACAACCTTACATCAGGATCAAATAGATTCTATAATGTACATTTACCATTTTGGGAATTTGAATAAAATAAACAAACAGATAATGACTAGCGGATGACCAAGCACAAATGGGTCTTTAAAGGGAACAAGTACAGGTTAGCAATAAAATTTGTTAATGTATGTATGGAAAGTTCATATGTGTTAATAATGACATGATAAAAAAAAGTTTAAATAATAATTATAGCTCTTAACATCCTGGCTTAATGCCCAATGAATAGGCTTCATCTTTTAGCTACTGAGACTTAGTGGAGCAGGCAGCTGGTTAACAAGAAAACTAAATGCATTGCTACAGTGACTAGAAACACATGCCTCTGTCTGACAGCTTTTCAAAGGGCTGCAATCCCATAACAAGATACTGTTGTCAACTTTGCGCTACTTTTGCCTAGGCTTTAAATAGGCTGAATTTGTTGGTGTTCCTGGCATGCTGAAAGCCCACCTGTTTCCTTGGGCATTTGGAAAAGACAGGGGTATGAAGAGAGCAGTGTTCTGTGGTGGAGTGCAAGAAATGTTTACTCTATTGCTCTGATTTAATCTTTCGACTTTCTGGGGTGGGCTGAATGAGAGTGGCTGGCTACCTGCAACATTTTACTTAATGTAAAGGTGCTTAGTGTTACTGGTTAGGTTATTTTCTGTCATAACTGAATTAAATAAAATTAATAAATCATTACCCCAAATACTTGCTGTTTACCATACAGTTTGAAAGGACACCATCAAATTTGGTAGGCCACAAGTTTGCTTCTTATTCCTAATACAAGTTCTCAAAGACCACGTTGTCTTTTATATATGACTTTCCCCTCAGAATACATTATGTCCGCAATCTCTCACTCCTGAGCTACACTATAATCACAAAGCAATGGCTGTCTCAAAGGAGGAAAAACAATTTGCTTAAGGAATTTCAGTCAGGAGATCCCAAGAGGCTGTTATAATTAAGAGAACAGTATGAGAGAGACAAGTGGGTGAGGTGTTATCTTTTATTGGACCAACTTCTGTTCATGAAAGAGATACTGCCTCACTCACTGGTCTCTAGTATTCTGGGACTAACACAGCTACAACCACCCTGCAAAGAACAACGTGATTCAGACAACATCCATGAGATAACGGTGTTCAGTTCTGGTGGGGTTCAGGGAGGAGCACGCAGACTCATGTCCCACCCAGATTTTTTGGTTGCACGCCCCCAACCCATACAGATCAGGAAGCCTGCTGAGGTGAGTCAGGGGGTGGAGGGGGTGCTCCCTCCCTGAACCCCACCATGCAGGGCTGGCCCTATAGGTGGAGTTTGACTTCTGTATTTGGGGGGCATAGGGCTTAATAAAAATGTTTGTGGTTAGAGAATATGGAAGTTAGACACACAAGTGTGTGTATGTGAAGTGGCTGCACATTTACCCAATCACAGAACAGAGACAATGTGGTATGACTTATCTGACTATTCATTACTAAATAACACACCTTAATTTTTGAATTTTGGGCAATCCAGAATGCAGACATTATGAGAAGGTATCTACTGAGTGGAATCAATTTGAGGAAATTATGATCTTCCTATCTATACACCACAAACAGAAAAACGTGGCTCCACTTGCTGAATAAGTTATTCCCTTAACCCTATTTAAAATCAGAAGTTAGAAGTGGAATAGACATATCGAGTTATTGTGTTTATCCCCTACCAGACTGGGAGCATGACGTTGATCCAGTGCATTCTTGTGTTCTTTATCTAGTCCAGTTTTATGAGGGGTGGTGGGGCTCTTCTCATTGCCTTTTGGACACTATTCAGCAGTATAATAGGCCTCTCCATTCACCCCAAAGTTTCCTTTCCTGAGTTTCACCCCATAACTCTTAGTTGTAGTCCACTAGCATTACCTCATCCAGCCAATCTCAAATTTGATCCACTGACCTTTTCCAGGTGGCCCTCAGAACAAAGCATTTGAGGAAGGACATACTGGGGGGACTGAGCATTTAGAAGTGGAGGGGGTTCCTGGAGGTATCTATCGTTTATGAAGTTGTCCACCTAACGAAAGAGCTGGAAAACCACTGCTGTAAATAACACCTTGGGAGGGACAAACCTCAGATAGTTCAGAAGTTCAGTTCAGATATGAATCCAAACTTCTTTGTTCTGCAGAATATACTAGAAATTTCATAACTACAAGATTTGTGGTACTTCCCGCCTGGTCAGAAATACGGCAAGAACAGTCTTTCTCCCTCTATTATTTTGTCATTTCTGTTTCTGGTTCCAGCCACAGACTGGAACTCAGGTGAAAACAAAAATGGAAAACAGAGGGAAATAAATAGAAAATGTTAATATATCATTTTCAAACATCAAAAAAGTTCTATCGCAGTAGAACTGGGCAAATAATTGATTTTTTTGGTTTGGTGGCCAAAACCAAAACAATTTTTTTTCACATCCAATGAAAGGAAACATTTTATTTCAATTTTGGATGGTTTTTATTAATCTTTTTTATGTTTTTTGCAGTTTGTTAAATCTAGCTAAATTTCTAAACAGAACATCATTTTAGAAACAAAAAGCCAGGAGGCTCCAGAGAATGAGGGAGGGGATTTCGTGGGCCTCCACAGGAACTGCAGCAGGGTCTGTTCTCCCAGCACCTGATCCTCCCCCCATAATTTCTCCCCACCCCCCAAAATGTGTCTAGCTGCAGCTTATTGGCCCGGGGCTTCCCTTCTAGCTTCTGGGCGATGGTCTCCCCGCAGCCACTTGGCTCCCGTCCTGGGGCTGGCAGCCTGCCTGGGACAGCCTGGGGTTGAGCCTTCCCCTCCTCCTGGTCCCAGGCTGCAGCAGCTGCTCCCCTGTGAGCTCCTGGGATCCTGCCCAGAGTTCCCAGGGAGGCTCTGGCCACCTGGCCCTTGTGTGGAAGTTTAACCCACCTTTTAACACCCCTGCCATCTGGGCCACAGGGAGTTCACCCGGTCGCATTTCAAGTGCCGCTTGGTGATGCAGGGGAGTGGGAGCACCCAGCTGGGGGAGGGAGCCCCTGGAGACAAGGGTGCCCTTCCCTCCCGACACATACTGAGGGAACTCAGCTGTGGTGAGCAGATGCCGTGCACATTGCTGCCAAGGGGGGAGTGACTCTGGCAGGCTCTGGAGCGCCGGGACCACTATACAGTTTGAGAGAGCAAGTGCCCCTGCAGGCCCCTCCTCGCCCCAATCCATGGGGCTGGCCCCACTGACCCTCTCTCCATGCCCCATTTTTCCACCCTCCACATGGCTTTGTGCCCTGGGTGGCTGCTCTGCTCATCCCACCCTGGTTACAGCGTTGCACTGAAACACTTCAAAAAAATATAATTAACCTGTGGAGATCATTGTCACAAGACATCACAGAGGCTTAAAGCTTAGAAGGAATTCAAAAAAGGTGTATTCATTATAAATCATTAAAACATCCACAGGTACATTAGAGAGAATAGGGGTTGTCAAACTTCTTAACAGAGATGACTGTTTTAGTGGATCGACTGTCTCCTGGATGGCCCCATTTTCGATCCCATAATAACCCTGCACAACTATGCAGTTGCTTTCATGGCAATGTCAATATCAGGAAGGTATTTGATGTATTTTTATCTGCGTTTATTGCAATTTAGCAGCTGAAAACAAGAAGACAAGCCAGCACCATGTGACCAGCTAGCCCTTTGCAGCCACCCGCAAGTGCTACAGCAAGCATAGTTTGGGATCTATAAAATAAGGAGGAGGGGGAATTTTTTTTCCAGAAGGATGTAAACTCTCACATTTCAGGGCATAAGCCAACCTCTAACTGACAGGATTTAGGAAGAATCTTCCCCTATGAGCAAGTTATTCCATAACTGTCTGATACAATGTTTCTTGAATGTTTCTCTGATGCATCTGGGATTAGCCACTCTCGAAGATGGGATAGGGATTTAGATGCATGACTGGTCTGATCTAGTATGGCAATTACTTGACTTTACCAGTGAGTGACAAAACTATCTGGATAGGGTCCTATCAGTAATGAACTATCAGCTGTTTGGACATACAGTAACCTCGGATTCTCCTGGCCTGTTGTGAAAATCAGAGAAAATCAACTATTCTGGACTATGTCTAACCCTTGCACACTTTAGAGATGTTACTGCAGCTTTGCTTTACAGGGTTGTGAAGGACACAGAAGAAAACAGCACTGCATTGCTTTTGGTGGAAATTTAATCTGTGCTGGTGATGTTACCAAACTGTGGTAATGTTTGATTTAAAGTTATATGTTTCCATATATTAACATACTTTCTACACTTGCTGACATCTGACCAAATAATCTATGAAATAAATATTTTCCACACTGTAAATATAGTACATATTTCTCATGCTCAGAGATACATCACATAATCAATCAACAGTAGTGCGAGCCAGTTTCTGCGACTAAGCCTTTCATGGTACTGCTTGGCTTGTGGGCAAGTAAGCAAATTAAATAAATTTTGCAGACAGACAGTTTACTTTTCTTTCAGTTTATATTTCTCTTGTACACATAAAATTTGTTTAAACTATTTTAAAAAAATAACCAATATCTACAGCATAACAGTAACTAGAACGACATTCTGCCGCCAAAGGAATGATTGAAACAAGAAAGGCTATTTCCTCCTTTTCATCTGCGTGCACTACTCTGTAAATATTGATAGCCGGTACAGTTCATGGGAGTTGGTGAGCTGGGTTAGTAGTATAAAAGGTGACCTGCAAAATATTTTTTAAAAATTGGTTTGTTTCTTTATGTTGTATAAAGAACGCCTGCATTTAAGAAAAATAAATTTTTTACTTTAGAAATAACAACAACGTCATTGTCTGGTCTTCCCTAGTTTTAGTAGATACTTGGGTGTCTAAAAGTTTATTGTAGTGAATCTTTAACAATGACATCCTTTCTCCAAAGTGTTCATTAGGCAATGGAATTAAATAGGGGTTAACAAAAACAAACAGAAAAAGTTTTAAACCATCTGATTAAAAATCCCTTCTACTCCTGTTTGCTCAGCTTTCTTTCTCTTGTTTTGCCATAATTTCATTAGTTTCATAGTTCATTAGTCATCACAGAATCTAACAGGGTAGACACGATGTGTAGTTATAATATAAAAACAAACAGAAACCATTTTAATACAAAAAAACCTTCTTTTTTAATCATAGAGAACCAGAAAAATGGAATGAGCCAATTTCCTTTTTCTTTGCAGGTTATCTTTAAAACGTAACAGAGGAAGTAAAGAATGCTAATCAGTTAATAACTACTTTAGGGGGAAAAAATCAGGTTTGTGTTATAATGGGTGCCAGTAGCAACTGTGATAGTTAAGGCTGCAAAAGTTTCAATTCTAATTCCCTTTCTTATCATACTCAGAACTTTACAAAACGTTTATTTTGGGTGCTGAAAATTTCTATCTGCCTTAAGGTGAACTACTTTTAGAAAGTTCAAGCAAAATCCCTTCAGACCTACTTGAGTTATAGGGGAGTGAAAAAATACTCTTTCATTGTAAAATATATATAAATAAACTTGTAACCACACCATTTGGAAAGAGGCTACTACAAAAGTAGCTGAAGTTTGAAACTTGGCCTGGGCATTGTCCTTAGTGAGAACTAGATTATTTATGTGACTTGGAAAAAAATTTTTTTGAGTTTATCACTGATGGAAAATTGGCAAGGAGAGATTGTGTACTGATTGCCAGGGAGTGGGGAGTTCCTGTGCCCCAGGTGGTTAAGCATAATCAAAAGACTGCAACACTTGAGGAGTGCTGTAAACCTTAAACATAAACCAACTGAACTATGCAACATTATGAAGTAATATCAGGACAAAGGGGTTATTCCTTTACCGGAGGTTATGAAATACAACTCTGTTGCCTTTCAGGGCAAAGCAAGTACTCAATTTATCTGGAATTCACATCCTGAGAAGTTTCCTCAGCCAGGGTTAACAAATGCCCCAGTTTTACTGGGATAGTCCTAGTTTTATTGGAAAATGCAAGGCAGCATTATTAAATTCTCATGATCCACTCCCTAAAAAGCAATGAGGAAAATGTTTCCCCAGAGGAGAAATAACGATGATTGTAGAGTTATTGTGCATCATCTGTGCTGAAAAGGAAAATAAAAGAGGCAAAGGATCTGTGATGAAAATTTCTTAATAAAATTACTCTTAATTTTAGGAACTTGATTAGACCTTTGTGCCACGTCTCCTGGTATCTTGCCTCTCACAGTGGTCAATACCAGAGCAAGGTAAATTTTTTAAAATAGTTTATTTGCTGAAAAATGCTGTTTTGGTCTACCCAAATCTATTTGTGAATTTGACATGAATTCACTGAACAGTTTGGGCTAAAATATTTTTCTCAGGATCGATTTGCATGGGGACTCACACACCATTCAGGGAGAAAGAGGAGGTGGTGCTTGTGTCCCCCCAAATTTATAACCTTTAGACCATTGGCTAGAGCACTCATCTAGGATGTTGGAGCCCAGCTTCAAAACCCAGCCCTATTTCAGGGCTTTCACCCCTTCCAGCTGAGTGTTCTAACCACAAGGCTATTCTGGGGTAGGTATCTGCTGAAACTGTTCCACTGTGTATAAATAATGGAACAGTCATTGGCATAGGGACTTGAACTTGGGTTTCCCCGTATCTCTGATGAGTGCCTTAACCACCAGGCTATAAATTCATTTACACACATTGTCTCTCACCCAGTGACAATCCAAGTATTTTATGCAAAGTGGAACAGTTTCAAAAGGAGAGACTGAAAAAGTTCTATGCCAGAATACCCAATAGCTGTGGGGGTTAGGGGGCATTATCTAGGAGGGGAAAAACCTGGGTTCAAATACATGCTCCAGAGCAGGCACTTCCAGATGAGTGCCCTAACCAATGGCTTAAGGGGGGTATGGCTCCTACTGCTCCAGCAATTTTGTGAATCTAGCCCTTTAAAAATGTCTAGAAACAAAACATTTCTGGTAGAAAGAAATGATGAGTTAGACCCAAAACAGATGTTCTTTCAACATTTTTGATTTGATGAAAATTTCAAAAAGGTTCAGATTCAGTTAGACCCAAACCAATTTTTTTTCCAATTTTTTGGTAATGCCAATGGACTGAAAAATCAGCTGTTTGCCCCGCTCTAGTCAACAGAGGTCCTGTAATGAAGAGAAGCCCACCCACAAACAAACCCTGCAATAAATGATGCCATAGCCTTTTGTACAAATGGGTGGGAGATGGAATGTATGTGAATGTGACCTCTGAAGGCAATTTATGCCCTAAACCATGATATTTGATTACCCTTATCATCATCTTAGTTTGCACAGCTACAAACATTTAGCGGTTATACAGTTATCCATTCCGTGTTCACACTTAGCATCCGAGCAATTTGCCTTAATGGCCTCCTGCTGCAGAGAATCACTCAGGATGATTACACATGCTAAAGAAACAAGATTCTTCTATTAGATCTAAACTTACAACCCATTCATTTCACCAAGTGGCCCCTTGTTCTTGCAGTACGGGACAGGATACAAAGATAGCACTGGTCAGTTTTCCCTGTGCTTTTCCACATTTTGAAATGTCTCAGGCTTTAACTTTTCTTCATTCCAGGCTAAATAATCCTTATCTCCAAAACAATCCTTCGATCCCGAAGACCCCACTACCACTTTATGGTACAAGTCTATGTCTTCTCCACCTTGGGCCTGCCTGCTTCTGTCCAATCTCACATCTCTGCCTACCCATCCAACATCTCATCCTGGAGGCCTCATTGCCAACTCTTCATGCTACTTCTCTCCCACACACCTCTACCAGTCATGGCATCACCACCATCCTCTCTGTCACACAGGTTCATAAACATGATGTAATCTTTTCCTCTGTTCTCTCCTTCATGTAAATCCACTCCTTGCTGTTTTCTCTCTATACCATTCTCAAAATCCATTTTTTCCTACCTGTTACTATTCGTGTCCTTATTCAGGTAATTTCTCACTACTTTAGCCTCTCTCTCCCCAGCATTCCTACTCCTTAAACCTCTGCATTAGCTCCCTCCCCCTTTTCATCCTTCATCCCAAGCTCTCAGCCTTATCTATAAAGGTAAGGTGCTCAGGCCCACTTCATTGACCTCATCTCATTCTGCTCTCTTTATTTCCAATTGCTTGAGCAGTTTTTAATTCATACTAGGACTTTGTCCTGCATCACATGGCTATTTATTTTCTGTAATAGATTAATAGATATTAAGGTCAGAAGGGACCATTAAGATCATCTAGTCTGACCTCCTGCACAATGCAGGCCACAGAATCTCACCCACCCACTCCTGCAATAAACCTCTCACCTATGTCTGAGCTATTGAAGTCCTCAAATCATGGCTTAAAGACTTCAAGGTGGAGAGAATCCTCCAGCAAGTGACCCGTGCCCCATGCTACAGAGGAAGGCGAAAAACCCCCAGGGCCTCTTCCAATTTGCCCTGGAGGAAAATTCCTTTCTGACCCCAGATATGGCGATCAGCTGAACCCTGAGTATGTGGGCAAGATTCACCAGCCAGATACCCAGGAAAGAATTCTCTGTAGTAACTCAGATCCCACCCCATCTAACATCCCATCACAGGGCCATTGGGCCTATTTACCATGAATAGTTAAAGATCAATTAATTGCCATAATCATGTTATCCCATCATACCATCTCCTCCATAAACTTATCGAGTTTAATCTGGAAGCCAGACAGGTCTTTTGCCCCCACTCCTTCCCTTGGAAGGCTGTTCCAGAACTTCACTCCTCTGATGGTTAGAAACCTTCGTCTAATTTCAAGTCTAAACTTCCCGATGGCCAGTTTATATCCATTTGTTCTTGTACCTGTTCCAGTTTGAATTCATCCTTCTTAAACATGGGAGACCAGAACTGCACACAGTATTCCAGATGAGGTCTCACCAGTGCCTTGTATAACGGTACTAACACCTCCTTATCTCTACTGGAAATACCTCGCCTGATGCATCCCAAGGCCTCATTAGCTTTTTCATGGCCATATCACATTGGCGGCTCATAGTCATCCTATGGTCAACCAATACTCCAAGGGCCTTCTCCTCCTCCGTTACTTCTAATTGATGCGTCCCCAGCTTATAACTAAAATTCTTGTTATTAATCCCTAAGTGCATAACCTTACACTTCTCACTATTAAATTTCATCCTATTACTATTACTCCAGTTTACAAGGTCAACCAGATCCTCCTGTATGATATCCCGGTCCTTCTCTAAATTGGCAATACCTCCCAGCTTTGTATCATCCGCAAACTTTATTAGCACACTCCCACTTTTTGCCAAGGTCAATAATAAAAAGATTAAATAAGATTGTTCCCAAAACTGATCCCTGAGGAACTCCACTGGTAACCTCCTTCCAGCCTGACAGTTCATCTTTCAGTGTGACCCGCTGTAGTCTCCCCTTTAACCAATTCCTTACCCACCTTTCAATTTTCATATTGATCCCCATGTTTTCCAATTTAACTAATAATTCCCCATGTGGCACCGTATCAAATGCCTTACTGAAATCTAGGTAAATTAGATCTACTGCATTTCCTTTGTCCCAAAAATCTGTTACTTTCTCAAAGAAGGAGATCAGGTTGGTTTGGCACGATCTACCTTTTGTAAAACCATGTTGTATTTTGTTCCATTTACCATTGACCTCAATGTCCTTAACTACTTTCTCCTTCAAAATTTTTTCCAAGACTGTGCATACTACAGAAGTTAAACTAACAGGCCTGTAGTTACCCGGATCGCTTTTTTTCCCTTTCTTAAAAATAGGAACTATGTTAGCAATTCTCCAGTCATACGGTACAACCCCTGAGTTTACAGATTCATTAAAAATTCTTGCTAATGGGCTTGCAATTTCATGTGCCAATTCCTTTAATATTCTTGGATGAAGATTATCTGGGCTCCCCGATTTAGTTCCATTAAGCTGTTCGAGTTTCGCTTTTACCTCAGATATGGTAATATCTACCTCCATATCCTCATTCCCATTTGTCATGCTACCATTATCCCTAAGATCCTCATTAAAGACTGAGGCAAAGTATTTGTTTAGATATTGGGCCATGCCTAGATTATCCTGAACCTCCACTCCATACTCAGTGTTTAGCGGTCCCTCTTCTTCTTTCTTTGTTTTCTTCTTATTTATATGGCTGTAGAACCTTTTACTATTGGTTTTAATTCCCTTTGCAAGGTCCAGCTCTACTTGACTTTTAGCCTTTCTCACTTTATCCCCACATGTTCTGATCTCAATAAGGTAGCTTTCCTTGCTGATCCCTCCCATCTTCCATTCCCTGTATGCTTTCTGCTTTTTCTTAATCACCCCTCCGAGATGCTTGCTCATCTAGCTTGGTCTACAACTCCTGCCTATGAATTTTTTCCCCTTTCTTGGAATGCAGGCTTCCGATAGCTTCTGAAGCTTTGACTTGAAGTAATCCCAGGACTCCTCCACCTTTACATCCATAAGTTCTTCAGTCCAATCCACTTCCCTAACTAATTTCCTTAATTTTTGAAAGTCAGCCCTTTTGAAATAAAAAACCCTAGTCGCAGATTTATTTTTGTTTATCCTTCTGTTCAGTTTGAACTGAATTAGCTCATGATCACTTGAACCAAGGTTGTCCCCTACAACCATTTCTTCTATGAGGTTCTCACTACTCACCAAAACCAAATCTAAAATGGCATCCCTTCTTGTCGGTTCAGCAACTACTTGATGAAGAAATCCATCAGCTATCGCATCTAGGAAAATCTGAGCCCTATTATTATTACTAGCACTTGTCCTCCAGTCTATATCTGGGAAGTTAAAGTCTCCCATGATCACGCAGTTTCCATTAGTATTTACTTCATTAAAAACATTAAAGAGGGCTCTATCCATATCCAAATTAGATCTCGGGAGTCTATAGCACACCCCAAACACTATCCCAGGGGAGGCTCTAGTAGTTTTCTTCCCCAATGTGATTTTTGCCCAGACGGACTCTGTCTTATCCATTCCATTGCTTCTTATTTCTTTACATTCTACCTCATCATTGATATACAATGCTACTCCACCACCTTTACCTTTATTTCTGTCTTTCTAAACAGCACATACCCTTCAATACTTGTAGTCCAGTCATGACTACTATTCCACCATGTTTCTGTTATCCCTATAATATCTGGTTTCACTTCCTGCACCAGTAGCTCTAGTTCCTCCATTTTGTTACCTAGGCTCCTCGCATTGATGTACACACATCTTCATGAAGGTCCTTTTCAAAAGCTTTAGGACTATCCAAGGAATTTGTGCCAGCCAGGTCCTTGACCTTCCATTAACTTTTTCAAGAACCCAATAGTTTAGAGAGTTTCCCTTACCAAAGCCATGTTGATTTGACTTATATTGAACTTAGCTAATTACCCACCCATGCTGCACATACTTATATCTCAATGATCACATTTTTCTCTCAGTTATGCCAATGTAAATCTGGAATATTTCAGGAAAGCCAATGGAGTTATTCCGGATTTTCACAGGTGTAACTAATAGCATAATTTTGCCCTCAAGCTGTTTCCCTAAGAACTAAGGTTAGATTCATTGGTGTCTAATTCTGGGGCTCTACCTGGGCTCCTTATGTAATTATAGGCATTACATTAATGACTAAACTTTTCAAGAACACTTGCAGCTTTACAAAGCATAGGGTAGGATTTTCAAAAGTTTCTCAGCATTGGTCTAATTCTGCTCCCATTGAAGTCACTGGCAGTTTTACCATTGACTTCACTGGGAGTAGAGTTAGGCTACTGTGTAGTGCTTTTAAAAATCAAACTTATATTGTACCACCTTGTCAATATCTCCACGATCTCTATGTCCTGGTGATTTACTAAACTTGAACTTCGTAAATGTCTCCTGACTTCCTTCTTAGGCATTTCAAGATTTGTTAAGGTCACACACTAATTTTCATGAAAAATGCCCTTGGAATAATAATTTTCCCATTGTCCTTTATGAAGAAAATAGATGTAAAAAAATTCATAGCTTTTCCAACTCACCATCTTCTTTAACTTCCCTCATCTCTTGATGCTCTAGGCCCAGGGCCCTCCCTTACAGTCACACATGAAAGAGAGACCATGATCAGCTGATGTCACTGCCTATAGAGCCCACAAGAAGAAAGATACACTTCATAATATAGCTCTCCATTACCTCTTGTGAGTGACACCTCATTTGGCATCAGATGCGTGGGGTTTGGGTATACCCCTCCCCACCTCCCTCTCCCTGTGGAGAGGGAAAAGCGGTCGGACAGAGCCAAGAGGGAGTCAGGAATGAATGAGGTGGATGTGGAAGAACCATGAAAAATGAAGGAACAGGGAGCAAAAGTGAGTGTGATGGAGTCAGGAGGATGCAGATCAGGGAAGAATGGGTGGGGTGACAAGAAGGTGGGGTACAGACAATGGGGAAGAGGAGAGAAAGAAGGTGAGAGGGCTGCCATGAAGTGAGAGAGGAGAAATAGAGACGCCATAGTTCATGCAAAATACCTAACTGCAAAAATATAAGAACATTTCCACTTTCTAGAGCCTATTAAGTACTTAAAATGCAAACGCGCTTCTAGGGGTTTTGCCCCCTGACTCCCTCTGGGGTACTTGGCCGTGTCTAGATCCCCAACCATGATGTGTCCCACAAGGTCTCTCTGAAAACTTCTAAGGTACATACGGTATTAGGTCAGAAACTTGGGTCACATCGCACAAATCTGCAGGGCTTCACTGGGGCCTGGTGACATCTTAAAAGCAGAACTGAAACTTGATTCATAGGTAAGAAAATAACCACATGTGATCATGTGACAAAAAGTGCAATCAGCTCCCTATACCATGTGTGCTGCTGTGGTGAAAGCCTTTCTTCCTATGAATGGCTCCTCAGAGGGAAACAAAGAGAACTTAAAAAGAAAAGGCTTGGGCTAATTACAGAGAATTCATCCTCAGACATGCTGAGCACTCGCTCTCTGGAAACCTGACCAAATTCAGAATATTTCTAAGAGTGGCACCCGGGAACAGAGCAAATTTAAACGGAAAGAGTTTAAGATGACTTATGTGAAATTAATCTATAACATTTTCTCTCCATTCATGCCCAGCTTATCAGCAAATTACTCAAGTATTTCCCCTGCTATGCTAAATCTCTGTTGGATGGCCACAGTTCTTGTTAAAAACCATGCAAATAGAAAATATCCACTTAAAAATATCTGCCAATGTGCTACTCCCTTAGACATAACAAGGACAAGTATATTGTACAAAAGGCTGAGCAAAAATAATGTTAACATTCTTACAGCACACTGATGTACGGTATCTTTGCAATTAATGCCCTCTTATGACAGAGAATAATGGATGGAATGAAATGAAATTCAGTGCAAGAGAATAAATCCTTCAGGTCTTTCTGGTGACCTTATAAACAAGAGAGAAATTAATGTTATTCTTATTTCAACTAACCCACATCAATATTTTTTTTGCTTTGTGCATTTTTTTTGCAGGCCTGACTTTAGTGACCATGAAAATGAGGGACTAAAAAGCACTGATTAGATCCAAGAACAGTTTGGAAGGTGCTGCGCAGGCTTCTCCACATCGCTCTGCCAACACACTTCAAGCCAAACCTACAGGATCCTGACCTTCAGGGATGAGAGCTCTTTTATAAATGAAACTGCAAACACATTTCCCCTGGGGATATACTGTATGCATAGCTTGTCTGCATGATCAGGAGGGGGAGGGGAAGGGATTTTCCATGTCTGTATATGTTTTCCATATATATCTGCCAATAGTCGCTAGACTATTCCCAGGGCCTAGCCTGAGTATTGGTATAACTACTCTGTTGTACACTATATTTTCATTATAGATATTGAGTAAAATGCACAGGTTATGGGCCAGTCTGGTCTCCAAGAAACTCCACTGATAGTAACTGAGTAGCTAACACCAGTTGAACAGCAGTGTAACTGAGCAGAATTTACCTCTCAAGTCCGCAACCTCTCTTGGGAAATAGGATTCAAAAGAAAATGTAAATATTAGAAGAGTAGATAACATAAAATGGTTTCGCAAAAAGAAAAGGAGTACTTGTGGCACCTTAGAGACTAACAAATTTATTTCAGCATAAGCTTTCGTGAGCTACAGCTCACTTCATCGGATGCATTCAGTGGAGAAATGGTTTGGGATTAGTTTCTTTAAACTGAGGTTAGTGGAAATTTTATTTATGTTAATGACTCAGTATTCCTAAGATTAATAATTTACAATAATAAAATATGAGATGTCAAGAGGTCGTTGTAGGGAAGAGACAAATGTATATAAAGTGAAGAATGTCACCAGTAACACTCCCTACCCCTCCACACACACATTTTCACTTACAGAAACAAAAGCTTAAAAAAAGAAATCTCCAGTACAACTAAACTAACAGCACTGTCTACTATACAAATGACAGAACCTCTATTTGTAAGCTGCCAAGCTACTAACTCAATCCCTTTTATTTCCTGCTTTGTCATTCTGTGGATAATTCTAAAAGCTTTCAGCGCATTTCCTCCCAGTTAAACTCAAATTAGTCCCCTCGACTGGACTCCTGCTGGGATGCCTTGGTACATCACAGAACCCTCACTGAGAAAATCTCTTTTCAGTCCAGCAAATCACCTCAGTACCTGCTACTCTGACAAGGCCTGTGCCATTATTTATTACATAATAAGCTTTTGCTGTTGAGGGTCAATTATTCCATTGACTGGGCATTACAATAATTCTTAGTAATTAAAGGAGGTACTTATGTGAATCTGGATGCATATTGAAAGAAACATTAGTCCTTTTGTTATCTTGGCAAGTCCATTGTTCCTAGCCAGGCCCAACCAATTAGCATCTTTTGCCAATCCCTGTCAGCTGGGGTTTGGCAAGAGTGAAAAGAGGGTCACTCAGATGCTAATTTAGATACAATTGTGACAGCACAGTTTAGAGGGAGTTGCTCCAAAGGCGCCATCAGGGTTTAATGAAGCAAACAGCTTGGGTCCCAGTGACCCTGCAGGGGTAATTAAAAAAGACTGCTCTGTGTTGCTGTGCCAAATAAAAGAGTGGCATCATGAAGCCCTTCCACAAAAACATTTTTAAAGGACATATAATCATCCATTAAATCTGCTCATTAAACAAGTCTCTCATGCAAACTTAACATGAATTAGCACTTTCTAAACGGCAAAATTTGACATAAAGCAGACGGTTCAAATGATTCTAAAGGTCATGATTCAAATCGGTTTTCCATTATTATTATACGCTCAATTAATGCTAATGTATTAATATTTGGGGATATCCACATTTATGGAAGTCCATCACTTTAATACTGCTTTTATACAAAAATACGAACAGCCCGTTTTCAGAAGTGAAGTGTCTGTGCTATTGTCATCAGCGTCGTTAACACACTAGGGCCCCGACTCTGTAGAGACCCTTACTCATGCACAGTATGCACATCATCCCATTGACATCAATGGGCCACATTCTGACTGGTGTCTAGCATCTGCATTTCCCACGGGATTTCTGTGGGAACTGTGGGTGCTCAGCACCTTTCAGGATTTGTCCCAACGAGATGACTCTTATGAGCGTGTGCAGAATCAGTTTCTAAGGCTAAGTCCCTTCCAACCCTGATATTCTATGATTCTACTCTAGCACTTTTGTCGGGAAAATTTTTGTCAGTCCAGGTTGTGAAAAAATACCCCCCTGACTGACCTAAGTTTCACTGACAGAAGCACTTGTATGGACTGCACTATGTTGGTGGGAGATGCTCTCCCGCCAATATAGATACCACCACTCATTGGGGGTGGTTTAATTATGCTGACAGGAGAGCTTTCCCCCATCGGCATAGTGTGGCTACATGGAGACCATAGAGTGGCGCAGCTGCAGCAGTACAGCTGTTCCTCTGTAAGGTCTGTAGTGTAGACATAGCCTAAAACTTAAGCAGTAATATAATTCTTCACATGGTATTCTATCTGTCTATACACAGACCCCCACCCCCTCAGCACCTTCCCTGCAGCTGCCCTGCAGGAGGCCAGGCTTTAAGCAGCTGGAACCCCCTCCCTGCCACCATGTCCCCCCTCCTGGTACAGGCAGCAGCAAGGCACATCCCACTGCTTCACAAGAGAGCGACAGAAATTAAAACAATCCCTCCCCATCCAGCTCTGGGAACTGTCAAGAACAGACTGAAGTTAAAGAGGTATAGCCTATAGGGTACTGGACAGGGAGTCAGGAGACCAGAGTGCTATTCCTGATTGTGCCACTGCCATACTGTGTCACCTTGGACAAGTCACTTTACCTCTCTGGGCTTCTGTTTCCCCTTCCACAATTTGTCTGTCTTGTCTATTTAGACTATAAGCTGGGACTGTCTCTAACTATGTTTGAACAGTGCCTATCACAACAGGGCCTGATCTCACTTGGGACTTGTAGGCACTACTCTACTACAAATAAGCAAGAAGAATTAAAAAGAGGGGGAAGAAAAGGGAGTGAGGGAAGAAGAATGGGGGGTGGGGGGGGAGGAGGGAGAGGGAAACGCCACCTGCTTTCCATCATTGCATTTCAATACTGAAAAGCTGACCTCCACCAGCTGCATCTTTTCCCAGAACTTTGTATAAAGAGTCCACAGACTGCAGCAATTATGCTGCTCCCTGGATATTTAGCACCCTGATACATTCCATGTAAAGCAGCCTCCCACAGCATCAGTCACCCTCCATCCCAGTGTACTAACAAGAAGAATGAAACATCAGAAATGTCATCTTGGACCCAGAAAGAAAATCACAAGATATCCGCTCAGCCTATAACCTCCCTTCACACAGCCCCTAACCTGATCCCAAACACCTGCTGTTCAATACTAGATCCCTGGTCCACAAGCAATTCATCATCTGCAACCTGAGGAGAAACCACAGGCCCATTGCTAGCCCACCTTTTCTTTCTAGGTATATTACATCCCCCCTCCCCCCGCAGAATGCACAAAACTGAGGATGGAGTAGCGATCTTACTCCCACCCAGCCAGAGACAAAGGAGAGGTTCCCTTGGAAAAGCAGAATCCTTCAAGTGTATTCATCTTATCTGCTAATTCCTGCTACTCAGCAGTCCTCCAGACAACAAATGCTTCCCAGAAGAGCTGATAGACATACTGACTGACATGGTGGTGGGTTCCCCAAAGTTTGAACTCTGACGAACTTCAACATCTATGCAGATAACACCGCCACTGACACCAAATCTCCTATCGACCATGGGTCCTGCAAAAGAGATCTGCAGGCCACCCTCTTAGCTGGTCACATCCTGACAGGATCCTTGGCATAGAAGTGGATGCTAGTCAGTTTACTACCTCCTTCACAAGGACACAGCTGAATTCCAGAGCAATGTAAATCTTAACCAACCCTCAGGCCAGGGAGAAGTAGTTGTGGTGAAACCTTACAACCACACATCTGGCCACTACTACTGACGCTCTTGGTCCTAAATGTGCTCTTCCCTCCCCTCTCCATGCATCAGTTCCCTTCCCCCCCCCGCCCCGCAAACAGATGAAGTGGGAAGAAAGGAAACTGGAGTATCATTGGCAGAAAATGCAAACAGATGTAGATAAACAAAGATTTCCTTAAATGTTACCCTGCAGCCACCGTTAGATGCTGAGAGATCCTCCTTCTCATTAGCTGTCAGAATAGTTAAATCCCATCCTACATAAGTTTTCTGGACTATATATTGATTCATTAACCCAAACTCCTCATCACTCCAGAAACCAGTTCTGTATCACATTAGGGAACAGGGAACATATTTCTTAGAGAAGATTATCCACATACGGGAAGTCTCCTCTGGACAGTAGCAGTTGACACTAAGTCCATGAAGGAATACACCTTCCCACCCCACAAATTTGGCATATGCGTGGTACAAGACACTCTGAAATTTCTGAAAAACATTCAAGTCATCACCTGTGATTCAAACTCTTGTCCATTATGGCTGAAGAAAGATGCCTCAGAGCAACAAGCACCCTTGCTGACACAGATTGTCAACCTAACCTTTGTGAAGGGGAACCTGCTGTCTCTCTCTAAAGCACTACATAGTTCCACCAACAACCCACCTAGGGATCTAGTAGACCTTTCAAACAACTGCCTAGTATCAAACCTCCCTCTTTTGAGCAAGTTCCTTGAGAAGTTAATGAAGAACTGACCACACCTGACCACTGCCAATATCTGGAATCCCTCTCAGTTGGCTTTCAGGTAAGGCAAGGAACAGACTCAGCATGGATAGAGGACTTTTTCTTGTCCATAAACATTCAGGACTTCTATATACATCCTCTGGCATCTATCAGGAGCATTTGATATGATAACCAGGGCAGGCATACTACTTTCTTGGCTCAATCCTTTCCTCATGAACAATGAAGCTGTTGACTTCAATGGTGAAACTCTTAATAGGAGATGAGGCTTTCTTGTCCAATGGACCAAATCTTTGAAACTCATTGCTGGAGAAAATTAGAATGACCACAAATCTCATGTCTTTCAGAGTGAAGTGTAAAATTAACTTCTTCAGATTACAGTTTCCACACACACAATTAAAACAATGTAGAAAAACAAAAGGAAAAAGAAGCACATGCAAGGAGGGAAAGAGAGGGAAAACAGAAGGAACAGCAGGGCAAGAGAGAGGGAGAAGGAAGTAAATTATCATTAACATTAATTATATCCCTAAACTGCCTTGGGAGGAAAATTAGAGAATTAAACCACTGGTCTCCTGTGAGTTTGCTTATTATCTCTTGGGAGGTGCTCTGATATTATGGTGATAGTCAGCAGTACATGAACATATATATTCCTGTGTCTATAAATAAAGTTACACACATACCCCCCATATGTTTTATTATACTAATGAACAGTATCCCACGCAACTTGGCAGTAAATGGGGAGTACTTTATAAATAAAATTCTGATTCTTATTGTTCCCATTAAATTGTAGTTTGGTGCCACTATTTGGAAATACCTTATTTAGCCCTAATTTTTTCTAAGTATAGATTCCCACTATGCCCCCATCACCCAGTAAATTTCTTAGCACACTTGGGGCAGTAATTTACTAGCTGGGCTAGTTACAACTAAACCTTTAGCTCTATTTAAAACTGCAAAAACAATGTGCTCTTTCTCTTGGGAGGGCTACACTACCATTTGGTCATACAGCAACACATTTTGGACACACTTCTAAAGTAGCTGCCTGCATCATGAAGATTTATGATTGGAAGGGGGTTGGGGGTACAACTCCCTGAAAAACATGTCCATATGGGAAAAAAATTCACACGTTAACTTCCTAAACAACTCTATGGTTCAAGCACAGGGTGAGATTTTGTCATGTTACTTAGGTTTTTCTCAATTATAGTTATATGCTGCAAATGGCTCTGTAATTATAGTGTGATATACAATACTATTAGTGGTGTATACCTCCACTACCCCACCAGCATACGTGATAAGTCATTCCAGACATTCCAACACTTTCTTTTTGTTTTTTGGGTAATGTTTGTTTTGTCCCTAGAAAACTTTATTTTAAAAAAAATCCTATGGCCCTAGATGTATCAACAATACAAGAATTTCTATAAACAAATACAGTTGTATAATAAACAGGAAAAGATTACCATGAGAAAATGTTTTAATAGGTATCATTCTAGTTTCTAAAGTCATATGCGCCTAACTCTGAATTTTAATAGTGTTTTAGTACAAAATAAAGTGTACTTAATCTCCGTTATACAATGAATAACTTTTAATCAGTGATCCATATTTCATTCAGAAATGAATTGTACTATTAAACATATGAATTACTAATATGAACACATGTTAACTTACTAAAAGTATTCTTTGGAAAAAAAACCATTAAGTACACTTTATTTTTTTATAATAATTAGAGAGTAGATTCAGGCTCATATGACTTTAATAAATATATTTGCAAATGTATCGATACGGTGTATATCTCAAAATGTTCCTAACAAATAATGAATATTCATGACATTTCTGTCCAATCAATTAAAGAGTTCTTTTGTTTAGTCGTTAAGGTGGTAAAAGGTCTAAAAAATTACTGGGTTCTTCATGTTTTCAAGCACATGATCTCACTAAAATGGTTAAATGAAATTTAAAAGCAAATTGAACAGGGATAAAACTAGTCTAAAAACTCACTCTCAGAATGTTTATTTCCCTTTAGCTAAACAACAGTGACAACTGGTATTTGAAATGTTTTCTTTATTTGGAGCTTGTAGCCTGAACAATAAGCCATGACAGCTCCAGCTCAGCCCTCTTGAGGCTTGTACCAAGTGAAGCCTAAACTCACCATTCAGCAACTGCATCAGCCATGGGATGTCTGGAATTTGTTGTGTGCACTCATCCTTAAAATGGAACAGCTGCTGTGAAAGGCCGTTACAAGACACCTATAGGGGCATAAGGCTCCAGTGACACCCTTATCTACAACTTGATATGAAGAGCATTTGCTGCAACACTGCTCCCATCCCCAGGTGTAAAGTTACAAGATACACAGTCCCAGAATACTTGGTTTAGTAAAGTGGAAATAAGTAAAGTTTCAGTGTTTCTTTTGGTGCCATTAACTTTGCAAGATTTCTGAATGGATTAAATTGTCTATAACAATTATTTAACGTAACATATCAGTAAACCCATTTTACAAACGCACGCCTGTAAATGGCCTGCATTGTTCCTACACACCCTTTTAAATGCCACAGAACAGCCATGCTCTTTGGGCCAAGTCCTACTTGTCTTACTCACTGTCAGTCCTACTGACTACAATGGGACTGCTCCCATGAGTGAAGCTAGCAGGATTTGGCAGAAAACAATAGCAATATAGTAAATAGCTCACAGAGGAACATAATTTCCGGAAAATATATTTTTGTAAGAAACTTATTTGTAGAATTCTTATTAGCTAAGCAAAAGAGGAGAACTGACCAGTGATATAAAGACCCGATGGCCTGAGCTTTCTCCCACTGGAGACAATGGCAGATTTCCTAGTGATTTTATTGGCTGCAGGATCAAGCTCTAAAGTCAAAAACAGACAAATTGTCAGAACAGGAGGATCCTGTTTGCAATCACACTGTGTATCTGCAAAATTTGCACCTACAATTGAATTGTGGGCATGAATAAGATTAGGTATACCTCTAAACACCTGACAGTGGGTGCCTAACCTGGACTAAAATTAGAACCCTAAATGTCTGTTTGGCCCAACAAATCCTCTTTTTACCCTTTCTACAGTATAAATTTTAACTAAGTTTGTAACCAGTTAGTGACATGGTTGATTCTTAGCATTTTTTGTATCTCCCCAACACATTATTAATACTCAGTTAATAACCATGGTAGCTGATCACAGTACCACTTTGTCCAAAGACTTGGCCTGGCATCTAGGTGTCTTCTTTTAACCAAGTCAGAACACTGCTATTTTGATAGGTGGATGAGACCCCCTAATCATGCCTGGGTAACTGGGGCGGTTGATTCTCTTTCCTCGGGTACAACATTCCCAGAGTGCACTGTCCCACATGTGGCTCCTGCTCTGTGTACATGTTCTCAGTGACCTTATCCCCAGTTGAGGCATTATACGATAGCTGCCCAAATTTTCCCAGAAGGCACTACTTTAACACACACATTCAGGAAGCATAGTAGGTTTGGATGCCGCACAAACATAGACAGCACATGGAAAATGCTGTTAAGTGGACATAAGTGGACAAAAGCATTTGTTGCAACTGGGTCAGATGAGAGCATCACAACCAGGTTGCATAAACACAATTGTACATATAGCATACATAAGGCCCACCTCTTTGCTTTATTGTTATATAATCTTCAAACTTCTCCGAAGTGAGTTATTGCAGGGAATAAGTAGGGAAATTCCCACTATAAACTATCTCTTCGTTGTCTCTTGTGGTTTATAAAGCCACGGCCACAGAAATCAGTTGGATGGGGCTCTACATCAGCTGCACCTTCTGGATTCATTCCAGTTGCTTCAATCCTGAGGGAGGCAGAATGTCTCCAGGAGTGTTGGGGGAGTGCAGAGGAGCAGCTTCTGCACCCTTCGAAAGGATGTAGCATGTGCTCTCCACTTCATTCCAGCAGCTGATATAGAAGAGGGACAGAGCCAAGTCTTTACTCCAACCTATCTGGAAAGTCTAGTTATGCCTGCGTAGCTCTTACTCTCCCAGCCTCTTCTTTTGTGCTCTGGGTGGGCAAGGATGTGGACTGTGACTCTTCCTTGCATAGGTACGCAAGACTGTGGAAGGCTATTTGCATTCTCCCTCACCTTGCACACCTGTGCAAGGCCAGACACAACACAGTCCTTAATAACTTTGTATCTATCCAGGTAGTGTAATACCTGAGTGTCTCCAAGGTATTTACAAAGAGACATAAAAATAATACTCTCTCTAATGCACACTTTCTTCTTTCACAGATGCAGGAGACATAGCTTAGCTGGTTTACATTTAGTTAGAGAGAATGCGTATGTATATATGTGAGAGAGAATGTGAGGGGTTGGCTATACTTCCAGCTGGAGGTGTAAATTCCAGGTCAAGGAGACATATGTGCATAAGCTCTAATCAAGCTAGTTTGTGCTAAAAGTAGTGCAGCTTTGGGGGTGTGATGTGTGAGCGGTGGGAGGAGCTAGTCGCCTTGAGCATGTACCTGCCCAAAATGCATTGTCCAGAGAAAGGAATATCTCACATCTTCCATATCTTGGTTCCTTCAGGATCCATGTAACAACTTAGTCATATCATTACTTTGAGAAAGTCTCTATTAGTATCCAGGCACTTCAGCCTCTAACTCTCAGAGGTCTCTTGAGGACTTCTCCATTGCTCACAGTTCCCTCAGTCACAAGCCTTTATGACTGCCTCAGTTCCATCCCCTTGTTAACAAAAATGGCTTACAAGTCCCCTCTTCTCATTCAGCCCCAACATATTGAAAACAAAGGACTACACATCTCTCACGACACAGAATCCGAGAGACAACTCCCATTTTCAATCACTCACCACTTGCTACCCAGAATTTGTTGTTTCGGTAATCATATTGGAATGAGTCCCTGGGAACCCCACTGTTATCTTCTTTCATCCAGTTCTACAATCCAGCAATTCATTGTTCAACAATAACATTGCTTCCTTTGATTTGTATTGGATTTTATCCCTCTGTTGAGGTTTCCTGGTATTATTTATTTATTTTTACTGGGTTGATGGTTTCAAATGCATACAGTAACCTTCAATCTTATTCCTGGTCAGTGAACTTCATGACTGTTCCATTCATGTACTCTCCGTTTTTTCATGGTTGCCACTAGACTTATTGTTTTACATCTGTTTGCATTAAAGTGCATTTTCGACTTAATGACCTAATCACTTAAAAAACCCCAAATCCCTCTGAATGTGACTGCATAAATTCTGAAGTATTTGCCATTCTGTACCTCCAGCCTTGGTATCATCAGCTAACAACGAATGTGATCTTACATCTGATATTCTCATCCAAATTATTTATGTATGTATTATTAAAACGTGTGTTCCCCTAGAGTATACCACTGGCAACCTATTTCCAGCAAAAGAAATGATCATTTGCAGACACTTGCTGCATCCCATTTTGAACTAGTTTTCAAGCCAACCAGCTTTTTTTGCTTTTTGTACCATGACTCTTTGGCTTACCAGCAAGCTCGGTTGTGAAATATTAACAGTTGTTTACTGAAAATGCCAGTAATACACCCCCTAAAATCCCCTTGTCATCTGTGGCAGTACAAACAGTATCTACTTACTCCACAACAGAGAAAATAAAACACTAGCATAGTGCATCTGGAAATCCTGAATTCCGGTTGCAAAGGCTTAACATGCAAAATATATTTGTTTTCACAAATAGTCCTGATTTTCTACTAAAAAGTCTTTGTTTTTCTCCTCCTTGACTTAAACAGCAATAAAAAAAATACTTAAAAGTAACCGCCATTCAAGGCTATTTTAAAAAATGATACAGACATTTAAATAATTAGTTCTTGTCCATTTTTGTCTCACTTGTCCTGCTTTTTGGTCCTTTGTCACTTTTTTTCTTTCAGAGTCATCTCTGGTTGCTATGTCAGACAGTTGAGAGGTAGAAAGGGAAATGTTTTTAAAGATCAAAATTAAACAAACCTGACTGTGCACTTCAAATTTGCCACAGGACTCAATTATTTCTATTAGAAACCCTTATTTTTCACAAGTAAGAAGTTATTTTCCTCAGCATCCCAACAATTATTTCTTATAATTTTGAAAATGTTGAGGCAGTTGTTTCCTGAGGGTTTACTAGTTAACTCTTTCACTGTCAGAAACAATGACACGGACACTCCAAGAATAGGATTCTAGGGAAATGGAGACCTGATGCTTTCCATTTTGCTTGGGGACAAACAAGACATAAAGGACTTTGAAATCCACAGCTGGAAAGCACTATAGATGTGCTAAGTATTGTTATTACAATCCATTCGTAATACTTCAGAATGGAATCACTTAAAGTGGACTCAATTCTCCCTCCCAGAACAAGTTTACTTATGGGTGAAATTCATCCAGTTGCAGAGGGCTCGCACAGAGATGTGCAGTGCCAATATAACAGTTGTGCAGGTAGGGTCTCTGCACCCCTGTTTACACATCTCTGCAACAGCCCTACACAGGCCAGCGTGGAGGGTGACAATGGGGGTAAGCTGGGGTTAAAGCCACAGTATCTCTGCCGAGATAAATCCAGGCCCCTAATACCATGAACCTGATCCAGGAAAGTGCTGCATGCTCTGAACTGCCATTGCACCACACAGGAGTTGCTCAGCACCTTTCAGAATTGGGCCAACCCTGCATAAATGGGGCCCGAGTCTTCAAGGTGCTGAGCCTCCTCAACGCCCACGGATTGCAGGATTGGGTCTATCATGTATAGGAAGTCTGGCTGCCATTACAGACCAAAGGCTAAAAGCAGTGCCTAGGGAGCGGGGCAGGTGGGGTGGAGAGGAAGGCTGTACTTGAGCCCTAGTCACTTCAGACACAACAAGTCCTGCATCTTGGCAGGGGTTAGACTAGATGATCCTTGTGGTCCCTCCTAACCCTATGAATCATAGAAGATTAGGGTTGGGAAGAGACTTCAGGAGATCACCTAGTCCAACCCCCCCGCTCAAAGCAGGACCAACCCCAACTATGATTCTACTGCAGCAGTGTCATGTAATTAGACAAGTCATGGGTTGAAGGGTAGATTTCACTTTTCCAGTCCACCCTCGCCTCACTTAGGTAAAGCCTGATTATTTGACCTTAATGCATAACAGGAGGTTTGTCATAACCGGAATTCCAATTAACACATTCATAAAATCATAGAAATGTAGGGCTCGAAGGGACCGCAAGAGGTCACCAAGTCCAGCGCTCCTTCCATGCTAATGTAAGAAGAGTTTCATTGTATCAAAGCTCGCTAGAAGCTGGTTTCATTTCACTTTTTATTTGCTAGATAAACTTTGTACCCTTTAACTTAAAATTCCCTTATTATGGATGATTCAGTAAAATACCTGTGCAGAAGCTTCCTTGCAGTGGTAGAGATTCTCAGCTATTCCCTGAGCTTAATGCACTAGATCTTAATTTTTTTAGTGTGTGGGTTGTTTTGTTCTTTGTTTTGAGGGTTTTTTTTCCATTTTGAAATGAGGTATGTATTAGACAATACAGAAGTTTCTGGAAAGTTAGATATTAGGACATGGTATGGAGCTGAATGGGTTAGCTGCTCAGCAATCAATAGGCCTATGTCCTTTTAAAATATACCAGTTAAATCATAGAATCATAGACTATCAGGGTTGGAAGGGACCTCAGGAGGTCATCTAGTCCAACCCCCTGCTCAAAGCAGGACCTATCCCCAATCAAACCATCCCAGCCAGGGCTTTGTCAAGCCTGACCTTAAAAACTTCTAAGGAAGGAGATTCTACCACCTCCCTAGGTAATGCATTCCAGTGTTTCACCACCCTCCTAGTGAAAAAGTTTTTCCTAATATCCAACCTAAACCTCCCCCACTGCAACTTGAGACCATTACTCCTTGTCCTGTCCTCTTCTACCACTGAGAATAGTCTAGAACCATCCTCTCTGGAACCACCTCTCAGGTAGTTGAAAGCAGCTATCAAATCCCCCCTCATTCTTCTCTTCTGCAGACTAAACAATCCCAGTTCCCTCAGCCTCTCCTCATAAGTCATGTGTTCCAGACCCCTAATCATTTTTGTTGCCCTTCGCTGGACTCTCTCCAATTTATCCACATCCTTCTTGTAGTGTGGGGCCCAAAACTGGACACAGTACTCCAGATGAGGCCTCACCAATGTCGAATAGAGGGGAACGATCACATCCCTCGATCTGCTGGCAATGCCCCTACTTATACATCCCAAAATGCCATTGGCCTTCTTGGCAACAAGGGCACACTGCTGACTCATATCCAGCTTCTCGTCCACTGTAACCCCTAGGTCCTTTTCCGCAGAACTGCTGCCTAGCCATTCGGTCCCTAGTCTGTAGCTGTGCATTGGGTTCTTCGGTCCTAAGTGCAGGACCCTGCACTTATCCTTATTGAACCTCATCAGATTTCTTTCCAATTTGTCTAGGTCCCTCTGTATCCTATCTCTGCCCTCCAGCGTATCTACCACTCCTTCCAGTTTAGTATCATCCGCAAATTTGCTGAGAGTGCAATCCACACCATCCTCCAGATCATTTATGAAGATATTGAACAAAACCGGCCCCAGGACCGACCCCTGGGGCACTCCACTTGACACCGGCTGCCAACTAGACATGGAGCCATTGATCACTACCCGTTGAGCCCGACAATCTAGCCAACTTTCTACCCACCTTATAGTGCATTCATCCAGCCCATACTTCTTTAACTTGCTGACAAGAATACTGTGGAAGACAGTGTCAAAAGCTTTGCTAAAGTCAAGAAACAATACATCCACTGCTTTCCCTTCATCCACAGAACCAGTAATCTCATCATAGAAGGCGATTAGATTAGTCAGGCATGACCTACCCTTGGTGAATCCATGCTGACTGTTTCTGATCACTTTCCTCTCGTGTAAGTGCTTCAGGATTGATTCCTTGAGGACCTGCTCCATGATTTTTCCGGGGACTGAGGTGAGGCTGACTGGCCTGTAGTTCCCCGGATCCTCCTTCTTCCCTTTTTTAAAGATTGGCACTACATTAGCCTTTTTCCAGTCATCTGGGACTTTCCCTGTTCGCCACGAGTTTTCAAAGATAATGGCCAATGGCTCTGCAATCACAGCCGCCAATTCCTTTAGCACACTCGGATGCAACTCGTCCGGCCCCATGGACTTGTGCACGTCCAGCTTTTCTAAATAGTCCCTAACCACCTCTTTCTCCACAGAGGGCTGGCCATCTACTCCCCATGTTGTGATGCCCAGCGCAGCAGTCTGGGAGCTGTCCTTGTTAGTGAAGACAGAGGCAAAAAAAGCATTGAGCACATTAGCTTTTTCCACATCCTCTGTCACTAGGTTGCCTCCCTCATTCAGTAAGGGGCCCACACTTTCCTTGGCTTTCTTCTTGTTGCCAACATACCTGAAGAAACCCTTCTTGTTACTCTTGACATCTCTTGCTAGCTGCAGCTCCAGGTGCGATTTGGCCCTCCTGATTTCATTCCTACATGCCCGAGCAATATTTTTATACTCTTCCCTGGTCATATGTCCAACCTTCCACTTCTTGTAAGCTTCTTTTTTATGTTTAAGATCCGCTAGGATTTCACCGTTAAGCCAAGCTGGTCGCCTGCCATATTTACTATTCTTTCGACTCATCGGGATGGTTTGTCCCTGTAACCTCAATGGGGATTCCTTGAAATACAGCCAGCTCTCCTGGACTCCTTTCCCCTTTCATCCTTTCGTTGTCATTTGCATTTATCCAGAGGATAGTTATAACAAGAGTCTTCAGATGACTTTAATTATATTTTGCCTGCAGTAGCATCAGGCAGAACTAAGGTTCTGGGATAATTTTTTTTAGTAGAAGTGTGATCATTTTCTAAGTACATTTGAAAATATTCTCAGGTTTTTCAAAGAAAAAATGATAAAACTAAGCAAATGATGTTTTTTATGAGAAGATTCTTGTGGAAAGAGTAACACAAAACTAATGTAGAGTAGGGTATACTGATTTAAATCAAAGTGATTTGATCTTGTTTTGCCTTTGAACTTTTTAGTTATTTTCCTAAAGGAAGGTTGATTCTTATTATGAAAACATTTTGATTTGCAATTAAATATAGCCTTTACACTAAATGTGGTGTTTCTTCATGATAATCAGGAGGAGACACTATTGACACCCATTTATTTAAACACTTATATAGCTTAACAGATGTTTATTCATAATATTTACATTTTTATTATGTTTGAAAATTGTAAATGACGCATTTCTTATGTACTAAATGATTACTTTTTTACTTAGTGAAACAAGGTGGGAAAAGTAATATTTTTATTAGACCAACTTCTGTTCGTGAGAGAGACAGGGTTTTGAGCTACACAGAGCTCTTCCTCAGGTCTGGGAATGGTACTCACAGTGTCACAGCTAAATATAAGGTAAAACAGATAGTTCAGCATAAGTTGTTATGACACATTTTAAGGGACCATACAAGGTGAACTGACCCCTGTAGTCATAGGAAAGTGTTGGGCAGGCTTCCTTTGAGGATGAGGACTGATAGGTCAGAAATAGAGTGATCGCTCTGTGAAAAGTGTTCAACCACAAGTGATACGGTATTTTTATGTTTTATCATTTTCCTGAGTGAGTTCATTTGAGAGTGACTGTCTGGTTTCACCCACATAATTGTTACTGTGGCATTTAGAATATGTTACACAGCAACTAGACACCCGTGTCTGTGCCAGCCAACTCGGGCTTATAGGGCTAGGGCCGTGGGGCTATTTCATTGCTGTGTAGACTTCCGGCTTGGGCTGGAGCCCAGGCTCTAGGACCATGTGAGGTAGGTGTGTCCCAGAGCTCGGGTTGCAGCCCAAGCCCTTATGGGTTCCAGTATGGAGTGTTAGGTGACAAGTGTTAGGTGACAGCTAGGGATGTGCAGTCAGAGGGAGGGTTATTTCTATATTGAAAAGTTGTTCAAGCTGATTGTGGTGTCCAGGAAGTTGATGCTAGTGTCAGAGTGTTCCGGAGAGAGTTGAATGGATGGGTGGTAGTTGTTGAAGTTGTGGTGGAAATCTATGAGGGAGTTTAAGGCCAGGTCTGCACTGTACACTTACATCAGTATAACTATGTCGCTCAGGGGAGTGAAAAACCCACACCCCTGAGCGATGCAGTTATACCAACCTAACCCCCAGTGTAGACAGTGCTATGTCAACAGGAGGGCTTCTTCCATCAACATAGCTACCGCTTCTCGCAGAGGTGGATTAACTATGTTGATGGGAGAAGCTCTCCAGTCGGCATAATAGTGTCTTCACTGAAGTGCTACAGCAGCACAGTTGCACCGGTACAAGCGTGCTGCTGCAACGTTTTAAGTGTAGACCTGCCCTTGGTTGTCTGTCCAGAGGATTCAAATGTTACTGATGTATCTCAGGTATATCACTGGATTTATGGTACACTTTGTGACACTACACCCTATATTTGTCATAGTAATATTATTATGATTTGATTATGGCACAATTATGGTGCATTTTGTACAAGATGGGACATGTAAGGTGTCACTGGAAAAGTTATGATTTGCCAGATATGATTAGCCTATTTGTATGCATGTATCATTTTTGTATCTGAAGTTATACATATTGATTATGGAGCTGTATTTCAAATGGGCTTACTCTGGAAAACACGCACAGCCAGTCTTTCAGGTGCAACCATGAAGAAGCCAGACAGTGCTAATGGCTCATCAACAAAGACAATGGGCTGTGGAATAGCTTAACCTTCTTGTAAACGTTTCAGCCAGCCTGTAAGTAATGGCTGATATGACTCTGCAAGGGCATGTGACCAGACCACATGACTTTGGATTCCATTTTGGGTATCTGTATTTTACCACAAACTGGTCTGGGAACGAAGTTTGAAGCAAAGGGTTCCCGCCCTATGGAAAAAGCTATATAAGGCAGGGAGTGACATCATCTGTTGTTCTTCACTCCCCCACAGCTCAACACTTGAGAGAAGCTCTGAAGGAAAAGGACTTGGAACTGCAAAGCAAGTGCATCTTGTGCCTCGAGAATCTGCAAGCCTGCTTGTACCATCAGTCAGGGTTAGAAATTGCTAATTCATATCCAATCTTTCTAGTATTTTAGGCTTAGTTTTCAGTTTTGTTTATTTACTAGATAATCTGCTTTGAATCATCAAGAAAGGGATAGATAATAAGACAGAAAATATCATACTGCCTCTATATAAATCCATGGTACATCCACACCTTGAATACTGCATACAGATGTGGTCACTCCATCTCAAAAAAGATATATTGGAAAAAGTTCAGAAAAGGGCAACAAAAATGATTAGGGGTATAAAATGGCTTCCGTTTGAGGAGAAATTAATAAGACTGGGACTTTTCAGCTTGGAAAAGAGGCAACTAAGGGGGAATATGATAGAGGTCTATAAAATCATGAGTGGTATAAAGAAAGTAAATAAGGATGTGTTATTTACTCCGTCTCATAATATAAGAACAAGGGGCGACCAAATGAAATTAATAAGTAGCAGGTTTAAAACAAACACAAGAAAGTATTTTTTCACACAATGCACTGTCAACCTCTGGAACTCCTTGCCACAGGGTGTTGTGAAGGCCAATACCATAACGGGTTCAAAAGGGAGCTAGATAGATTCATGGAAGATAGGTCCATCAATAACTATTAGCCAGAATGGGCAGGAATGATGTCCCTAGCCTCTGTTTGTCAGAAGCTGGGATTGGGTGACGGGGCATGGATCACTTGATGATAACCTTTCTGTTCATTCCATTTGGGGCACCTGCCATTGGCCACTGTCAAAGGAGAGGGTACCGGGTTTGATGGACCTTTGGTCTGACCCCGTATGGCTGTTCTTATGTTCTTCTTATGATCAGTTTATTATCACTTATGATCACTTAAAATCTTTTTGTAGTTAATAAACTTATTTTTGCTGTATCTAAACCAGTGTGCCTTTGAGTGAAGTGTCTGGGGAAAAATCTCAGCTTGGTTAATACAAGCATATTGTGCATATCCTTCCCACATCGAGGTGAGGGCAAACTTTATGAGCTTACATGGGATAGATCCCTGTGCAGTGCAAGATGGAACAATTTTGGGTTTATACTCCAGCAAGGGTGCAGGGTGGAGGAGCTGGGAAAATGATTGTTGTCTCCTGCCTGTCTTTGAGTAAGGCACCCAAGTAGTTCCGTTTGGGTGTGTGGAGCCACCTGCTGTAGTGCTGGATGACCATAGGGCCTGAAGAGGCTGTGAGTCACCAACAGAGAAGTGTAGGAAAGGCTAGCCCAGCTGGGAGGTTAAAGGGGCAGAGCGGTTCCCACGGCTCCCAAAGGGGTGACAACCCAGCACACACTTGTCCAGAAATTCTTCTTCATGGTGGCCCATGAAGAGTTTGATGTATTGGGAAGCCATCCTAGTACCCATGGCTGTTCCCCTTGGTTGGACAATGTGTTTGTTGTTGAATGTAAAATTGTTATGAGTGAGTATGAAAGGAGGAGTTTGGTGATGTGTTTGGAGTGAATATCTGAGGGTTGTCCATTGTCTTGTAAATATATGAGGCAGGCAGCTATGTTGTCATTGTGAGGGATGTTGGTGTATAGGGAAGTGACATCCATGGTGGCAAGGATGGTGTTCTAAGGGAGGTTGTTAATATCATGGAGTTTGTGGAGGAAGTTGGTTGTGTTCTGGAGGAAGCCAGCCCTTTGGGTGGGGAGTGGTTTGATGATAGTATCAGGAGATTGGGTCGTAGGCCATCAGGGCTAATGGTCAGAGCAGGAGTTAGGCCTAGTGGTTAGCGTCTGAATGCCAAAGCCAGGGGTCAAGACAAGCCCAGAACCAGGGCTGAAGGTCAGAACTGGAGTCAGAGTCCAAATGCCAGAGCCAAAGGTTGAAACAGAAATGGAGTCAGAAATCAGATCCAAGGCTGGGAACTGTATTATCAAGGCTGGTTCTGAGGCAGAAGCGCAGGAGCAGGGCTTGGTGAGAGATAAGCACAGGGAGACAGAGTCCGGAGGCAGGTGCACTGAGCAGCCAATGAGTTGCTGCTGCTGAACTTAAGGATGGGAACAAGGCTGGGTGCAGGGAGGATCAGGGCTAGAGCTGTGGAGAAGAGCAGGAGCAGGGCTTGGTGAGAGATGAGCAGAAGGAGGCAGAGAGTATGTAGGCATGTGCATTTGGCAGTCAACTAGCTGGTGCTGCTGCTGAGCTTAAGAACTGCCTGCTAAATTCCTCAGCTAGTCAGGCAGGGCTGACATCAGGCAGCCTAGCTGGCTTGCTAGGGTGTCAGGAGTACTGAGCTGGTGCAGCTGCAGGGCCTTAATCCTGATTGTAACGGGGCGAGACTCACCCCTGAAGCACCTCCTGTCGGTCATCCTGGGAATTAGCTCTTTTAACCCAGAGCACCCTCTGCAGGCTGGTGCCTCACTGTTGCTGGCCCCCGTGTCCCTCCTGGACCTGATGCCCCTTGTCCTCGGGCGCTGCCCCCTGGCAGTACACCCGCTCTCTGGGTCTCCCCACCCAGGGGAACCCCCACCCACTATCCCCACCTCACCTCAGGGGCTACTGTCAGTCACCATCTACCCCCTTTCACTGAGGCCGACTACAGTCTGTATAAGCCAATCATCACAGGCAAGGGGGGTTTGGACCGGCTGCCTCTGCCTACCCTGGGCTGCACTCTAGTACCTTTCTGGCCTTTGACAAGGCCACAGCCTGGTGCTTTTCCGGGCGGGAGCGCCCCAGCTCCCTTGCCCTATTCCCTAGCCCTGCTCCCCTCAGGTACTCTATTCAGCTTCCCAGCAGCCAGGCCCTTCTCCCTCTAGAGACAGAAAGAGACTGTCTGCTCCTGGCCCACTATCCTCTTATCAGGGCCAGCTGGGCCCTGATTGGGGCGTGGCCACAGCTGAGGCTGCTTCTCCATTCAGCCTTCCCCAGCCACAGCCCTCCCCCGGGGCTGCTTTTAACTCCTCCAGGCAGGAGCGGGGTGACCACCCCACTACACTGATACAGTTTTTATGTGTCCCATTATTCCTTCATTGAGAGTGCTGTGGCCAGATATGATGGGTCTGCCTGGGTTCCCTTGTTTGTATATCTTGGGAAGCATCTAGAAGGTCTTTGGGGTGGGCTCATGGGGGATGAGTTTGTAGAGTTTCTTTTAGAGCTATTTAGGGAAGGATTTGATGATATCCTAAATTTCTGGGTAAATTGCAGTGTGGGGTCTTCTTTGAGTTCTTTATAGTAGGTGATGTTGGAGAGTTGGCAGTTGGTTTTGTTAACATAATCATCACAGTTGAGGACTATGATGGCACCCCCTTGTCTACGGGATTTATAGTTTATTACAATTGTCTGTAACCCACGGACTGTGCCTTTTTGTCCTATGACTACAGGGGTGTTAAAGGGTCCCTTAATCTGGAACGGTCCCTTGGAATATATGCCAACTATTTATTTGTTTGACCTTGTATTTACCTGTGACACTCTGAGTACCTTTCCCAGATCTGAGGAAGAGCTCTGTATAGCTGGAAGACCTGTCTCTCTCACCAACAGAAGTTGGTTCAATAAAAGATATTACCTCATGTACCTTGCCTCTCTAATATCCTGGGACCGAAACAGCTACGACAACACTGCACACAGTTTTTTACTTGTGATTTGTGGTCAAGCGCTATTTGGCTAGAAATTCAAATTCAATTAAAAATGCACAAAGCCAGCATTTTAAAAAAAATTAAACTTCCTTAAAAGTACTGGATACATAAGAAAAAAGTTGATCAAAAAGTTTACGAAAACAATAAAACTAACTGGTTTATTAAAAAGGAAGTATTATGCGTAATTAATGAATTCAACTGATTGCTTCTGGTCATCATTTTCCTTCAAGATTTTAGAACTAGATCTCACCCTCTCATATCTAATTTTTATTCATAGACTGGAAGAAGAAAACAGGCTTTCTTGCTTTTTTCAACTCCCAATTGGTGTCTCAACTTTGAATGAACTAGTAATTGAACTGAACTAGTTGAATAAGCTGAAGTGAAGAAAATATTCTCTCTGCAACTGCACAAGAGGCTATGGCTGTCAGTAGCTGGTTTAGCACTTCAACAAATTCTGGTTCCAGGTGCTCAGCAGTGATTTCCACTAGTTCAAGGTTTGACTTTTTAAAAAACTTAGCAGCAAACATGAACTGCTTAATATTATTTTTGTATATAATTTAAATGATTTTAATGGATTATAATAAGTTTAGGCATGAGTGGTGGTTATCAATTTCAATTTTAAATAGGTATATAAGCCTATATTTAATTTAAATAAAGATCTAATTTAAATTTTAAAAAAATCAGATTTAAATTTTAAAAATCCATTTTTTTTTATTTTTTAAAAGGAAGATCATTGATTTTTATCCACCCTGATGTAGATTATTTTCAGAGTTAAATGAAGCTGAAAAACATAGTTGCAGCCAGAGCAAAAGCTCTTGGACCAGGAAGATAAGATTACACCTGACAATTGTAGATGAAAAATATACATTAAATCATAACTACTTACAATGTAAGAGTTAAAATTTTATGAGTAAAAACAAAAAATGAACAGAAGTAGCAAAATACAGTACCATCTTGCAACCATTATCTGACCGAAAGCACACTCTTAAAGGATTTGACGCCACACTCATTGAAATCAATTGCAAACCTCCACTCGACCGCACTGTATTTTCCACTGAATGCATCCGATGAAGTGAGCTGTAGCTCACGAAAGCTTATGCTCAAATAAATTGGTTAGTCTCTAAGGTGCCACAAGTCCTCCTTTTCTTTTTTCGACTTAAGTGGTTCAGGAAAGTGCCTCAAACACAGCGTTGGGTGCAAATGTGAGTATGTACTTTGCCACTATTAGCACTGTAGTGCCAACACAGCAATACAGACTAACACGGCTGTTACTCTGAAACCAGCTATTAGAGAGTAAGCTGGATTCTGTTCTAATGCGTGCTTCATCAGCAGGATTATTAGTTAAAGTCCTGTTGCAGAATCCATATTTGGAGGTACAGAGAGGTGAACTGCTCAAATGCACTTTAACTACATCTATGATACACCTCAGTTGAGTGAGGGCTATTGGAGATGATGCGTGAGACAAAAAGAATCCAGTATGGCTGAAGATCTGAGGCTGAAGTTGCGGAATGAGCAATTAGACAAAACATTTTTACTTGTAAATAGAGCACATTTGATATGGAATGACTGAGAAACAATAAACTAGGGGCCCCATGAAGCCATTTTTAAAGTCCTTATTCAGAGAATCTCTTTTAAATCAGCAGCAAGGTGATTATTCAAGGTAATGTACATATAACTTTAAAAAAATATGCAAATTAATGGCCAGAGGCAGCTCCTTGCTGCATGCGTGTGCTAATGAGGAAGTGCAGGGCACCTCTTCCCCACAGCACACTACCCTGATTCCTAATGTAGCACCCAATAGGGTTCTCAGAGTGGGATCTGGCTATCTGGCCTGCTAACATGCCACAGTTCCAAGGGGACAAGGTCTGCCAGATAGTGAACACACTCTGGAATTTTCAAAAACACCTACACGATTTAGGAGCATGAGTCCCACTGAAAGTCAATAGAACGTGTGCTTCCAAATCACTTAGGCTCTATTGAAAATCAGAAATAAGGCTGGAACATTCAAAAGGAGTTGGGCCTAATTCCTTCAGGCACCTTTGAAAATCCCAGCCTCAACAGACAATGATAGCTATAGCAATAACAATACCTGCTGAAGTCAGCAGCACACTCTAGCTGGGGTGGAGACAGCTCATTTTCAGAGACGCAGTATTGTTTTCCTGGCAGATACCTGCCTACCCTGAGCCATCCTGTACTGTGCCAGCAAGGTGACTTTTGGACCATATTCATAGCTAGCACTCCTCTGCCCTCACACAGCTCCAGCCAACAAGGGCAGGAGTTTGTGCCAAAGCATTAACGCCAACAATTTTTACTCATACAGGATTGTACCTTTTAAGCCAGGGTCTGTGTACTGAGTGTTAGGGAGGCCAGGCTGCAGGGGGAGCCTGGCTGTCATGGGATTCTTCCTGAGGCTTCAGGTGAACATCTGCTGGAGTGGTAGCACTGATACCCTCTAAATGGGTGCAAAATGTGCATTCTTCTCATGGCTGCCTAACTCTGCTGGCCTCAGTGGGTGTGTTCCTGCCCTCACTTCCCCATTCAGGAAGCTGGTGTGGCTTGGAGCTATTGCACCCTATGTAGATTGTTGTTGGCCTTACAGAGGAGCATCTGGCGGTGGGGAAAAGAGACAAAGGCTCCTTGCACTTGCTATCTTTCCTTGCTCATCCACCCAGGACCAGGCATGACAAAATGAAGAAGAGGTTTTAAAACTTGGAATAAAAAGACAAATTCTGCAATCTGTTGAGTGACAGAACACATAGCATGTCATAGAATGCAAGGGTCTTTTCTCATTTCAAACCCCTATTTTCTAGAAAAAAGAAAAGGAGTACTTGTGGCACCTTAGAGACTAACCAATTTATTTGAGCATGAGCTTTCGTGAGCTACAGCTCACTTCATCGGATGCATACTGTGGAAATTGCAGAAGACATTATTATATACACAGACACCATGAAACAATACCTCCTCCCACCCCACTCTCCTGCTGGTAATAGCTTATCTAAAGTGATCATCAAGATGGGTCATTTCCAGCACAAATCCAGGTTTTCTCACCCTCCGCCCCCCCACAGACAGAGTTTGGAAATGACCCATCTTGATGATCACTTTAGATAAGCTATTACCAGCAGGAGAGTGGGGTGGGAGGAGGTATTGTTTCATGGTGTCTGTGTATATAATAATGTCTTCTGCAATTTCCACAGTATGCATCCGATGAAGTGAGCTGTAGCCCACGAAAGCTCATGCTCAAATAAATTGGTTAGTCTCTAAGGTGCCACAAGTACTCCTTTTCTTTTTGCGAATACAGACTAACACGGCTGTTACTCTGAAACCTATTTTCTAGAGTTCATACTTCTGCTGTATAACTTCCCTCCAGGCTGTGACTTGGCAAATGAACTTTTAACCTGGGAGCAATTTTTTAAACCAATTTTCAAGCCATCCGCTGGATAGGTTTCATATGACACAGAGTGCTGCATCTTCCGTTTCCACAGAACCCAAAAATGTCTCTGTTCTTAAATGAAATCGTATAGGCCATTTGCCAGAAACATGGACTGCACTATGCTAACATTTCAAATAATTAATGGGTGCTAGAGCAGTCTCAGTGTGTTACCTAACTTTTCCTCGCTTCAGATACAGGGCCAAGATAAGCTCTGACTTAACCACAGGCAATTCCCAACGCAGTCAAAGAGCGGAGAATTCACTTACCCCTAAATTTGCAGCCTGTGTTCAAAACTGTTTAGTTTACAAGTCAGTGTGAACTCCAATTGCGTCGCGCAGGTCCTGTGACCACATAGCAAAACTGACAGTGCCTGTTCAGAAGACGACAAAGACTGGATAACAATAGGGGTGCCACAAGACAGGCCAGTGTTATACTGAGAGCTTCAGAGGGAAGCTTGCCTGGTGCCTGCATATGCAAAGTCTGGCAGCACATCGGGTAGATACATATTTACATGCCTTCGTCAAAAATTCACATTTTAAAACAAGCTAATGGCTGTATTCAATTAAAAACAGGTCTGACTTTTGTTAATACGTGTGGTTTCCTTTTTCTTTTACTAAATCTCATGTCTAAGGACCAGACCCTCGGGTCTGGCCAAAATGTGCAGTATGCAAATCAGGGGGTGCCACAAAGGTGACTGAACATTCTGCTTTGCACTGTTCTGATTCTTGTGCTGTTCTACGTATGGCTGTACACTCCACCCCCCCCCCCCCAACCCGTGCACGCACGCCCATGCACACCTGATGGCTGCTCCAACTTACTCTTGCCTTTAACCGCGACAGGCGCTGAGAATGCTTTTGAGGTTCAGCATGATGTAGGGGCATCACGATCACACTCCCTTTTCTGCTCCCTCCTTGCCACTACACCAGCAGCAGGGAAGGTGTGTGAAGTAAGTGCCACATCAACTGTGTGTCATTATACGATCACCTTGATGCTGAGGTGATCCTCCCTGGGTTGGTTAAACTTGGTTTACAGCCAAACTACACCAGTAGCATTTCACTGAGTTACCCCTGTACTGAGCCCAATAACTTGTATCTGGCTAAAGCACATCTTTCAGAAAGGCAACCAGTCTTGATTTAAAGACATCAAGAGAATTCACCACTTCCCCTGATAGTTTGCTAATAAGCCTCACTGTTAAAGATTTGTGTCAAATTTCTAACTGAAATTCATCCGGCTTTAACTTTCAGCCATTGGTTCTTGTTATGCCTTTCTCTGCTAAATAGCCCTTCAGAAGAATCTGTCCTATCTCGGGGCCTCTCCTTCTGCCCCTCCACCCCCACGAACATGATACAGTTCTGTGGTGACCTAGAATCCTATTTTCGACGACTCCGACTCAAGGAATATTTCCAACACACCTCTGAACAACATACTAACCCACAGAGACCTTCCTACCAAGACTACAAAAAGAAGGATTCTGGGTAGACTCCTCCTGAAGGTCGAAACAACAGACTGGACTTCTACATAGAGTGCTTCCGCCAACGTGCACGGGCTGAAATTGTGGAAAAGCAGCATCACTTGCCCCATAACCTCAGCCGTGCAGAAAACAATGCCATCCACAGCCTCAGAAACAACTCTGACATCATAATCAAAATGGCTGACAAAGGAGGTGCTGTCGTCATCATGAATAGGTTGGAATATGAACAAGAGGCTGCTAGGCAGCTCTCCAACACCACTTTCTACAAGCCATTACCCTCTGATCCCACTGAGGGTTACCAAAAGAAACTACACCGTCTGCTCAAGAAACTCCCTGAAAAAGCACAAGAACAAATCCGCACGGACACACCCCTAGAATCCCGACCAGGAGTATTCTTCTGCTACCCAAGATCCATAAACTGGAAATCCTGGACGCCCCATCATCTCAGGCATTGGCACCCTGACAACAGGATTGCCTGCCTATGTAGACTCGCTCCTCAGGCCCTACGCTACCAGCACTCCCAGCTATCTTCGAGACACCACTGACTTCCTGAGGAAACTACAATCCATCGGTGATCTTCCTGAAAACACCATCCTAGCCACTATGGATGTAGAAGCCCTCTACACAAACATTCCACACAAAGATGGACTACAAGCCGTCAGGAACACTATCCCCGATAATGTCACGGCAAACCTGGTGGCTGAACTTTGTGACTTTGTCCTCACCCATAACTATTTCACATTTGGGGACAATGTGTACCTTCAAATCAGCAGCACTGTTATGGGTACCTGCATGGCCCCACTGCATGCCAACATTTTTATGGCTGACTTAGAACAATGCTTCCTCAGCTCTCATCCCCTAATGCCCCTACTCTACTTGCGCTACATTGATGACATTTTCATCATCTGGACCCATGGAAAAGAAGCCCTTGAGGAATTCCACCATGATTTCAACAATTACCATCCCACCATCAACCTCAGCCTGGACTAGTCCACACAAGAGATCCACTTCCGGGACACTGCGGTGCTAATAAGCGATGGTCACATAAACACCACCCTGTACCGGAAACCTACTGACCGCTATGCCTACCCACATGCCTCCAGCTTTCATCCAGACCACACCACACGATCCATTGTCTACAGCCAAGCTCTACGATACAACCGCATTTGCTCCAACCCCTCAGACAGAGACAAACACCTACAAGATCTCTATCAAGCATTCTTACAACTACAATACCCACCTGCTGAAGTGAAGAAACAGATTGACAGAGCCAAAAGAGTATCCAGAAGTTACCTACTACAGGACAGGCCCAACAAAGGAAATAAGAGAATGCCACTAGCCATCACCTTCAGCCCCCAATTAAAACCTCTCCAACGCATCATCAAGGATCTACAACCTATCCTGAAAGATGACCCATCACTCTCACAGATCTTGGGACACAGGCCATTCCTTGCTTACAGACAGCACCCCAACCTGAAGCAAATACTCACCAGCGACCACACACCACACAACAGAACCACTAACCCAGGAACCTATCCTTGCAACAAAGCCCGTTGCCAACTGTGTCCACATATCTATTCAGGGGACACCATCATAGGGCCTAATCACATCAGCCACATTATCAGAGGCTCGTTCACCTGCATATTTACCAATGTGATATATGCCATCATGTGCCAGCAATGCCCCTCTACCATGTACATTGGTCAAACTGGACAGTCTCTACGTAAAAGAATACATGGACACAAATCAGACGTCAAGAATTATAACATTCAAAAACCAGTCGGAGAACACTTCAATCTCTTTGGTCACTCGATTACAGACCTAAAAGTGGCAATTCTTCAACAAAAAATACTTCAAAAACAGACTCCAATGAGAGACTGCTGAATTGGAATTAATTTGCAAACTGGACACAATTAATTTAGGCTTGAATAAAGACTGGGAGTGGATGGGTCATTACAAAAAGTAAAACTATTTCCCCATGTTTATCACCCCCCCCCCAACTGTTCCTCAGACGTTCTTGTCAACTGCTGGAAATGGCCCACTTTGATTATCACTACAAAAGCTCCCCCCCCCCACCCCGCTCTCCTGCTGGTAATAGCTCACCTTAAGTGATCACTCTCGTTACAGTGTGTATGGTAACACCCATTTTTTCATGTTCTCTGTGTATATAAATCTCCCCACTGTATTTCCCACTGAATGCATCTGATGAAGTGAGCTATAGCTCACGAAAGCTTATACTCAAATAAATTTGTTAGTCTCTAAGGTGCCACAAGTACTCCTGTTCTTTTGGCGGATACAGACTAACACGGCTGCTACTCTGAAACCTGTCATAATACAATTAAATCACCTCCCTACTCCTGCTCACTACTCCCATTTATACATCCAAGGATCATACTAGTCCTGTTTTTGCCACACCATCAGATTGGGCTCTTATGTTCAGTTGTTTACTTCCTAGGATGTAGTCCCCCACTCTATTCAAATGGGCTGTATTCCTTTTTCCTAAATGTATGACATTGCACTTGTCTGTATTAAAATCCAGTTTGCATAACAGGCCCCAGTCAAACCAGTCACCCAGATCATTCTGGCTACCCCATCTTCATAATTTTTACCATTCTGCCAATTTTTGTTTCATCTGCAAATTTGAGCAATGATGTTATGTTTAGTACCATACCATTGATGAAAATATTGCATAGCATCGGCCTAGTACTGACCCCTGTGGAGCCCGACCAGAAACACCCTCATTCGCTGATAATTCCCCATTGAGAACTATTTTTAAGATCTCTTAGTCAGTTCTTAATCTGTTTAATACATGCTTTATGGATATCGTATAGTTCGTGGCTCACGAAGGCTTGTGCTCAAGTAGATTTGTTGGTCTCTGGGGTGCCACAGGTACTCCTTTTCTTTTTGCTGTAACAGTGAGTCACTTATGGTGACAGGTTTCAGTGTGGTAGCCGTGTTAGTCTGTATCATCAAAAAAAACGAGGAGTACTTGTGGCACCTTAGATACTAGTAGGTTTGTTTGGGCATGGGCTTTCGTGGGCTAATAGCCCACCTTAATTGATTGGTCTCGTTACAGTTGGTATGGCAACACCCATTTTTTCATGTTCTCTGTGTATATAAATCTCCCTACTGTATTTTCCACTGCATGCATCCGATGAAGTGGGTTTTAGCCCATGAAAGCTTATGCTCAAATAAATTGGTTAGAAATATTATTAGGAGTCAATGGAAGAGATGGGGCTACAACTAACAGTGTTTTGGGCTGCAGCTCAGTACAATTTTGTTTATGCTACAATGCAATGTGTGGGCTCTCTCTTTTCCCAAATCATGAGAAGGCAGGATTTTATTGCAATTTCGCAAGAGCTTTTGCAGCAGAGGCCAAATTCCCATTTCTTTCAGTACATTTGTGACAGTTAGGAACACCGAACTGGATGCAATGTGCAAGGAGAAGCTTGTGGAGGGATCTGAAAAGAGATGTTGTCTGATCGATCGGATGGGAAGATCATTTTAGCTGCTGCATCTTGGGAAGATTGAAGGAGAATGATTTGAGAATTACGAATATCAGAGAGGAGGAGGTTGGAGTAAGTGAGGGGGAGATGGTTAACACAGAATGAGCAGCAACTGCTGGGTCATATGAAAAATGTTTTTCCCTGACATAGTACTGCGGCCAGATTCCTAAAGGTATTTATGCCCCTAGTGGGATTTTAAAAAGTACCTAACAAGGTTAGACAGTTAACTCCCATTGAAAGTCACTGTAAATTAGTGTGATGGACTGTACCCCTGTATTCATCCCTTGCACAATATTGTAACAATCTTTGTTAAAATTATGCCTTGTGAAGTTTCATTTAAAAACTCATAATTTGCGGGTCAGTATTATCTAGGTAAAATGTGTGTGGCAACATTGTACGTAAAGTTATAAGATTCCACTGTATGATGTTACTAACACAAGTTCCAAGTCTGAGAAGTGGCCAAACCAGTTCCTCAGAGACAAAGCGCAAGCTGACACCTCAGCCAGGTGTAAACAAGGCCAATGGACCATTACCTGCTAAATGGCCATTCTTTGGCAGGAAAGGGGGCATGGGTGAAAAAATCTACATTTTAGCAAAGAAACAGCATGGAGATCCCATCCACACAGCCTGCCTGTTGCCATCTCCCAGCTGGAAATGCTTCTCAAAGGGGGGAGAGGACTGTAAAAAGGGAGACACACCAAGAGCATCCCTCTCTTTCTCTCTGCCCACCACATCCATGGCACCTGAAGGACAAAGGATGGCGAGGGGCCCAGAACTAAGAGTTCAGCCAGTAATCTGACAAAGCTTGTGGTAAGAAAACCTTGCTTTGAATTTAACATAGTTTAAATTAGGCACGAGTTAAGTCTTATCTTTATTTTACTTGTAACTATTTCTGACTTCCTCATTACTTGTATTCACTTAAAATCTCTCTCTCTCTCTGTAGTTAATAACCTTGTTTTATTGTTTGTTGTATCTAACCCAGTGTGTTTGAACTGAAGTGTCTGGGAAACTCCATTTGAGGTAACAGGACATGTGCATATCATTTCTATTAATTAAATGAGGGGCTTTATATAAGCTTCAGCTTGTATTGTCCAGGAGAAGGCTGGACAGTATGGGATATATGTTTCTCGGGGAAAATCCAGGACTGGGGGTGTGTTGGGGTCACCTTGCAATATAAACGAGGCTGGTAATAGTTAATGTCTGTCTGTCTGTCTGCAGGTCACACACACACATAGCTGGGAGTGACTTACATGCTGGATGCCGTTTGTGAGCAATCCAGGAGTGGAGGCTACAGCAGCAAAGCAGTGTAAAGGGCACCCCAGGTTAGAGGGCAAGTGGACACAGCTACTCACTAGTCTGGACTGTACTCTGGGTATGTCACAGAGTTAGGTGCCTAACTCACTTAAGTGCTTTTGCAAATCCAGTAGGGGCATCTCTGCATCTTTACGTGCCTAACTACCTTTGTACATCTAGCCCAATATTACCACAAATCATTGGGTCTAAGAGAGCGAGTTAAGATCAGTCCCTGCCTCTGACTCCACTTGCTTTTGTAGGCTTAAATCCTATTACTACCACTAAACGTGGACAATATGTTTGGCACAGTACAAGACAAATTACAGACAGTCCCTGCCCCAGAGAGCAAAAATCCAAACAATTACTATGACTGTAACGTAAGTGATACAAACACATTCTCGACTGCACACTTGTACGTTAGAAAGGTCCAGCAGGTGACAGCTAGCTTGATTTTAAAACTGTCCGGGGAGCACGTGGGGGGCTAAGGAGGCTAAGCCCCGCCCCTAACGTCAGAACTGTGGTATGTGGCTGATGCACCGTAGGGTGCAGTGGCACAATTGCCACTGGGGGCCTCCTGGTGGGTATTACGAGGTTAAGGTCTGTAAAATCCCCTGAGGTCCTTAGACAGAGGGGGCTATAGACGTGTAAGGTAACATTAATGTGTATATGCCCATTAACGTATTTCACATAAGCCACTGAATGGCTGCCAGACAGTAGTTGCTGTCCCCTGGCTCTGGATTTCAACATGTTACCCTAAAGCTGAAAGGCACATTAACCAATACCCCTTATTTTTCTTGCTTTTACTACCCACAGCAATGTCTTCCTCACCTTCTGGCTACAGGCATTCCTATGGGTGCACAAGGGGTACTGTTTGCTGCTTGTCCTGCTACAGTGCTGAACTTAACACCCTGTCTATAAAAAGGCATGATCTCAGACATGCAGTGGAGACATTACATGCAAACGGGTAGCCAATGAAATGGTACTAACAGGGATTAAAAATAAAATCCAAAAGAAGTGCTTAATCAGAGAAAAATGCTCTTCTCAAAAGGTATTTACTAGCTTCTGGACTGGAAGCTGATTCAGTACAAAAACCCACAACAGTATCTTTTCTTTTTGACTTTTTTGCTTGTGTGGTTAATAATCATTTGGAAAACTTTCTGGGCATTCCTGAGTGGTTACAGATGCATAGGGATGCACACTGCAGGCCACTTCATCAAGAGGATGACATAATACTGCCAGTTTCAAAAGTAGCTAATTTAATACTGAACTTGCAGAGACGACTGTCTCAGTCCCACTGCGCACTTGTTTAAATTGATGGGATTAGAACAGCAGCTGGCAGCATTTGGTTCCAAGAAAGCTCACAGCATTATCCAGTCTTGATTTCCCCCTTCCTTTTTGTAAGCATTTGATCCATAATCTCTTTTATGGATTCTTAACCCTTTTGATGTACTTTCCACTCCACTATATATATATAAAATGTACTAAATAAATAAATAAAAGTTGATAATAAACGAGATTGTTAAAAAGTGAGACACCTGGGGTCACATGCAGTCCCATGCCTATTTTATATATGTAACTGCAGTCAATGGAGTGTGCAAATCAAATATTTGCACCAAATATCCAACTAGGTATCATATGCAAATATGAAATTTTTATTTACATTTACTGTTAAAAATAAATTGAAAGTTTCACAGTTAAGCACTCAAATTCAAGAAATAACAAAGTTAAGGTTATGCATCTTAACTCTGGCCCCTTATGGATATGCATTATTGTTATTATAATTACAGTATTACAGAAGTGCCCACAATGTGCTATATGCTTTCCAAACAGAGTAAGACGGCTCCTGCCCCAAAATAGCTCATAATCTAAGAAGACAATCAACAGACTGGGAGGTAGTATTGTCTAGTGGACTGAGCACTGGACTGGGAATCAGAAGACCTCAGTTCTTTTTTCTGGTCTTCTACTGTCCTTCCTTGGGACTTTGGACAAATCATCTCAACTAGCTGTCACAGTTTTAGGATCACTGCACCTGTATTCCCCCGCTGTGGTCCCTTAAGAGCACCCACTTAAGGTTTTTAGATCCCAGCTGTCACCTCTCTTGGGCAGAAATCCATGTCTCTCCCGCTCCTGCCTGGGGTTTTAAGTTTGCACAGCTCCCTGCCTTACACTGCGATATCCCCAGCAGGCCAATACTTATGCTTTGCTTTCTCTCTGAGGGCTGTGGACTGTGTATTACCAGCATCTACAAGTTATCACATAGCTCTTTCTACGCAAGTATGTTTATTCTTAAGGCAAAAGCATTTCAGAGAAAACATAAAAAAACCCCAATAAACAAATTCAAACAAAGTTTAAATACCAGGAGTCACTCATCAGTCTCATGGGGCACTAGTAAGCCAAAGTCTTTCCAACACTTCCACTAGGGTTGGGGGTCTCCTTGGACAGAAGGTCCTGTCTGTTTGCTGAATCAGAAAAAAAGGCCCTGAAACAGTTTAAATGCACTTTTCTGAAGCCACAAGCCCTTGCTTTGTTTCCCTAGTCTCTGAATATCAAGTTTGAACCAGGATATGCGAGCTTCCCCTGGGGGTGGTACCTTTCTGGAGGTGTTTACAGTCAGTGATTCACCCTGGTCAACCTCCCGCTGTTTTAGTTCCCAAAGGAGCTGTGGTAACTCTCCCCCATGGAGTAGAACACAGTCATACATACAATACCTGGCCCACAGTGATACATACACTTCATACAGGATGTTTCCCCAAAGATACAACATGCCGTTATGATCTCTCTCATACTAGCTACTTCAGCATCTCTTTGTTTCTGTCTTGTCTAATCAGAATATAAGCTCTTCAAGGCAGGGAATATGTCTCACTGTGTGTGCTGTCTCAGCTGGTATAATGGGGTCATGTGCTCAGCTGGGGCCCCCAGGACCTACTGTAATAAATAGTAAAGGTAACTGAGACTGGCATCCCTTGCAAAGCAGAAGGGGCATGGTATGAGACAAGAGAAGATAAGCAGAGAATGGCAGCGTTGTGAAGGGCCTTGAACTTGTTGCAGCTGAAAATTCAAGGGGGGGAGGGGAGCGGTGGATTTAACAGCCACATTTGTATTGACTGGAAGGGAAGATGTGAGTATCATGACCACCAAGCAGGAGGGCTACCACATTCAAGGTGGGAGATAATAAAAGTTGTGGCTGTGTGTGGGGAGAGGTCAGATTTTAGAAAAGTTTAGGAGGAAAAAATGGCAAGATTTTGACAGAGTCACAGCGTACAGGGCAAAGGAAAGGAAAGAGTCAATGACAACCTCCTGGTTATGAGCCTGCGTGACCAGCAGAATAGTGGTGTTGCCAGTAGTGACATATGATAATGGGAGAGGAGACAGCTCAAGAGCAGAGGTTACGAGTTCAGTCTGGGCCATGTTGAGTTCAATCTGACAGCGATACATTCAGGAGGAAGCCTCAGAGAGATAGGCCAAGAGGTGGGATTCAGGAATGGAGACCAGTCAGGAATGGAGTGCTAGATTGGTCAGTCACTGGCAGAAAGGTGGCAGTTGAAACCATGTGAGTGGATGAGATCATGCATGGAGATGGTGTGAAGAGTGAAAAGGAGGAGCCAAATATAGGGGTTTGAGAGCCCCTTATAGAGGAGTGGGACCCACCAAAAAGACACTGAAGGAGTGGTCAGAGAGACGACGAGACCAAGAGAGGAAGGAGAAACGAAAGCCAAGGTAGGGAATGATTTCAAGGAGGGTATGATTAACTGTATCAAAAATGGCACAGAAGTCAAGAAGGATGGAGTGGGGGCACTGAGATTTGGCCAGGAGGGGGTCTTTGGAGAGTAGGGAGAGAGCAGTGGAGTGGAGAGGATGGAATTAGATTGAAGTGATCCAGGATGGGGTTGGAAGAGAGAAACTTGTAAAAAAAAAAAAAAAAAGGCTTTAAACGTTCCCTTAGAGATGAAGGGAAGAATGGAGATGGGACAGCAGTTTTAGAGGGAGGTAGGGCCAAGAATCCATTCCTGAAGATGGGGACACCAAAGCTTGCCTGTATCAGGAAAGGAAGGAGTCAGAGGAACTGATAGGCTAAGAAGGAGAGCCAGGGAGTGGATGAGAGTGGAGGCAAGGAAGGTGAGGAGACAGTAAAGGCTTCTGGGACAAGTGGAAGGACTAGAGGAGAGTGGGTGAGAAACCTCAGTGTTGTTGACAGGAGAGAAGTAGTAGAAGGTGTTAAGAAGGGATGGAGGAAGCATCAAATCCTGTCACTCTTCTCATGCAAAGTTGGTAAGAACTTGCATTGCACTGTAATGGTGTGGGAGTCAACGGTGGCAGAGATGACTGAATTTGTGGGTAGGGCAATCAAAGAGGATAGAAAAGTAGTGTTGGTTGTCCAAGAATATGTCAGAACTGGAGAGAGCGAATATGCTAACTCTGATTTTGCAATGAGGTCCATGCAGAGCAGTGCAGGACCAGGCCCTGAATTTGTGATGGGGGAAGTCTGCTGGCAGTATTTCCACGCCGTCTTTTAGTATGTGATCATACACCATTTCTCAGATGATACCCCACACCATGCAGTTTTCTACAACCTGAGATTCACGTGTAGACTCTTGTGACTTTTTTCATTCTTGTCTATTTACATTATTCTCGTTGTCAGAATGGTCCAATATATCTTTATTGAGTTAGACTTCTTATATTAAATATTCTCTTCTCTCTAAGGTATGCATTTTAATAATTTAGGCAGCACATCTTTACTGCATAATTTCTTTACATTCATGGAATGATGCAGTCTACTACAAAGCTAATTCAACTGCAAGTTTAGGGGCCTTAAAATGACAGCAAATTTTCACCATTGTCCTATATTGTAATATTTAATCTGTGGTATGTGGTATATTAATGTTACCATGTATTTTTCATCTACAAGATGTCAAGGCATTTCTTTGTCTGGCATATAGTGCAGTAAATAGCACTATAAGATATTACGCTAAGGTATTACACTGCATCTAAGGTTGATTGTAGAAGAAATGGTATGACATTACAATTTATTGTTTGAGAGGTAGTATGTGATCAAATTACAGACTATATCATAAGGCATACACATAAAGGCAGAGTTAAGGTTGTGCATGCAAATTTATACCGGCCTGAGACGCAAATCGGTAATATTCAGTCTTGCACCCGGGACAGATTTAATACCTCCCCCGGTGCAGGATCGCATATTACTCATTTATGATCTCGTGACCAGGCAGAAGTAGAAACAGGAGACTTAAACCATTAGAGTGGGGAGAGTCCCATCCTTCCAACAGGAGACACACAGCTCTGAAAGGTTTCCAGACATTAGACCTTAAAATCAGGTCATTATTATGTGTGGAAAAGCTATTTTTGCTCATTTTTAGAGGTTTGTGAAACATATTAGTCACCTCCATCTCCCTCTGAGCCCTGCGCAGTTGGATTCCTGGTAACAAAGGAATCTGTCTTTACAGGCAGACAGATACAAAACCCATGCCTGACAAAAAATTTTCTTTAAAAATCTTCTAAAAACTTCAGCACCATATGTGGCTCATACAGAGCATCTGATGATTTGGACTGGTTAAAGGTTGAATCAGCATAAGTGTGAGATCAGCTGCTGGGAATCTCCCTTTTCTCTCGTGCTATAAACTCCTGTTTCTAGCTCTACAGTCAAGAGATATCAGACCACACCTGTCACTGGCCCATGACTGAACAATGCCTCTTCTGGGACTCTGGCCAGTGTAACTTTGGGGAAGAAATTTCACATTTGGGGGCAATGCGGGGGCAGGAGAAGGAAATTCTTCTCCCCTAGGTTGATTCTACAAAAATGGCTTTTGGAAGCTGGTCCGGGATTTGGAATGTTACAACACGGATAAATTAAAAGGCAGAGGGCAAATCTTGATGGCTAAAGGTGTACGCTAAATGCAATTTATTAAATGGCTCTGCAAAGTCTTACATAATTATCATTACATATGTAGCGTATCGATATAGATGCATATGTGGATTTTAAAATCACGTTGTTTTTTAATTTAAAAAACTAAACATATCTCAATGCTACATTTCCAAGCACTGGCAAAAAAGAATTGAAAGTTTAAAACTGTTTAATGGATTACACAAAAGGCCAACAGCAGTGAAACAGGAAAATATGGCTCTGGCTCAGTTCTGTAGTCTACTGTGATAAAATTCTTTTTAGAGCGGCTGTGACTCTCGTCCTAGTTGAGTCCCTTTTGTATAAAATGGAAGGAATGGGGGAGCATAAGGCAAAGAACTGGCTGAAATCTACTGTTCAGGGTGGTCACTGCAGTGATGGCTCTAGGTCAAAATTGTACCTGGGCTACAGTCACACTCCTTAGCTGCACAGGGACTCATTAATTAAGGGAACTTGGCAAAATGCCCTTTACTTGTCTGCCGTGGCTGCTGACCTGTTCACAGAATTTCAGGTTTTCTCCCCACAGTCCTGCTACTCTTTTGAAGCCCTGCTGGAAGGCGTGCTACACAGTCTGGAGCAAGGAGGCCGCTTTTTGTGGAAGGGACCAGATTGTTAAACTAACAGCTGGGGATTGCATAGAGAATAGGAAGGAAGGAGGGGTGTAACTACCACTCCTGCAGAGCTTGGGCGCCCTGCCGGGTGTTTTCACATGTTCGGCTGTGTGTGTGTACTCTCCCTGTGTGCTGTCCCAGCTCTGCCCAGACAGCCGGCACAGCAGACCTCGAGCAAACTGCCCAATGACCACAAGATCCGTTAAGGTATGAAGGCCCCAGGCTAGGTTTATTGTCAATGAAGCACGGTAATAGCACCTGGCAGACTCTATGAGGATGCTAAGACATATATGTCCGTGACAATGGACACAGCTCAGTGAATGGCATGACTTTCCATTCCCCCCTTGGCTGGACAAAGACACTCTCTCAGAGATCCCTCTTTATACCCTGATATAAACAAGTTATAGACTGCCCCTCTGACATAGTTAGCTACCGCCCCCTGACGTAGCTAGTTATCACACATCTTGTACATGTTAGTTCGCTCAAAACATCTCTATTAATATCACTGTCATCCTGACCTTATCTTTTAGGAGGGGTCAGTGTGTTCCTGTTACCCTTGGGAAATGTTTTTGTACCATCCTTGATATCAGGATGTTCTGATACCACTCTTCTGGAATGTGTGTGTGTGTGAGTGCTCTGGGCCCAGCACATTTTAGGAATGCGTGTGTCTCTGCAATACCCGCCCTATGCTGGCCAGAGTCTGTGAGCCTGCAAGCCGGCAGAGCCGGACGTTTGCTCACAGCCTGACTTTTGCTAACGTTATATCAACAAAGCCTGCCCACGACTTTAGCCCAGGCCAGGCCTCTGATACAAGGGCTTATATCTCAGACTCTCTTCCTACTCCACCTAGGGTTGCCAACTTTCTAATTGCACAAAACCGAACACCCTTGCCCTTCCCCTGCCCCGCCCCTTCTCTAAGCCCCTGACCCACTCCCTCCCTCCATCGCTCACTCTCCCTCACCCTCACTCACTTTCACTGGGCTGAGGAAAGGGGTTGGGGTGCAGTAGGGAATGAGGGCTCCAGCTGGGGGGTGCACGCTCCGGGGTGGGGCCAGAAATGAAGGGTTCAGGGTGCAGGGGGGGGCTCCACACTAGGGCTGGGGGTTGGGGTGTGGAACGGGGTTCTTGGGTGGGGCTGAGGGCTTTGGGGTGCAGGAGAGGGCTCTAGGCTGGGGCCCAGGGATTTGGAGTGCGGGAGCAGGCTCAGGGTTGGGGCAGGGATTGGGGTGAGGGAGGGGGTGTGGGCTCCGTCTGGGGATGTAGACTCTGGGGTGGGGCCAGGGATGAGGGGTTTGGGGTGTAGGACGGGGCTCCAGACTGGGGCTGAGGGATTTGGAGTGTGGGAGGGAGCTCAGGGCTGAGGCAGGGGGTTGAGGGTGCAGGCTCTGGGAAGGAGTTTGGGTGCAGGAGGGGGTTCCAACCTGGGGCAGGGATTGGGAGGCACCTGGGTATGTGGGATGCGGGTTCTGGGAAGGAGTTAGGGTGAGGGAGGGGGTTCTGACCTGGGGCAGGGGATTGGGGTGCAGGTCGGGGTCTGGGAAGAAGATAGGTGCAGGAGGGAGTTCTGACCTGGGGCAGGGGGTTCAGGTTGCGAACTCCAGCCAGGTGGCGCTTACCTCAGGCAGCTCCCAGTCAGCAGTGGAGCAGGGCTCAGGCAGACTCCCTGACTGCCTTGGCTCCACGCTGCTCCCGGAAGTGGCCGGCTTGTCTAGCCCTTAGGTGGAGGCGTGGCCAGGCGACTCTGCGCAATGTGTGCTGCCCCCGCAGCTCCCATTTGCTGTGGTTCCCAGCTAATGGGGGCTGCAGAGCCGGCATGGGCAGTGTGTGGAGCTTCCCTCACCTCCCCTGCATCTAAGAGTCACAGAGACATGCCGGCCACTTCCGGGAGCTGCGTGGAGCCAGAGCAGGTAGGGAGTCTGCCTTAGCCCTGCTGCACTGCTGACTGGACTTTTAACGGCCTGGTCAGCGGTGCTGACCGGAGCTGCCAGGGTCCCTTTTCGACCGGGCATTCTGGTCGAAAACCAGATGCCTGGCAACCCCAACTACACGAGGAAACTGTGCCAGAGGAAGGCGTCAAACTCAAGCCACATGAGTGGGCAGTGAGGGATGTGAGGGGGAAAGTGGGGTGATTCCACAATACGCTTGGGGCCCCAGTGGTGTGGGTATGGGTATGGGTGAGAGATAAAAAGAGGATGAAGAACCCCAAAGGCGTTTGTCAGACGAAGAAAAGAGAATAGTGAATGCCCAAGATCTGTGAGAGGAGGAAAGGGCTAGCCGTGACCACCTGATGAGTGAGGAGGAAAAGTGGGATTAACCCCCAAAGGTAGAGGTGGAGGGGTGTGTTGTGATTGTAGTGTGGATTTTACAACTGGGCAATCTCTTTTCTGTGCGATGTACAGGAGGGAAACTAACATAAGGCAGAATGAAAATGATAACTAAATTTTATTGCAGACAAGGCTAATAGCAACCCTCAGTGCTAGGATACTTGTATCTATTTGAGAAGTCTCATAGCACTGCTGCTCAGAGGAAGGAACTCTCTCACCAGTGAAGAACAGGGTAAAGAATTATTAAAATTCAAGTTCTCCTAGATTGGTAAAGCCAGCCAGAGCTACTGACCCAGAGGCAGATATTGAAAGACAGCAGGAGTGCACAGACCCTGCAATTATTCTATTGCTAAATCTCCCATTAGGTGCTCTTAGTAGTGGGGAAGGGGAGCTGGGCTGAAAGGAGAAAAGAAACTGGATATAAACAAGAGCTTAAAAAAGGTGAGTGAGAAATGAAATTTCTAGGCAGCTTGTGCTGAATTTTGACCCACTCAGTCAGATCCCAGGAAAAAAAGAAACATATGACAAGTTTGTCACTGAAGTTTCTCAAGGACTAGTAAATTCTCTGTTGTGTACTGTCCTGAGACATTCATGCCACTTTCAACTACGTTAATGTTCGTTTTGTATATGCCTCAAAACATACCTATGTAACAGGATGGGCCTATTTTCTCAGCTCTCAGCTTTAGTAGCTTGTACCCCCATGCACTCATTGGTGCTCCAGTTTCAACTAAGCAAAATCCTGGCTCTGTTCATAAACCCAAGCCTCCTTTCTGACAGTGAGATGGAGAACATTGCTGATGATGCATAAGGTGGTCAGGTAAATAGCTTTACTGTTGCTGCGATGATGTTTCTATGGGTATGTCTACACTACAGAATTAGGTCGAATTTATAGAAGTCGGTTTTTTAGAAATCGGTTTTATATATTCGAGTGTGTATGTCCCCACAGAAAATGCTCTAAGTGCATTAAGTGCATTAACTCGGCGGAGTGCTTCCACAGTACCAAGGCAAGCGTCGACTTCCGGAGTGTTGCACTGTGGGTGGCTATCCCACAGTTCCCACAGTCTCCACTGCCCATTGGAATTCTGGGTTGAGATCCCAATGCCTGATGGGGCTAAAACATTGTCGCGGGTGGTTCTGGGTACATATCGTCAGGCCCCCGTTCCCTCCCTCCCTCCGTGAAAGCAAGGGCAGACAATCGTTTTGCGCCTTTTTTCCTGAGTTACCTGTGCAGACGCCATACCACGGCAAGCATGGAGCCCGCTCAGGTAACCGTCACCCTATGTCTCCTGGGTGCTGGCAGACGTGGTACTGCATTGCTACACAGCAGCATCAACCCCTTGCCTTGTGGCAGCAGACGGTACAGTACGACTGGTAGCCGTCATCGTCATGTCCGAGGTGCTCCTGGCCACGTCGGCCAGGAGCGCCTGGGCAGACATGGGCGCAGGGACTAAATTTGGAGTGACTTGACCAGGTCATTCTCTTTAGTCCTGCAGTCAGTCCTATTGAACCGTCTTATGGTGAGCAGGCAGGCAATACGGACTGCTAGCAGTCCTACTGCATCATCTTCTGCCGGGCAGCCATGAGGTGTGGATGGCATGCAGTCCTTCTGCACTGTCTGCTGCCAGCCAAAGATGTAAAAGATAGATGGAGTGGATCAAAACAAGAAATAGACCAGATTTGTTTTGTACTCATTTGCTTCCCCCCTCCCCCCGTCTAGGGGACTCATTCCTCTAGGTCACACTGCAGTCACTCACAGAGAAGGTGCAGCGAGGTAAATCTAGCCACGTATCAATCAGAAGCCAGACCAACCTGCTTGTTCCAATAAGAACAATTACTTAGGTGCACCATTTCTTATTGGAACCCCCCATGAAGTACTGCCTGAAATACTCCTTGATGTAAAGCCACCCCCTTTGTTGATTTTAGCTCCCTGAAGCCAAGCCTGTAAGCCGTGTCATCAGTCGCCCCTCCCTCCGTCAGAGCAACGGCAGACAATCGTTCCGCATCTTTTTTCTGTGCGGACGCCATACCAAGGGAAGCATGGAGGCAGCTCAGCTCACTTTGGCAATTCGGAGCACATTAAACACCACACACATTATCCAGCAGTATATGCAGCACCAGAACCTGGCAGAGCGATACCGGGCGAGGAGGCGACGTCAGCACGGTCATGTGAGTGATCAGGACATGGACACAGATTTCTCTGAAAGCATGGGCCCTGCCAATGCATGCATCATGGTGCTAATGGGGCAGGTTCATGCTGTGGAACGCCGATTCTGGGCTCGGGAAACAAGCACAGACTGGTGGGACCGCATAGTGTTGCAGGTCTGGGACGATTCCCAGTGGCTGCGAAACTTTCACATGCGTAAGGGCACTTTCATGGAACTTTGTGACTTGCTTTCCCCTGCCCTGAAGCGCATGAATACCAAGATGAGAGCAGCCCTCACAGTTGAGAAGCGAGTGGCGATAGCCCTGTGGAAGCTTGCAACGCCAGACAGCTACTGGTAAGTTGGGAATCAATTTGGAGTGGGCAAATCTACTGTTGGGGCTGCTGTGATGCAAGTAGCCCACGCAATCAAAGATCTGCTGATATCAAGGGTAGTGACCCTGGGAAATGTGCAGGTCATAGTGGATGGCTTTGCTGCAATGGGATTCCCTAACTGTGGTGGGGCCATAGACGGAACCCATATCCCTATCTTGGCACCGGAGCACCAAGCCGGCGAGTACATAAACCGCAAGGGGTACTTTTCAATAGAGCTGCAAGCTCTGGTGGATCACAAGGGAAGTTTCACCAATATCAATGTGGGATGGCCGGGAAAGGTACATGATGCTCGCATCTTCAGGAACTCTGGTCTGTTTCAAAAGCTGCAGGAAGGGACTTTATTCCCAGACCACAAAATAACTGTTGGGGACGTTGAAATGCTTATATGTATCCTTGGGGACCCAGCCTACCCCTTAATGCCATGGCTCATGAAGCCGTACACAGGCAGCCTGGACAGTAGTCAGGAGCTGTTCAACTACAGGCTGAGCAAGTGCAGAATGGTGGTAGAATGTGTATTTGGACGTTTAAAGGCGCGCTGGCGCAGTTTACTGACTCGCTTAGACCTCAGCGAAACCAATATTCCCACTGTTATTACTGCTTGCTGTGTGCTCCACAATATCTGTGAGAGTAAGGGGGAGACGTTTATGGCGGGGTGGGAGGTTGAGGCAAATCGCCTGGCTGCTGGTTACGCGCAGCCAGACACCAGGGCGGTTAGAAGAGCACAGGAGGGCGCGGTACGCATCAAAGAAGCTTTGAAAACCAGTTTCATGACTGGCCAGGCTACGGTGTGGAAGTTCTCTTTGTTTCTCCTTGATGAAACCCCCCGCCTCTTGGTTCACTCTACTTGCCTGCAAGCTAACCACCCTCCCCTTCTCCCTTTAATCATTGCTTGCAGAGGCAATAAAGTCATTGTTGCTTCACATTCATGCATTCTTTATTCATTCATCACACAAATAGGGGGACGACTACCAAGGTAGCCCAGGAGGGGTGGTGGAGGAGGGAAGGAAAATGCCATACAGCACTTTAAAAGTTTACAACTTTAAAATTTATTGAATGCCAGCCTTCTGTTTTTTGGGCAATCCTCTGTGGCAGAGTGGCTGGTTGGCCGGTGGCCCCCCCACCACGTTCTTGGGCGTTTGGGTGTGGAGGCTATGGAACTTGGGGAGGAGGGCGGCTGGTTACACAGGGGCTATAGTGGCAGTCTGTGCTCCAGCTGCCTTTGCTGCAGCTCAACCATACACTGGAGCATACTGGTTTGGTCCTCCAGCAGCCACAGCATTGAATCCTGCCTCCTCTCATCACGCTGCCGCCACATTTGAGCTTCAGCCCTGTCTTCAGCCCGCCACTTACTCTCTTCAGCCCGCCACTTACTCTCTTCAGCCCGCCACCTCTCCTCCTGGTCATTTTGTGCTTTCCTGCACTCTGACATTATTTGCCTCCATGCATTCGTCTGTGCTCTGTCAGTGTGGGAGGACAGCATGAGCTCAGAGAACATTTCATCACGAGTGCGTTTTTTTTTCTTTCTAATCTTCACTAGCCTCTGGGAAGGAGAAGATCCTGTGATCATTGAAACACATGCAGCTGGTGGAGAAAAAAAAAAAAAAGGGACAGCGGTATTTAAAAAGACACATTTTATAAAACAGTGGCTACACTCTTTCAGGGTAAACCTTGCTGTTAACATTACATACATAGCACATATGCTTTCGTTACAAGGTCGCATTTTGTCTCCCCTCACCGCGTGGCTACCCCCTCCCCGTGGCTAACAGCGGGGAACATTTCTGTTCAGCCGCAGGCAAACAGCTCAGCAGGAATGGGCTCCTCTGAATGTCCCCTGAAGAAAAGCACCCTATTTCAACCAGGAGACCATGAATGATATCTCACTCTCCTGAGGATAACACAGAGAGATAAAGAACGGATGTTGTTTGAACGCCAGCAAACATAGACGGCAATGCTTTGTTGTACAATGATTCCCGAGTACGTGCTACTGGCCTGGAGTGGTAAAGTGTCCTACCATGAAGGAGGCAATAAGGCTACCCTTCCCAGAAACCTTTTGCAAAGGCTTTGGGAGTAAATCCAGGAGAGCCGCGAATGCCAGGGCAAATTAATCCTTTCACATGCTTGCTTTTAAACCATGTATAGTATTTTAAAAGGTACACTCACCGGAGGTCCCTTTTCCGCCTGCCGGGTCCAGGAGGCAGCCTTGGGTGGGTTCGGGGGGTACTGGCTCCAGGTCCAGGGTGAGAAACAGTTCCTGGCTGCTGGGAAAACCGGTTTCTCCGCTTGCTTGCTGTGAGCTATCTACAACCTCATCGTCATCATCATCTTCTTTGTCCCCAAAACCTGTTGCCTCCATCTCCATTGAAGGAGTCAAACAACACGGCTAGGGTAGTGGTGGCTGAACACCCTAAAATGGCATGCAGCTCATCATAGAAGCGGCATGTTTGGGGCTCTGACCCGGTGCGGCCATTCGCCCCTCTGGTTTTCTGGTAGGCTTGCCTCAGCTCCTTAAATTTTACGTGGCACTGCTTCGGATCCCTGTTATGGCCTCTGTCCTTCATGCCCTGGGAGATTTTGACAAAGGTTTTGGCATTTTGAAAACTGGAACGGAGTTCTGATAGCACGGATTCCTCTCCCCATAGAGCGATCAGATCCCGTACCTCCCGTTCGGTCCATACTGGAGCTCTTTTGCAATTCTGGGACTCCACCATGGTCACCTCTGCTGATGAGCTCTCCACGGTCACCTGCAGCTTGCCACGCTGCCCAAACAGCAAATGAGATTCAAAAGTTCGCAGTTCTTTTCCTGTCTACCTGGCCAGTGCATCTGAGTTGAGAGTGCTGTCTGGAACGGTCACAATGGAGCACTCTGGGATAGCTCCCGGAGGCCAATACCGTCGAATTGTGTCCACAGTACCCCAAATTCGACCCGGCAAGGCCGATTTAAGTGCTAATCCACTTGTCAGGGGTGGAGTACGGAAATCGATTTTAAGAGCCCTTTAAGTCGAAATAAAAGGCTTCATCGTGTGGACGGGTGCAGGTTTACATCGATTTAACGCTGCTAAATTCGACCTAAAGTCCTAGTGTAGACCAGGGCTATGAGAGAGTAGAAGTAAAATACAAGCCCTGAGGCCCTATGGAATTCACTGAGCTGCTGTTTATGACTTTACAGTCACCTGTTGTCCATAGGATCTTTGTATCATACCCAACAAGAAATGTTATTGAAAAGTTGTACTGCATGCACATTTCAAAATGTTACTTAGGAGGCCTACTTTGATTTTTAAAAGTGCCTCTCCTACACTATGGATGAATGCATTCTTACATTATATTATTGGTACCGTCTGGCACATTCCTTTAAAAATAAGTGGATAACACATGCACATACAGTATATGTTTTTATATATGTATAAAAAGAGAGACCACCAAGACACACATGTAGTAAACATCCAAGTAATAGTACATATTTATTAATACTAACAATCCATAAACTCATCTTATTTTATTTCTATTACTCTCCCTATCCAATTCTCCCTGTTTTGACTTCACTGTCATGCCACATATTTGTTTAGGCCCCATCCTGCAAATACCTACACACGTGCTTAACTTTAAGCATGTAAATATCCTCACTGAAGTCAATGGCACTACACCCATGCTTAAAGTTAAACATTTGACTGTTTGCTGGATGGGAGCATAATGCTATAAGTTCTTCAAAGGAGGGACCTTGTCTTTTATATATTTGTAAAGCACCTACCGTGTTTCAGGGGCTATATAAATTATAAATAGTAACCAATGACTTATAACATCCCTTTTAAAAATGCATTCTTATTAGCTTTGAGTCTTAAAAAAGCAAGAGCATCAGAAATATTTTATTTATAGTTTCCATAGCTTAAAGCCAGCCAAAACAAAGGTTTGTTTTATTATTTTATAAAACCTGGGTTGAGAACTTGTAGGCCAAGCTCAGGCCCAGAACAATTATGAACAAAAACACGTCGATAAAAAAAAATATACATACATGATCATGGAACAGTAAGTCACAGGGTACATCCCACTTGCTTTTTGTTGCAGCACAATTCCCCTTTCCTCATCTCTATTGTCCATTAGGCCTCTGTCCTGCAAAACCTGAGTTTGTGGACCCTGTGCCCATGCAAAGCAATTGAGGGCTCCCATGGATGCAGGGGTTCCCCTGGCTGGATCCAATTTCAGGAACAGGGCCACTGATTGTAAATTCTTCAGTGCAGGGATATCGTTCTCTTGTTTATCTATAAAACATCCTATTATTGTTGGTGCTATCTAAGTAATAAAATAATGATAACATTTTATAACCCTACAAAACAGAGACTTCTAGGAAAATACTGCCTGATAGTTAACTACAATGGCCCCGAATGGGTACTGCTATAATACATTGTTAAAAGATTATAGTTTGTGTACCATGTAGCCATTTGGAACTTGAACTATGCTTGTAATACAGGGGAAATCGGGTAAGCCCAGTGTTTTTCAATAATTTAGTTCTAGTCTATGTTCATTTTGCCTCCAGTTCTACATGTCTGGCACTCAGAACAATTTTCAAATCTGCTTAAAATGATTACATCTTTTCAGTAAATATCTCTGTGATTGTTTCTTCTCCCGGCTGCATAGTCGCCTGCCTGCAATTTCTCAAAGAAAGCCAGGTTTTCATGTCCATTGGTCCCAGCATTCCTGCCAAAGCCCTGCAGAAATGAGAGCTGCTGCAGCTGCCAGGGTTTATTTACACACATTCCTGCCTCAAATTGAATTAATGAGCATAATTTAACTCAGACAATGTCCTGCCAGGCTCTTGTTTCTCTTTGCACCATTTGACATTTCTTTCTCTCTCTCAACTGCTCCTGTAGTCTTAAGGAGGAGTCTAAAGTGACTCTGGTGTAACACGTTGTAATTACAAATGCATTGCAGAGCCCACTTGAGTCACATAAAGTAAGTTCACGCAGCTCTGCTTAAGGCATGTTTTATGAAACATCTAGGAGTCCCTTAATGAATACCCACAGGGCTCACTAGAATTCACCTGCTCTATCTGATCCGTGTTTCTTGGTTTAATGATTAGCTTCCCATCAGACTAATCAATTAGATATAAAATATCAACTCCTGTCAACTTGGAAGGCAACCTGGTCCAGCACAACACACCTAACAAATATGCTTCTGGTGCGCTTGATAAATCCTCTCCATGTACATCTCTCAGTCCATTTCCAATCTCTAAACAAGCATTAGAAACCCTACATCCAGGATTCTGTGACTTAACTTTGCATGACCAACCCAAGTGGATTCAGCAAGGATTTGGTTCTATGCATAAGGTCTGTTTATTGCACTGAACAGACCAATGAGGAATTTCCTGCATGTGATGTCAAAGACAAAGTGCAAGACCATTTATCCGAATTCTTTACAATGAAATCAACAGATCTCCTGTGTATTATCACATTATATACCAGCTTGCTTGAAACCTTGGAACAAAGTCAGTGCGATTCTACCAAGGGAGGAAGGGAGAGGAAGAAATGAAAGAAATTGTACTTATAAAGAGCAGTGTACTAGCTGATGTCAACATTTCACAGACAATACTCATCATGGACGAGACTGCTTCAGTAACACCCTTAAACCTTAGATCCAGAAAGAAACAGATCACATGGCAGCTGAGCCCCCCAAGAAGAGAATGCCAAATGGGTGCAATCATGCTGAATCATGTAGAAGCTTTTCCTTTTCCCAAACCATATTAGCTAAGACCATTAAATATATTTCACAGAGATCTCCATGCAAACAAACACTGCGTTTAATGCACAAAAAACACTGTGGGGGCCTGAGTCTGCAACCCAAATTCACAACAAATATCACTTACCCACTCAAGTGGTCCCAATAAAGCCAATAGGACTGCTTGCATGAGAAATTGCTGCTCACCATAACTAGGGCGATATTCCCTGGGTTGCAGACTCTGGGCCACGTGAGCATATCTTCAGGACACTTTTGAAAGGCTCTGTTAGAAAACTTGGTTCCAGATGGAAATGAGAAGCAGTGTTTAAGCTGGACTACAGTGCACTTTTCCCACTTCAATGCACACAATGTATAATAGTGTTACCCCTTTTGAACTGAGTGGTTAGCCAAAATTTGGGGTCTTGCAGGTTGTTTCTGTTAGGAGGAGAAACTGATGAGAGAGTCACATATTTCTTTGATGCAATCCTGTTTATTTACATAAAGTTCTAGTTCCCTCAACACAGTAGGAACAAGGAACAGGAGACAGTTCCTTTATTCGCAGTTCCAAACCTCTTTCCAGGCAGCACTTTACCCAACAGCTCTGTCTTCTCAGCTTTTTCTCAGGGTCACACTACAAGTCCTTCACTGGCCACCCTTGGCTTTCTGCTGCCTTCTCTCTCTCTCTCTCTCTCTCTCTCTCACACACACACACACACAGCTGCAATCCAATCAGTCCCCAGCCCCTTATGTGTTATCATCAGACCCTGGGGAATACCGTTCAGACCGCATGGCTCACCTCCTACTCCAGCCTCGCATGTGGCCTGTGTTTTGGGTGGAGGCCCCTATTGTTCAGCTATCTATTCTAGAAAGCAGCTCAATTGTTGTTTTTACATTTATCCTGAATGAAGGGTAATTGTTCAGCCACCAGCTTCAATGAGCTTTCGCCCAACCTCCCTCCCCCGCATCATAACAATAGCACTTCTCCCAAGTAGAAGAGGAACACAGCTTGACAGAGCCATGCTTTAATTTTCTGTTATTTCACCAGCTATGACGTTGGTACATTTTTATCTATGTGGAGTTTTACTCAGTCACATTGAAAATCCATTACATATATATGGATTTTCAATGTGACTATATAAGATCAAATACAGCTGCCAGTATCTTAAAGAAATTCACCAGTGTTTCATCTAACATTTATATCACTATATGGTTAAAAAATCTGCCTTAAATTTGGACATATCTTTACTGAATGCAGCTTCTGTGCAAACAATGTTCCACATGGTTATTCCTCATGTTTCATTGAACTCATGTGTAATGCACAAACTGAAAAATATTTTTCTTAGTTCATCCCTTTATTACAAAACAATCTCAAACCACCAGAGCAATGATGTTTCCTTCTTGTAATAAAATGACATATGTTGGATACATCAGGCTGCTCCATTTTTATATACATCTCATCATAAAACAAACTAACAGCATCAACAAATGTATCGGCCACTAATGTTTATTTGTGCTATGCATTTAAGGGATTTTATTGTTTGTTTGTAAAAATGAATGCTTACTCACTCACTGGTAATGTATGTTTTTCCACTACAGCAAAATGGATGATGTATTTTTCAAGAGAAGCCCCTGCAAAGGTTACACTCACCTTTTGTACTACTAAGGGCTAGATTGTGGCTTTAAGCCACTGGCCACATTGGCTTCCTCTTTTCCAACAAATCAAACACAACCTTATTGTCCCTCTACACCCTGGCAGGCAAACTGCCAAATACCTATAATACACGGATTTGGAATGCGGACCTCCTTGAGCCCATCTACTGTACTCCATCCCCTCTTCCAACATTCCCATTCACTCTGCAGTCCAGCCACCAGATACAGGACAGAGAGTCATAGGTACCCCATGGACTATAGTAATATATAATACATAGCTCTTCTATAGTGCTTTTCATAAGTAGATCTCAAAGCACTTCACAAAGGGGATCCATATCATTATATTCCCATTTTACAGATGGGGAAACTGGCTGAGCTCGTAGTGCTGCCTACTAAGAGTACCCCAACATTTCCCTTTTTAAAGATCCTATTTTCAGTTGTTGGTAACTTTGCCAAACTTTAAAACGTTGGGCTGAGACTTTTTTTCCATGCCGGTGTCTGCGGTGGGCTGAATTTTTTTGGAATGTTTCAGCGAAAACAGTGCCATGGTTTCAGAAAGCACTGCTAGGGAAAAATACATTGTTTGACCACATCAAAAAAATTCTTGAGTCCTTTTCTTTGAAAAGGTCTAGTGCCTCCATGCTTTACAGAAGGGTCTTCAAATTTGGCACTGTGCTTTTTGCTGTCCCAATGAAGTTTCACCCAAATTTGGCCAACATATAACCCTCTGAAAAATCTCAGTTCACACATGCTCAGCAGAGACTTGGGAGTTTCTCAGCTAAATTCCCCAAAGATTCAGTGCTCACTGAGCATGCTCCAGCCCACAGCTGCAGAAGCCAAGCAGAACTTTCCCTTAAATTGCAGATCCTAACTGCTGCAGGATGGGGTGGGGCCAGGCACTGGAACAGAGAGCAGGGAGACTTTCTCCTGTGTGCTCTCAATGACCCCATTGCTGGCGCCCTGGCAGTGTGGAGAAGGGACACCTGAATTAAATGTAGAAAGGACAACTACTGGAGAGAGGGAGCCTGGGACTGGAGGCTGATGGGCCGGGGTGAGATACTAGGAACCTGGGGGAGGGAGAGACTTCAACTGGCTGGGCAAGGAGACTAGCACTGGAAGCTGTGCAGGGGTGGGGAAACAGGGTTGCCAACTTTGTAATATTTAAAAACTGGACACTCCAGTGGGAGTACTGAAACCTTTCCCGGCCCGCCTCTTGCCCCCGAGGCACCACCTCTGTCCAGCCTCTTCCCCTGACATCCCATCCCTTCCTCTAAGGTTCTGCCCCTTCCCCCAAGGCCCTGCCCCTCAGTCGCTCCTCTTCCCCCGTCACTTGCGGCTCTTCCCCTCCCCATCCCACTGACCAGGTCAGGAGGCACTCACCTACAGAGCCTGGGAGCTGAAGCCAACTGATGCAGGTAGTAGGCGGCCCTGGCTAAGTAGGGACTGATACAGATGATGACCCAGCACCTCCCCACCTCCCCCACCTGCAGTAACAGGACTTTGGGTGTTCTGTCTGGTCAGTAGATCAGGCACCTGGCCACCCTATGGGGAAAACAATGGCATCCTTCACTACACAACCCTGATCCATTCCAGAGCAGAATCATTCTGTGCACTGAATGAAGCAGGAGTCCTCTGGAATAAAATAGTAATTAAAGGCTGCATCATAATGCATGTGCACAAGGGAGCCAAATTAAGGTTGCACTGGGAACCTTAATTCTGACATTTCCTAACTCCTGAGTGCTTGACTTTGCAACTTTAATGTTCCTTTAACACAGCACATACTTTGGTCACAGTTCTACAGGATGTCTTGTACCCTCCAAATACATGTCATTCTGCACATGCAATATGACGAAAAGCTGGATGGGGATGTTATCATACAACAAAAGCCCACGGTTACAACCTAGGCTGAGCGCCTCCTTGTGGATGGTCTCCAGGCTGCTGTATTAGATCCAAAGCTTGGATCCCATGTGCTTTTGCTTTTAAGCCTATTGAGTGGGAGCCTCGTTCAGATGCTATGTCTAAGTCAGGCTTTTCAGGCATACTCTCAGGGCACAGACTCCAGTGCTGGTACCTCCTTCTTGGGATGTTGAACCCTGCAATCCAGGTAGGCCCCCGGCCCTAAGATCAGTGCTGACCCCCCCAAATCTCCCAAGTAGCTTAAGTACACCCTCTCTAGAGCACCACCTGCATGGGCACTCCAGTTTACAGATTAACCCTTTGTGGACTTTGTGACAATTAAAGCAAGTAAAACAGACTTTGCAAAGGCATTTCTAAGCCACATGCTTTACTCAGACCACTCACAATAGCTATACAGATCTATTCAGAAAATAACTAATATCTGCATGCACAGCCCTCCCTCGGTTTCCTCACCCCTTCTGACAACGCTGTGGGTCTTCAACAGTGTCCATCAGAGAGTCCAGCATCCTTATGCACCCTCTCTCTTCGTGCCCAGCCTTCTCTTCTGGTTCTGGTCTGTCCTGCCCTTGCTAGAGTCAGTCTCCTTCAACAGCAGAGTCTAACACTGTCTCTTCCTGACCTTCCCCTGAGGTTTTTGCCATTCTCCAGTCCTCTAGGGGCTGCACCCTCCAGTCCTCTGTGTTCCTTACAGAGGATAAAAGTCATTAACAAGTCAATAGTATTTGGCCAGTAGTCTCCATTTTCCTGTCAGGGTCCTGGCTCTGTCCTAAGTTGGACATGGATGTGCTCCCCTTGGACAGGGACAAAACAACAAGTCTTGACACCTGTATTGTTTGTTAAGTATCAATGACTGGGCTATCTAAACCACTGTCTGCCTTCCTGCAGCTGTATCCAACCCCCGACCCCAAGTTAACTCTTTGTACCCCTGTAACAGAGATCATGAAGTAATCAATAGAAAGAGTACACAATATATTCGTAAAAAATGATACAGATATCACCCACGTTCTTTACAACCACATTGTTATCATGTGTGTGCACAACATGGCAAACTGAAGGTTGTTTCAAGTGAGGAATGGTGGGGTATTGAAATGGAGAGTCAGTGAGGGGAAAAAAGACAGAGATGAAGTTGGTATTGGGAATTTAAAAGTGAATTTTCTGACTTTTGAGGGTTCAGTTCATTTGAGCTGTAACGCTCTATTAATGTTACACATTAAAGATCAATGTGTTCTCAGTCTGAACTCTAGCTAAAGCTTTTGTCTGGGGCCCCAGTGATGTTTTACCCTTTTGTCTTTCTTGTATGGTGGGCAGCTGAAATGGGTGCACTTTATAAAGGTTTTAGATTTGGAAGAAAGCCCCCAAAACTCATGTATCTTATTGAAACTTTATTAGACGTCTCTCAGAACTGTTTTTGCCATCCCTACCTTGCACCTCCTAAGGAGCTCTTTTCCCTCGAGGCTTTTTTAAGCTAAAAATAATTAATAACTTTTTTTAACGTTTTAGAGATTGTGTCCCTTGGCCCCTTATCCTCAGTCTGGTCTCCTGTTCTTGAAATAACAACTCAGACTCCTCTGATCAATAGGTTGAAAGTTATCTGGTATCAGTAATGTCTATTTTAGATGTTTGCAGACTCCTATGTTAAAGTTCTAACACTCAGTGAATTGGAGGAAGTATTCTATAACTTTCCATAGCAATAGTATGCCCGATGAACTATTGTTCATATCGCTCACCAGTGTTTCAAGAAAAACAGCATAACCAAACTACTATAAATCACAACTCTAGCCCTCTCTGTATTGACACTGCAATGGGCTACAGTGAGAGGCAACTTTCCCCCAGTCATACAGCAGGAAAAAGGGACAAAATAGAAACACTTTTCAGTTCTCAATGGACAAGTGCCCACATCCACCAATTATCCATGGCTCTAGATGGAAGGGGGCATCGTACAGGAAAGAAAAGGGTTGAGAAGCATGCTTAGATCTTGACTCATCAGGGATGCTCATGTTTGTTTGTACAGTATCTAGCACAATGGTGCCACTATCCTGATTGGGTTTTCTTGGCATTGCTGGAATATAAATATCAAAACCAACAAAAATAGTCAAGCATATCTGGGCATCTTACACTCACAGGCCAACTACACAAATACTGACCTCACACATGTGTGTAGACATGCTGTGCATACCCTGAGCTTAGGTTGTTCAGTGCACGGCATATTAAGATTACCTCCGTTCCCAACATACCCATCCTTATGGGGAAGATGGGAGGCATGAGACAAGCATCATCACCACAGCCAACTGGGTTAATCAGGAATCAGTGGAGGGACAGATGGGGCTGGCTGACCTACAGCACCATGTGGGATACTCAGGAGGGCTTGCTCTGCTGCCAAGCTTGCTGCTTCTGAAGCCCTTGCACCCATCTTAATGTCAGCCCATTATTATGGAGATTATTTCCACTCTTTGGGGCTTTGGGGTCAAATTTTGTCCTTCAAGTGCAGATTTTTAAAAGTAAAAAATATCATAATAAAGGGAATAAAAGCATGCTTTGAAATTAATTTGGAAAGATATTTTCCATCTAAAATGACTGGAGCTGCCTGCCCACAGAGATCCAAAACATAACATCAGGGAAGGAATGATTAAGCATGGTGAAAAGACAAGAAATCAGAAAAACAAATTTAATAAATTTAATAAATAAATAACCCCTCCCCCAACAAAACCGTAACACACTGTTCCCTCTCTCTCTCAGCTCCCAAGCAAAGGAATGAATAAGAAACGGCACCTAAACAAAAAATCAGCAGTATCTCCTAACTATTAACCAGGATGGGCAGGGATGGTGTCCCTAGCCTCTGTTTGCTAGAAGCTGGGAATGGGCGATGGGATGGATTACTTGGTGATTACCTGTTCTGTTCATTCCCTCTGGGGCACTTGACCTTGGTCACTGTCGGAAGACAGGATACTGGGCTAGATGGACCTTTGGTCTGACCCAGTATGGACGCTCTTATGTTCTAACTACCCTCTCCTGTTCAGCCACAATACTGCACAGTCATAATCATAGGAGGACTCAAGTGTGACCCGGAAGAACCATTTAAATGCTGATTGCAAAAGTCACAGCTGCCCTATTGTGTAATGCCCAGCCTCAGCTGTAAAAGTGTTTCCGGTTTCCAGAGTGGCCACAACCTTCCTGCTCTGGACCCCAGATGAACCTTTGTGATTTGCCCAACACCATCTCACCCTCTAAAATCATGGAACTATCACGACGTTTGCCCCCATCACACCGATTACTCTGTTACACCCCTTTTCCCTACCCTTTGTCTGTTTAGACAGGAACCTCTTCTGGGTAGGGATCATCTACTACTGTATGTTTGTGCAGTGCCTGATGGGCCTGGTTCTCGGATACTTCACAAGCACCATCATAATAAACATAATATTGATGACGCTGTTATGGCAAATCAGTGGCAGTGCCAGGAACAGAATCTAAATCTTTTCCGACTGTTGATCCTCTACTGGGATGGTTCTCAACCTGGGGTCCATGGACCCCTGGGGGTCTGCAGATTATGTCTAAGGGTTCCGCAAAAGGTTGTCATTACCATAGTGGTTTTCAACCTGTGGTGTGCGGATTTCCAAAGGGGTCCACACCTCCATTCAAAATTTTTTAGGTGTCCACAAATGAAAAAAGGTTGAAAACCACTGCTCTAGTGCAGTCTTCTCACAACTAGCCAACAGCGGCTACCGTTTATTTGTTTAGAATCCTCCTTACAAGTAGATTGATGAAAATAGATCATAATGGCTCCTCAGGAGAAATTCTAAGAAACTGAAAAGTGGCAAATTCAACACTGATAAAAGAACATACTTTTTTACACAATGCACAATTTTTCACAAACCACACATTAACCCATGGAATTTATTACCACAAGAGGTCATTGAGCTTAGCAATATTCATAAAAAAATGGACAGCTGATACCTAGTGTTATACTATTAAATAGTAAACAAACAAACAAACAGACAAGAGTTTTGGAAAGGCTGTTTAAATCCTCATGCTTCAGGGCATAAACCATCCACTAATAATTGGGGGGTTAGGTGGAAATTTCCCTGGGGACAAGTTATTACTGAACTACCAACTGCAGGGGTGTTTGCATTCTCTTCTGAAGCACTTGGATCTGGTCACTCTCTGACACAGGATACTAGATACTGGACCATTGCTGGGCAATTCTTGTGTTCCTAGATTCCTTTCCTATCACTATAGCTCAAAATGCTGACAGTTTTTCATTGAATCATAGGACTGGAAGGGACCTTGAGAGGTCATCTAGTCCAATCCCCTGCACTCATGGCAGGACTAAGTATTATATAGACCGTCCCTGACAGGTGTTTTTTTGTCTATCCTGCTCTTAAAAATCTTCAGTGATGGAGAATCCCAAACTCCCTGGCAATTTATTCCAGTGCTTAACCACTCTGACAGGAATTTTTTCCTAATGTCCAACCTAAACCACCCTTGCTGCAATTTAAGCCCATTGCTTCTTGTCCTATCCTTAGAGGTTAAGGAGAACAATTCTTCTCCCTCCTCCTTGTAACAACCTTTAATGTACTTGAAAACTGGAATCAAATCTCCTCTCAGTCTTCTTTTCTACAGACTAAACAAACCCAATTTTTTTCAATCTTCCCTCATAGGTCATTTTTTCTAGGCCTTTAATCACTTTTGTTGCTCTTCTCCAATTTGTCCACATCTTTCTGAAATGTTGCACCCAGAACTGGATACAATACTCAGTTGAAGCCTAATCAGCGCGGAGTAGAGTGGAAGAATTACTTCTCATGTCTTGCTTACAATACTCCTGCATATACATCCCAGAATGATGTTTGCTTTTTTTGCAACAGCTTTACACTGTTCACTCATATTTAGCTTGTGATTTACTATGATCCCCAGATCTCTTTCAGTAGTACTCCTTCCTAGGAAGTCATTTCCCATTTTGTATGTGTGCAACTGATTGTTCCCTCCTAAGTGGAGTACTTTGCATTTATCCTTATTGAATTTCATCTTATTTACTTCAGACCATTTCTCTGGTCCAGTTGGTCCAGATCATTTTGATCTTATCCTCTAAAGCACTTCCAACCCCTCCTAGCTTCGTATTGTCCACAAACTTTGAAGTGTACTCTCTATGCCATTATCTAAATCATTGATGAAGATATTGAACAAAACCGGACCCTGGACCGATCCCTGCAGGACCCCACTCGTTATGCTCTTTCAGCTTGACTGTGAACCATTAACTATTCTCTGGGAACGGTTTTCCAACCAGTTACATACCCATCTTATAGTAGTTCTATCGAGGTTGTATTTCCCTAATTTGCTTATTAGGAGGTTATGTGAGACAGTATCTAAAGCTTTACTAAAGTCAAGATATACCACATCTGTCACTTCCCTGCTATCCACAAAGCTTGTTACCCTGTCAAAGAAAGCTATTAGGATGGTTTGACTCAATTTGTTCTTGACAAATCCATGCAGACTGTTACTTATCACCTTATTATCTTCTAGGTGTTTGCAAATTAATTACTTAATTATTTGCTTCATTATCTTTCTGGGTACTGAAGTTAAACTGATTGGTCTGTAATTCCCCAGGGTTGTCCTTATTTCCCTTTTTATAGATTGGCACTATATTTGCCCTCTTCCAGTCCTCTGGAATCTCTCCCATCTTCTATGACTTTTTGAAGATAATCGCTAATGGCGCAGATATCTCCTCAGTCAGCTCCTTGAGTATTCTAGGATGTATTTCTAATGTCAATGCACATTGTCTTCAGTACAGTACAATACAGTAGCTACTTCTCTAAGTTTAAAAAGTCAGTTGGTTTTAATTAAGAAAACACTTAATAGGACACCTTCAAACCAACTCTGCAAAAACATGCAAAAAGCTTTGCTGCCCACAAAGAGAAACTTCTAAATACAAGAACAAATGATTTGGAGAAATCTATAAAGGACCTTAAGCAACCTCATATTCCAAACTGTGAATAATAATATGATTTCTGAGCATATCCCATTACCATAGGACTATAATTTATGTCTGAAGGGAAAGGGCTGGTTTCTCTGTTTTCATGAACAGAACTATATACTATTTCCAAGGCAACAAATCTGGATATTCTGCCAATTATCTATAGGTGTAAAGGACCTTTACATATGCTGCTTTTCAAATTAAGTTACAGGTATCTGGTTTCTAACTATAATTTGACAAAACAGTGTGGACAGGGGCCAGTCCATATTGGAACAATGTTACAAACCATGGTTAAAGCCCCATGCACACTGCCTGCCAGACTCTGTTAGAAATTGATTTACCTGCAATCAAGTTACATTTTGTTAATTGCCTGTATGTATAATATGCTAATCCTGTAGCTAGAGTTCTTACAAATGAGATACAAAGTCCCAAAGTAAGGATACTCAATCAAGGAAGCTCCTTTTCTTCCATATAATTTTTCATAGTTGCAATTAGCCATTTCCATCAAATATTCTAATGACCTTAAAAACATCAAAATAGGAGAAAGACTCTCTATATTCCTTGCATACTAGAAACTTATTGATTTACATAATTGGTCTGAAATCTTTCCTTCATGATCATTTTCTAAGGTCCCTCTTTGTCATGATACCAACATTTGCAACCTTACATTTATCAAAAAATAAAAATAAAAAAAAAACACCCCAAAACCCAAAAACCTTCTAACTTGGTGAACTTTTTCAAAAATTTTATTTTTAAGAAAAGTTGCTCCTAGTTGATCAAGTGAACCACATTTTCAGAAAGTGGCCTTTGATTTTGCATTTGAAAAACTGAGCAAGGAAAATTTGCACAAGCAAAATTCAAAGTTAGGTTAAGACTGGCTTAATATTTGGCAGTATATTGCCAATTCTGAATCCAAGGTGATTTTTTTATAGGCAAGGTTTAAACCTGTGAAAACGAGTTCATATGGGAAAAGCTGACACAACCTTAGGTACAGCTGCATGAATGTAACAGCTTTAAGATCTCCACAGGGATTAAAATCATATGAGCAACAAATTTATTATACAACTTTAAGATATTCCCAGGAGAGATTTGCTGATAAGTTGCCAGTAGGCAGAGAGGTGTTCTTGTTTATAGGAAGCCTCTTCATAGTGTGCATGTTTATTCAGATAATTTTACATTCACAATATGCCCTTTAAAAATATATTGCCATTTCATTTTATTCATCTATATTTTTTTTGTTTTTGGCACATCCTCCAGCATGACAACATCAGAGACCTACAATGGCAGATTTGCTTATGAAAGTCACTCATGGATCACAAAAATAACTAAACCATTTCCTAAACAGATGTGTAAAAGAGGTATGCATACTTCATTACCCTACTTTAATTTATCTGCTCAAAGCACAGGCCAAAGCTCCAGAAAAAGAAGAAGTTCCAAAACCACATTAAGTGCAGAGGAGACCCTTACACATAATTATAAAAACAAACAAGATCAGAAGGCATGAGGACTTCAATCTGCAGGCAGAAGTCTGATTTCTGACTAACATCTGAATGAAGAGTTTCCACAGACTGAAACACTGACACCACAATGTAATGTGTGAGTGATTGTAGACAAACAAACTACAGTCAGAACAGCCAATTTTCTAACCAGCACCAAACTCCGTGGAAATGAGATGCCAAAAGAACAACAGAAAACTCTGGAAAAAATTTTAAACTGAGAAGACGAAAGCAAAAAGACCCATGAAAATAGGAAAATATAATCTGAGCTGTAGATATTGTCAACAGTTGTGTAAAAAATGAAAAGAGTAGTAATGTGAAGCCTGTTTAACACGACCATGGAAATATTGCAGATTATGCTGCACTGAAAACAGGGCTGCTCTTTTGTGCAGGTTCCTCTTTTCACACTCCGTAACATAAATACAGACTCCCTCAAGTAGCCATGAGGTATACTTGGACTAGATTTTAGCCAGATGACTGGTCACAGGACCAATGGGTTCTTCTAAAACTTTACAGTCCTGGCCAGCCAAACCATTTTGGGGGGGACAAAAGTTAAGAGGACTGACGAAAGAGCTGGGGGTAGGTACATCATGCTCAGAGAACATGAACAGGAAAGGCAAAGAAACTTCCTGGGGCCCTGGGCCAGAGCAAGTGGGGGACCCCTCCCTACTCCTCCTGCCTGTGGCCCCGCCTCATTCCACACCCTTTGCCTGCGGCCCCGTCCACAGCCTCACCTCTTTCTGCCCTTCCCCAGGGCCCACCTCTGTTCCAACCAGGGTCTGCCCTTATTTTGCCCCCCCTGCAACCCTTTTTGCTCCTTTCTGCCCCCCCACTGTGTCCCCAAGACCAGAGAAGCTCTGTCCCCCAGCCACGGCCCTGGGGCACAGTGGGGAGCAAGAGCTCCTTCAGTTCCAGGGCCACAGAGGGAGTCCGGGTGCTGGGGTTTCCCCCGACCCGTCTGCCTGGCACTTCTGCTGGAGAGTGGGGTTGGGGGCTTCCGCTGCTGCCCCACGGCTTCCGCTAGGGAGGGAGTCAGGGGGCACTAGGGGCAGGGTCTTCTCCCATCCCACGGCTTCTGCCAGAGTCAGGGGCCATTGTGGGGGGGGGGGAGGGAGGTTCCCCCACGCCACAGATTCTGCTGGGGATGGGGTCAGGGGATGCTGTGGCAGCGGGGAGGGTGCTTTCCCAATCCCAGAGCTTCTGCCGGGGATGGGGTTGGGGGCCGCTGGGGCTTCCCCCGCTTTGCCCGCCCACCTGGTGCTGCTGCTGGAGAGTGGGGTCAGGGTTTCCTGCCCGGCGGCTGGGTCTCTGGCCTTCCACTCCCCAATGGCGGATTTTTTCTGGGGCCCCCCAGTTGGCTGGAATCCCTGGGCATGGGCCCCGTTGGTCCAGTGGTTAATCTGCCACTGCCTAGAAAGCCAGGAAGCTGGCAACAGACAGGGGCTGCTGCTGGAAAAGGGTAGTCACTCCCTGGGAAGAGGGTTTGGAGCTGGTACCCCTTAGAGGAGGGGGGTGAAGGTATCAGAAGAGTAGGAAGCAGTCCAGGGAAGGAGCAGTGAGGCTGGAAGAGTAAAGCCCAGAACTGCTGGGCTGAGGTTCTATGGACAGAACCCAGAGAAGAGGGCGGGCACCGGTCCTCCTACCAGCCACTGAGGGAGTGGAACCTGAGGCAGTGAACAGGAAGACTGTCTGGAAGGGGGAAATGCTAAGTGACCTGGCCAGAGGACTGAGTCATAAAGAGGAGGCTGCAGTTCCTGGACTGAGGTGGGGCTACAGATTAGAGAGACAGACCGAGTGATGACATGCAACTGTGGGAAGGGGTGTTGACCTGATGAGCTAATCCCCAGAATGGCCAGGAGAAGGTGCCAGACCAGCGGTGAGTGGCGCACCCTGTGTCAGACACTATCTTTAAACTCTTTCTGAAAGCACTACATATGAGCCAAGAAGCTAACTGATAGACATTTTTGACGTAGGACTGTACTCAACTCAGCCCAAGAAGTGTCCCACTGAAAGCAAAGTAGACAGCACCAGGAAAGAGAAATAAAGCTTCCCATTGGCTATAAGAGCTAGAAATCATCTCTCAAAATTCACGCATAAAGTTCACTGGACTGGCCCTGATCGTGTGCTGTTTCCATTAACCAAATGTAGGGCTGATGGTTACAAAAAGATATTTTGGTTAAGAGATCAGTGATTCTCATCTTGACAAAAGAAAAGATAAGAAGAAACTAAGAAGAGGCAAGAGAAGTATTAGAAGCTAGAAGCAGATTTACGCACAAAAAACTTGAAGGTACAGTGCCAACTCTGGCTCTTCCAACCATTGGGAGGGCAAAAAGCCTCAAATGTGGAAGACATTAGTAATGCTGATCTGTAATCAAAATATTGTGGTCAAAACAATACTTAAATCATAGGTCTGGAACATGACTGCATACAACATGTCACCCAGCAAAAAACCCAAAACAAAACCTCACCACCACTAAATGCCGAACACATCAGACTAACCACAGCACAGGAATTTTTTATTTTATTTTATTTTATTAAAGAAAAAACAAGACTAAAAATGGACAATGAAGTTTATGTATGACACAAATCACCTTTGAGCCTTTGGAAGAAAATTAATGAGGCAAAGACCAACATAAGATGCTTATATAGAGAGGGGGAAAGACAGGAACTGTTAAATTGGAAGAGATCAGTGGTATCCTGTCTCTACCAATGGCTAATTCCAGATGCTCCAGAGCAAAGCATAAACCTTCCATAAAGCACATAACAATACATTATAACAACCTGGGAAGAGAGGGTAGGGGGGAATCTTCTTGAGCCCGGCTGGTATTCAGATTAAGACTCGAGGCTCAATATATTTTTATTTTAGTGAGTGCAACCACATATGTTATTCTTATTTACATAGGGCCAAAGCCTCCCTTGACTTTATGTCTGGCACTCAATGAGGAGAGAAGGACAAAAACTGTCTCACAATCCCCCCACCCCAGAAACCCCATTTATGTGGCCCAGGTAAGGGACAGGCAGAATTGTAGCCCATCCCTATTCCTTTTACAGTATAATGCACCCCAAAAGGGACAGGAAATAGGCAAGGCTATGGCCCTGCACCCTGATGTGGCCGGCTGGCCACACAGAGCTGGCTGGCCACACAGAGGGTAATTAGCTGCAGCTCAAAAAGGAGTTTAGTAGAAGACAAGCAGCCTCTCCCTGGGGCAGCAGTAACAGACATTTCCTAATGGCACCATCTCGTCCATATTATGTACATTATAAGTACATATTTATATATTGATGTACAAAGCTACTGGTTTCAATAATATCTTGAGGCAATGAATTCCACATACTAACAGGGAGAAGGGATCAGACTGGTGCCCAGTGTGTGCAGTATTCTCTCTTTGCAGAAATTTTCATTCAAAACAGAGCTAGTCCAAACTGGCACATGTGCACAACTCAGACCATGAAGAGGCAAGGATTGTAGATCCCTTTCTTTCCTCAATACTACCTCCTGTGCAAAAAGCAAACAAACAAAACACCCAAAGAGGCTCAAGAAAACAAGGGGACTAGGCTGAGGACACCCGTGCCATATACAATTTTAAAGCCTTCTGGAGGTGTAGACTTCAACTCCTATTTCTAGTACTGTTTAGGGAATGAATGCATGGGTTTAAAAAAGCTACCACCAAAAAGCTACCAAAGATTTTCTACTTAATTTCCAAAGTGTCAAATCTCTTTTATTATTGTAAAATTTCCATTAAGTTCCACTGGGATTTTATCACTGCTTTGTCTTATTAGCACTATGTTTCATTTATTGTATTATGAAATGCATTAAGTAAAACAAAATAAATATGTTGTCTCTGACAGTAGAGAATAACTCTTTAATTCAGTAGTTACTTCTCTTTGCCCTAAAGGAAAAACCTGCATTTTTTCCCCATGTGAGAATGCTCCAAACATAATGTACAAGAGAAAGAAATACTTATTCAATAGTTTAATAAACCCCAGCAGAAACAATACATCTTTTCAGATGCTTAAATATCTGAGACTCTCCATGCAGACATTTGGTGAATAAATGGAATAAAATGCTTTGCATGTCATATTTTTGACTCATGATGGGATGTACTGGTTGTTATAGACATTAACTAAGCATTATAGTCAAAAGGAACTAGGTTGCTTTTAAGTGCTATAGCATTTTGTGTAGTAGAAGTGTTTAATACATGTTGAAAATTAATTTACTTAAACAATTAGAAACACTAATGAAAGAGAGATTTTAAAACAAACCGTAAACTCTTCACTGTCCCACTTTGCTTTTAAACACATCTTGATTACTTACAATTGCAAAAAGGAAAAGAGATGGAACAAAGGAATATTTAAATAGCCTGGAAGAAGAGAAGCAATTCATTTTACAGACTGTAGCCTAGTATGGTGCCTGCTCATTTGACCATGGTTTGATATTGTGCAGCAAATTACTTCTTGAGAGCCTCTGTGCGAGTTAATTCAAGTTCTACAGAAGCTTCCTCCATCTTAGGGATCTTCCATCATTTTCAAGAGGTAAAAAACCTCTCTTTTTTCACCTCTCCTCCCCTCAAAGCATACAAACTAGGGAGCAAAAATATAACACTACAACACAGTGGTAGGGTTTAAACTAATTTTTATGTTGAAAACATATATTATATTACATATGACTCCCTGGTCCCCAAAGGCTCTTGTACTTTTCCTAAGATGATGAACAACTCCATAATGGCTTCGATAGTGATTACTGATCCAGGAACAGCTATACAAGTATTGGACTACATTAATGATCTCACTCAATCACTCAGAATGTAAATGTTGTGCTCTCCACAAGAATAAGGATTGTTTTACCCTCAGCAAGATATTAATGTCATATCTCAAGACATCGTTTGTTCTGGAAAACCAAAGAGTATAAAATAACATGGCTTAAGTAGAAAAACATTTTCTAGAAAGTATTCAAGCAAAAATAAAATGCTATTTAACATCAGTTACTTTGCTCTGGGACCTGGGGGTTACATTGTGGTTAACATCCACTCCAGTCATGGTGCTTTTTTTTGGAGGGGGGGGGGTATTGCAATAAAAAAAAGTTCTAAAAACCACTGCATTCTGGAACTGAACTCTATAGTCTGAGCCTTCTAATATGTGGGACTAGTTTACCTTGACACTTGTGCATTAAAAATGCTGACACATTAATAGCAACATTAAGAGTCTGCTGTTATAGATTGCAAAACCGACTCATGGCTAAGTATGAGACCTAATCAAGTTTCAGCCTAATTTATGGAAATGTGAATTAGAGTTGCTGATGCAAATGTGCACTGTGAAACACACTGAGGACATTATGAAATACTATCAAAGGAATTTGGTGTTTGTCTCTGTCAGTCATATGACGGCTGATCCCCATCCTGTCAGCTGTCATTCTCTCTCCTTGCTTTAGAAAGCTGTCCATGATAATCTACTAAAATCTCCATTATCCTCTGCATTGTACCACAATCTAATGAAATATTTATTAGACCTGAACCATGCTGAAGCAGAATGATGCCAGAATTACTACATCATAGGCTTCAATTCCCACCGTCTCTCACAGACGAAAGGATGCCAACAACTATATGAAATTATGTGATAAGTAACCTTCCAAATCATTAATTAAGTTCATGGGTGCTTTGCGTTTCTGATTTTCTGATGTGCAAAGATGACATTGTATAAAAATTAATTTGCTTAGGTCCACTATTCTAACCATTCTCATTTTGCCTTTTCCTCTTCTCTATAAACAAAGGCATCTTTAAAGGTAACTCCAAACTTGCTGTAAGAGCATCTTTTCCAGTAACTTACTCTGACGGCATTGGAGTTTGCTTGGAGTAGTATTTTATGGTATATTTGCTATCCCCTCATTTCCGAGGAGTCTCCTATTCTAAATACGCTCACTGAAGGAGTTTTGACAGGCTCATTATTCTCTCTGTTCACCATAGGTTGAAATTATGACAGGGTGAATTTCACCACCTGCAACTGACAATGAAGGAACAAATCCAGAACTCCACTAACATTGTCTGGGGACCTATAACATATAAGCTTCCCTTCTATTTCTGACCATCCCATAAGTTGTTTTCAAGTACATACTCTGTTTTCTTTTAACAAGTTAGGGGAAAGGAATAGTAGAAAACTGAGTATATGAACAGAGGAAATACACAACCCAAAGTTTTTAAAATATCAAATTTTTGTCTGGCATTTTGTCAAACCTTTGTTACCAAGAAAATCTCCCAAAGCCATTATTAATGAAGAGCTTAGGTCCATTCCCACCCAAATCAACTGGAAAACTCCAGAGACTATCTACAGCACATACAGTGACTTACATTGTGAATAGCTTTGAGAACCAAGCTCACTGGTTTTAATTACTGTTGTAAAACTTTAACACTTGCAGGGTGCAGGGATGTTTTAACTAAAGCTTAGGTGCACTCACTGAAGGCATTTCCTTTACAGGCATCATCCTGTTGCTGTATGAGCACTGCAGGTAATATTACTTTCCCCAGGCACTGAAGACAAAAGACTGCAGTTAGAAAGCACACTCACCAATCTTTCCCATATCCAAGCATGAAAACTAACCTGTCCAAGCATGTCTGGTGCAATGGGAATGGTGGGCCAGATGGCAGAGTAGACTCCGAAGAACACCAACCAGAGCAGCATGCTTCCCCAAACGGCCAGGTGGCTAAACTGTAGAGGTGACAAAAGAGAACACAGTACAGCTCTCTTTCCACTTAATAATGCCCACATTATTATTTTTCTCCTAGGAGTCTTTTTCTGTCCAGATCTCTGTCAGTCTCAACTTACAGCTGTCTACTGTACTTGGTTTTAGGCCAGTGGCACAGACTGGTTTAAACAGCACAGAACAGCTCCCCTCTTTAATCTTTTCTCCACGACACAGACAGACAGCCTTTTCAGCTAGTCTATCTTACTTGTAGCTTCAGAAACTCATCAGATTTTCCTCAGAACTCTGAGGTGCCCTCTGACTCCTGGTTCCCATTTTACTTATACTGAGTTATGTGATGCATCAACGTGGATGTTTTCAAAGGTATGAGTTAGAATTACACCCACAAAAGTCCTATTATGCCATTGCATGTCTGCATATAAGCCACATGCACCACTAACATAGCCATTACTGGAAGAATCAAATAGTATGTTATACACAATGACTACAAGAATAATCACTATTATGTACTGACTATTTTTTAAATATGTGCTAGGTGATTTATGGATATGCAAGACAATCCTTGCCCTGAAGAGTCAACAGTCTACACAACTAAACAGAATGGATGAGGGAAAAGGATGCCATAATACCAAAGTGACCAAGGAGATGTGCTGCAGAAGTTGAATACAAACAGTGTGACGTCATAAATGACTGTATACTGTACGTATACACTATTGACAAAGGAGGGTTTACAGACTTACGATGGAAAGCTGAGTTTACCTTTAATACTGAAGACATGAAAGCTATTTTATTTGGGCTCACACACACAGTGTTACTGTATTTCAAAAAAAGGAGAGAGTGTTGTTATCTAGCAGATAGAGCAGGGGGACTATAAGCCAGGACATGAAGATTCTGCTCCTGAAACTGACACTGATTTTTCTAGGTGACAAATCACCTCAATTTCCAGTGCTGCAATTTACTCATCTGTCAAACAAGTAAAATAGTACCTGCTTTGCATGGGTACGGTAAGGGAAGCAGTGGGGGCAAAAGACATATCTGGCTTCAAGACTAAGCTTGATAAGTTTATGGAAGGGATGATATGATGTCATAGCCTAATTTTGGCAATTAATTGATCTTTGACTATTAGTGGTAGATAGGCCTAATGGCCTGTGATGGGATGTTAGATGGGGTGAGATCTGAGTTACTACAGAGAATTCTTTCCTGAGTGTCTGGCTGGTGAGTCTTGCCCACATGCTCAGGGTTTAGCTAATCGCCATATTTGGGGTCGGGAATGAATTTTCCTCCGGGGCAGATTGGCAGAGGCCCTGAGGGTTTTTTGCCTTCCTCTGCAGCATGGGGCACGGGTCACTTGCTGGAGGATTCTCTCCACCTTGAAGTCTTGAAACCATGAGTTGAGGACTTCAATAGCTCAGACATAGGTCAGGGGTTTGTTACAGGAGTGGGTGGGTGAGATTCTGTGGCCTGCATTGTGCAGGAGGTCAGACTAGATGATCATAATGGTCCCTTCTGACCTTAAAGTCTATAAGGCTTAATTAATGCTAGTAAAGTGCTTTGAGATCCTGGATGAAAAAGGCACGACAGATGCTGTGTATAGTTCTTAATAATAAATACATATTTTAAATGCTGATCACAGACATATATTGAACTTCCTGATTATGTGTTAAGAGAATCTTACTAATCCACGTTCTGAGATGTGAATGCTGATGACCTTTCTGGAGTAAAATATGATGGACCATCAGGGCATTTAACAAGGTCCTATTTTGCAATTTGCATTCTCATGCATATGTATTTTGACAGCTTGTAGGTGGTCAAAAAAAAATAAAAAAACAAGTAAAAATATTTAGAATACATACTGGACCAGAATTTTTAAACAAATAATTTTAATAGTATTTATATTACATTAACATTACATATTTAATAGCATTTACATAGCTAAGTGTGTTAAAGTTGCTTTATAAAATGAACTTATTAATCTTCAAAACAGCCTGATGGGGTGATTTGGAAATATTAGTGCCTTAATTTTATAGATGACAAAATGTGAGGCAGAAAGCCGAAATGATTTATTTGCTTAGAGCATACTGTCTCCTGAAGAGGCAGCTTCTAAAAAACCAACCCATTTTATTTACTATTTTAAAAGTTTTTCTTACAGTTTTTAATGTTTATTTCATTTTAAATAAATGTAAATAATACAGGGGCAGCTTGTTTCTGTTGGAGCTGTGAGGAACCTGCCAACAGCTCACTATGGGCTCAATCTCACAAGATGTTAGTGTCATCATCTCCCACTGACTTTAGTTCTGATTGAGATAAGCACTTAAAACACATGCTTAGGTCCTTTCCTAAATAGGGATGGACTTAAGCACATACTTAAGTGCTCTCCTGAATCAGACACTTCCATAGTAGCTGAGGGCACTGAACATTTCCCAGCATTCGGCTCTTGTGGTGCTGCTGCAGGAATTCATATTTAAAGAAAAAATAGAATTATATGAGAAAAATACCCTTCAAAAAGTCATATTTTCAGAGCAGATTACTGCTCCCTCTGAGCTGCAGCAATTTCAAGCAATAAGCCAGCAGACTCAGCACTGTTCAGATTGAAGCTTCTGCTACAAGTTGCTAGAGTCACTAAGATTAGCAGAGACAAAAATAAGCAGAGGAAGATCTATAAGGACTTTTTTTTTGCTTTTTAATAGGTGTATTTATGTAGAATGAGGATGAAAGAGCATCTTCCTCTCCCCTTGCTCCAACCACATTGCCCCTCTCTGCAAACCCTTCACTAGATGCTTCTCTAATTCTACAACAGCTTTAAGCTCTTCAGCCTCACTTTCACCATGCTGTGATGCTGCCCCTACTTACATCTCTTCTCTCACGTCCTCCCCATCTTTCTTCTTATAGCCATATTAATCGCTTCTCCCAACACTTCATACATGTTGTTTTCCAGCTTTCAGCCATATGCCTTCTTTCATGATCCCTTTGCTTGGAACAGCCTCCTACTTTCTGTATGCTATGTGCCCTCCCCCTCCTGCTTGCAATTCCTCCTTAAACACTTAATTTGGGTTGTCTCACATTGTTGATTTCACACTAAAATGAACTGGCTGATTAGTCTGATGTACATGGGTGTAAACCAGAAGTAACCGTTGAAGGTATAAAATCAATGTAAGTCAAAGGAAGATCACGCCCATAGTGTCTCCAGTTTTCTCTTGCTGATCTGTGTATCCTATCTGTTTAAATTCATTTGTAAGCTCTTCTGAGGTAGGAAGGTGAGTTACTATAAATGTTAGTTGTGAAGAGCCTGTGGCCATGCTACATATAAACTATGTACAACAATAAGTCATTCTGAACTGTGCCACTCTGAAGTTTTAGCTGTACATCATGGAACGACCATTGGTTAGACCATTCCCTCCACGCTGCTTACCGGATAAGTCAGGATAAGAACTGCTATGCATCTGTGTCAGTTCTATATTTAGAGCTTTCAGTTATACCTATCACATTCTCTCATGTGGCCAAGTGTATCTCTCACTCTTGAGAATAAACCTGCGTGTAACCAATCCACTTGATGATGGAGAAGAGGCTTTCAGTCATACATTTAATACTCTTCAAGTACTACGAATGTTCTTCATGCATTGATTCCCTCACAGCTGAAACAATAAGTGTTACCAACACAAAGCCCCCAAGGAGAAGCAAATCACCACAGGGCCCAAGTCAGTGAGTGAGGAATTAGGAGGAACTTTTCTTTATATTATTTTTATATCAGAAAATCTCATGCGACTAATATATAAAAGAAAGGAGAAAAAAACCTTGTCCTGCTGACAGGGAAGATTTTTTGCACATGCTGACATTTTATTCATAAAATTCTAGTATCAATTAACATAGGGATTTATTGACCAGTATAAGTGCCTTTTTGGCTAAATTCAGAAAGCAGGAGGGTCAGTAATTGGTGTCTTTTCAGTCACATGGGGATAATTATTCAGGGAAGAGGGATAAGAAACATCAAATTATTCTGAATGTTACAGGATTTGAAGAGGCCCCATATGTCTAGGAAGCAGATTTGGATGCATCCACTTAGAGTGTGTGTGGGGTTCATTTGTTTTTAATGAATGTTTTTACATTTTAAAATGGCACTGAACTACACATCATAAAAAAAAAAATCTATGAACAAACAGCGACAAAAATAGCACTTATGTTCTTTTATATTTTTCAGATGGGGGAATGAGGTACCACATTCAAAATAATAAAATCAAATAAAACGATCCACTTTTTCATCTTCAGAATGTAGACACATTAACTAACTAATCCTCACGACTCCTCTGTGAGGTATGTAAGTAAGTACTGTTACATTTTAAAGCTGGAGGGGCGGAGGCAGTGAGATTAAAGGACTTGGTGAAGTCCATTAAGGGAGTCAGTGGGGTCCTGATGGGATATGAATGCAAGAGCCCCTGGATCACATGCTTGTGCGCAGAACACAAGACCACTTCACTCCATTTATACTAGTAATACCACTGGGTTAAACCTTTATTGTTACTATGCAAATAAGAATAAATGATTTGTGAGAAACTTCACAGACATAATAGCCCCTGTTCCAAAGAGTTTGGTATAGTTAACAGTTACAAAAAGAAAGTTATTTGCAGCTGAACCATATATAACCTGCAGAGTACTCTGTGGCCTACATTTTTAAGTTATTAGTGATTTTGGATGCCTTGATTCTTATGTGCCCCACTTAAGACACCTCAAACTCCTATAAGATGTCTCAAATTGGGTGCCTAAAAATTGAAGCACCCCAAAATCACTGGTCATTTTGAAAAATGTAGGTGTTAATATTTCTGAAAAAATTCTGTGAAGGAGGCATCAAGAGAGAAAATCATTGGATTTCTGGGATGCTATTACCCTAGATTCTGCCACCTATGGTATGCCTACCTATTTCACAGCAAGTAATAGCCAATAGTGTTTACAGGAGCCAGGCTAATAAAAAATGTTTCTCTTTCCTCACTTTCCCCTCTTTCTTTTCAAAGTTTTGATGCCATGTCCTTGTCATTACATTATGCTTAGCGCCCTATCAAATTCACTGTCTATTTTGGTCAATTTCATGGTATGATTTTTAAAATAGTAAATATCATGATTTCAGCTATTTAAATCAGAAATTTCATAGTGTTGTAACTCTAGGGGTCCTGACCCAAGACAGAGTTATGGAGGGGTCACAAGGTTATTGTAGGGGGCAGGGGGTTGCGGTACTGCTACCTTACTTCTGCGTTGCTGCTGGCGGGGCGCTGCCTTCAGAGCTGGATGCCCAGCCAACAGTCACCGCTCTCTGGCTGCTGAGCTCTGGAGGCAGCACAGATGTAAGGATGGCAATACCGCGACCCCCCTAAAATAACCTTGTGACCCCCCTGCAAATCCCCTTTGGGCAGGACTTCTAATTTGAGAAACGCTGGTGTCTCCTGTGAAATCTGTATAGTATAGGGTAAACACCTAAAAGACCAGATTTCATGGGGGGAGACCAGATTTCACGGTCTGTGATGCGTTTTTCACAGCCGTGAATTTGGTAATGTCACCTGCAGTTATCTCCTAATACAAACATGCTCTATGAAGTGAAAAGCAAGGAAAACAGTGATGTAACTCCAGATGAGAGAGAATTGTAACCCAGATGAAAATACACCTACACTCTCTCCACTTCAAACCTGAATAAGAAAAATTGTAAATTTCTATATTAAAATGTAACATACAATATGAAGAAAGATGTGGGCAAGAAAGATACCAAAAAAGATTGAGGACCACTTACTTTAGTCCATGCTGTAGTTTCTAAACCAGCTTTCAAACAAACAGTAACCACAACATACTGTGGAAAGAAAGAAATGGAGGAAATATATTATATTCAGCATGTATATCCCACGCCTAGCTGTTTAACTTTTCCCCTTCTAAAAGTAACAATACTTTTATTTATAGCTGCCCATCCCCAAAGGCCTCTGGACACCTAACAGAACTAAAAGCATAATTTTTACACAATATTGTTCAGTAAATTTCTGAAGGAGGGAATGAAAAGGAAAAGACAAAACTTTTATATATACACACACACACACACACACACACACACGGTCTAATTCTGATCTCACTCGTACACCTACCGATGTATACCAGTGTGACTGAAAGCAACTCTACTATTCAGCAAAATTGCTAAGATATAAATGCTAAGAACTTACTGTATAAACGATGTTTCCGACAAATAAATAGTCTGGTCCTTGGCCATTTGTGAACAATGCATCTGAAAGAGAGATAACAAAGCTTATCATATTTGATAATCAGTGTATCAACAGAATGGAATAAAGGGGATATTTTCAAAGGCAAAGATTTTCAATAACGTGCTTGAAAAAATCTCTCCCAAATTTGTCTTTGTAGAGTGCCTTTCATACCCTATGCTTCTCAAAGCACTTTAAAAAAAGCATTATGTTAGAAATTGGTAATGCAGTGTTGTGTTTATATGCTCAGAAATAGCACTTTATATGCTCAGAAATAGCACAGTCACAACCTTAGTTGTTAAAAACTATTTTAGTGAGAGAATGAATGTTTGCCAGGCACTAACAAACAAATTGTCTAGAAGAGCTAATGCATTTTCTGTGTCACTCTGTGCTGCATATTGATACTGCTAATATTTTTTAAATTTTGATATTCCTTTGAAGTAAACAGTTTTTAAACACAAAGTGATTTGTAGCCAAATGAGGTTGGTTTAAAAAAAAAAAAAGACAAGAGATTTGTAGTGGATACATGTGACGCCTAAAACATCTTAATGGGTATTAGTGTATCAACTGACTGGCATTCAGTCTCAGACACACCCTTTCTCCTGGCAGAAAGAGTGCAGAAGGGTGAGTACAGGTTGATTTATCACCTGAAAGTGCCAAGCTTGGCAATACTTCAAGTGTCCATTTAGTCATTCTTAGCGCTTGCCAACTTTAAATAGAAGCCTATGAAAGAACACATGACAGCCACATGAATGCCAAATGGACTCATAATTACTGAAACCTTCAAGCATTACCCAAGCACGAGCACCATTTATGTTTTCAAGATGTCTGCTAGAGAAGTATACAAGTCTGGAGTTGGAACAGACCTATGATAAAACCTTGGGCCTGATCCTATAAACACTTATAGTATTGGCATAGTGCTTATGACCTTGAGTGGTTTCACTTTTTGAATTTACATGCAGGACTGGACTTCATATTAGCAAACTGGGATCATTTACTGGTATGACTTTAGTCTTACATTGATCATGGATCTTCATTCAAGCAGAAGCAGCAGCTCTTTTCAGCTTCCCAACAGCATTCTGCTGATGCAGCTCTGTCCTTCTCATCAATACTCTCAATTTTCAAACATTAACCCTTTCTTGCATAGGAGCTGTCAATCATGCCTACTTTAGTTATTCCAAATTGTAGTCAGGTGGAGAAAAGTCCATTAAAGGCCTGTTTTCACGTATGAACTAAACAGCATTTGAACTTAGATCTTTGTAGGTAAAAAGACATTTGCAATCACCTATTGTCCAATCAGTGTAGTTACACTGACCACTCAGTTTAGATTTGCTGCTCAGTCATTACATGGAAGTGGTACTGGACACTGCTCCAGAATTCTACCTCAATGCCTCAAAGTGGCACAGCTGCCTTGTCTGACAGCGAGGATAGTGGAGTGTATTCTTCAGTATGTTCAACCATGCTATTAAGGTGTCAGACTACCAGCCCAGGGAGAGGACAGTGTCCTCCTTCTTGAGGTGGTGTGCTAGCTAAGTTGAGGAGGTAAACATGCCACTGACAGCATAGCCAGTGGGTACATGAAAAAATGGCTAAAACAACATGAATACATGGGCCCCAACTCCTCGTGTGCACCTCGATCCATTCTACGATGGTGGGGGGGAATTCAGTTGACGAGAGGCTGTTAAGAATCTCAGGGGCCAGAAAAAGGACTGCCCTCTCAGTGTTCACCTATAACTGCAGGACACTGATGAGAGGCAATTCGATCAAGCATCTAATGGAGGAGAAGGCAAGGACAGCCTGCGGCATCCTTGGTCTCTGCAAAATGCGACAAAGAAAGGAGATGAAAGTGAAGTGGAGAGACAAACGTACCATCATGTTGGGAAAAGGAGAAGGTGTGAGAACCGTTGGAGGAACTGGCTTCATCACCAACAAGGAATGGTCTTCAAAAATAATCTCCTGCAAGTTCAAGCCATCATGCATTGGAGTGCTACACCTCCAACTGAACAAGAACAGCATGCTGAAGGTTATTCAGATTTGTGCTCCCACAAGCACAAGCAAAGATGACGATGTGGAAGAATTCTATCAGGAGCTCGAGGAAACCCTCACTCAAAAATCCACATATACGATTGTGAAGGGAGATTTCAGTGCCAAAGTTGGAAGAGGGAAAGAAGGTGAAAAGTTCACTGGAAGGTATGGCACTGGTGAACAGAATCCATGAGAGCAACTGGCAACTCTGGTGGAGACAAAAGAAATGTTCATTGTTAACACCTGGTTTAAGAAGAAGGCCAAGAGGAGGTGAACATGGATTGCGCTCAATGTGAAGAAGAAGACGACGATGACTGACTATATTCTGATCAATAAGTAGTGCATTGTACAAGACATCTCAGTAGTACCATCATTTATCACCGGTAGTGACAATCACTTGCTCAGAGCACAGCTCAACTTCAACGAAAAGGTGGAGAAGAAAGCACTACAGATGGCAAATCAGAGACAGGGGCCAAAAATATTTGACAAGGCAATCTTTAAAGCGAACATTTCCAAGGAAGACTGGAGTTTTATAGATAACTGCAATGAGGCTTATAAAAACTTCACTGATAAGTTGAGGCAATGCGTGAAATTAGCCGAGAAAGAAAGACTGAAAAGAGCGAAGGGAAGAATCTCAGAGGAAATGCGGAACTTGCTAGAGAAACGAAGGAATATGAAGCGAAATGATGGTGATGGAAGATTTTATTGTGAAAAGACATGGCTACACATGGAGAAGGAAGGCCAGGATACGAGAAGAATGGAAGATGTGTTGTGACTGGTGCAATCTATACAAGGGCTGAAGGACCGATTGAGCAAGATGATCAAGGTGAAGGTACTGGACAAATGATGGGGGTCAGAACTGTAACTTACTTTTCCCCCTCTGAATCCTTTAGCCTAGGCCTTGCCAGTTTGGCATCCCTGGCTACTGAGAGAGATAAAAGTTATTTACTGAAAGTGTTGTGTGATTTAAAACTGCTTCCTAGCCAGTATGGATAGGAGCTTGTTTGGTTTCTTGTCATAGGAATCTGTAATCACCTTATCTCTTCTTACTGAAGACAGTGGTCCTGATCTCCATTGGCTTTTGCCTTGTGTAGTCCTCGACACCAGTGTAAGCTGGGTGTAAAATGTTACCAAATCAGAATGGGAGGACTAACTACACTTTGTTCTACCTTTGCACTGGGGTTAAAAAAAACAAAGCTGAAGAGCAATGAAGAATCAGGCCTATTATCTCCAGTGCATCTTACCGATGCCAAGAGAGGCTTACTTTAGTGTCTGCTGTTTAGGTTTGTAGTGAAATTTGTCTTTGTGTGGCCATATTGATTGTCACAGATCGAATATAATCTGGCCTAGTTACTCTGATTATATGCTACTTATCGTACAGTGTCATGGGAAACACTTAAATTCAGATTATCTATGTAATTTTCAATGTAATTACTAGATTTTTAAAAAAATATTCTAACGTTATACTGCATTTCATGACTTCACTCTTTGGGAACCCAGTGGCCCTGCAAAGAAAGACCTTTCTGTTAATAAGAAAGAATCTGAAGATATGCAGAAAACATCTATCTTTAGGGCTATACAAGTGCCCATTCACTGAACATATGCAGTCTTTATCCTAAGGAACTCAAGTAGGTAAAGAACATCCCAGTGTGAATGAAACATTGTCTGAAGCTTTAAAAACACTTTTTACTCCAACATAAAGAAAGCTGAAAACTTTATATTCACCTCTCCTTGGAGAATAAAAGGAACTGTCTACACTCACAGTTAGCATAATTTTTCAGAAATGAAATTAATATTGGAGAAGGAGCATCCATATCTATTTCATTTGTTGACACCTAAAAGGGCACTTTAAGATAATAGTTAGGGACAGATCAAGAAGTTAAGGAAAAAATATAAACAAACAAAAGTTTCTTAATTGTAACCTCTGGACAGATCAACCTAAAACAGAATTTAGAGAGGAGCCGTTTAATTTAACCCAATAATAACACTGGTTGTTATGCATGATAAGATATGAGTAATCCTATTTCTTGAGTCAGGTAGATAGACTGTAAGGGTTTGTCCTGTCCATGTATACTCCTGAGGGCATTCTGTGCCCAAAAATTAAAAAATTTGTGCACAATATTGCAAAATTCTCCAAAATTTATTGGTCATATAAATGTGGAGGCTCCAGCATGGCATTGGGGAGCACAGGCCACTGGCTGCACAGAGGTGGGAGATCACTGTGCAGCTCCCCCCGGGACACAGACTCAGCGGTAAGGTTGCACCCAACCCTAACAGTGCAAGGACCGGGCCTGCCCCAAAACACCCCAGGGGCCCTGCCCTCAGTGCCTGGTGCAGCAGTGTGGGCAGGCAGGCTCAGCAAGGCAGGATCCAAGTGTGGAGGGGCTTAGCGTGGGGGGATCCAGGTGTGAGTTGAGAGGGCACTGTGTGAGGCAATCTGGGTGCAGGCAGCTCAGTAGGGGATCTGTGGGGAGTGGATCTGGATACACAGGGGCTTGTTGCAAGGTTCTGAGTGCAATGGTAACGGGACTCTGAAGGGGGGGTCCAGTAAAGGTGGTTGGGGCTCAGTGGGGGGGGGGATCTGGGTGTGGGAGGGAGAGAGCTCAGCAGGGGAGTCTGGGTGTGGCATGCTCAATGGGGGGGGTTCCAGTTGCTGGGGGAGTGGAGTTCAGTGGGGTGGGGATCCATGTGCAGCTGGTTGGGGCTCAGTAGGGTGGCAATCTGGGTGTGGTTGGATTGTCGGGGTGGTCCAGGTGCAAGGTGAGTGGGGCTCGTCGGGGGAGTTCTGAGTGCGGGGGGGGGGGATAAGGCTCGGTGGGAGGGTCTGGGTATACGGGGGTCTGGATGCATATGGTTTGGGTGGATGGGGGAGCAACTCACTGTACAGTAATCCCTCCCCCTGCAGCTGAGGAGCTGATGGGTGCAGGAAGCATGGGGAGGGCGGGAGTTTGCAGAGCTTTCTACAGTGGGGGGAGAAATCTGGGGGTGGGTCTGACATGGCCCCGGATGCTGTGCAGGGGAAGAAGAAGTCCCATCCTCTATTAGCTGAGCCCAGCACAGGGTACGAGCCACCAGCCAGGTCTTCTCCAGTCATGCCCCCTGCCCCACAGTGATTTACCTCTTTGCTGGCTGCCCTGGGCACCGGAAACATACTGCAGGGGAGGGTCGTCTGACCACTCTTGTGGCTTCTTTTTGCTTCCCCATCAGAAAGTCATTTTTCTGCAGAGAAGAAAAGAAATCTGCAGGGGACATAAATTCTGCACATGTGCAGTGGTGCAGAATTCCCCCAGGAGTAATGCCATGTACAAACTGGCTGGGTACATGGTGGGATTTCTTGTCTTTCTGTAAAGTACCAGGCAGTTGCCATTGGCAGCTGCAGGATACCAGACTTGAGGATGTCACTGTCTCATTTGATAAGGCAAATTCTGTTTTCCTAATTTTTCTAACTCTGAACCTGATCCAGCTTCCACTTAAGTGAACAGAAGCACTTTCAATTTACTTCAATGGGATTTGGTTGGGACACTCTGGAAATTACCCTGCATTTTGTAGGCAATTTGGGAAGAGTCTATTGTAGAATTTAAAAGGCCCAACAAATATAAAGCAAAAGGTTTCCCTATTGTAAGGATACAAAACTCACTATATGAACACTGTACAAGTATGTGGCATGAGGAATGAAAATATTTGAAAAGGAAAGAAAACTGAAGATTTTGTGTGTGTGCCTGAACCCATGTTTTATTTCAGAACGTTCAGAAGACATAAGTGTGTGACTGAAAGAGGCTTACTAAAAATTAGGTATGGAAGTCACTATATGGAAGATATCCATGTCAAATGCAAGAATAGTGGCTTCCAAAGGTCAGCGCTGATAAATGGTCAAGGCTAGAAGCTATAACTGCTCCAACTGTCTATCATCATTAGTTTTCTTAGAACCAATTGTGACCTCCAGCTCTGCAAACACATTGGCACTGGGAAGACTGAATGCTACTTGCTGACATTTGAAATAATGAAGCAGTTACCATGTTCCAGCACTTTCAGTGGAAACCAGAAAAGAATGATGGAGTGGATCAAGGCGTTGATGCAGTGACCCCAGAAAACCTGAGGGAAAACAAACCAAGAAAGTCAGGAGTCCGCCAAAAATCTTGATCTCTCTCTAACTCCCAACAAATGCTTCATTGTGAAGTTTACTGGCAGACTGTAATATTTCTCCTAAGCTGCAATACTTGAAATTTTCTGAAATATATTTCCTCATCCACTTTTTACGTAATCTCTGTGCTACCACCAGACAACTTTGCTTCAGTTGAAGGATTTTTTAAATACAGTAGGTCAGATTATACTAGGGCAAACATATTACCCCCCAAAATCTTCATCAGAATATGAGCACGTGGATTCACCTTTGCTTAATCGCTCAAATTATCATGATGATAGACAGGACCATTAATACAATGAAACAGTTACTTTGTGTTCTTTTAATGAAGAAAAGTACTTTTTGTACCCCACAATGTCCCATTTAAAAGTCTTATGTTTCTCATATGTCAGAGGTTTGATATTCAGCAGTTTTATTCTTTGAAATCTTAGAATCCCTCTGACAAAATAAACCTAGGACCTTGCTTTGTTTCAAGAGTATATTTAATTACTCATTAAAAAAAACCCAAAACCTCAAATGGTGAAATTTCTTAGCACAAAGAGGTCAGTAAATCAGTGAAACAGAAAGTGTAGGATATTCTCCAAAATACTAAAAGAAAATGCAAGAGTAACTTTATCTGCATAATTCTCAAACCTCAGCAATGACAGGAAGAATAAAATCATCCTAACTTAAGAAAAACTTTACAAAGATACTGAGCAAGGCTGGTAGGTAGGATTATGGCACCATTTCAATATGAAACTTAAAAAACAGGCACAGCTCATCCAGCTTCTCTGAAAGATGCAGACAGGCCATATATTGCGAGGTAGAATAAGCTATGAGTTGCAAAATTCATATTCAGATATGGGCCCTAATCTGAACTTCCCCAAAATGTGGATGGACTTCAGGACTACTATTCTAGTTCAGGCCTCTCTTCTAGTCAGTACTCAGAAACAGCAAATTACTTTCAAAAGAACACAACATTCTAGGAAGCAAGGACAACCCTGATTTCAAGGGAGTTATGCTGGCATAAAACTGAAGTAAAACTGAATGAGGCCTTTAAGATTGAAAAAAAACAGGACTTGAAAATATGCTAGCATTTTTCTTTTAATTTTTTTTAAAAAATAAAAGATTTCCCATTACCCTTGTGTTGAACCCATCTGCATTTTGAGTAATTTTGTAGAGCTGGGGAAATCTAAGCATGCTGTCTTGAGTACATGATCGTTCAAAGATTCCCAGAGTGAAGGGTGGCAATGCTGTGAAAATCTACAAAGAAAACAAACACTAATTAAAAAAACACCTATTAACTTTATAAGTAGGTCCAAGATAACCTTTGAGATCTAGGGTGAAATCCTGGTGCCACTGAAGTCAATGGCAAAACTCCCACTGAGTTCAGTCGGGACTGAACCTCATCCCCAGAGTGTAATTTGACATCATTTTCAGTCAAACCGAAACCTGAAGTACAGTGATTCAAAACTCTTATTATTGATTGTACTTAACCTAAAGCACAAAAAGAAGCCAGAAAAGATAATTCTTACTCTTGCTGTTAACTAATAAGCTTAAGAGAAACAAGCTGAGCATCAGTATTTCATGTCATATTATTAGCCAACTAGTCTAGTTACATTAAAATGTATCTAAAGCCTGAAAAAGAAAGGCCGGCATGTACATTATGGAAAAGATTTGAGGTAAGTTGGTTTAAACATAGCTGCAACTGGAGCTGTAATAAAGTATTTCACTTGTTTTACGAAAGCAAAGATTATGAAGACATTAGTGCAAGTAAATGTGGAAATCAGACAAAAACTTCTAAAAAATAAAGAACATTCTGGATTCTGTTATTTCTGGCCTTCTGTGGTGTCTAAGCGAGGCATGAACCTTGATAGGAGTATGCCAACTCAGACTGAATCCAGACAAAAAAGAAGTGATATTGCTAGGTCAGAGGAACATCTAGAGAAAGAAACAGAGACCAGCATTTTGTTTCTATTTCTTTTCTGCTTTTCCCCCCATGAGTATTTGGAGGAAAGATCTACTTATGAGATATTTGGAGTTCAGAACTTTGTCTAATAATTACTGTTCCGCATGTATGTACCTTTTTATAGCAGCTATAGAAAATGTTTACACTAAATGAAATAAATACAGACGTTATATTTGTATTGCATTAAACACCCAAGGGCCCCAGTCAGGATCAGGATCCTGTTTGTGCTACGGAGGGCACAAACCCATAGGATCCACCACAGACATTTGTGTGTGATCTGGGGAAAGTCACTTAGGGTATGTCAACAGTGCAATTAAACATCTGTGGCTGGTCCATGCCAGCTGACTTGGGCTAATGGGGCTCAGGCTACGGGGCTGTTTAATTGCAATGTAGACGTTTTGGCTTGGGCTGGAGCCTGGGCTCTGAGATCCCAGGAGGTGGGAGGGTATCAGAGCCCGGGCTCCAGCCCAAACCACAACATCTACACCACAATTAAACTCTATGATTCTATGATCTAAAAGTGTGCATAGGCACTCAGTGGGGCTTTCAAAAATGCCTAGGTACTTAACTCCCCCTGGGAGTTAGGCACCTACTGGGATTTTTAATTCCCAAATTCCCGATAATGGGAGTTAGGTATCTAGGAGATTTTGAAACTCCACCACTGCATCTATCTGCATCTTTAGGCTCCTAAATACCTTTACCAATCTGGCCCTTCAGATTTCTGCGCCTCAGTTCTCCAACTCAAAAACAGGACAATTGTATGAGATGATGACTCATCCCTGAACAAGAGCCTGATTAGGCCACATTAGAATGGCCACACTGAGACAGACCAATGGTCCATCTAGCCCAGGATCCTGTCTTCCAACAGTGGCCAGTGCCAAGTGCTTCAGAGGGCGTGAGCAGAACAAGGTAATTTAATATGTGTTGTCCAGTCCCAGTTTCTGGCAGTCAGAGATTTGAGTCCCTGACCCTCTTGACTAATAGTTACTAATGAACCTATCTTCCATCTAATTCTTTTCTGAGCCCAGTTATACTCTTGGCCTTCATAATACCCCCTGGCAACAAGTTCCACCAGCTGAATGTGTGTTGTGTGAAGAAGTACTTCCTTATATTTGTTTTAAACCTGCTGCCTACTAATTTCATTGGGTGACCCCTGGTTCTTGTGTTATATGGAGGGATAAATAATTCCTTACTCACTTTCTCCATACCATTCATGATTTTATAGGCTTCCATCATCTCCCCCAAGTCATTCCTTCAGCCAATCCACAAGCCAGGAGCTGGTCTGGTGATTCTCACGGCAGATATATAAGCCTCATGGGAGAAACAGCAGCTCAGTCTACCCAACATCACTTCATGGCTTGGAACTGTCCCTGCCTGAAAGTGAGGACTGACTCCACATGCCTTAGCCTACTCCAGCCCTGCCCTTGCTCCAACCGCTACTTTTGCTTTGTTCTTAACCTGCTCTTGACTCCTGAGTCTGGCTCTGACCTATGGTTCCAGTTCCTGGCCCAACTGACACTGCACCAACCACTAGGCCAGACTGCCTCTGCTCCAGCCACTAGGCCTGACCCTCCACATCTCAGTTTCTGAGTTTGGGCAAACTGTGCTATCAGGAACCAGTGGCCAAGATGGTTCTTCTATGCCTGCAAGTGCCCCTTTACAGTCAAAATTAAATCTCCAGGCACTCCTGCCATTGAGATGGCAGAGCTAGTTCAAACCACCAGAACCAAGTGGCCCAGCTATAATGGGAAAATGCCTTCCTGCACTCACATGTCCCAGCAGTCCTGGGCCCCTCTGCACCATTACCCACAATAGCCCAAGACCTAGGTCTGAAGATCCTACTAGCAGAGAGATCTGAATTCTGCTGGAACTTTCAGGAGTTTCTCAATCAATGTCACCTATTGTTCCTGTTGCATCCAGTGATGTACGTGAATGATGAAACCAAATGACCACTGTGCTGGTGAGGAGGATGAAAGTCTCGGGGAAGGAGAACATCAAGCTGGAGCAGAGGAAAGAAATTCCTTAATTGGAACCCTCCTTCCAGATGATGTCACGGTATCCTATCACACTGAGGATACCTCTCTGGGGGAGTGGACCTCTGTTGTTAGTAAGAGACAGGTAATAGTAATGGGGGATTTGATTATTAGACACGTAGATAGTTGGTTTCTGATGACTGAAAGATCTGCATGGTGAATTGCCTGCCGGGTGTGAAGGTTGAAGACCTCTCAAGACACCAAGATAGACTTATATGCAGTGCTGGGGAGGAACCAGTGATCATGGTACATGTAGGTTCCAGTAACATAGGGAAAGGTAGGATAGGAGTCCTGGAGGTCATATGTAGGCTGCTAGGTAAGAAACTCAAGTCCAGGATGGGCTCCACCTAAACCAAAATGGAACCAGATTGCTGACATGTAAAATTAAAAAGATCATAGAGGAATTTTTCAACTAAGGACTGAGAGAAAGCTGACAGGTGCAGAGGAACATACAGTTCAGACAGCTACATCCCTTAGGGGACGATTTATTAAAGGGGATACTCTATATCTTGGTAAAGAAGAGATGACAGAGGTTGATAAAGTACAGGTAGGAACTGAAGAGAAACAGTCAAACAAAAAAGAGTCCCATTCAATTATATCATACAAAGGCAGACAACTAAATACTGACGAATTTTATAAGTGCTTGTCTACAAACACAAGAAGTCTAAATAGTAAGATGGGTGACCTTGAGTGCCTGGTATTAAGAGGATAATATCATTTTAGAGGTTCAAACTATACATATGCACACACACATATTTGACCAAAAAGAGTAAGATGACGAAAGAAATGCCACCTTGACTAAGCAGAATAAAAGAGGTAGTTAGAAACAAAAAGACATCTTTTGAAGTTAAATCCTAGTGAGGAAAATAGAAATGAACAAACTCTGGTGAATCAAGTGTAAGAGTATAATTAGGCAGGCCAAAAAAGAATTTGAAAAGCAACTGGGAAAAGACACTAAAACTAACAGTAACATTTTTTTAATTACATCAGCAGCAGGAAGCCTGCCAAACATTCAGTGTGGCCACTGGGTGACCGAGGTGCTAAAGGAGCACTCAGGGAAGACAAGGCTATTATGGAGAGGCTAAATTCATTCTCGGAACTCTCCCCTGTCTGATAGAATCTTAGAATCATAGAATATCAGGGTTGGAAGGGAGCTCAGGAGGTCATCTAGTCCAACCCCCTGCTCAAAGCAGGACCGATCCCCAGTTAAATCATCCCAGCCAGGGCTTTGTCAAGCCTGACCTTAAAAACTTCTAAGGAAGGAGATTCCACCACTTCCCTAGGTAATGCATTCCAGTGTTTCACCACCCTCCTAGTGAAAAAGTTTTTCCTGATATCCAACTTAAATCTCCCCCACTGCAACTTGAGACCATTACTCCTTGTCCTGTCATCCGCTACCACTGAGAATAGTCTAAATCCATCCTCTTTGGAACCACCTCTCAGGTAGTTGAAAGCAGCTATCAAATCCCCCCCTCATTCTTCTCTTCTGCAGACTAAACAATCCCAGTTCCCTCAGCCTCTCCTCATAACTTATGTGTTCCAGGCCCCTAATCATTTTTGTTGCCCTTTGCTGGACTCTCTCCAATTTTTCCACATCCTTCTTGTAGTGTGGGGCCCAAAACTGGACACAGTATTCCAGATGAGGCCTCACCAACGTCGAATAGAGGGGAACGATCACGTCCCTCGATCTGCTGGCAATGCCCCTACTTATACACCCCAAAATGCCATTGGCCTTCTTGGCAACAAGGGCACACTGTTGACTCATATCTAGCTTCTCATCCACTGCAACCCCTAGATCCTTTTCTGCAGAACTGCTGCCTAGCCATTCGGCCCCTAGTCTGTAGTGGTGCATTGGATTCTTCCGTCCTAAGTGCAGGACGCTGCATTTGTCCTTGTTGAAGCTCATCAGATTTCTTTTGGCCCAATCCTCCAATTTGTCTAGGTCCCTCTGTATCCTATCCCTACCCTCCAGCGGCTCTACCTTTCCTCCCAGTTTAGTGTCGTCTGCAAACTTGCTGAGGGTGTAATCCACACCATCCTCCAGATCATTTATGAAGATATTGAACAAAACCGGCCCCAGGACCGACCCTTGGGGCACTCTGCTTGATACTGGCTGCCAACTAGATATGGAGCCATTGATCACTACCCGTTGAGCCTGACAATCTAGCCAACTTTCTACCCACCTTATAGTCCATTCATCCAGCCCATACTTCTTTAACTTGCTGGCAAGAATACTGTGGAAGACAGTGTCAAAAGCTTTGCTAAAGTCAAGGAACAACATGTCCACTGCTTTCCCTTCATCCACAGAACCAATTATCTTGTCATAGAAGGCAATTAGATTAGACAGGCATGACTTGCCCTTGGTGAATCCACGCTGACTGTTCCTGATCACTTTCCTCTCCTCTAAATGCTTCAGAATTGATTCCTTGAGGACCTGCTCCATGATTTTTCCAGGGACTGAGGTGAGGCTGACTGGCCTGTAGTTCCCCGGATCCTCCTTCTTCCCTTTTTTAAAGATGGGCACTACATTAGCCTTTTCCCAGTCGTCTGGGACCTCCCCCGATCGCCATGAGTTTTCAAAGATAATGGACAATGGCTCCGCAATCACATCCGCCAACTCCTTTAGCACTCTCGGATGCAACGCATCCGGCCCCATGGACTTGTGCACGTCCAGCTTTTCTAAATAGTCCCGAACCACTTCCTTCTCCACAGAGGGCTGGTCACCTCCTCCCCATGCTGTGCTGCCCAGTGCAGTAGTCTGGGAGCTGACCTTGTTCGTGAAGACAGAGGCAAAAAAAGTATTGAGTACATTAGCTTTTTCCACATCGTCTGTCACTAGGTTGCCTCCCTCATTCAGTAAGGGGCCCACACTTTCCTTGACTTTCTTGTTGCCAACATACCTGAAGAAACCCTTCTTGTTACTCTTATCATCTCTTGCTTGCTGCAACTCCAGATGTGATTTGGCCTTCCTGATTTCACTCCTGCATGCCCGAGCAGTATTTTTATATTCATCCCTGGTCATTTGTCCAATCTTCCACTTCTTGTAAGTTTCTTTTTTGTGTTTAAGATCAGCAAGGATTTCACTGTTAAGCCAAGCTGGTCGCCTGCCATATTTACTATTCTTTCTACACATTGGGATGGTTTGTCCCTGTAACCTCAATAAGGATTCTTTAAAATAAAGCCAGCTCTCCTGGACTCCTTTCCCCCTCATGTTATTCTCCCAGGGGATCTTGCCCATCAGTTCCCTGAGGGAGTCAAAGTCTGCTTTTCTGAAGTCCAGGGTCCGTATTCTGCTGCTTTCCTTTCTTCCTTGTGTCAGGATCCTGAACTCGACCATCTCATGGTCACTGCCTCCCAGGTTCCCATCCACTTTTGCTTCCCCTACTAATTCTTCCCGGTTTGTGAGCAGCAGGTCAAGAAGAGTTCTGCCCCTAGTTGGTTCCTCCAGCACTTGCACCAGGAAATTGTCCCCTACAGTTTCCAAAAACTTCCTGGATTGTCTGTGCACCGCTGTATTGCTCTCCCAGCAGATATCAGGGTGATTGAAGTCTCCAATGTAACCAGGGCGTGCGATTTAGTAGCTTCTGTGAGTTGCCGAAAGAAAGCCTCGTCCACCTCATCCCCCTGGTCCAATGGTCTATAGCAGACTCCCACCACGACATCACCCTTGGTGCTCACACTTCTAAACTTAATCCAGAGACTCTCAGGTTTTTCTGCAGTTTCATACCGGAGCTCTGAGCAGTCATACTGCTCTCTTACATACAGTGCAACTCCCCCACCTTTTCTGCCCTGCCTGTCCTTCCTGAACAGCTTATATCCGTCCATGACAGTACTCCAGTCATGTGAGTTATCCCACCAAGTCTCTGTTATTCCAATCACATCATAATTCCTTGACTTTGCCAGGACTTCCAGTTCTCCCTGCTTGTTTCCAAGGCTTTGTGCATTTGTGTATAGGCACTTGAGATAACTCGCTGATCGCCCCTCTTTCTCAGTATGAGGCAGGAGCCCCCCCTCCCATGCTCCTGCTTGTGCTTCCTCCTGGTATCCCACTTCCCCACTTACCTCAGGGCTTTGGTCTCCTTCCTCCGTGAACCTAGTTTAAAGCCCTCCTCACTAGGTTTGCCAACCTGCTCGTGAAGATGCTCTTCCCTCTCTTCATTAGGTGGAGCCCGTCTCTGCCTAGCACTCCTCCTTCTTGGAACACCATCTCATGGTCAAAGAATCCAAAGACTTCTCTCCGACACCACCTGCGTAGCCATTCGTTGACTTCCACGATTCAATGGTCTCTATCCTGGCCTTTTCCTTCCATGGGGAGGATGGACGAGAACACCACTTGCGCCTCAAACTCCTTTATCCTTCTTCCCAGAGCCACGTAGTCTGCAGTGATCCGCTCAAGGTCATTCTTAGCAGTATCATTGGTGCCCACGTGGAGAAGCAGGAAGGGGTAGCGATCCGAGGGCTTGATGAGTCTCGGCAGTCTCTCCATCACATTGAGAATCTTAGCAGCAGACTTCTCGGTTTTCCCAGTCGGGGCGGCAGATAGATGACTCAGTCCTCCTGAGGAGAGAGTCCCCGACCACCACCAACCGCCTCCTTCTCTTGGGAGCGGTGGTCATTGAACCCCCAACCCTAGGACAGTGCATCTCATGCCTTCCAACTGGCGGAGTCTCCTTCTGCTCCCTTCCCTCAGACGTATCATCTGGTCCACTCTCCGCTTTGGTACCTGTGGAGAGAACATGAAAACGGTTACTTACCTGCATCTGCGTTGCTGGTACATGGACGTTCCCCTTTCTTCTTCTGGAGGTCACATGATGCCAAATTTCTTCACCAGCCTCCTGTCCCCGCTGTGCAGCCTGCTCTGAATCTTCAGAACCTTGTGCCCATAGAAGCATATCCTGACATCTGTCCAGGAAATCTTCAGTTTCTCTTATGCAAACTCCATCCACAAGCCTTACCTGGCTCCAGCTCTGCTCTTGCTCCAGCCTCACACCCAGCCCTACTCTTGCTTTGTTCCGAACCTGCTCCTGGGTCCAGGTCTGACCTCAGGCTTTGGATCCTGGCCCAGATGCCACCACACCAAGCACTACACCAGACTGCCACTGCTTCCACTGCTAGGTCCAACCCTCCACATCCCATTTTTGACAAATAGTATCTCACCAAGGTGTTGTGAGGAAAAATACATTCAAGATTGTGAAATGCTTGTACACTATGGTGCTGGGGAAGCATATAAATAGATAGATTAGATATGATCTCTTATGCACCAAATCTAAATAAAGGCAATACTCAGGTGAGTGGAGGCAGGAATCAGGGAGGGAGCATGAACATAACATTAACATGGTCACTGTGGCAAAATACCTTGTTTGCCTCAGTAGGCTCAGTCCTTTTTAGCCTTGAAGACTCAGGTTTGGGGCAAGGCAAATCCTTATAGGTGACACAGGGTCCTGCTACTCCTCTCCTCAGTCAGTCCCTTGTGCATGTTTTCCTTCCCTTCTGGGGAGTGAGTGCAGCCTCCCTACTGGGAAGGTCTGGTGTCTTGCTGCAAACAGCCTACTGGCAGCTTCCCTGCTCCTCTCACTCCCTCACTCTCCCCCTCCTACCACCCAGGGGAGGGTTTAAAAAGGTCCCAAGTAGCTGGAGTCAGCTGAACCTAATTGATTCCCTAGCAACCCCTTTTCCAGCTAAACCCTATTGCCCCATGGTTCTCTCTCCTCAGTGGATAGGGAGGGGCCTTTTAATCCCCTGGGACTAATTACTACCCCCCTTTTGTAGCTGTTTGTCCTGGATTTACCATATCACACCGTTCCCCAGGTTAACAATGTGCATCGCCTGATTCTTCTGAAGCGTTTAAAGTATTGGGGTTTTTAAATTATCACTTCTAAAAATTTCCTATTAAGCCACAGCCCCTTGTGCAGCTCCCTTAATATTTGCTTTCACCACCACTCTGGCTGAAAAAGGTGACCCAGATTTTGCCTACTGTTTAATTTATTTATTTTGAAGGGCTTTACACAGTCTATCCCAACCACTCCTCTATCTAGCATTATTAGTGCCTTTTAAAAACTAAAAACTCTCCCCACTCTCCTTAGGACAACAGACCCCCTCTCTTTACATTTTCATTTTTTTATTTCAATTTCTATAAATCATTAAAAAAACCTATATTAAAGCTGTAGGCACCTTTAACATACCATAGAAAAATCAAATACATTTGACGACACGTGGGGGGCTCAGAGACCACTAAGACCTCAAGGGTTATCCCACTCTCCCTGATGCATCCAGGGGCAGGAATGGCTCCATGCAGCAGTAAACTATAAGAAGTGAGAAAATCCTATTCCCTTGCTCATTTAACTACCTACCTCCTAATCCACACCTCCCGCACCCAACAGCCAATCTCCCAACACCACAAAACAGCTCAGAGGCCAGAATTGCTGACATTATAGGGTTCCTGATACTGCTGGGAGGAGGGATTTCTGGGGGGCATGTGCCCCTAAAGTTTTCACCCACCCCCAACACCTTGTGCTACTGACAGCAGTGGCTGTGGGCACTGCTGCCAGGCCTCTCCTTTTTGAAGGATGCTGTGGTCTTCTCAAAGGAACACTCAGCTCCAGAACTACTGTGGAGGGCTCAACCCCACATTGTGCTCCTGCGAAGGGAGAGGGATTGCTAGGGCCACGTACCTTCAGATCCTGGCCTGTGTCAGAGGGGAAGAAAGGAAAAGGGAGACTCTGACACACCTTGGGCAAGTCACTTTGGGCTTAATTCTGGCAAACCTTACTCACAATGAAAAGCACTCAGACGTGAATAATTCCATTGAAGTCAAAAGGATTACTCCCATGAGTAACGGCTATTCAATGTGGGTAAGTGTTGCAGAATTGGGCCCTTAATCTCTCTTTGCCTCAGCCTTCTCCTCTGAACCATCGTGACAATCATACCTACTTTACAGTGGTCCTTGGAGGCTTAATTCATTTGCTAAGTGTGTTGAGAATCTTGGATGTAGCCTAAAACTATACTCTCCCTCCCTCATCTTCACCCATCTTCTAAACTGACAGTTTCATGCTGGGAAATTAATTTCTAATCCAATTTTCTACAGTTCAGCTAACAATCTCTGATTAGACGCAGTTTTATTTATTATCTTTACAAAATCTTTTGCTTGCATGCTGGATTGTGATTCCTGCCAGCAATGCATACTATGTCTGGAGGGTGCAGGTGACGATTCAGCTCCACATAGGGCTGGATATTAGTGGGGATCAGTAATTGCAAGCACATTTTCTACATGAATGATATAATCTTTTAAATTAGTCATAAAGCAACAGGCCAGGTGGCTGCAATGGCAGCACTCTCATACGGGATATGAGAGCCAAAACTAAGGCCACTAGTCTAATGTGCTCCATGAAGATTCCATGCTATCGGATGGATTTAAGGTGTCTCGGGATTTTTGGTATTTCCCAAGGTTTCTCCAGTATTTATGTTTTCATTTTAAAAAGAGATCTTTTAGCCCATCTGGTTATGAAGGTAACCTTGCAAGGCCAGAATTCTGGTTCTTCCAACCATACCCACACTAAGTAACATTGTGATGGGACTACTTATATAGGTGCTGGAACTAGGGGCGCTTGGGGTGCTGCTGCACCCCCTGGCTTGAAGTGGTTTCCATTATATCCAGGGTTTACAGTTTGATTTCATGGCTCTCAGCATCCCCACTATACAAATTGTTCCAGCAGCACCCCTGACTACTTATGAAGAAGTAAAGGATTATTCAGCGCTGGTGAAAGTAGCAGAATAGGGCTACACAGTGATATCCTAACGCCTAATCCCTTTGAGTTATTGAGTGCCTCCAGAACTCTGCAGGATTCGGTCTTTAGTGACTCTGGACTATATAGACATAATGAAACAATAGATTTAGGATTAGACTGAACTGCCATTCATCTAAAGAGAACTAACCAAAATGTTAATTCTGAGACCTAATAACAGTAATTAAAGACAACATGGTTTACTACTTCTTCATTGCTTTCAGCAGCAGTAGCCAGTTAAAGTGCTTTAATTCAAGGTAGCTAGATTCATCTGGAAAGAAACCATGTTAAAAGATTTATAGATGCAAATATGTGGGTTGCTTTAGGAAACTTCTAGATCTCTGGTGAGGGTGATGCAAAGAACTGAGAGAATGTAAAATCTCTGGCCTAAAATCTTTTCTCATTTGACATTGAGTTGTGTGGATTACAACTTTTAAATTTTAAAACAAGTCCTGGTAAAATAAAAAGTAAACTTTACTTAAAGCTATTCATTAATGATATAAACAGTTTATTTGGTGACTTTTGGTGTTTTCACATATTTGGAGTAAATTTGTTTTAAAAAATCCTAAAGATTCCCAAAATAACTCAACACACAATGGGGAAATTTCACACATGTTGGCAAAAGTTCCTGCAGTTTCCCAGTTGCCTTAGTCAAGGCTTGTGGATCCAGGCACCAGACTAGATGTAACTAATAATGTCACTAGTAGATGTCAGTGAACTGATAGACCAAGTTTCTATAAAACCAGGGAACAGAATAAATCTTTAGTATTGATTGTGGAAGATAAATGCCTAAAAATAGCCTCCCATGGATGAAAACGATAAGGGGCTTTAGAAGCTACCATAATGCAATAATAAATGAAGGACAAAAAGTCCAAAAACATGGTACAAAGATAAATATATGGTTTCAGAGTAGCAGCCATGTTAGTCTGTATACACAAAAAGAAAAGGAGTACTTGTGGCACCTTAGAGACTAACAAATTTATCTGAGCATAAGCTTTTGTGAGCTACAGCTTACTTCATTGGATGCATACAGTGGAAAATACAGTGGGGAGATTTTATATACACAGAGAACATGAAATAATGGGTGTTACCATGCACACTGTAACGAGAGTGATCAGGTAAGGTGAGCTATTACCATCAGGAGAGCGGGGGGGCGGGGCGGAGGGAACCTTTTATAGTGATAATCAAGATGGGCCATTTCCAGCAGTTCACAAGAACGTGTGAGGAACAGTAGGGGAGGGGGGAAATACACCAAGTGTAAATCTATTTCCCCATGTTTAATGACACATCCACTCCTAGTCTTTATTCAAGCCTAAGTTAATTGTATCCAATTTGCAAATTAATTCCAATTCAGCTGTCTCTCACTGGAGTCTGTTTTTGAAATTTTTTTGTTGAAGAATTGCCATTTTTAGGTCTGTAATCGAGTGACCAAAGAGATTGAAGTGTTCTCCGACTGGTTTTTGAATGTTATAATTCTTGACATCTGATTTGTGTCCATTTATTCTTTTACATAGAGACTGTCCAGTTTGGCCAATGTACATGGCAGAGGGGCATTGCTGGCACATGATGGCATATATCACATTGGTAGATGTGCAGGTGAACGAGACTCTGATAGTGTGGCTGATGTGATTAGGCCGTATGATGGTGTCCCCTGAATAGATATGTGGACACAGTTGGCAACGGGTTTTGTTGCAAGGATAGGTTCCTGGGTTAGTGGTTTTGTTGTGTGGTTGCTGGTGAGTATTTGCTTCAGGTTGGGGGCTGTCTGTAAGCAAGGACTGGCCTGTCTCCCAAGATCTGTGAGAGTGATGGGTCGTCCTTCAGGATAGCACAAGAACAAATCCGCACATACACACCCCTAGAATCCCGACCAGGGGTATTCTATCTGCTACCCAAGATCCATAAACCTGGAAATCCTGGACACCCCATCATCTCAGGCATTGGCACCCTGACAGCAGGATTCTCTGGCTATGTAGATTCCCTCCTCAGGCCCTACGCTACCAGCACTCCCAGCTGTCTTCGAGACACCACTGACTTCCTGAGTGGATCCATCGGTGATCTTCCTGAAAACACCATCCTAGCCACTATGGATGTAGAAGCCCTCTACACCAACATTCCACACAAAGATGGATTACAAGCCGTCAGGAACAGTATCCCTGATAATGTCATGGCAAACCTGGTGGCTGAACTTTGTGACTTTGTCCTCACCTATAACTATTTCACATTTGGGGACAATGTATACCTTCAAATCAGCGGCACTGCTATGGGTACCCGCATGGCCCCACAGTATGCCAACATTTTATGGCTGACTTAGAACAACACTTCCTCAGCTCTCGTCCCCTAATGCCCCTACTCTACTTGTGCTACATTGATGACATCTTCATCATCTGGACCCATGGAAAAGACAAACACCTACAAGATCTCTATCAAGCGTTCTTACAACTACAATACCCACCTGGTGAAGTGAAGTGAAGAAACAGACTGACAGAGCCAGAAGAGTACCCAGAAGTTACCTACAACAGGACAGGCTCAACAAAGAAAATAACAGAATGCCACTAGCCATCACCTTCAGCCTCCAACTAAAACCTCTCCAACGCATCACCAAGGATCTACAACCTATCCTGAAGGACGACCCATCAAAAACAGACTCCAACGGGAGACTGCTGAATTGGAATTAATTTGCAAACTGGACACAGTTAACTTAGGCTTGAATAAAGACTGGGAGTGGATGTATCATTACACAAAGTAAAACTATTTCCCCACGTTTATTCCCCCCCCACACAGACGCTGTTCCTCACACGTTCTTGTCAACTGCTGGAAATGGCCCACCTTGATTATCACTACAAAAGGTTCCCTCCGCGCCCCACCCCCGCTCTCCTGATGGTAATAGCTCACCTTACCTGATCACTCTTGTTACAGTGTGTGTGGCAACACCCATTATTTCATGTTCTCTCTGTATATAAAATCTCCCCACTGTATTTTCCACTGCATGCCTCCAATGAAGTGAGCTGTAGCTCATGAAAGCTTACGCTCAAATAAATTTGTTAGTCTCTAAGGTGCCACAAGTCCTCCTTTCCTTTTTTTTGAAGATAAATATATATTTATGTTGACTAGGAAAAAAGAAGAAAAATAAGAATGTTTAAATATAAAAAATAGTCTGAAATAATTTGAAGAATTTGAATTGCATAAACATACAGAGAACTAATGAAAGAATATTATTAAGATAAAAGTGCTAATATTTTCAAGGCACTATTCCAAATACATTGGCTGTGATTAAAAATAAACATCCAGGATCTTTTGCATCTATAGTCTAGGGCAGATCAACAAAGGCCCTAAAAATGTGTTTGTACTTCATGATATGTATTCAGATGGTTGGCTGAGATAAACTGCACAGACATAAACAACAATGGAATGTCACTGAGGTTCTGCATATCATCAAGCCGAGATACGGAATACTTACCACATTGTACAGGCCGATGCACCATCGCTCAAATAAAATCTGCCCAGAAAATCCATTAACAAATGCAAACCAAAGCTGAAACAGAAGAAAGTTACACAAAACTTTAGATCAATATTGCACTAACTGTTTCCACATATTAAAGAGGAGAGAAGGGTGTGGAATGTGGACCACCATCTGAAGACAGCTGCTTAATGTGCTCTAAAAATAATTATCAGCAGTGTCCCACAGTTGTTTCTTTTAAAGTCCTGCATTTTAAATAGTGCTACAGAACTGCTTATTTAAGTTAGATCACTAAGGTGATGGAGCAATTTGTAGTATTGGCATCATTGCACTAAAAAAAAAATCCCTAAAACTATTTATAGACTACCGACAACTTGTTCATGTACGCAAAGTTAGAAGCTATCCTGGTTTCCATCACATCTTGGCAAGTGTTAGAAATGTCATGGTAAACATGTTCTGAAGTCTGTAATGTCCCATTTGACACTATCTGGATAAAAACAGCACCACTGTAATTCCTGGAAAGTCTTAGAAACTATTGCAACCAGAATGCTATGTTGCCTTGCAAGTTCTGCTTAAAAATGGTGAGAAGCCGGCTTCCTTGACCTTACTTCTCACATTGCTCAACCAGTGTCTTGACATGTTTAAGTACGTATGCCAGGTGCAATGCACAGAGCAGGTGAGGGGGGAGAAAAAAAAAAGAGTGATGAAGAAGCATTCAAATTCCCTAATTTCCATAAGCAACACCTCCATTCCATCAGGGCTTCCACTAGCCAATACAAATACAAAACAAATACAGCTAATTTTCTGAAACATATTCCCAGATCTTTGGCAATGGGGATCCAGGTTTCTTTTCTACAGTTCACTGTAGCTACGAATGAAGATGCTTATCTCAGAAACAATGAGTTCAGAATACAGCAGTCCATCTGTCTACTCAGCAACACAGGCATCCCAGTGCTCTGCTCAGTCCTCTGGAACCCCAATGAACAGAGTCAACTTCAAGGCTTTGGTAACAGGACTCTTTCAAACATCTTCCCCTTGAAAAGTTTGTCTCCGACTTTGCTATACAAATAACATCTGTAGCATTTTATTAAGTTTCTCAGACTAAATGTTATCAGTTACAGGCGCTAGAAATTTTAAAGGAAAAATCAAAATCTTCTGAAACCTCATCCGACCCTAAAAAGTATCTTTTATTGAAATAATCATATGTTGGATAATCAAATGCACTTGTTTCAAGGGAAATACTAATTAGATGGGCAAGAATGAACAAAAACACAGATTTTAAAAGAATATTTTGGTACTTTAAAATCCAAACTTGACAGTTTTCCTTTTAGCAGGCTCCATACAGGTAAAACGGAAGCAAAATGAGAACATGCTGTATTTTCAATGCTTACACAAGCTTACTTGTATTACCCTCTTTCTAAATATGAGATGGAGTTGTATGGTTATGACACACTATAAAATAACGGCTATGCTTGTCTTTGCAGTGTTTCACACTAGCAAATGCCAATCAACACAACAAAGAATCCATGGTCTATTTCCTTAATATTTTAATGTCAAGGAACACAAATCATGGAGTCTCAGTGTAAAATAATACACAAATATATTTATTATGAAGCGGACATAAGCCATAAATTGTCATGTGTAGTTTGTTAAATACTATTTGTTTTTACAGACTATGTATTACTTTTTGAGGTTATGGAAAAAAATCCTCTGTCTTAATGTTCTTGTTAACAAGAAATACTAAATACAATTGAATCTGTGCAAGCCACAGCTACCCATGCTTGACTCAGACTTGGTGAGTCGCTCAGAAAACTTGCCAAGTCTGCCTGGCTTGCCAAGCTCCTGGGGTTTGTAGTGCTTGAATATAGTCTTGCTAGGCACAAATGGACTGAATGTTATTAAATGGCTTTTCTGGAAAAGAAACATTCTTTTCAATTTAACTATTGCCTGACTGCCAAAACAGTTGGAACACTTTATTTAAAATTCAGTTATAAAAAAAATATGTCCAGGGAACATAAGACGTCTGACTTTAATGCAAGGAAATTCATGACTGAAAACTAAGACTGAAAATCCAGGATGACACACTATTATTACCTTACTTTATTATGGCTAATATTGCAGAGATCTGAGATCTCTAGCTAATGTTATATATTATCTTCCACAGTATCCAAAAATGGAGCACGTTAAATACAGAGACACAGTCCATAGTTTCGGCCTTAAGGCGTAGTTGCATTGTTTATATGTAATGACTCATTTTTGAAAAACTCAGTGCCAACTGTACGTGGGCACTTGCACACTACGAATCAGATCACCACCTCATTGTAGAGGTCACTGAATAGCCGACAGATGGTAACAACTTTGCCAATACTGATTTGAGCTGGATGCAAGCTGGTGACCTAAAGGGGAAAAGCTCAATATTCCATTACCAATATCCTGAGCCACACAGTCCATCCACCTGGCTTTAGAATGTATTTTAAGAAAAGAGCAAGTGACATTTTCAGAAAATGTTCCCACTCCAGTAAGTTTGAAGGCAATTTTAATTGCATTTTTATTGCCTTATGCATAATTATTACTTCAACATTAATGCTTGAAACAGTAGGAACTAATTTATTTAAGTGCTCTAAGGCAATCGGATAGCAAATCATCTATTCTAAATGTGTATATTTATGATGTCTTGATAATAGACAACTTAACCAGTACTAGAAATGTTTTCCCAATCCTGCTAAAGGGCACAGAAAGCTAATATAATCAGGGTATCAACAATTGCCACAGGCACCAATTACAGCCAGATGCCTTTACTATATAGAGATGAGTTAAATTCTCAAAATATCCTCTCTTAACACACACATTTTGCATGCTCTTACCAAATAAGCTCATTTACAGTTTGCCTAATAAAGCAGGTTTATGTATCTCATATGCAATTCATTAATAATGTATCCTGATTAAAATCCTCTTTGTTTCAGATGCATCTCTTAGTGCAAGACTCTAATTCCTGCTCAAGTGCACACAGCTCTAATATAATCCCTTCATTAAAGTATACATGGCACCAATTTTATAATATAGCTAAAGAATCTCTTTAATAACATTTGAGAGAGTAGGCCTGGCTTCCTGAAATTCCTTGGTAAGTCAAGTGTATGTTTTTTTGCTATTTTTCTTTGCTTATTAACTGTTAAAAGGAGAAAGAAAATTGTTTTCCTTTCAGTAGTAGAAAAACAATTTTTTTCTAACCCAACCCACCCTAAGCAGATATAATTTAAAATTAAAGGAATCTCTAACCTTTCCTGCCAATTTCCCAATTATTCCAAGTTTTAATCTGATTTTTTCTTTTAATTACTAAGACTTATATAGCAAGAGTTGGTCAGATAAATAGCTTATAAGGATATAGAAGCAGTCCAACAGTAGATGTTTCCTAAATTTTAACGCTAATACATTTTAAAAATCCTGAACAGATGTTATTCCTTCTATTGCTGTCTTAATTTGAAGACTATAGTTGATATTTTAGTATACTGGAATTACAAAAATGTACCATTTTGGTTTTTCATTCCTCTCTAATTACACAGAGACACCTAGAAATTTATTTTTTCCCTCGAACATATTGCTTCTATGCCTTCTCTTCTAAACATGAGCACTGAACACTGTAAAGATCTTGGGCCCTATCATCGTGGAAGACGTGCAGTCACCCCCAAAACCCCATAGATGTCAATGGGAGTTATATGGCTGCATCCAACATCTGACATAGGGAAGGGTAGGAGAGACGTCCTGGAGGCCAAATTTAGGCTGCTAGGAAAGAGACTGAAATCCAGGACCTCTATGGTGGCATTCTCAGAAATGTCTCCAGTTCCATGTGCAGGGCCAGGTAGGCAGGCAGAGCTTCAGAATCTCAATGCATGGATGAGACAATGGCGTAGAGAGGAGAGATTTAGATTTATTAGGAACTGGGGAAACTTTTGGGATGGGGGAGCCTGTACATGAAGGGAATGGGCTCCACCTAAACCAAAGTGGATCCAGACTGCTGGCACTTAACATTAAAAAGGCTGCAGAGCAGTTTTTATATGAAGAGATGGGAGAAAGCTGATTGCTGCAGAGGCGCACATGGATTGGACAGAGACTTCTCTTACAGGAGAGTCTATTGATAGAGATTCACTAGGTTTTAGTCAGGAGGAGAGGATGGAAGAGGGTAAAGTACGGGCCAGATCAGATGAGGAACATTCACATAAAGAATCTGACACATCAGAAAAGGGCAGACAAATAAACAGTGACAAGTTTTTAAAGTGTGTGTACACAAATGCTAGAAGTCTAAATAATAAGATGGGTGAACCAGAGTGCCTCATGTTAAAGGAGGATATTGATATAAGAGACACCACAGAAACCTGGTGGAGTGAGGACAATCAATGGGAGACAATCATTCCGGGTACAAAATATATCGGAAGGACAGAACAGGTCATGCGGAAGGGGGGAGGGGCACTATATGTGAAAGAAAATTAGAATCAAATGAAATAAAAATCTTAAATGAATCCACATGTTCCATAGAATCTATATGGATAGTAATTCCATGCTCTAATAAGAACATAACAGTAGGGATCTATTATCGACCACCTGACCAGGACAGTGATAGTGACAATGAAATGCTAAGAGAGATTAGAGAGGCTATCAAAATAAAGAACTCAGTAATAGTGGGGGATTTCAATTATCCCCATATTGACTGGGTACGTCACCTCAGGACAAAATGCAGAGACAAAATTTCTCGATACTTTAACTGACTGTGGCTCATAGTAGTGCTGAGTCGGGTACTGGGAAGTGTGTGGTTTGTGCTGGGGCTGCGGACTAAATTTCCTCTTTTGTCCTGGCGTGTAGATGCCCAGTAAGTGGAGAGTGAGCCTAGAATCCTTCAGGGTGTGAAGCGAGGCATCCATCTTCTCTGCAAAGAGCTTAGTGCCTTCAAAGGAAAGTTCTTCAACCCTCTTTTGGGAAACTTGACAGATGTAATCACAACGCATAATCACCACTGCGGAGATGGACCTGGCTGTTTTGTTGGCTGCATCGAGGGCAGACTGTAGCACTGGCTTGGCCACTAGTTGTCCTGTCCCTCCTGAATAATGGATTTAAATTGGCTATGGTGTGACTCAGGCAGCTGTTTAATAAAACTGTTCCATTTTTAATAGTTTATGTAGTTGTATTTCGCCATTAGGGCTTGGTAATTGGTGATTCAAAACTGTAGCATGGCCGAGGTGTATGTTTTCCTCCCAAAAAGGTCCAACTGCTGCCAGTCCTCATCCTGTGTTGATGGCCATGAGAATTAACAGCATCCACCATGATGGAGTTGGATGGAGGGTGGAAGAAAAGGAATTCTGTCTCACTTGCTGGGACATAACAGTTTTTGTCCACATGCTTGCAAGTAGGTGCCACTGATGCTAGGGTCTGCCATACAGCTTTTGCGGGGTCCAGCATAGCCTCATTAATAGGGTGAGCAATTTTTGAGGACAAGGAGTATGTCAAGGAGTTTGTGGTGGGTGTCCTTGACTTCTTCTAGTGGTATCTGAGGAGTGTCCACCACTCTCTTCGCTAGGTCTTGAAAGAGGCAAAAGTTATCAGCCAGAGATGGTGGGGGAAGACATAAAGGCCTCATCTGGGGAGAAGGAGGAGGCTATGCGCCTCATGGTCACCTCCTCCTCAACACTGCCCTTCCCATTCCTCCATGATTTCTTCTGGAGGTTCTGAAGCTCTGGGCGCTGCAGCTGCGGGGGAGGGGTGTGTGTGTGTGTGTCTAGAAGGTTCTTGGGTGGGGCTAGAAGCCTGAAAGGCATGGGGACGATATGCAGCCCAAGGGTCCCACTGGGGCAGTGGTGGCATAGAGCCCAGTGGTGGTGCCCATGGTTGACCGTACCAAATTGTTGTTGGTGGGCCCATCTGAGGGTATGCTCAGGAGCCCTATTGGTACTGGACACCACAGGGAGCCTAGGAGGAATATTGCAATACTGTCTCCTTTGCAAGGGTGAAAGGAACTGAGACCACTTACCAGTACGGGACGGGAAGGCTCCGGCCCCCGGAAGGGGCGGGGCCTCGGGTGGAAGGGGCGGGGCTGGAGGGGGCCAGCATCCCCCAGCCAGCCCTTCCAGTCCGGCTGGCCCGCGCCGCCCAGGGCTCCCGTGTTGATTTAAAGGGCCCGGGGCTCCGGACACAGCTGCTCCCTTCCCCCCCGGGGCCCGTCTGTAGCGGGGGCGGGGGGGCCCAAAAGGGGCAGGAACGTTAAAGCCCTGCAGGCTCCTTTGCCGCGGCTCCGCCGACCGGGGGGGGGGGCAGCAACATTAAAGCACGGCGGCAGCAAAGGACCATCCTTAAAGCGCTGGTGCGGCAGCGCTTTCATGTCCCGGCCCCTTTTGCCTCCCCTGTCGGCGGCCCTGCTGGGACGGACCAGACCGGCAGGGCCGCCGGCAGGGGGAAGGGGCAGTGACGTTAAAGCACTGCCACAGCAGTGCTTTAAGAACGGTCCTTTGCTGCGGAGAGCACTTTAACATTGCTGCCCCTTCCCCCCCTCCGTCGGTGGCCCTGCCGGTACGGACCCTACCAGCAGGGCCGCTGACCGGGGAGGCAAAAGGGGCAGGGACATTAAAAGCGCTGCCACGGCAACGCTTTAAAGTGGGCTGGGTATGGGCCGGTGCGGGTTCTTACTGGTACGCAGGACTGACCCGTACCAGCTCACTTTCACCCCTGCTCCTTTGGTTTGCTGTCCAAGTCCACACTAGAAAGCATGGTAGTGTGGTAGGGCAGTGGGGAAGACTCCTGTTTCAGACAAAGACTCTGTGCAGAGGTCCTGGTACCGAGAAGAGGAGACTCCAGTACGTAGGATACACAGAGGTCCCTTGAGTGCCGGTTGTGACACGTTGGCACCCCAATATTCATCACTGTCATGTAATTAGGATATGTTTTGGAAAGACATGCTCTTAATCGGCTACTGCAGTATTAACACTGGTTCACCATATAAAATGCTCACATAATTCCCGCACAGAGAATCCGTTTGCTCGACTCTTTTCGCTAACAACTATTGCCTACCAGAGTGCTACTGTGGTCCTCAAAAGAGTAGAAAATTACTTTCTCTGTTAACAGCTTGCTATATGTTCATGGGAATCTATTGTATCTCCACACTGTATAATCACTCCAGACTGTGATTTTATGGTACATCATACTCTGCTGTCTAATTGATCAGCATCTCACATTAAAAAAAAGACAAAGATATGCTTGAGTGTGGTTTTAAATGATCTGCTGGCCCTTTTAAAGGTAAGCAATATTTTTAGTGACATTTCCAAAACAATGAAATGTTTCGCACAGATATGCTCTCTTGTGAAATAAAGGACAATAGCGCATTAAGCATTTATTAAACAGTTGAATTTAACAGTTTTTATATGAACTGTGTAGTGTTTTATCATCCAGGTTTGTATTTGGTACCTGATAAGTTTTTAGCTAAGTACATAATATGAGATCATTTGAAAATGTGGATTTCTCACATCCCTAGTCACAGCAAGAGTAGTGATGTCTATAGTAGAGACCAAAGGAGTTATTTGAAAACAAGGCCCTTATCATTAATCTAACAGCAGCTGCTGCGTGGGAAGGGGAATGTAGGAATTGCCATGCCAGAGCAGACCAATGGGCCATCAAGTCTAGCATCCTGCTGCTGGTAAAGTCTAATACTGGATGTATCAGAGAAAACAAAAACACATTTGATAGCTAGCTAGTACAGCTGTATATCTGGGGTCTACAGGAACCTGAATAAAGTGGAACAGCTCATTGTTCTGATAAACCCAAATATCTCATCTTATCCAGTAATACCAGCAGATTTAGTGTTACTGTGGTACCAGAAATTGCTCCTTAAAGGCATACAACAGGAGCTTATGAGAAACCAAAAACAATTAAATAAACTTCAATACTATGACCTTACTGTGAAAAATTATAGTAGAGAGGAAATTCTTCCAAAATCCTGATCGTATACGGCAATCATCTTATACCCTGAAGCACAGCAGAGCAGCACTTCTATCACCCCAATCTGTACACACTGCTGCCCCAAGTGGTGAGACGGCACCTATATTAACCTTCTAAATTAGTTTCCTTTTCTCTCTTTCATCACAGTTTGTTGAAAAAAAAAAACCCAGCTAACTGTCCAATATGTTTTTATATTCCACTGCAAGAGCTCTGAAGCATATAATAAAAGCTTCTTTGAATCCAGCAACAAGCACCCTTTAGTGAGACCAGGGGTCAGATCTGGAGGTAATGTGCTGACAATGGCAAAAGGACAGTTTAAAAGGGCAGGTATGTCAGGTAGTAGCTTTTACTGGACCAACTTCTGCTGGTGTGAGAGACAAGCTTTCAAGCTACACAGAGCTCTTCCTCCAGTTTAGTATAGACAGCAGGAATTTGGGTGCCACAACGAAGCCCACAAGGATCAAAATATCCCATCTTCCACCATTCTGCGCATCCTAATGTCTCAACTTGTGAGGCGCTGCATATCTTCAACTTCCATTGATTTAATGGAAGTTGAGGTTTCTGAGCAATTCACAGGATCAAGTTCCAAGCGAACAAGATAAAAATAGCACAATTTTTGCTTCTTTGTTCTATGTCCAGATGTCAGACATCTGGTCCAGTAGCTGTAACACTGATAAAGTAACAATGATATTTGGGATATGTACTGCTAGAGAATGTTTTTCTGTGGTGATATCAGCTTAGGAATCATGTGCTGTTGCACTGCTAAGTGGACTAAGAAAGTAACAGTATGGGAAATCTGATACAGATCTACATCTGTGTTCTCTAACTGTAACCCTTCTGCCCGTCAGAGTTGGCAGCAACAAGGGCCGGGTTCAATATCTAGGGGATCCATTCCAATAACACAATGCAAACCAGCTCGAGCCCCCACCCAGTGACCTGGGACAAATATATACCACCCCCGCTGGGCGCCTCCAAGAGGCAATACTTCCCCTCTCGCAAGCACATAGTCTGAGAGTAGCAAAAGCCTTTTAATAACAGAGAGAAACAATGTGGCATTTTGTTGGGAAAACACCACCAACAGGATTCATAACACAACCCATGAGCAAAAAAACCCACCCCAAGCAAATTGGGGCATGCCCCTTTCCCTTTGGTTCTTGAGTCCAGCAACCCCAAATCACCCAAAGTCCCAAAAGTCCAATGACCCAAAAGTCTCTGTCCCTGGTCAGGGCAGCCCCAGAGTTCGAAAGTTTATCTGCAGAGCTTTAACTCCCACCCGGGTGGAGATGGGATGGGGGTAAGAGGCACCTTACATGATCTGAAGCTGACCGCCCCACAGCTCCATAGGCCTTTGCTCCGCTCCGCCAGCCGCCCCACGAACTCCTTCGCTCAGCTAAGCTCAGCTCCGCGGCCCACAAGCAGCTCCCGCCGTCCTACGAATTGCTCCGCCAGCCTGTCCACAAGGCACTCCAGCCGTCCCACAAACTGCTCCACGATATATCTTCAGGCTCCCCCACTACTTAACACAATGCTCAGTGATTTCAGCTCTTAGTCAGGTCAGCTCTTTGGTGAATTCAGCTTGTAGTAGGGGAGCCTCAGTGCTGGTGCACTATTAGCCCAAAGTGAACTCAGCAGCCTGTAACTAGACTCCTAATGAAATCAAAATTAGCTCTGATATTCCACAGTGGAGAGAGGAGGAAGTGCAATTAGCATGTAAGGCCCTCACCAAGGGGCCCATGCCACCAAGTATTAATACTTGTCCCCAGCCTCTCTCTAGTCACACAGTCTTGGAACCCATGACCCTTGCCTAGCAAGTGCTACTTAGTTGATGGTGAGTCCCTCCATCATAACAAAAGGCCAAGTACAGTTCCCAGCACAGTTCCCATAATCAGTGTAATAACAATTTATTCTTCCTGCCCCAATAACAGAGACACTGGGGATCCCACAGCAGCCAAAGTGACCATTTGGGCAGCTATGGCCTCAGTCTAGGCGGGGTGGGTGTGCCTATGCAAATGAGATCGGCCCCTGAAGTTTTTTTTCCACAACTTGCCACACCTCATCACCAGATGTCAGGGTGGAGCTCATCCTGACACTGCGTACATAACTAAGAAACAGTTACTTATTGTGACTGTGGTTCTTCGAGATGTGATGCAGACATGCATTCCACTTAGGTGTGTGTGCGCCCAGTGGACCAGAGCTGGATAATTTTGTCTAGCACTACCCATAGAGGAGTGGCACTTGCGCCTCATGGCCATAGCCCCTTCTCTAACTATGTGAAGCCCTGATCCCCTTCAGTTCCTTCACACCAAATTCCCAGAGACTGGACTCTGATGCAGAGAGGACAGAGGGTGGGTCATGGAATACACGTCTGCATTACATCTCAAAGAACAACAGTTACAGTAAGTAACCGCTTCTTCTTCTTCGAGTAGATGCAGCTGTGTATTCCACTTAAGTGACTCACAAAAGCAGTACCCCCTCGGAGTCTATTTAAACAAAGACTGCAGGACCACCTTCCCAAAGTTCGCATCTTGCTCTGGATGCCACAGTAAGGGCATCATGGTTTGTAAATGTATGCATTGATGACCACGTGGGAGCCCTGCAAACATCCAACACTGAGATGTCACTTAACAACAAGATTGATGTTGTTTGTGCTCTTATAGAATGAGCTCACACCTGTAGAGAAGGTGAAGCTGAAGCCATTTCATATGCAGTCTGGATGCAGGGAGTTATCCACTTAGAATCGTCTGTGAGGAGACTGCCTGTCCCTACATACAGTCTACACCAAGAGATGAGGTGAAGCTGACAGGGTTTAGTCCTCTCCAAGTAAAAGCCCAGACATTTTCTGGCATCCAATGTGTGAAGATGCTGCTCCTCTGGCAATGAATGCAGCTTAGTAAAAACACAAGCAAATATACCACCTAGCTTAAATGAAACAGAGACCACTTTAGACACAAATTTTGGGTGTAGCTGCAGCATGACGAGGAATGCAGTTTTTTTACATAAGAAAGGAAAGGGGCAGGATGCCAGAGTTTTGAATGGAGGTCCCATGAGAGCTGCTAAGATCGTGTTAAGGTCCACAAGGGAACTGGTTTCCACCCCAGCAGACGGAGATGAAGATTCCTTTGAAGAATCTCGCCACCATAGCATTGGAAAAGACACATCCGAACTGTTGGGGAAGGTTGAGACTGCAGACCGAAACAAAGGTGGTGAATTGTCTGGAAATGGTTGACCCGCAGGAATGCTCTAAAATTCAGAGCCTATTAGGGCCCCAGTGAACTCTATTTTCTGAGTGGGGACCAGCATTGACTTTTCTGTGTTTAGAATGAGACCCAGAGGGGCCAGTAAGCACAGTGTAATGTGTATGTGAGAAAGGATCGCACCCCAACCCAATGGACAATGTTTAACCCCCAGTTAGGGCCTCACGGGGGAATACTTAACTAAATACAACTAACACTCATCTAACTAGCACTAAGGGTACTACTAACTATATACATCTATAAAAAATGCTTAACTAGTGAGAGAATGTGAGTCTAAGACCACACAGAGCTCTGATTCCAGCTACGAGCAGTGAGAAGGAACTGAGGGGGCTCAGGCTGGCACTGCCTAATATAGCCAGGGGAGGGGCTGTGGCAGCAAAGCACGAGCACTGCCCCTCGATGGGTACTGCTCAGCAAAATTCTCCAGCTCTGGTGTGCTGGGCACGCGCACACGCACATACACACACACACACACACACACACACTGAAGTGGAATACATGGCTACATCTACTCCAAGAAGAGCTATTAGTGATCACAGGCAGCATTTAGTGGATGAGGAAGACAAAACAAATACAAATATTTTAAAAAGCCACTTTTCTACAAAAACACTCTGCATGTCCAAATCCAGAGGAGGGCTGATTCAGGCCTTCATCCTTCTGCACCAGGTAAGCGGAATTCTGCAGCGTTTACTGCATGTGTTGTAACATGCCAGATAAGACATTAAAAACGAGGTCCTTTGTGCTCTGAATGGCTGTTAAAGACCCTAAGATGTGCTTTGTAAAAGGATGGATTTGGTCCAGTGTCCTTGGGCAAAATTTTCCCTTTCCTGCACTTTTGGAAGTGTGCCAGTTGGTGGCTGCCAGCCAGCGTAGATGTAGCTGCAATTAGAGAGGGGCCAATAATTGATTTTTTAGTTTGCCAGCAGTTCTGAAAATAATGTAAAGAACTTGGTTCAAGTGGAACGGAATCCAGAAATCAGTTTCAGGTTGAACAAATCGATCAGAAAACAGATTTTTCTGGGAGGCACTGGACTCCCTTACAATTTTCAGCCCAGTGCGTAGGGCACTCACTTGGAATGCAGGAGAACTGGTTTCAATCCCCCGCCACTGATGTGGAAAAGGGATTTGAACTTGGGAGTCCTACATGGCAGGACCGTACCCTAGCCACTGGTCTATAGGCTATTCTAATAAAGGCTGCTCTCATTTTCCCATGGAAGCTTTATCACTGCCTAAATAAGTAAATAGTCACAGCAGAAACTTGAACGTGGGTCTCCTATAGAAAGGAGGTCTAAGTGGCCCTAGCCACCAAATCATTCTGACATGCTTTCGTTAGCCCAATAACTCTTGATTGGCATTCATAGTGGCAATATGTAGTCATTCATATTTGTAGTCAAAGTCTCAGTGTCAAATTCACAAATAGCTTCAGGTTGACCAAACTGCGTTTTTTGGTGAATAAACTATTCAGCTGAAAAATTTCACTCTCTTCTAGCTGAAATTAGGTGGTGAGAGAATTACTTTTCATATGTATGCAAGCATGTAATTGTATATAGCTGTACATGTCCTAAAATGCTTTGGGATCTTTTGGGATGAAAAGTGATATATAAGTACAAGATTGATATTAATTTAATACGCCCAGACAAAAAAATCAACGAAGATGATAAACGATTGTATTTTTTGCATAACTTTAAACCTAGGCAATACATTATATTAATGGAGACTGATATTTAGTTTTTAACTTTATAAATAGATGCAAGTTACTGGCATCATTTCCCACAACTCACTAAGGAATCTGATGGCAAGTGAGTCCTTGATTGCTGCAATACAGCCACCCATTTCATCTAAACAGAACATCTTCAACCATTTCTCTCCCTAGCTTTATTTGCAGAAGTCCCTCATGTTACTATTATAAACCCAAGTTCACAGCATTCACTTTTCTCTTGTCATCACATAAAGGAATCCTTCAGTAGCGCTGCTGAATTAAGTCTATAGGAGCAGTTCTGTAGCAAGGTCATTTTAGTTCTGGAACAGCTGTCCCCTCAGGATTCCAAAGTGAACTGCCAGTTCCCCCTTGAAAGTCTCAGGGTTTTGTTTTTTTTTTTAAATAAAGTAAAATTCAATTTGTGTAAGACCTTGGATTTAGGAGCTTTTACAGAAAGTTTATATAAAGTTTTTTGACAGCTTGGAACCAGTGAAAATAGCAAAATTAGTAACAGATAAGCCAAACCACTAAAGTGAACCACATCTAGGCTCTTCTGTCACATTTGACAATAATAAACCCTTACAGTGGTAATCTCAAGAACAGCCTATGATTCTCATTACCCACAGCTTTATTAACATCACAACACTGAAACTGAACAGTCTGGTTTGAAACCACAAGGATACACAGTCTGATTTAAAGGATCACTAGGAACTCTTATCTATGTACTGTAATTTTGTTTATGAATACAGTACAACAATTTTCTTGGTAGTGGGACTGTAGTACAATATAGGCAAGTCTCTCTTTTATAACAGTTGTTTAAGAACTGGCAATTTCCTCCCTACCACCACCAAAGCTCATTAATGAAATGCTCCTCTCTTCTGCTTTCCCCACCACTCCTCCCCTGAAAAATATTCCAATGCAATGCTGGTAAAATACATTTATGTGTATTTCTATATACACTGGCAAAACCTAAAAGGATAGAACCCAAACAAATCTTTTGCCAACATACACAGTGCACTGAAAGCCCATGTAGTCATTTCACTGGCAAAATATTTATTAATGTACTTTTCACTATAAAAAATTATCTGTTTGGACTTGTTTTTGGAAAATGATTAGCTTTCTTTTGCTGCAACATGTAAAAGGAAATTCTTAGTGGCCTGCACATTCCTTTTTATGTGTGTGGTGTTTTCCAAAGGAGTTGAGTTAAAAAAACAACAACAGAAATTCGACAAAATGCCTCAGACAAATAAAAGAAGAAAGCTAGAAGTTCAGATACTCGATAAACACCTTTACACACTTCCTGAACTCTTGGAGCAAATCTGCCAGGTTTTGATATGTGGCTTTGGGAGCAGAATATTCAGGATAGTATGCTCTAAGCAAAGAAAATAGGATAGGTGCTGTTTGAAACTACAAAATGAATAAATTCCATCAAAAAGTCCAGGCTAATTATTAACTAATTGCAAAATGACATAACATTAATTTCCTATAGCCAATTGTCTTAGTCTCATGGCATATTTCAGGTAAGTTTTTACTATATTTAGTTTATGTATGCAACAGCCTCTGCATATCTGCTGTGTGCAGAATCTGTCACTCTCTCCAGAGGGAGAAATACCTCACAGTAAATGACCAGCAAATTGCCTTAGATCTTAGGTCAGGAATATGCCCTCTGGTTTCCATAGCTTTTCACCAGGTTCTGTAGGAATACATTAGACTGAGTGATTATTCATCATGAAAATCTGAGATGGCATCTCAGTATATTTACAAGGAATGGACTATTCCAGGGGTTCTCAAACTGGGGACCCCTCAGGGGGTCCAAAAGTTACTACATGGGAGGTTGCGAGCTGTCAACCTCCACCCCAAACCCCGCTTTGCCTCCAGTATTTATAATGGTGTTAAATATATATTAAAAAGTATTTTTAATTTATTAGGGGGGTTGCACTCAGATGCTTGCTATGTGAAAGGGGTCACCAGTACAAAAGTTTGAGAACCACTGCGCTATACAAAGAATGGTATTACATCTAATCTCAAGTCTCAGTAATTACTGTAACTGAGAATAAAGATGCGTTTAATGTTGGGTTTTTTAGGTGATACCACATGATATAAACAAAACTATAAAGCAAAAGTGAGCCAAGAGATGCGTACTTTTGATTTGATTTTTAATTTTGGCACGTGCACCTAGAACTAGATAGATGGATGTGTAACTATTTAACAGCCAGAGCTATATTAAACAAGTAAACTCATATAGGACTTGTGCGCACTGGTGAATTTATGTACTGGATAGTGTTTTACATACAGATTGTAACATGCACAAAGGGCTAGATTCAAATAAGCAGCCTTACACCTATCCTCTGCCTTTGTGTATAAATTTCCCCAGAATTGCATCCCTGCGGCCAAGGAAGATCAGAGCTGATTCAGAGATGGCCTCCACGGAAAGAACAGTCCCCCCTAAGGAGGCAAGGATGGGTAGGTAACTGTAGCTCACTTTTCCTACCTGCTAGCCAGCTGAGCTGACTGGCCGTGCTGGAGAGCCAGGAGGATATGGGAAATATGCTACGCCTCTTTAAAGGTACTGGAGATTGTATTCACCTTGAATATGGGGGAGCTCTATGAGACACTCTGCTTCTCTAAAAAAGTGCTCTGTATAGTGTAGTGTGCTCCCATGGCACTCCCAATGCAAGGCTGTACCTTAAAAGCATTATCTATCCCAAAAATGTTCCCACAAATTTTAGCCCTTATTGGTGAAAGAAATACCATATCCTTTTTTATTTTAGTGTTAGGGAATAGTCAGATATTCATGTTACATTATCATCATGTTTCCAGCTGGAGTGTGCAGGTGAGTTCTGCCACTTAACTATTACTAGAAATAATCACAATAAATTAGTTTTCATTGATGCTTCAATTCAAAGAGAGTGAAAATCAGATTTACACAATGTTTCTACATCTGCACTATTTTACCAGCGCTCTGTAGTTCTGCCTACTTTGGAATCCAATTACAAAACCTTATGTGCTACTGACATGTAAGCATACTTTGATCTCGTAGAAAATGTCCTGTCTGAGTGGAAAGAATCATAGTATCTAGCCCAATAACACTAATTATTAATATGTTTATCCAGAAAAAAAAGACGCACATTTCCCTTTGGTGATGTTACCCACACTGTTATAACTTCTATCAGTACTAGGCAATTAATAATGCACTTGTAAGGACTCAATAAGCCCCTCCTGAACTTAAAAGCCATTTTAATTTAAAATAAAATAATTACAGCTAAATTACAATTACATACCTTTACAATCAAACTTTATTTCCAGATGAATACTCAAATTCATCATTAATAATGTAAATATAACCATTGTAACATGAATAAATAATGTCTGACATTATTTTGAAGTGCAATTTGATATTTTGCTGTAATTGATTGTACTCAGGCTTTCTTAAATTAAAATGTCCAATTTGTTAAGAAAACTGATCTAATTAAAATTGTATGCAATGTAGTTGCAGCCTTATTAGTGCTACGATATTAGAGAGACAAGGTGGGTGAGGTAATATCTTTCATTGAACCAACATCTGTTGGTGTGACAGAGAAGCTTTCGAGCCACACAGAGCTCTTAATGAAGAAGAGCTCTCTGTGGCTTGAAATCTTGTTGCTGTCTCACCAACAGAGATTGTTCCAATAAAAAGTATTACCTCACCTGCCTTGTCTAATTAAAATTGTGTATTTGTACACAATATAAATGATGTCTACAAACTGACATACGTTGCATTATTGAGGCTGAAGATACTCCTTGAAAGCCAGTATTGGCACTCTGGATTTTGGAGGTCGGATCTAAGCCAACCTCAGTCACATCTTTAAACAAAGCAGTAAGATAAGAAATTTTTTCTTTGTACTATGTTTATGCTTACTAGCAAGATTTATTACTTATAGACTGACATCTGAATTTGGCCCTAAATCAGTCCAGTGATATTTTAGTTGGTTTAACTTTCACCTTCTTGTACCCCACTCCACCCCTTCAATGAGTATTTCACACCAATTTAGACTCCTTTTGACTTATATACACTTGGGGATTAATTATGCCCTCAGAGATGCACAAACATTGCCAACTAGTTTCAACCAGAGTTATGCAGGTTTATGTGGGAGGAGGGGCTTGACTGGGGGGAGGAAGAGATTCAGCTCTAAATTCTCAAATCATCATACCAATGTGAAATTTATTATTTAAATATTTATATTACAGTAGCATCCTGAGATCCCAATCAGGTTCAGGATGACAACACAAACTCTGCACCACAAAATGCATAATCTAAGAGTTTACATCCTAAGGATTTACAGCCTTTACTCATTTGTACATCACTTCTGAACTTGGTTCACCTCGTCTAACTCAGCAACCAGAAGAAAGGAGTATACTACGCAAAAGCAATTAACTGCACCATCTTACACATCACCTTTTAACTTAGCTTATACTCTATAGTTACATCCTTGTGTTGTTCTTATTAAGGCACCAAGAGATTGTATTTCACACTTACATTTTGTATATGTGACATAACACAGCAACGTGTGCTTGCAGTAAACTGCAGCCAGCACTGTCTGCACTCCCACCAGCAGGCCAGAGCCCCGTTTCCAAAATGGCAGATGACTTTTGGTCTCTGCAGGCACCTCCCACATCCTTACATGACAGTGACAGCTGCACCATACAATCATGACACCCCATATATTTTAGAATGTGGAAATCCAGATGAGATTAGAATTTACATCAAGAAAATAATGACTACTAAAAAACAACAACCCATTTTGAATGCAAAATGGTAGCAACTTCCAAGATAACTGCATTATTGTCTTGACTGAAGCTGAAGTGCTGAACAAAACAGAACATGCTTTTACATAGCATCTTTCATACTCAAGGTATCACAAAATGTATTACAACAATCAATAAGAAAACGATAGCAGATGAAAAGCCCTACCTCAAGTCTGAAAAAACAATGTAAATTATAGGGTTTACAAAAATGGATTCCATCCCTGGAATTTTTTCATTATTTTAACATTATTTGCTAGCAGACTGGTGAGGTTGGCTGCATTCCTCTTTGTGCAGACTGGATTGATCTGGTTTTTGTTGATCAATGCTAATAAATAATAGTGCTACAAGGCAATCATTTATATAATGTCATAGGCTTGCACAGTGCTTCATACACATAGAGATGTGCTGCCTTGAAATGAAGAAAGTACAGGCTACCAGTCAGAAGCCAAACCATAGATAGCCATGCAATGCTGAGATGCCTTGAGACCAGCATTGAACAAAAGACAAAGCAAAGTTCACACAAAGCAAGACACAGAGGATGCAGAATCCAAAACATGGGTGAACCTCAAGTCCAGGGAAAGACTCCAGACTATGCTATTCCTGTGATAGAATCAGAAAAGGTGTTGCAGTCCAGGAAATCAATTCACTTACAGATTGCTTCTGAAACCTGTGAATACACACTCAGAATATCACTTCTCTAGGAGGAAAAGCAACAGCAGTAACTCAGAGAGATATTATGGACCCAATTCTGCCTTTCCTGTGGCTGAGCCATGTTTGGAATAGGGAAGGGGTGCACTGCTGGAGAACATGTGCTTGGAGGCGTTCTATTGTGAAGCCTGTTGTGGGTGCCAGGAAGAGGGAAGTTATAGATGCCCCTTGCTACACTTTTAAAGAGGTGTAACAAGTGCTCCCCACAGCAGACCAGAAGAGTGAGGCCATGGTTCCACCTGAGTCTCATCCAGAAACATTCCCTCTGAGGCTCGTCAGCACTACAGGAATGTGTCCTGTAGGAATAGCGTAGCCCCAGCTTTTCTAAAGACTAAAATTCTGTTGACCCAAAACAGTTCAGGGAAATAATTTAATGTTAGAGCCAAAAAAACTACAACAACAAAAACCCAAGGCCTTTACTAACAAACAGAGGGGCAATGTACCATTTAGCAGGAACAGAAGCAACTTAGCCAGACACTTGGGAAAACACAAGGAGGAGAAAGAAAGTTAAGTCTACCAGCTGAATCTGGAAAAACAACAAGGAGTCTAGTGGCACGTTAAAGACTAACAGATTTATTTGGGCATAAGCTTTCATGGGTAAAAAACCCACTTCTTCAGATGCATGGAGTGAAAATTACAGATGTAGGCATTATTATACTGACACATGAAGAGAAGGGAGTTACCTTACAAGTGGAGAACCAGTGTTGACAGGGCCAATTCAATCAGGGTGGATGTGGTCCACTCCCAATAATTGATGAGACGGTGTCATACTAAGAGAGGGAAAGTTGCTTTTGTAGTGAGCCAGCCACTCCCAGTCCCTATTCAAGCCCAAATTAAAGGTGTTAAATTTGCAAATGAATTTTAACTCTGCAGTTTCTCTTTGAAGTCTGTTTTTGAAGTTTTTTGTTCAAGTATACCTACTTTTAAATCTGTTATAGAATGTCCAAGGAGATTGAAGTGTTCTCCTACTTGCTTTTGCATGTTATCATTCCTGATGTCTGATTTGTGTCCATTTATTCTTTTACGTAGAGACTGTCCGGTTTGGTCAATTTACATGGCAGAGGGGCATTGCTGGCATACGATGGCATATATCACATTTAGTAGGTGTGCAGGTGAATGAGTCCCTGATGGTGTGGCTCATGTGGTTGGGTCCTCTGATGGTGTCGCCAGAGTAGATATGGGGACAGAGGAGGCAATGAGGCTTGTTACAGGGATTGGTTCCTGGGTCAGTGTTTCTGTGGTATGGTGTGTAGTTCCTGGTGAATATTTGCTTCAGGTTGGGGGGCTGTCTGTAAGCAAGGACTGGCCTGCCTCCCAAGGTCTGTGAGAGTGAGCGATCGTTTTCCAGGATAGATTGTAGGTCGTTCATGATGTGCTGGAGAGGTTTTTGCTGGGGGCTGTACGTGATGGCCAGTGGTGTTCTGTTACTTTTCTTGTTGGGCCTGTCCTGTAGTAGGTGACTTCTGGGTACCTGTCTCACTCTGTCAATCTGTTTCCTCACTTCCCCAGGTGGGTATTGTTGTTTTAAGAATGCTTGATAAAGATCTTGTAGGTGTTTGTCTCCTCGTTGTTTTTGTGGATACAGACTAACACGGCTACCCCCTAATTGCTGCATTTGAGTAAGTGAAAAAACAACCATCCAAGAGAGAAAGGAACTAAGAACATAAGAAAGGCCATACTGGGTCAGATCAAAGGTCCATCCAGCCCAGTATCCTGTCTGCCAACAGTGACCAATGCCAGGTGCCCCAGAGGAGTGAACCTAACAGGTAATGATCAAGTGATCTCTCTCCTGCCATCCATCTCCACCCTCTGACAAACAGAGGCTAGGGACACCAGTCCTTACCCATCCTGGCTAATAGCCATTAATGGACTTAACCTCCATGAATTTATCTAGTTCTCTTTTAAACCCTGTTATAGTCCTAGCCTTCACAACCTCCTCAGGCAAGGAGTTCCACAGGTTGACTATGCCCTGTGTGAAGAAGAACTTCCTTTTATTCACACAGCACACAGTCAACCTGTGGAACTCCTTGCCTGAGGAGGTTGTGAAGGCTAGGACTGTCACAGGGTTTAAAAGAGAGGCATGAGAATATATCAGATGGAACTAAACTACTGTGTCCTACAGCAGTGGTAGCTGAAGAAGTAGTTGAAGAAGCCCAGCAAAATTCTAGTTACATAATCAAGAGAGGAACCATAAATGCTACTCCTAGTTCAGGTAGGATTGCTCTTACTAAACCAGCTTTTACACAGTGTAGAAAAATACTCTGGTCGTGCACAAACAGCCTTGGACTTTGGAGCTTATTTTGTTCCTGTGGTCATATCCTCATTCCAGTCTTTCATTACCTGGATTGGCAGAAGTAAGGAAAGCTGTGAAGAAACAGAACCTAATGAATCACTAGGGAGAGGCTCAGGGACTACCTTACATCCCATTGCAGTGACCCCTCTAGGATGATTAACGAGCAGTGGCATTGGATTGCAAAAGGAGTTCCATTAGCTGAATTTGGATCAGAATGTTGATGGTGCAACAAATGTAAGAGACAGTCAAAGTGGCATTACATATCATAGAATCACAGAATATCAGGGTTGGAAGGGACCTCAGGAGGTCATCTAGTTCAACCCCCTGCTCAAAGCAGGACCAATCCCCAACTAAATCATCCCAGCCAGGGCTTTGTCAAGCCTAACCTTAAAAACTTCGAAGGAAGGAGATTCCACCACCTCCCTAGGTAACACATTCCAGTGTTTCACCACCCTCCTAGTGAAAAAGTTTTTCCTAATATCCAACCTAAACCTCCCCCACTGCAACTTGACACCATTACTCCTCGTTCTGTCATCTGCTACCCCAGAGACCAGTCTAGATCCATCCTCTTTGGAACCCCCTTTCAGGTAGTTGAAAGCCGCTATCAAATCCCCCCTCATTCTTCTCTTCCGCAGATTAAACAATCCCAGTTCCCTCAGCCTCTCCTCATAACTCATGTGTTCCAGTCCCCTCATCATTTTTATTGCCCTCCACTGGATGTTTTCCAATTTTTCCACATCCTTCTTGGGGCCCAAAACTGGACACAGTACTCCAGATGAAGCCTCACCAATGTCGAATAGAGCGGAACGATCAAGTCCCTTGATCTGCTGGCAATGCCCCTACTTATACTTATACAAAATGCCATTGGCCTTCTTGGCAACAACGGCAGGCTGTTGACTCAGATCCAGCTTCTCATCCACTGTAACCCCTAGGTCCTTTTCTGCAGAACTGCTGCCTAACCATTAGGTCCCTAGTCTGTAGCGGTGCATGGGATTCTTCCGTCCTAAGTGCAGGACTCTGCACTTGTCCTTGTTGAAGCTCATCAGATTTCTTTTGGCCCAATCCTCCAATTTGTCTAGGTCCCTCTGTATCCTATCCCTACCCTCCAGCGTATCTACCTTTCCTCCCACTTTAGTGTCATCTGCAAACTTGCTGATGGTGCAATCCACACCATCCTCCAGATCATTAATGAAGATATTGAACAAAACCGGCCCCAGAACTGACCCTTGGGGCACTCCACTTTATACCGGCTGCCAACTACACATGGAGCCATTGACTACTCGTTGACCCTGACAATTTAGCCAGCTTTCTATCCACCTTATAGTCCATTCATCCAGCCCACACTTCTTTAACTTGCTGGCAAGAATACTGTGGGAGACCGTGTCAAAAGCTTTGCTAAAGTCAAGGAACAACACGTCCACGGCTTTCCCCTCATCCACAGAGCCAGTTATCTCGCCATAGAATGCAATTAGATTAGTCAGGCATGACTTGCCCTTGGTGAATCCATGCTGACTGTTCCTGATCATTTTTCTCTCCTCTAAGTGCTTCAGAATTGATTCCTTGAGGACCTGCTCCATGATTTTTCCAGGGACTGAGGTGAGGTTGACTGGTCTGTAGTTCCCCGGATCCTCCTTCTTCCCTTTTTTAAAGATGGGCACTACATTAGCCTTTTTGCAGTCACCCGGGACCTCCCCCAATCGCCATGAGTTTTCAAAGATAATGGACAATGGCTCTGCAATCAATCCGCCAACTCCTTTAGCACTCTCGGATGCAGCGCATCCAGTCCCATGGACTTGTGCTCATCCAGCTTTTCTAAATAGTCCTGAACCACTTCTTTCTCCACAGAGGGCTGGTCACCTCCTCCCCATGCTGTGCTGCCCAGTGCAGTAGTCTGGGAGCTGACCTTGTTCGTGAAGACAGAGGCAAAAAAAGCATTGAGTACATTAGCTTTTTCCACATCCTCTGTCACTAGGTTGCCTCCCTCATTCAGTAAGGGGCCCACACTTTCCTTGACTTTCTTCTTGTTGCTACCATACCTGAAGAAACCCTTCTTGTTACTCTTAACATCTCTTGCTAGCTGCAACTCCAGATGTGATTTGGCCTTCCTGATTTTACTCCTGCATGCCCGAGCAATATTTTTATACTCTTCCCTGGTCATTTGTCCAATCTTCCACTTCTTGTAAGCTTCTTTTTTGTATTTAAGACCAGCAAGGATTTCACTGTTAAGCCAATCTGGTCGTCTGCCATATTTACTATTCTTTTTTCACATCGGGATGGTTTGTCCCTGTAACCTCAATAAGGATTCTTTAAAATACAGCCAACTCTCCTGGACTACTTTCCCCCTCATGTTATTCTCCCAGGGGATCCTGCCCATCAGTTTCCTGAGGTTGTCAAAGTCTGCTTTTCTGAAGTCCAGGGTCTGTATTCTGCTGCTCTCCTTACTTCCTTGTGTCAGGATCCTGAACTCGACCATCTCATGGTCACTGCCTCCCAGGTTCTCATCCACTTTTGCTTCTCCTACTAATTCTTCCCGGTTTGTGAGCAGCAGGTCAAGAAGAGCTCTGCCCCTAGTTGGTTCCTCCAGCACTTGCACCAGGAAATTGTCCCCTACTTTCCAAAAACTTCTTGGATTGTCTGTGCACCACTGTATTGCTCTCCCAGCAGATATCAGGGTGATTGAAGTCTCCCATGAGAACCAGGGCCTGCGATCTAGTAACTTCTGTTAGTTGCCAGAAGAAAGTCCCGTCCACCTCATCCCCCTGGTCCGGTGGTCTATAGTAGACTCCCACCACGCCATCACCCTGGTTGCTCACACTTCTAAACTTAATGATATGATAGCCTACAAATATCTGACAGGAACCAACAGCAAGGAGGGAGAAGAATTATATAGAGTGGTACAAAAGATATAACTAGGAGATATTAGGTGGAGTTAAAAAAGAAAATTTTGGCTAAACGTCAGGAAAATTTTTCTGACAGGAGCATTCAGGCTATGAAGTATCTCTCAAGGGAAGCAATGGAAGCCTGGGGACAATTGAAGCTAGGATATAAAACTGCATAGGTTGGGAGGATGGATTGAATAAGCTAACTAACAGATATTCTCTATCTCTTATAAGAAAAGGAGTACTTGTGGCACCTTAGAGACTAACAAATTTATTTGAGCATAAGCTTTCGGTAGCTCACGAAAGCTTATGCTCAAATAAATTTGTTAGTCTCTCAGGTGCCACAAGTACTCCTTTTCTTTTTGCGGATACAGACTAACACAGCTGCTACTCTGAAATCTATCGCTTATGACATCTATGACTCACTGACCCTTATGGATGGGGATATAAAAAAAGAGAAAACTGGGGCATTGTAAAAGACTTATAAATGAGATGTGGAGGATCAACTGGGACTTAAAAAAAAGTAAATAAAGGACCTCTTTACTGCAAGATGGACAATTAGCCAACACATAGGGGCTTTTCTGCAATCATTTCAAATAGTGCCAAGGAATCATTAAATTTCCAGATAGAACTGGTTTAATTTTTTATCTGATAAATGATGCCTTTAATACTGCAGCATAAATCCTGGATTTTAAACTAATTTAGTGAAGCCAGTGGGAAAGGCTGTATGGACTGTTATTTCACTATTAAACAGGCTTATTTTCAACCAAAATAGAGTGTTCACAGAGCCTTTTGAACCAGTTTCACTAAATCGGTTTAAAATTCTACCTTAAATTAAATCACTGCAACTTTCCCATGTAGACAAGCACCCAGTATGGTAGGCAAGTGAACATCTGTTCACATTTGTTCTGGACCAGTACAGAAGGCAAAAAGAGGTCAGAAGGTGCCTTTGCTTTGCTGCTTGGGGATTTCAGACTAGAGTATATTTTTAATTATATACTCCATTTAAAATATTAGAAAGCATTTAAATCCTCTTTACCCTAGTCTCTGCTCCAGCCACTCAATACAAACAAACAGACTACACTGAACACGGAGGTTCCAATAATACCTTGGGGACAAATACAACTTGGTTTCCATGAAACTGAATCCAGTACTCACATGTGGGTTATTTCACCCTTTGTAATTTCCATCCAAACATTTGTGGAAAATTAAACTATCAAATACAATTAACACTTTTAATCTCTCTCATTTTTTGCTCCAGTCTAGCCAAATTTCTTCTAATCCCTACAGGCACTATCCAATTCACTTTTGCTGTCACTGTATTAACTACTCAGATAATTTAAAAAAGATGTCAAGTGCTTGTTTGCATTAGTCATCTTGTCAGTCAGATGTTTTTCTTTCAGCCACTGATGTAAATAACATGCACAGCATGACCTCTAGCCTTTGAGTTGCCATATATATGGTATAGCTAATCTCAGGACTTCAGTAGGCTGAAAGTTCAGTGCAAGAAACTGACCCTAGAGAGCTGAATTCTTAAATCCTTCAGTTCATTCCCATGGAGCTATTCTCTACCTTAGTTGTCTTATTAATGACAGGCTCTAAAATTCCACAAGTTCCTTTTGTTCAGATACTACAATGTCCTATTTGAGGGCTACTGAACATTTTTATAGGAGGAAAGAATGATATAGATCACCCCTCTTCTGACAATTTAAGAAATATTTTTTAGAATGAAAGTTATAGTAGCTGTATTGGAATTGTTTCATTGATAGCAAAGGTATTTGTATATTTATCAGCTCTCCATTGTGGTCAAAATATTTTGCATCTTGTCCGTGCAAACAGCATGCATCTTTTAAAGCTACGTTTAAAATACTCCTGTCCATAGGAACAAACGTGCAAACATTTTACATGTTTCCAGACTTGGATACGTAAGACGTAGTCTAATGCTTAAAAATATATAGGAACCTTATTACATTCTGTAAAATTTTTAGTCCTTTGTGTTATTAGTAAATTGCAATGGATGTTGACACCTAAAGAAACTGAGGTGTTTCCAAAACTACTCTTGGGTGACCTTTTTTGTAAAACAGGACACCTCCCTATCTAATCTATCTATCTTTTGTTTACCCTATGCTAAGTATCTTTAGAACAGACTAACTGCATGGAAAATAAGAGAGACAAATGAATTTCATTCAGGAAGCTCATTTTTCACTACATATCTTAGTTTTATTAAACCTTATATCAGCTAGTGAGTACTCTCATGGGCAAATCTATATAGTTTGAGTAGGTCAAATTGAGAACAAACTGTCATGCCAAAAACACTATATTATGTTTGCCCCAAAATTATTGGAAGAACATGAAAAATGGAATTTTATTAGTTGTAGTTTTAATCTGCATATTAAAGAGAAGGTCAGTTGTTCTTTGAACATAGAACATGAAGCCTACGAACAAGTTTCCTTTATCTCACTGTGACCATTCAGACATTTTAACGCAAAATTTAAAAAAAAAATTTTTAAAGGTCATTTCCACTGTAGCATGATTGCTTCTGCACTGAGTGCTAAATGAAGAGCAGCTACAAATAATTTCACTGTTTTACAAAGATTAATTGTATATCTTTGAGCAAAGCTGGACTCTGTAAAATTACTAATGTCTTGGGTCATTTAAAACCAGAAGTATGTCAACCAGAAGAGAGCTTGCTGCAAGCTATTTCTGTGTGACTGACAATGTTCTTGTCATACCTTCCTGCCAGTGGCCATTACAGAAGAATTCCTTATTTAGATTGCTGTATGCCTTGCAATCAGCTTGTCAGAACCACAAATACTACAGTCAAGCCAGCTACATCCCAACATTCCAAGAAGCCACAAAAAGCAATTGCCAAACTGGAGCAAGAAATTCTTCTTTTCATGACAAGGCCCAGGACTCACTAATGGCTTCTACTGAATTATTATGGGACTTCGAGCAAGTCACCTAACTTCTCTGTATCTCCATTTTTCCATATGTAAAATGGGAGATAATCATTCTTAACTCACTGTGATGGGGCGCCTGCCCCACACTGGGCTCTCACGGGTTAACAGAGCCCTAGGGAGGCTGTGCAGGAGGCAGCCAATCACAGAAGGGCTTATAGGAGCAGCCAATCAGGGCTGGGCAGGCCCACATAAGAAGAGCTGCAGTACAGAGCAGCTTCAGTCACTCCCTGGAGCTTGAGGAGGTAGGAGCACTGGCTGCCTTGCAGACGGAGGGCAGCAAGCACCCTGGACATAGCAGTGTTGCAGGCAGAGACCCAGGGAGCTAAAGGCAGCTCCTGGCAAGCTGCAGGGAGTTGCAGGTTAAGGCCATGAGGCAAGGGCAAAGAGGGTGCTGGGGCCGCAGGGAAGTGGCCAGGGAGATCTACAGGGGAGTCAGAGGGGGCGAAGCAAGTGGCGGCCATCTACAGGGTCCCTGCGCTGGGACCTGGAGTAGTGGGTGGGCCTGGGTCCCCCCTGCCCCTACTTGCCACTGAGGAAGTGGCTGAACTGAGGGACTGTGATACTGTCCCCCAAAGGGGGGGAACATGGAGTGTGGCATAACTGGAGGGCTGTGTCATGAAGAGGACGCTGCAGTCCTGGGAATGACATGGGTCCCTGGAGCAGAAGTGATGGTGGTGAGATATCATCAGAAAAGGGCATTGGCATACAGAGCTAATTCCCATCACAGCCCTCAGAAGGCGCCGCAGTAATGAGTTGAACCCCGTCACACTCACCTTTATAAAGTATTTTGAGATCTATTAATGAAACTTCTATAAAGTGTTAAGAATTACTATTAACTTTGCAAAGAGGTACAGTTTTCTAAATCAGTTAATTATATTACTGTATTAACTACATGCATCATAGGTTATCACCAGAAAACTGAACAGAGGACCAGATGTCTGGTTTAATACCATTTCTGTTCCCTGAATTTTCAAAACATTGCATGGGGTTTCAGCTGCATGACTCCAATTGACTTTAATGGGAGTCATGCAGCTATATCTGTGGGTGCCACTTTGAAAATATAGAAGTACTGTATTTGTTTTTGTTTTACTGACGCTCTTCATGGAGTGAGTTAAAGCCGCTTTTTCCTCTGTCTTTTCTCTAAATAACTATACTTCAAACTATAGCCATGTTTGCCATAGAAAAATAGCTGAAGGAATTTCAGTGGTTTTCAATCCAGTCAGTTATATGTCCAAATGCCCTTGAGCATTCAACAAACTTCTGGTGATGCCATAATTTTTTTAAAATTAGCAGAACTGAAATAAACAAACAGTCATTTACATTTTTAGTAATGGGCGCATACGTGCTCAATTTTACCGTCTGAAGAACAGTACTAGATGGCTGGAACAGGTTTCTCCAAATCAAATTACCAAAGTATTGTGCACGTTTATCTGGATTACAATGCTAAATCAGCATATCATACTCATTATGACTGACTACCTCTTACTGTAAACTATTTTAATACCCAGATGTGATTACAAGGAGTATAGGTGATTCACATCTGAATCAAAACTTCAGTATGTATAGTAAAGTATATACCACACAGACAAAAGCTGTTTAGGAAAGCAATGCGACAGCTTCTGTAATTTGAGCACATAACACACACAAGGAAATATATATACTTCTGCCACATGCAACAGACAATTAGTTCGGACTCTATTTAAAGACCTATTTAGCAGTTCCCGTATTGAAGTAACTACAGAAAAGTTTAAGAATACATTTTTAACTTTCTCTCATCTTTAAAGGAAGGTGTTTAAAAGCTTTCTTCTCATTCTCTTAAAAAGGGAGGAGTAATCTTTCCCTTTTAAAATAGCTCCCATAGTCAGATGGTGATTAGCAACACTACCTTCAGCTCCAAGCAACAGCTCAGAGTTTTAAAGAAAGAGCTTGGACTTGAATTTAGTCCTGGAATACTACAATAATTCTGTGTGGACAGCCAAAGAACCATTAGGTCTGAAAAGGAATAAAGGGATAGAAAGTTCTTAGATATTACACTTATCTACTCTTAGTGCTTACATGCTGTGATATAAGTGCTATAGCAAAAACTTAAAATGTCTCAGATGGAGAGAAGAAAGTGGGTGCTGCACAGATCCAGGAGCCATTCATACAAGGTAACAGTGAAACACTGAAATGGCAACAAAATTCCCTTCCATGCCAGGTTGCTATGAGTGAGTTTAATAAAAATTTTAAAAAATCCCCACAAAGGGGTCCTTACTTTAGCAGAAGAGCAGGATGGGTAGAGAATTATTTTGAATGGATGTGCACTGCTGCTGCTACCTATACAGCTCATAATTATTATACAGTGATAATTAATGGATCATAAGCCACAAGTTTTATTAAAATGCCCTGCTGCAGTTTCTAAAGGCTCTCATGATTCTGAGAGTAAGTAAAGCAATACAAGTTTGCCACTATCAAGAATGAGATAATATGCTGCATCCCTGTAGGGTTTAGCCATCACGTCAGTTTCATCTCACATTTCCTGCATTTCTTAAGAACTCTGGGCTCAAAAGGGACTCAATTCTAACTAAAAATACACACACGACACATCCTGTGTCACTCTGCTGACAATCTGTCATCCTGAAGGCACTCCCCAGCTGTCAGTTTTGAATGGTATTGGAAACGAACTGGCTAAATGCGCTGCATGGGCACATACAGCAGGATAAGATCTTCTCACATGCAAATACATTAGGTTTTGCACTCTTTGTTGTTAAAGAAAAGTTTCTTTAAAGTCAAATATTTAAAAATCAGGTAGAAACAGAAAAGTGCTCTACATTTTCTGGAGACTGTAAGCTTTATAAGGCATTAACCATCTCTTACAGTGTGTGAACTGTATCTAGCACATTGCAGGTGCTAGTGCAAAACAAACAAAGTAATAAAAACACTTTCTCCCAGCATGAGCTTGCACTGCCTTCCAGTAGAGATTGTTCAGCAACATTTCCAGAATTGTTCTGCAGCTGTTTATTTTATGTCTAGAATAGAAATGGGCTTGAAAAAGAAGCACATTTCTGAGCACTCTGGAAATTGGGAATTGCAACATTGGACTTTGTACTATCTTTACAGTGGGGCCAAATCAGAACTAGGGCCAAGATTTTCAAAAGTGACTAGTAATTTTGTATGCTTCAATTTGAGTCACCAACTTAAGGCACCTTATAGGGGCCCGATTTTCAGAGGGAGGATGCTCTGTGTTTTCTGAAAATCAAGTCCCTTGAAGGCTCTCAAGTTGAAAACTCGAAAATGGAGTCATGTAAAGTCTCTAGTTACCTTTGAAAATCTGGGCTTAAGTACCTAAACATTCCTTACCATGGAGAAAGTGTGTCTGAGTCTGAATTTCATGGCTCAGACCTATCTCTCTCTCACCTGAAAGGAATCCCTCTATTTCTTCAAGGTATAAACCATATATTAAAATGATCTAATGTAACTATCCAGTCACTTATACAATGCTCATGACACATCTAAGCAGTTATATTTGTGTAATGTACACAGAACAGACTAGTAAATATCAGGGGCTGCATTTTGGAGCGGAGTGGTCATCCTTTCAGTATTGCATGGTGTGAATGGTGGACATAGCCTGAGCATCCTATGCTGTGCCACCTGTCATGAGCAGAATGCTGTCAATTTTCAACATGCTGAAGATTCCTGGGTTGAGTACAAAGTCTAGGTCTCTAATGCTTTCAGCAGGAAGTATTAAACAGAACTGTCAAGGAATCCGCTCGTGGCCATCTCATATTAACAGCTGGGCTTCTTCAAGGGTGACAGTAGCATTAGCAGCACTTGCTTATAACTTATGCCTCCAAGTTATAGAGAGTTACTCCTCTCAGTAACTTTATCTTGGCTGCCACAGATATGTCAGTGAGTTACACAGTGATGGCATTGGCTATCGTTTTCAACATATACTGATGGATCAGGAACACAGCTCTCACAGACAGGGCCCCAGTAAAGAGGTTGACTTGTTTCTGATCTCCATCGCTAGTTGTAAGAATGAAGACGAACACAAATAAATTCCCAATACATGGGTAAACTAGCATTAGATGGCAAACTAAGAGTTTTGTTAATTGTGGACTCTAGTCTCTGAAGCAACACTTGACCAGATGATGCTCTCCTAGTTCCTATAGTAGCAGGGTATGAATCCCTGTTAGTATGCATTGCACTGACTACTGAACACCTTTCACAATATCAGCTGTGGGCATTGTTAGGTCATTTAAATTTACCCACAGTATCTCCTGGACAGCCATTTGCAGATGGTTGGCAGGGGACCATTGCTAAGGTTAACAAGCCACATCGTTCTGTAATTCTGCCATTTCAGCTCAAGGAAGGCCTCAGGGTATGGAAGTGATTCCTGGATCATAATAATGGGGTATGATTACAGCAACCTGACTGTGCACAGCCTTTTGATTTGTAACTTTTTTCTGCTAATGTGTGTGGATGATTTTGTTATTTATTTTGAAGGCTCTTGATATCTAGCTGATTGGTCTGTCAGGGGTACAAATGGGTAGAATTTTGAAAATTGGGGGTTGTTTTTTTTTTGTTTTTAGAATTTATCAGTTCATAGCAATTTCAGTTTGAGGGCAACAGCTAGTAAATAAACAGATTGTTTTACTCAAGCAAACAAACATAACTAAGTTCACAGAGTCTCTAGTCACAAATGGAAGACTGCAGCATGCATTCAGGATATACAATGGATATACATATATGAGGCATATGTGTATTTATTTCAAAAGATCCATATGAGCTACTATAGTTACATGAGACTACTACAGAATTTTCTGTTTCATTATTTAAACAAAGAGTACATTCCAGGGTCACTCTCTCCTTGTTCAGGAGCTGCTATATGTGTGTGCAAGATTTAGAGAAGCCCTAGAGGAAGCAGTCGCTGAGAGAAAAGAGCTTTCTATATGTTAAGACTATAGGCTGGCACAGCAAAAATGTCTTTTAAGGCATTTTATTTGTTTGAAGGTTACAATATGTTATTACCTATAAGCCCTGTTACTGAAGTTAAAGCAATAACCTGTTTGTAATAAAACTGGAGTTGCAGTCAATTAACAGGTATCTTAATCTGCCTCATTTCGTCTTGTATAAACTAGACAGAAGCCTGATTGGCTACGATCAGTCAACGTGAGCCAATTAGACTTGATAAAAAGACTACTTGCAAATATGTGGGAACACAGAGGCATTAGTCAACAAACAAAACTGAAGGTCTACAAAGCCATCCTGTTGCCAACTCTGATGTATGAATGAAAAACCTGGATGGTGTAAGACGCTATGCTGTGAAGCTGAATCACTTTCACATGGACTGTCTGAGGAAGAAGATGAGGATAAGATGGCTAGACAAGGTTCCAGATACGGAGGTTCTCAGATGGGCAGGTATTTGAAATCAGAGAATGGGCAGGTTATGTCACCAGAATGTCAGATAAGCGACTGCCAAAGAAGATCTTTTATGGTGAGCTAAAGGAGGGAAAGCGCTCTCAGGGAGGCCAGAAGAAATGTTTCAAGGACTTCCTCAGCTTATCCTGGAGACATTTCAACATTGTCCCAGAGTTTGGGGAAGATCTCGCTCCTGATCCTTCTACCTGGCAAAGCCTCATCCATACTGGAGCTACATTCTATGAGCAGAGGAGAACTGCTGAGGTGAGGCTCACATTTTTAAAGGCATCCAGGCGTTGCTGCAACAGCTAACTGATTTAGGGACCTAAATATCATTTTCAGATGTCCTCAACAGGCAATGGGATTTTGGCTCCCTAGTTCGGCCTGGGCCTAAGTGACTGTTTCAGGTTGGAGTTTAAGGCTCTAGAATTGCAGTTGTAATGTGTGATACCATTTCCCTGAATGTAAACTGAGTTATTTTATCGGTCACTGCTATGAAGACTACTGTGAAAATAATGCTTGGCTAAGTTACTAACACTCTTCTGAGGCAAGGGAAATGAATGACCACAAAGGGCGAAATTCTGTTTTCAGTTACACCACCCACTTCAAGGGAGTTACTCCAGAAATAAATGGTGTAATTGCAAGTAGAATTTGGCTCTAAGAATGGTTGAGTGAAGAAGAATTTGGAAGGTGACTGGAGGCCACCTAGTGTATCAGCTACGGCTGGTCATTTTATTGTGAATGGTAAAGTGCACTGAGCCAAACGACAAGCTGAGGAACCCCACGACTAGCCAGCTCTAGGCTGCCTTTTTAAGGGCTGTTCTGTGAAGTTTAAGTGTGGTTACAGTAAGGGCTGGCACTTGGGGCAATTATCTCTTGTATACATACAGGTAAGGCCTTGCTCGATGCCACCCAATACTATTTTGATGTCATTTTTCATATCTTTCTTTAAGAAAGGAGTATGATGCATCATTCTTGCTCTTTGTGTTTCATTACAGCTTTAAGTGGTAACGGTATGTACCAAAAGCTACAGAAACTTACTAACTGTGTTGTGCCAGAGATTAGGCTTCCCACTCCTCTTATCATGGAGAAATCTCCACTGTCCTTACACAGTGGATGGTATAGTAAGATAATGTTATTCAAGAGCTGATAGGAGATATGTTTCCATTACCACTGACAAATACAAAGTCTTCAACACACTGTAACAAGGTAACAAGAAAAAGCCAGGTTTGGTACAAGACTTAACATTGGCCAATACAAATCTTTGAAAATTAATTTCAAAGTAAAATATTAGTACCATTATGTATTGGGGAAGTGGCTAAAAATGGGTTTGCTGGAGCAAAGGAATGTCATTCCAGAAAAAAAGGAACAAAGCAAGATGGTTAATCTTGATTCTTTATTTACATTGTGTGCCATTTATTTTCTTACACGTAGCTGCAAAGCCAGCTGAGCTGTAACCCTATGAACAGATTCTTAGAAATTCCTCTATCACAAAAGCCTAGAATTAGCTGTAAGATTAGATCCTGCCTTTTGTTTACGGAAAATAACAATCACAAACCCAAATACTGAGCACGTTGACTGTTTCCCCAAATCATATCCTTTTAAACTTTTTTAATAACTGTAAACTCTAACTTATTTTAAGACGAGAGATACATTACTGTAGCTGGTAAACCCAAGTATGTAGCCTCTGCATTGTATACAAAAATACAAACAATACAAATCTCAAAATAATTTTGGAAACGGCTTAGCCAAGAGTATCACTCACACTGAAACACTTCCTGTGTGCAGAAATGGATCAAGGACGCAGATGGATGAAAGGATATGAATGAAGCAGCACAAAATTCTGCACAGGAAATACCTAAGCTCTTAAATGTTTTGGTTAAAATTAATTCCCACTGACCATTGCTAGATATGTAATATGAGAATTAATAGCTTAACATAAGTGCCCTAAAGTTGGAACTGTTTGGAATACTGCTGAGAAACTTATAAATCTCATTGCATTTTGGTGCTGGTACTATTTTTGTCCACTCTCACCCCTACAAACCAGACAGAACTCTTTAAGAGAACTATAACTGGTAGAATGTTTACCACCTACTTGGAAACCGACTTCTATCCTTAGTGTACAGTAGGCAGTTGCTTTACTGATGCCTGAAAATGTTAACAAAATATCTTAAATGAGGCAAATTCCAGCTTATGTACGCAGTGTTGTAGCCATGTCAGAACCAGGATATGAGAGACACAAGGTGGGTGAAGTAACATATGTCACTGGACCAACTTCTGTTGGTGAGAGAGAGACAAGCTTTCGAGCTTACGTAAAGCTCTTCCTCAGGGAAACTTACTCATATTCAAAAACTTACACATTTGATCTAATATGGAACCTTGTCTGGCTTACTGAAAAACACCACAGAAGCCATACAGAATTCCTAATTTCTAGGACAATGGATTAGCCTAACTATATCTAAACCAGATATTACAGTGATGGGCACTTTAGCAATGCTTAGATACTAGATAGACCAACCGATTTCTTGGGGTATGTCTGCACAACAATGTAAGGCCAGGCTTGAGCCTGGACTCAGGCCTAACTCCCACTTGTGTCCACACACCAATTGCATTAACCTAGGGCTTGAACATATGTCCCATAACCCAGCAAGGCTGGAGGGTCCAAGCCAATATTAAGCTGGGACCTAGGCTCCGAGCCCTATTGCTCTCCTGTGTGCACGTGGCCCTGGCTTGACTTGGGTCCCAGAAGTTCTCCATATGTATCCCACAGCTCCTTGGGGCAACTTCCTTAGTCCTCTCTATGCCAACAATCTGTGGTGCAGTCTATTGCAAATGGAAGCCACACCTCTCTTTGCAAAGGGCAGCTGCTTAGATCAGCATTAACCCATTGTCTGCTGAACACTGGTCTGCAAGCACCCTATCAGACAGCCTCCAGGGTTTTCAATGCAGACTGATCAGAAGAAGCTTTTTGCAAAGACAGCTGCTTCCTGGTCACAAGAGCACAGCCAGATTTTGGTGCACACACTGCCCAGGCACCCCTGCACACGCAGCCCCAGGAGCAAGGACCTGAGAGGGGAGTGGGGACTAAGTGACTGCCTTACAGGGAGGAGGACTGGCAGAGCTCCTTGCTCAGCACAGTCAGTGGAGGATGACCCCCAACACCTTGGCCACTCCCCCTCCCTATGTGGCAGCTGCTTGGTCTCCAGCCCCCCTGCCCTCCCTGGAGCTGCGTGTGCAAGGGTGCCTGGGCAGTGTACACGGTCAGGGCAATGAGAGGCAGCCAGCCCCAAAACCTCCCTGCAGTCTCCAGCTCTCTTTGCTGCTGTGCAGAGCTTGCCCAGAGCAGGGACCAAAGCTAACAGGTAGGATGCTGAGCTGGGAGCTCTGCGCTCCCCCTCCCTATAGGGCAGCTGCTTAGTCCCACTCCGCTCTCAGGCCCTTGCTCCTCCCCATAGGGCTGTGTGTGCACAGATGCCAAGGCCGCATGCATTGTGAGGGCGGTGAGTGGGAGCCAGCTCCAAAACTTCCCCCAAGCCTCTCAGTGATCCCTTATCTCTGCCTCCCAGGGTATGGCAGAAGTAGGGATAAGAGATCCCTGGGGGATGCTGGAGCACACTGCACCCCAAGCCATGGGGATGCACTTCACTGCTCCACAGCCAGCAGCAGCCAGGCTGGGAGGCGGCGGGGGGGAGGTTCCTCTGAAACCTACCTTTTACGTGAAACCTCAAAACACTCAAAAATAAATAAAAAACAAACCAAACAAAAACAGCTTTAAAAATTAAGAATTGCAAAGTTTTGCTGTAAAAGTTAGACAGCCCTTGAGACCGATGTCCTAATTATCCTCAGAACAGGTGCACATGGGCATTTTCCTGCCAGTGTGACTCAGCCTACTGGTGGAGAGCCCAATTTTCAGGTTAAATAGTAGTTCAGTATAAAGCCTTCTCACACTGCACTCATTCTGCTGAGACAGCCACCAAAGGAGCTAACTATGCAGTTTAGTTACTGAAATCCATTTTGGGCTGGGATAAATAACTATATCAGAAATTGCCTGGGAACATCCCAAATGAACTGTGTTCATTTGTGCCAGGCAGGTAAAACTTTGCTTTGATCTGTTCGCCAGAATTATTTAATAATTGCTTCTTTTCAACCTGTGACAGTCACAGCATAGATATATGCTGCTCTGCAGATTTCTGCCTACTACAGTGGCTTCTAGCTATTTCTCAGGATGGGGGCGTATAGTAACTATTTAAAGTTACAGCTATCATAATTATTTTAATGTGACAGCAGTAGGTGGCCAGGAGATGCTGTTTTTGTATTATTAAAGCTACAATGGAACATATTTGCTTGGAAAAGGGAAATCTAATCAAATATCTGATCACAGACTCAAGATTAATTAATGTTATTTACTGTATAACAGTGATATATTTATTGTTGACGTGCTGCTATATTAGAAAGCTGCAAATGCTCTTCTTCACAGAGAAAAAGAGACAGCACTAAACTATGTCCCTAACAGACTGTAAATAGTCTAGTTGGAAAAAATTTTTTTAATCCTTTGCTGGCAGACCAGGTTTTTACTTTGGCTACTCTCAGAAAAAATAAGTGCCATCCAAACAAATATTAGGCAACATCACATTGTTCTTACTAAGGCTAAACTCCCATTAACTTTAGTGAGAGTTATGAGTAAGGCTACGATTAGGTCACGGAGGTCATGGAATCAGTGACTTCCATTAACCTCTAGTCTGACATTTTTGCCCCACAGCTCCCAGCCCCCGCCCTGGTGGGGGGACCCCATAGCCATCCAGCTGCGGCAGGGGTCTGGCAGACCCCGCAGCCGTCCAGCCGCGGAGGCACCCCCAGCAGCTGTCCAGCCGCGGAGGGTAGCGGGGGGACTCTGCAGCTACCTGGGGGCGAGAGGACGCACTGCAGCGGTGGGGGACCCGGGAGCCCCAGCAGCAGTGGGTGCTAAACCCACATACCCCTTTTGTCAGGGATATTTTTAGTGAAAGTCAGGAACAGGTCACAGGCTTCTGTGAATTTTTGTTTATTGCCCAAAAAAGCAATGGGGAGTCCGGTGGCACCTTAAAGACTAACAGATTTATTTGGGCATAAGTTTTCGTGGGTAAAAAACCCATGATGCATCTGAAGAAAAAGCTTATGCCCAAATAAATTTGTTAGTCTTTAAGGTGCCACCGGACTCCTCGTTGTTTTTGTGGATACAGACTAACACGGCTACCCCTCTGATGTTTATTGCCCATGACCTGTCCATGACTTTTACTAAAAATATCCGTGACAAAAACTTAGCCTTAGTTATGAGTAATGATTACAGGCTTTGACCCACACTTCTGAAAAACAGTGCTCTTAGGAGAAAATCACTCCCTGCCCCTAAAACCTGCTTTAGGGAGACAAAAATTGTCATAAAGCAAGAGAAATCTTACAGCATTTAGGTCAAAGCAAAATCAAACTGTCAGGACAGGAATACCTTCATATTTTTGTGTGGTTTTCCCACTCAGCATGAATGTGCTTCTGAAAGTAAGTGGTAGAAAACTAAATCATGGGACTGAGCAACAATGCCATGAACTAGAGACAGGTTTCAGAGTAACAGCCATGTTAGTCTGTATTCGTAAAAAGAAAAGGAGTACTTGTGGCACCTTAGAGACTAACCAGTTTATTTGAGCATGAGCTTTCGTGAGCTACAGCTCACTTCATCGGATGCATAGCATATCGTGGAAACTGCAGAAGACATTATATACACACAGAGACCTGTGTCTCTGTGTGTATATAATGTCTTCTGCAGTTTCCACGATATGCTATGCATCCGATGAAGTGAGCTGTAGCTCACGAAAGCTCATGCTCAAATAAACTGGTTAGTCTCTAAGGTGCCACAAGTACTCCTTTTCTTTTTATGAACTAGAGAGAGATTCCTGGGACCAGAACTTTTTGAGCCAGCTAGAGTCTCCAGCTGGTAGGAGCAGAAGCAGCCAAAGTGGGAACCTCTGGACATTCAAAGAACTTCCTAGAGTTTTAAGAGGACTTTATTTGTCCTGTGCTGATTGGCTGTTTGCTCCAACAATTTGCCCGAGCCTCAGCAGATTCACTCCAGACCTGCCTCTCTTGCCCTCTTTTCCTTCTCCACCCTCTACCCCATCGTTTTCACCTCCCCTTTCCTTTTTTTTCCATTTAGCTACCCCTGCCAAAAAGAAACTTCACACACACACACACCCCCTCAGAAATGGAACTAACCTGATGTTTGTTGCCATCACATTGTTTATTCTGTTTGTGTGTTATACCCTCATGTGTTATATACACATCATGTGTCTGTCTTGTCTATTTAGATTGTAAACTTGTCAGAGTAGGGATCATCTATGTGTCTGTTTGCACAGTGCCTAGCACAATGGGGCCCAAATCTTGGCTGGTCCTTGGATGCTAACCTAATAAACATGACTAATGAACTAGAGATGGTTCTGGTCCCAGGAATCTATTTAAGTTTCAGAAACTGGGACTTAAAGTTCCCTTAAGGTGAATATTTGGCCAGTTTCTACATAATACACAGATGGGTAACAGAGAAAATATATTTTACTACAGTTCCGCAACTGAACCCTGTGGCATTACTCGGGCTGTGAAAAAACAAATGCCAATTCACCCCATTTCTTCTCCTTCCAGACTCTTGGCCATTTCTGCAGATATGTGGGCAAAAGCCCACTCTAATAGTACAGTACTTGTCATACTGTACACAGTTTGGGGATTTGCCTTCATTTGGAACAGACCTCACATACAGATTTTACAAAATTCACACGTGCACAAAAAAAGCAATTGCTTTCACAACCACAGCGTGGCTGCATTCCTCCTAGATACTCTTATGTTACTATATAGGCTTCCTGTATTCAAATGTAGCTTAATTATGGTTGCCGTGGGAACCACACCTTTCTGTTTTCTGATTTAGTGGATTTAAATGTTCAGTCATAACACTGCAGAAAAAATAAAGAAAAAGATAGCGGAGCGCAAAAGGAAGACATTGATTAATCAGGTGCCTATCCTATCCATGGACCCACAGGTACTAACAGGCACACAAAGGTTTCTCAGTGGTAAGACCATATGTAGTTTTTGACTTTTTTTTTAAATGAATGCCAGCTGAAGTAAAGCAGAGACTGTCCACCATGCTGACTAGTCAGACTAGACACCTGTCATTCTTTGGCAACTAAAGGCTGGTGACGTCATGGCACTGTTAACAAAGTCCATCTCCTCTTTGAGTTTACTATCAAGATTGATCCCAAAAGGAATTGTCATCTCCAATAACAATAACAAATGACCCTCTCAGCATTAATGACTTGTACTTTCTACTACACTGACTGTTTGTTCTGGTATTACTGACTTGGACTGTACTTGTCTGACTTGTTAACACTGACCCCCTGGCTGAGAAGTAGAGTCTCAGGTTTCTGGATGAGTAGATATGGTATCAGAATAAACAAAACAAACATAAACTAAACTGGTGCAGCTCCCCCAAACGGCAGGAACCCAATGTCATTACTATGACAGACAAAATTAACACCAATTCACCTCTACTCCTGTTCTTCCAGACTGTTGACAGTTTCTACCGGTTATGTGGGAAAAAATCAATGGGAATATACAGTTCAGTACACCCTCTGTGTAATGCCCTTCATAATAACGAACCTTTGGTTATAATGAACCCAGTCCCTGGATCCAACCTCCAGCTCTGTCACTGCGGCGGGGGCTGGAGGAGCTGTCAGCTGCCTACCCCCCAGGAGGTGGGGCTTTCGCTATAAGGAACCCCTGGCTATAACAAACAAATGGATTGGATCTTGACAGGGTGTACTGTATTGGAATAAAGAAGATAGAGTAAATTTTCGCCATCACCTTTCTGTTAGGGCCAGATCCGGCTCCTAATGATGTCAATGGCAAAGCTCCCATTGAGTTTGATGTGCAGGACAGGTTTTTAAGTCAATGGACACTAAAAAATAGGTCAAAACCACAAATCTGGATCTGAAACCAGATCCAAACTTTTCCAAAGTATAAATATGTATAAATCTGGGGTTTTGGCACAGGCATATTTTTGGGGACTTTGTGGAAGTTACCGGTACTGTATTTATACAATATAAAGGCTTCATCTAATTTACATTTAGCCTGATTCTCCTCTCACTTACACTGATTTTATACTGGTAGAATTTCACTAAATTGTAGATTCTTGATCCTGAAATCTGAAGTGTTACTTCACAGTCAATGAGTCCTTGATTGTAGTGAAGTCACTCCTTATTTTCACTGGTCTGAGAGAAGAATCAGGCTCATAATATGTAAAGTAAATGATAAAGTGAAGATTATAATCAAATATATCAATTACACTGATGAAAACAGAGCCATGAGTATAAGAGGGCTATCAGAATTCCTAATATTTGGGGGAAGAGCTGGAGAGGTATCCTGGTTTATTGGCAATGTCTATTTTATAAATGTGTGTTGTGTGGTATTGTTTCCATATGCTGTCCCTACATTTTGTAATTTGCTACTTGTATTTGCATTTAATATTATCTTAAAATCTTTAATAAAGACGGGTTTGTTGCTTTTAAAGATAATTAGATAACATGTTTATAGGCCCTGATGCTGCAAGAGGCTGAGCTCCACATGGGAGGTGCTGGACATCCTCAGCACACACTGAATGCAATGAGTGCTCAATGCCTCACAAGATTAAGTGACCTGTCTTGTTCCAGAAGCTCCTACAGTAGAAACTCAGAGTTACGAACCGCAGTTATGAACTGACCAGTCAACCACACTCCTCATTTGGAACCGGAAGTACACAATCAGGGTGTAGCGGAGATAAAAAAAAAAAAAAAAAAAGCAAATACCTATGTTAAATGTAAACCACTAAAAAAATAAAGGGAAAGCAGCATTTTTCTTCTATATAGTAAAGTTTCAAAACTGTATTAAGTCAATGTTCAATTGTAAACTTTTGAAAGAACCACCATAACGTTTTGTTCAGTTACGAACATTTCAGAGTTACAAACAACCTCCATTCCTGAGGGGTGCGTAATTCTGAGGTTCTTCAGAATGAATGGAGATTTGGGGCCTGATCCTTGGTCTCACTACAACTACTTTGCACTGTTCTGGCAATAAAAAGCATTCATAATGCCAGTTTAACTGGCCAGTGAAGGATTTCCCCAGATTGGAAACATCCCTTCAAGATACAGAGTTGTCATCGCTCCCTACTCCCCTGCCAAACTTCAGTTCCTTGCATAGGTGTCCCAATGCTCCAGAACTCCCTGGCTTCTGAAGTAGCTGCTTAGGGCAACAGGCTGCCAGTTTAAAGCAGCACTAAGGCTGCCCTGACTTACATTGGGGATCTGCCTGGTCCCAATTTCAAAAGAGGAGGATTATACCACCACCCCACTCTTGTAAGCCACACCAAACACAGCTCAGCCCAAGGACCTAACAAGAAAACAGTACACTGAATCTCAGACCCCAAATTCTGCCCTCTGTACATATATTATGTATTTTGTTCTAAATTCTGTACATGCAAGTAGAAACTGGGTTACAGATTCCTATTATAAATCTCCATATAAAATAAATCTCTCTGGTGGTTAATTAGTGAGACTGGGTAGAAGTGTTTTATTGTTGGTGTTCATTCAAGTGAATTGGAAAAACTGTTTTTCAGTAGTACAGAAAAACTAGCAGAGCCTGTATTTGCTCAGCAGATTAATTCACTGTCCTACTGACTTTGTGTCATGCTCCTGACAGGTCTCACAAAACTAAGCTGGGCCCACTAAATTCACTACTTGGATGGGAGGTATACAAAGAAATCCTAGATGCAGTAAGTCTTGTTGGCAAGATAAAGAGCTAGGTCTTTTGCCTCTGAGTCCTGATCACATCATTAAAAATCTATTGGCACTTTCTTTCTGTTACAGACTTTAAGGTGTGGATGTGCCAGCTACATTCCAACATTGGCAACTACAATTTGCTTTCCAACATTTCCTCTATGGTTTTTGAGTTGTTTTCCATCAACTTATGTTCCAACATTCTTGAGCCTGGGCCAGTATCTGTCTATAAAATGAGCATAATACCTATTTATTGTACTTTGCAGAGGTGTTGTGAGAATGTCGGTAAAGCACTTGGAGAACTGTCAATGAAAGGTACAATGCTCTAGGTGAGGAGTTCCAAGTTTATTATTAGATTATCAATATTCAAGTATCATCAAAAGGCCTGATCCTGCAATATCTTATTACAGAGCATGCCGCTTCCAACCAGGAATAGTCCCATTGACTTCAGTTCAGACACCAATGAAATGCAACCATAGGTAGGCTGAAATACCACATAGCACTACTATATCACACACCCTTTTAGGGAATAAGTTAAGACTATTTTGTCAAAAGAAGCTGCAAAGTAAAGCAGAGTAGAGTTACTTAGTTTGCTGTATTCATTGGCTTCAATGAGGCCTCTCATGGCAGCAAGCACTAAACCCATGGGTGAATATGTTTCGAGGACTGGACTCCAAGACACAATTCAGAATGTTGATTGGATTATATCAAATTAAAGAAAGGTAGGAATACTTCATGAATAGTCACCTGCAACTAGGGACCTATATTGGTTCCGCACCAGCGTAAGCAGCTAAAAAGACACAGAAGATGCATTTTAGTCAGGAAAGAAAATTGGGGCAACCCTTATTGACCTGACAATAGCCTGTGACACCGTGTGGCATGCCAACCTGCTGCAAGTTATGCCTTGTAGACTGATGGTGCAGTCCATCCAAGAAATTATTCATAACCAAAGCTTCATCCTGCAAGGCAGGGAGAAAAATGAGTTGCCTTAAACATGTGCCCAACGGGCCTTCCACAAGGACCAGCCAAGAAGCATGTGTATGCTGATGGCATCTGTATTGCTGTCATGACAACTTCCACAGAACTGAAGGGAATCTCAGCTAAGACATGGATACTTTGACCACTTACTTCCAGCAATGACGACTAATTCTCGATACCAATACAGAGGCAACTATTTTCCATCTAAATAATCATCTTGCCAATCAACCCATCCGTGTCTAAGAAAGGCCACTGCCATTCCATCCAGTTGTCACCTACTTGGGAGTAAAACTCGACTGTAACCTGACATCCAGGTCAGGCAGGTAACACGTGACAATGAAGAGGTCTTCCTGTACCACCTTGATACAAAACTATTGGAGACCTCCTGGGAAGCAGTCGTTCGTACATCTATACTGGTGCCCTGATGTTTGCTCCAGCTGAATACCTCTCTGATCTAGGGGTGCAGCCACCACACTCCTCTTGTCAATACTGAGCTGAATTCAGCCACTTTTATTATAAGTGGCTGTTTTTACTATATACCAACTTCCAGTCTATATGTGCGAGTACGTATAGCTCTGCCAGATCTTCAACAATATACCACTACAGTTAAGTCTGCTAAGAGAACTGCAAACAGATGAAACCAACCTATTACATCTCTGGATGACTGATGCCCCCTTCTCAGACAGGGAACAAACACTTCACCAACTCAAAGGTCTGCTCCTACTCCAGGGACTCCTGTGGATGCGGAGTGGGGTGATACCATGGCTGATCTCTCAACACCTCTTTGTGACAGCAGCTCATACACTCTTGGACAAGCGTGCTACTGGCCCTTTACCATGCACAGATGATCAGTGCCTCCAGGGAGCCGAATATTATGTCCTTACACAGTGGAAGCATCAGTGGAGAAAGAGTCTAACATGCTAAGTAAATTCAGGAATCCATCACTGCACCTGCCTTCTTGTCCTGGACAAGACTCTACAGGCTACTCCATGATCTGACCAGAGTTGCCTCAACCATGCGCCGGTTTGGCCTAGGTTCCTCCCCATGCTGGCTTACCAGTTTCCCTGAGTGTGATGGGGTGTCCACGCCCCACAAGACCCCAAAGTGTTAAGGTGGCAAGGTGGGCCAGTTTACTGCATAATCTGCACCTGGAGGAGGAGCCAGAAAGCAATGAGGATTAATTAAAGAGGAAGCTCAGCTGACAGGAGCAGGAGGGGCCCGTATAAAGCCCTGTAGCTGAGAGCAGAAAGGGGCTGCAGAGAGAGAGAGAGAGAGAGAGAGGGAGGGAGGGAGGGAGGAAGGCTGGCTGGCTGGCTGCAGTCACTGTTGGGCTAAGAGGAGGCAAGGTAGGAAGTAGCCCAGGAATACAGCAGTAAGGTTTAGGATCATGCAGACTTTGACTACTAGTAGAGGGTGGGCCTGGGTTCCCCTACCAGCCACTGTGGAAGTGGCACAGTTAAGAGGCAGTGAAAGGGAAGGCTGCCTGGGACAGTAAGTCCCCAGAGATCTGGATACATACCCACCCCCTGGGGAAAGGGAGAACTACAGTGACCTGGCCAGAGGGCTAAGCCACAAAATGGGAGCAGGAGAGTCCTGAGAGAGCGAGACTGAGACAGTGATGAAGTGCAACTGCAGGAAGGGGCATCAACCTGGCAGAGCTAATCCCCCGATGTGGCCAGAAGGAGGAATTCCAGAGATGAGTGAAGAGCAACCTGTGATGCTGGGTCTCTCCCCTCAGATCTTCCCCTGTACTCTGTAGCCACCAAGTGCTACCCCACCCTCTTAACTGGCAAAATGGGAGTACTTGTTCTGGCACAGGGGAGCTGGACCTATTTCATTTACTGGGGCCAGCCACCCTGAGACAGAGACTAATTGTAAGAAAGCTATTTAAAATCCAGCACTGTGTGTGGAAAGAGGATTATTTGTAATAGGCTCTTTGGCCCAAATATTGGTTTCACTTACACCAGGTTTATGCTGATGTAATTACTTTGACTGTAGTAGAGTTATTCCTGATTTACACTGGAGTAACAGAGCAGGAGCAGGTCCTGTATGGCTCTTGTTCATGAGGAAGTGTGTTTACATCAGTATTTTTTCTCCTTACCATAGGTTGAAACTATGAGATTGGCATGGGGGGGGGGTCTTTTCATCCTGTGATTCATTAGTTAGAATAGCTATTTTAAAAATGTATTTGTAAAGTAACTTCCTTCCTTTTGAAAGTTGTAATATAAACCACTGTAAATGAAATTACTGTCTGACAGAGTATTTGGTGATAGACTCCTGCCAAAAAGACTCACTGGCATAGTGGATACATTAGTGTGTGATTCTACTTAGGTTTAGAAGCTCTTTGTTGAATCCAAGATATTAGAAACTGCCATGCAAGCATATGTGTTTTAAAATTGGAAGATTTTATTCCTTTAGTATGAAACAAAGTCTAGCTATTTTCATGCCATTCATTAGCTGAATGAGTTGCATCAGCTGCCATTTACATGGAGTGGGGAAGTTAAACATACAGGAGCACAAGTAATATTTAAATACAAAACTAAGGTTAAACATGGGTTTTGAAGCACTTTTCTGTTTGACTTTTTAATAAAGTGGTTTTTTTTACTAGAATGGTGATAAGATGGTCTCTTGTATGTAGACATCAGAACTCAATGTCCAGGCTCCATAACTGGAGGATGGCCTCTGAGGAGGCTAAGCATTGTAGACAGCCCTCCAGATGCCAGCTTGGGCACTCTTCTACCACATGAGTTATTGTCTATGCTGCTGCCTTGGCTTACCGGGTCTGGGTCTGTCGGGAGAAGAGGCAGCAGCTGGGAGATTGATTGTGGTTCTCGGGAGAAGGCTGAAGACAGAGCAGCAAGACGGATTTGTTGGCTGGCGTCCCCAAGCCAGAGAGTCACGGCCAGAGGGCTGAAGGCCAAGGAGCAGCAGAGGCAGTTGCCTGCTGGCTCTAAACTAGACAGTTGGAGCCAAGGGATGGAGAGCGGAAGGCGGGGAACAATGGAGGAGCTTGTCAGGGCTAGAGGGCCGAACCCAGATGAATAGTGAAAGGGCTGCTAGGGGGAGGGAGAGCTGATGTCCCGGTGGGGACAGTCTCCTAGCAGAGAGGCTATGGGGGTTCCCATTTGGAAGGGCTGGAGTGGCTGTCCTGGCAGAGGGACAGAAGAGGACCAACAAGGAGGCTAGGTGGGGCGGAAGACACCAGAGTGTGGTACAGGAGGACTCCCAGTAGAGAGGCTGGTGGGGGTGCCTGCTGGGAAGAGCAGGGTATCAACGACTATATTCAGTGGGTGTGGGAAATAGACTACGTTTGTGACTTTTGTTAGAGACTATTTGAACTATGTTTTGGTAATAAACTCTGTTGATGGACTAGAGGATAAGCTTACATGCAGTGACTAGGGACTCTGAAAAGGGAAACTGAGGCAGGTGTGCCTGTCATGCCACGACCTGCCACAGGAGGGCACTCCAGGCAGGGCCATCCTATGACAGTCCCTTTGGTGCAGTAGGATGTATGTACCTAAATTCAACATGAACTCCTTGAATACAGGTTATTCCCTGATCAGGCTTATTGACACGTTCTAATGTTGATATGAATTTACAGTTTGCAGCCGATTCTCATCTGAAACTGTTATATTTCCACTATGTCACTGAATTGACACCAGTGTAAGGGAAAGTAGACTCTCCCATCTCCTGGCTCTGTTTTTACTGAAACAAGAAGACAAGCAAAAATTACTGAATTGTTTAAAAAGAATTCTAAAGAATAAAATAGCTTCAAATTAACTATAACTTGTCGTGTCCGGAAACAAAACAGGGTTGGAGTCAGTTATAATATGACCTGAAATTTAAAAAAAAATACTTTTGCTGCACACACAAGGCCGGATTCTGATCTCCTGTTCACACATATCAGAACATTGTAATTTCAGATATAATTTTTTAACAAAAGAAAAACACCATTTCTACAACACTGGGCTTCACTTAATCTCTCCAGGATGATTCTTCATGATCAGAGCTTTTCTAGCCTCCATAATATATTATGCCCTTCCAACACTAAAATGCATTTCCATTGGTGACAAGGATTAATAAGAGACTGGAGATGGGTATTTATTTACTATATCGAATTCCTGGTTTGATAAAGCCAAAGTTGAAGAAATTGATTACCAATATATTTCATACACAAGAAAAACACCAATTTAACGGGACAGCATCAACATTTTTCTCTTCTTATTAGGCCCCATGTGGGAATCGGAGCATTTCATACAGAACAGAACAAAAACTTCACACACTGAGACCCACTCTTTGTATTTGTTATATTCACCATGTCCTACTAAGGTATAAAAATCTAAGGGATCTTTTAGCTCCGGGCATAATACCTCCCACAAATAAAATCAAAAAAGATCCTTTCCTACACCAGAGTCTTTTGCAATACGCGCTGCTACTTGCAGATGTTGCACTAGGGAGGTACTCAGAGATTTTGGGACCTAGCCATGGAGCCTAATTTGTCATTCATAATAATGGTACTTTGTTGAAAAATTAACAACTGTGCTATCTTTAGGATGTATTCCAGAGTATGTTTAGAAGAAACAAACAAGCAAGCAAGCAAAAAAGGTCTGTGTTTGATCATTTGTGGTTGAACATTTGAAAAATGTTAAATCTAGCACTTGAGGCAAACCCTTTTAATAAAGATGGACTCTCCTCTAATGATTCATGTGCAGCATACATTACTGCAAGGAAAGGAAAAATAGTATGGATTTATCTTTGTGACTGACTCCTTCCAAACTCGTGGGATTAACATATTAAATTAGGAATCCAAAAACAAGAAATCAATCATGGATTAAAGTTGAAGAAGGGACTAACCTCAGAGCAATTCAAACAATTTCTTTACACAATGGGGGGTTGCAACAGAGAATAAACTGTCAGCAGCAGTAATAGAAACTAGCATCTGTACACTGGTTCAAGAGGAATTTGGATACATTTCAAAGAAAGAAAAAAATCAAAGGATATAGTCACTTCCTAGACATTTTTGGATTAGGGTGATGAGATATGCATAAACCATATCTTGTTTTATTTGAAACAACAATTTGGAAGGCCGTTTTAAGGACCTGCTTTACGGCCTCCATAATAATTAATAATAGTTTTACTGAATTGGAGTATATACGATGCATATTTTCTGGTTATTTGTTTGGCTGTATTTTATGCTGACCTAGATCTTCCAGCAAAAATTTTCTGTTACTCCTGGGGATGAAGCTGATTAAAAGAAATTCCATACAGAAAAGGACAACTCTGAAATAAGGACTTTTTAAAAAAAGGTATAAAAATACAAATTGCTGAATTTTATCTACTTAGGTTCTCATACTGCACCCATCACCATGGTATCTGAACTTTTTTTGAGGATATAATGCTCTAGTTAAAGTCTGATTCGTATTATTTGGATGTTTACTAATATAGCCATGACACGCAGTTGTTCAGTGAAACTATCCATTGAGAATAACTTCTTTTCTACAGATGGACATTTACCTATATGAAGACATTTAAAGGCCAGATTTTCAAAAGCCCAAAAACGTATGCAAAAATGTATGTGTGTAAGATTTATGCCTAACTAGTAGGCACAACTGCTGCTACAAGTATACGATGAAGACTGAGTATTTGCACATACAAACTTAAGTTTTCTAACTGGCTGTTTGTGTGGGTAAATAACAAATGTGTATGCCCAATCATGACAAGGAACTCAATTGTCTGCATACCTTGTGTGTAGCTCTAGGTTTTTAAGTGATTTTGAAAGTTTGGCCTTATAATTGCATAGCCTGAACATATCTGTATTTTGGATATCTGATAAAATGATGAATTATTTAGAAACACTTGTTACAAAACAACTTCCTATAACTTCAATTACGACACCTACCACTTGAAAAATGTCAGACTTGGGTATTGTGTAGTGTCTTAGGGGATACGCTGAATCCCTTCCGCCATTTTATATTTCAAGGATGAAATCCTTATGGCTGCTTGTGATAAAAATGAAGATTTTAAAGTGTTTTTAAATCAAAAACAGCATTTTAAAAACAAAATGGAGCTTTAACTATTTCAAATGTGGTTTCAGGCTACATGTTCTATTGGACAAGTCCAAAATGGTGGTCACAAGGAGGACTTCACATGTTATTCATAACCCAGTCTTGTGGGACTCCTGAATCTAACACATTTTTAAAAGTATGCTTATCTAAGCAGTAATAAGTTTACTTAGACTTTTTTTGAGGGTTTAATTGAGTTCCAAATGGGAAAACCATGAGGCTGATGGCTTAGTGCCTTATTCTCCTCTAGCACCTTTGTTCGCTTTCTCCCTTGCTGCCCTTACATATAGGAAAAAACCTCTATTAAAATCTATAAAGCCATCACCGTCCAATCTTACCTTAAGATTTAGATCTGTCATGACGACTAGAAAACCTGGCCATCTGACAAGGGCTAGGCAGATGGTGAGCTGAGAAAAGTGCTATTTATAACTCATTCCTCTTACTGACACCTCATCCTCCCATCAGTACCCCCTTCTCAGTTTCTTCCACCTGTTGAGTCTTGTCACAGTCCTAGATAGTGCTTGCATCAGAGGTCTCACAATCATTTTTATTTGTTGTACAGTACCTTGTACAAGGGGGCCTTGATCCTTAATTGGAGCCAGTAGGCTTTATTGTACTAATTTAACTAATTTGTTCCAATGAAGGAACCAGCACTCCTTTCCTGTGTAATAAACCTGGACACTGCCTTCCATATACTGATCAAGGCATCACTCCCAAATGGTTTGAACTTTTCCCTGGCATTGCTGGTATCTTCTTTGATCTTGCCATGTTTCGACTTCTAAGCACGACATGAAAGAGGTTTTAGTGTCCTTTTACATTTGAAATCATCTCTCTCTCTCTCTCTCTCTGTCTCATAGCTCTGATATCATCAGAGACTTGATATCATCTGTAGTGAAATATCTGTTTCTCATCTGTTGGATAGATCTCTTATTTCACCAGCTGGTATAAAGCCAGGTAAATAATTAAACTGAATAGGATGGAGACTTGTAATGATGCCCAGCTATTTGTCTGTGGAGTCTGTTTGCTGACTTAGTGTTTCAGGGGTGATTCTGGGACAGCATAGAAGTACAGTGTGAAGATTTAAGTAATCTTCTCCTGCAGACAGACAACAGGAGTCTAGGAGTGAACCGGGCAAAAAGGCATTTTATTTGGGTTCTGCTCCTCTTACCATCTTGGTCACTTTACCAACAGAATTACCCTCTCACAGTTCAGTGCCTGGCAGAACAGGGAAACTTCACTGCTGATTTTGCTGAACCTGCTCTTGGATAAAGGGCCTGATTCTCATTTCCAGAAGGGTCTCTTTGCACTGCACTGGCAGCATAACTGGGCCTTAAGTGAGTGAAAATTACATTTACATCTTCTTTAAGGTACCCTCATAGTGCCAGAATGGCACATAGGGGCCTTGGGGCAAAGGAGAATCAGGCCCAAAAGACTTTAATTTCCCGGGCTGTCATTCTTGGAAGTTTCATAAGCATTAAAGTTCACTTCATTTAAAAACAAAAAGCACAAATATTAAATGGGCTCCAATCCAAATCCGCAGAGTACGAGTACTTAGTTTTTTCTTGATGATTTCCTGCATTCTCTTTTATCTAAGGGCTCTGTTCTGCTCCGACATTTTAGTCCCCTTGTCACAGGAGACAGTTTTAATATGGGCATACATTCCAGCAGCAATGAATGCAGCTAAACAGCAAGCTCATGTATTTAGATAACTTAATACAGCCCCGCCCCCATTCACAAAAATACCGTCACACACCCACTGAACAAAAATGTGACCAGTGTCAGCTCAGCAGACTCTAGTACAAGTAACACCTACAGCACAAAAATGGTGAGTGCTCTGGATATCTAGACCCAGAATTTTGTTTTTTGAATACCTTTCCAAGCAGTTGGAGGAAAATCAATCACAAAAGCGTGGAAAGTCACAGTGTGTGAGAGGATATTGCTAGATTTCTCCTGGTGCTCTCACTAGGTACATTTCTGGGACCAATGTTTAAATCTACTACTGGTTTTGAGCTATATGATGATCCATGCACCCAGAGATGTTGGAGAAAGGGGGCAGAGGACAACAACAAAGTTCTTCAGACATTTCTTCATTGTTAGTTTAACTCATATTTACTTCTCTCCTAACTGAAGCTCTCTGTGACTTTCATGCCTGACTGTACTCAGGCTTCCTCATTGAGAACAACCTCTTATTTCTACTCTGTGGCTTGTACGAGAGGAGGCAGGAACAAAAAGAATTACAATGACACTCAGCATTGCAGACCTGTGAAATTCAGTTACATAAAGCTGACATCAGGTGTTAAACCTCCAGTGAAATAAAACACATAACGGTAGAAAAACCATAACTAACAGCTCTGTCACTCTGACAGACATGCTCTTCAGTTCAACTCTACAAATACTTAGTCTTTTGAAAATTAGCTTGGAATGTAATTCAGGTAGAAACTCTGGTTTCACTGTGATGTCAAAGAAAAAAATATCTCTGCACATGGCAAGTCAAAACAGACAGTGTGAGGTAAAGCCCAAGCTTGTTCAGAGTGTCAGGAACAAACAGTAATACTGCAGTAGCTACTCACGGGCGCGCACCACTGTAGAGGGAGGTGGGAATCTCACAAGCTGTGGGTTGTGTGTCACGGTGGAGCTTCTCTTTTCCATGATCACCACACCACACAAAGAGTGAATGGCACTCAAAGGCCTCACGCTAGAAATGTAAAATGGCACAATCTTCCTTGTGTAAAGCAAAAAGTTTAATTGTGGTCTGGTAAGTGACTCCAGGGATAGTAGCCTGGGGTTCCATATTTGTTGTATCTCAACAGTTTCCAGGTCAATTTTGCGAAGTTTATAAATACAATTTTTTTCCAAAGTGTCAGTGCTGAAAACTCAACATGGCAGCTGAAAATCAAAAATGAGTGCTTTCAAGCTTGGGTATCATCACTAGTATCAATGCTTTAGGTCAGTTCCTGCCCTCAGTTACACAGGTGCAACCCCATGGGCTTCAAATTCTGCTTCCACCTATACCCCATTGCCAGCAGCAACTTCCCTGTGAGTGAATCTTATAGATATGTAATGCAGATGTATAGGTGTAACTGGGGGCATAATTTGGCCATGCAACAGAAACTACTGTCATTAACAATTCTGTTATGCAGATGCATTAGCCAGAATGGAATCCAGCTCATTCTTAGCTGTATTGGCTCTGCAGTGCCAAAAGAACTAAGAAGGAGTAAAAGTTAATTTGTCAGTGAAGCAAGCAGACAGGACTCTGAATACCCAAAGGAAGCAGAGGAGGCTAGAAAGAAGAGGCCATCTTTACACAGAGTACTTTCAGAGTACACATGCATTTTAAACATCTCAGGACATCTTATGGTTAAGGCTGCGAGTCTGTCATGGAGGTCACAGAAATCATGGATTCTGGGCCCCAGTGACTTCTGTAGCAGCCAGTGTGGCTGACCCCAGGGCCGCCCGAGCAGCCCCAACCTCCGCCCACCCTGGAGCACCAGCGGCGCCCCGTGGGCCATCACCCCCCAGAGCACCAGCAGTGCCCCATGCCCGCCCCTGAGCACCAGCGATGCCTGGAGCCCTCCGGCCCGGAACACCAGCAGCAACCCTGAAGTCCCCCAGAGCACCTAAGATTTAGTCAGGGGTATTTATAGTAGAAGTCAAGAACAGGTCAGGGGTCATGAATTTTTTTTTACTGCCTGGTGACCTGTCCATGCCTTTTACTAAAAATACACATGACTAGATCTTAGCTTTACTTATGGTTAGGAAGATCCCTCCCCACAACAAGATGATTTAACAGAAACACCTAAGGCTTGAGGTCACACAGTTCTTCATCAATCTTTAGCCCTTCCATGAGTGGCTTTTTCAGCCTTTTCACATGTGGGGAGTTATAATTTAGCCCTATAGTATTATTATACAATATTTTTATTAGCTGTAACAAGTAGTTATTGAAGCAGAGCCATGTTACACAATAATCTATAAGAAACAGTTGTTTTTTTTAAAAAGTCCATGAAATGGAAATAGAACTCCTAGAGAAAGAAAAGTAATTGTGAAGCTGCTAAGGGTATTCCAAACAAAGAGAGAGGGGAAAAAAATGCCTATTTTTTAAAAAAATTGGCAATGCCCCATTAATAATTCATATTTTGCTTCAGCACTAATGAATATAATTATTCTCATCTCCAGCAACACTTAGATCCTCTTATTGAAAACGGTTTTGTAATTATGAGCCAAAAAACTGGCTAGAAAAATATTCAATGAGTGAGATCCGGTCATGCCAGAACCCTCCCATCTCCTAAATGCCTTGTCTGAAAATTTTACGAAAATTTCTACATTATGATAAGACCATGTCTGTGAAATATCAGGTACATGGATTTAAGTTTTGGCAAAGACAGAGGACAATCAGAATCTATGTCTTATAATGAAGGAGAATTTATAACCTTAACCCAAATAAATTTGTTAGTCTCTAAGGTGCCACAAGGACTCCTTGTTGTTTTAGGAGAAACTAGTGTCTCTCCATACTATTCTGCAAAACTGAAATTTCTGTATATCACTCTTAGCTATGCTACACTCACACACCAAAAGAGAGTACTGTGGTGTTGGTGGGCTTAATGCACTACTGACATAGAAGCAGTTGGAAATAACAGTTTGACTCTCCAATACTGTGGTAGCTGTCCACATGTAGTAAACAGATTTTTGAACTGTACTGGAAATGATAAACTCCAAAAAGTAGAGGTCATTCAGATACATTTAAGAAAAAATGGAATATGTTAGCTGAGAACTCCTGTTCTCCATGAGAATAACACATACATAAATGATGATCAGATCCTGAGGGAGTCAGATATGTACACTGACCATGGTATGATTTATTGAACAGTAAAACATTTCTGACCTACTGTCTCCTGTAATCTACTCTAAGTGTCTGGCTAATTATAAGGTTCTCATTTTGTTGTTTATTATCCCTTCCTCTTAGCATCTATTTAGTGGAAAGAATGAAGAAAAACCTTCAACTATTTTTTTTAAAATAGATTTTAAGCACTGGTTCAGCAACATAGAATTTGCCATATCAGATCAGATGATTGATCCATCAAATCTGGTATACTCATGATATACACGGCCAAATGTGCAATAATGTGCATTCCTGACCATTGCTACAATCAGTTTACACCCTGAAGCAGGATATTTGACTTCTCCCATCATCTTAAAGGCATAACTACACATAGTATTAAAGGTCATAAATGTATCCAACCTCTTTTAAAATCCAGCTTCACTATGTGACATGTCCTGGCAGTGAACTCCACAGAATGAATACATGTCATGTGAAGAGATCATTTCTTTTTGTTTCAAAATTAAATGTTAATAATTTAATTTTAATTTACTAATTGCAACTGTTACTGTTTGCCAAACCAATTTACCCATTGCCAAAGCCCATTCTCTTGACTGTTCTTACCTCAATAATATACAAGACCACATTCTTGTAGAAGCAATACAAAATGCATTTGGTCACTCGATTGTAACTCCAGGCTCCATGGACTAATAATAGTTTCTCCAAGTAAGAAAACTAGAAAAAGAAAAATGGACACAAGTAAAATAGCCTCACATTTTACAACTCTATACAAAGTAAATGAAATTTAGATCAGCTATTAAATCCATTCCAAGAACTTCTTTTCTATAAGAGTAATTTTGACAGATTACCCACAAACAAAACATTTTAAAAAATCACAGCAAAACATTCCTTTTTTGGAATAAATCTTTTAAACATGATTCCATAAATTTGGTCCTCATTTGCTTTAAACAGGAAGAAGCCTTCAATTATTACTACTATCCTGATAGCAAAATGAGGCAAGGTTAACATGATAGGGCCTACTGGATTAAATATAAATGTGAACTCTTATTTCATGGCAAGAGAAGATGACTGTGTTTGAGGGTTTAATAATAAGTGTATGGTACAAGGCTCTTCTCTGTGTTTTAAAAGGAGCAATGTGGTAATTAGAAATGTTCTGGGCTAAAATGGAGACTGAAAAGGCAAGAGTTCTCAAAAGAAAAAAAAACAACACTAGCAGCTTTTGAAAGAAGATGGGAAGAAATACATTTTTATTAACATTTACAGTTCACTCGATAATAATAAATATGGTCACAATACGAGCATCTAAAACAAGTTGTATATTCCTTTTTTCCCCTTAAATAAACCCAATTAGTAAATGAATCTAATGTTTATGGAAATTGCTGCCTAATAATACTAGTTTGAACCACAAAGATGACTCAGTTCTACTCCTATTTAATTCAGTGGGATTTCTCACATTGCCTTCAATGAGAGCGAGATCAAGCCCACAGTGTGGGCAGGAAATGTGTGAGCTCTGTCAAGGAACCCACTTGTGACTTGCTACATTCCTTTTAGTTCAGCCTCAGGTCCCCCATGAGAAGAGACTGAATTTCACCATTTTGTGTGGTGGTTTTTGGGAACCAAAAGGATGCCAAACTACTCATTTCCACTTCTGGGCTAGTGATATGCCACCTCAAAAGGTTTGGGGTTCAAGTTTCAAATTCTGGTTCAAATTTATTATTCATCCAAAGCCCATTTGAAACTCTGGGATCTCCAAACATGAGCTAGAAATTTCATGATATATAGCCTTTCTCCCAAGATCTCTAGCACTTAATGCATCTGCTGCAAATACCACAAGAACAGGCTCTCTGGTGGTATTTCAGCAAAATAATAGAAAACAAAGCAAACCACATTATAATTCAGTTTGGATTCAGTCTCTATCCAGCCTGCATCGGGATTGGAAAGTAGATAATCAAAAGTGAATGGCTAATAAACGTACTAACCCATTAACTACCTACCAACGTACCCTCTCTCTTCAGTCCTGCCACAACTTTAATGCTTCCCAAGATTCATCCTTTGACAGTGAGGCATATAGTGTAAACTCCAGCAAGGCTGGCATGTATTCCATTGATATACTGTAGAATAACCCAAAGAGGAAAAACTGCACAAATGGTGTGCCATAACTCATACGATTTTAACAATAATTTAGTTACTATAATGCTGCTCACTGGGTTTGTAATCTCTCAAGAAAATGCAAAAGTGCTACCTAAAAGAGCTGAGGAAATGATGCAACCCAGAAAGAATAAGGTTCTGATACTTTAAATACACGTGAGTTGTCCCACTGAGCAGTGACAAGGAATTAAATGAAACAGAGCCATGTTTTATTTTAACAGAGCTCAGTGGAGCTACTGACATGCATTGAGTTACTTACATGAGTAAGTGTTTGCAGGAAGAGGGGGTCTAATAATAAGTGACATACAGAGCATATATAGGTGCCAGGAGATTTATAAATTGTAAGGCCAAAAGGGATCCTGATGGGCAGGATCCCCTGGGAGAATAACATTGGGGGAAAGGAGTCCAGGAGAGCTGGCTGTATTTTAAAGAATCCTTATTGTGGTTACAGGGACAAACCATCCCGATGTGTAGAAAGAATAGTAAATATGGCAGGCAACCAGCTTGGTTTAACAGTGAAATCCTTGCTGATCTTAAACACAAGAAAGAAGCTTACAAGAAGTGGAAGATTGGACAAATGACCAGGGATGAGTATAAAAATATTGCTCTGGCATGTAGGAATGAAATCAGGAAGGCTAAATCACACCTGGAGTTGCAGCTAGCGAGAGATGTTAAGAGCAACAAGAAGGGTTTCTTCAGGTATGTTGGCAAATAGAAGAAAGTCAAGGAAAGTGTGGGCCCCTTACTGAATGAGGGAGGCAACCTAGTGACAGAGGATGTGGAAAAAGCTAATGTACTCAATGCTTTTTTTGCCTCTGTCTTCACAAACAAGGTCAGCTCCCAGACTACTGCACTGGGCAGCACAGCATGGGGAGGAGGTGGCCAGCCCTCTGTGGAGAAAGAAGTGGTTCGGGACTATTTAGAAAAGCTGGACGTGCACAAGTCCTGCACTTAGGACGGAAGAATCCAATGCACCACTACAGACTAGGGACTGAATGGCTAGGCAGCAGTTCTGCAGAGAAGGACCTAGGGGACGAGAAGCTGGATATGAGTCAACAGTGTGCCCTTGTTGCCAAGAAGGCCAATGGCATTTTGGGGTGTATAAGTAGGGGCATTGCCAGCAGATCGAGGGACGTGATCCTTCCCCTCTATTTGACATTGGTGAGGCCTCGTCTGGAGTATTGTGTCCAGTTTTCGGCCCTACAGTACAAGAAGGATGTGGAGAAATTGGAGAGAGTCCAGCGAAGGGCAACAAAAATGATTAGGGGTCTGGAACACATGACTTATGAGGAGAGGCTGAGGGAACTGGGATTGTTTAGTCTATGGAAGAGAAGAATGAGGGGGGATTTGATAGCTGCTTTTAACTACCTGAAAGGTGGATCCAAAGAGGATGGATCTAGACTATTCTCAGTGATAGCAGATGACAGGACAAGGAGTAATGGTCTCAAGTTGCAGTGGGGGAGATTTAGGTTGGATATTAGGAAAAACTTTTTCACTAGGAGGGTGGTGAAACACTGGAATGCGTTACCTAGGGAGGATGGTGGAATCCCCTTCCTTTGAAGTTTTTAAGGTCAGGCTTGACAAAGCCCTGGCTGGGATGATTTAGCTGGGGATTGGTCCTGCTCTAGGCAGGGGGTTGGACTAGATGACCTTCTGAGGTCCTTTCCAACCCTGATATTCTATGATTCTATGACCATTATGATCATCTACTTTGACCGCCTGCATAAAAAACAGGCCATAGAACTTCTCCCAGCAATTTGTGCATCATACCATAGCTTCTGTTTTAGCTATAACATATCTTCTAGAAAGATATCCAGTCTTGATCTAAAAATGAGAGATGCACTACCAAATAAAAAGGTGTTTTTAGAGTACCGGTACTCATTATTTAATACAACTGATGAAATTTAGGAAAAAGAAAACATCTAGAATACAACCCAGGCTGCCCCAGGAACAAAACTGAACCATGAACCCAACATTTATTTTAAAGGAAGAATTTCCCCGAGCAATTTTCCCCTTTAAAGGATTCAAAAAATCAATGGTCCCTAGACACTCCAGATTCCGCCTCTGGATAAAAAGTATCTTTTCTCAATAAAAAGCTTTATTAAGTTTTAGAACCATGTAAAGAACTTCAGTATTTTGGTTTAGGAATACGTTGAAAATGAATCGTGGAGACAATAACATTTAAAATAAAGATGATGCAAACATACTCTCTGTATGAATGGAAGTTATTCTTTGGGGCACTGGGTCAGAGGCAAACTTCCTTTTTATTTGTTTAGTTCATTATATGATTCCTTGTGGAATTGTTAGTGAGTCTTTATATAGAGCTTTATTTTTCCATGTCTGCCCACTTCTGGAATCATCGGATTGGAAGTATCATTTGGGTATAAGATACTACTTTACAGTGGCCTACTTAAATTACTCCGAAGAACATTCTCCATTCAAGGCATGCATATAATTTCCACTAAAGTTGTTACCATATATGTCTGCATTGAGGAAGAATATACCATATGAAGCCCAAGTTTTCCTTTTGAAAACTATTTAGTGTTATTTTAGCCTAGTATTTCTCCTATTGCAAATAAGTCCATCTTATTTTACTAATCAGCACACAACACAAATTTGATTCACCATAACACAGCAATATACTGTAATCTTTCAGGTTAATAAAAACACACTTCTCCCCTCTAAAACGAACAGTTCCATGTTATTTTAAATTTTGTTTCCAAAATTAAAACTGCATGTTATTGGTGCCAGCAACTTAAATAAAAGCATTAACTATAACTAGGACTGTCAATTAATCACAGTTAACTCACGCAATTAAGTCACAAAAATGAATCGCACTTATAACAATAGAATACCAATTGAAATTTATTAAATATTTTTGGATTTTTTCTACATTTTCAATATTATTTCAGTTACAACACAGAATACAAAGTGCACAGTGCTCACTTTATATTATTATTTTTGATTAAATATATGTTCTGTAAAAATGATAAAAAAATAATATGTTTCAATTCACCTCATACAAGTATTGAAGTGCAATCTCTTTATCGTGAAAGTGTAACTTACAAATGCAGATTTTTTTTTGGTTACATAACTGCATTCAAAAACAAAACAGTATAAAACTTTAGAGCCTACACGTCCACTCAGTCCTATTTCTTATTCTGCTAATTGCTAAGACAAACAAGTTTGTTTACATTGATGGGAGATAGACTCATAGACCATTAGAGTTGGAAGGGACCTCAGGAGATCATCTAGTCCAACCCCCTGTTCAAAGCAGGCACAATCCCCATTTTTTTTTTGCCCCAGATCCCTAAATGGCCCCCTCAAGGATTGAACTCACAACCCTGGGTTTAGCAGGCCAATGCTCAAACCACTGAGCTATCCCTCCCCGGGCAGATACTGCTGCCTGCTTCTTATTTACAAAGTCACTTGAAAGTGAGAACAGGCATTCACATGGCACTGTTGTAGCCGGTGTTGCAAGGTATTTAAATGCCAGATATGCCAAATATTCATATGCCCCTTCATGCTTCAGCCACCATTCCAGAGGACATGCTTCCATGCTTATGATGCTTGTTAAAAAAATAATGCGTCAATTGAACTTGTAACTGTACTCCTTGGGGGGAGAACTGTATGTCTCCTGCTCTGTTTTACCCACATTCTGCATATATTTCATGTTATAGCAGTCTCAGATGCTGACCCAGAACCTGTTTTGTTTTAAGAACACTTTCACAGCAGATTTGACAAAACGCAAAGAAGGTACCACGGTGAGATTTCTAAAAATAGCTACGGCACTCGACTCAGGGTTTAACAATCTGAAGTGTCTTCCAAAATCTGAAAGGGATGAGGTGTGGAGCATGCTTTCAGAAGTCTTAAAAGAGGAACACTCTGCTGTGGAAACTTCAGAACCCAAACCACCCTTAAAAGAAAATCAACCTTCTGCTGGTGGCATCTGACTCAGAAGATGAAAATGAACATGCATCAGTCCTCACTGCTTTGGATAGTTATCAAGCAGAACCCATCATCAGCATGGAAGCATGTCCCCTTGAATGGTGGTTGAAAAATGAAGGGACATATGAATCTTTAGCGCATCTGGCACATAAATATTTTGCAACACCAGCTCCAACAGTGCCATGCGAACGCCTGTGCTCACTTTCAGGTGATATTGTAAACAAGAAGCAGGCAGCATTATCTCCTGCAAATTATAACCAACCTTGTTTGTCTGAGTGATTGGCTGACCGAGAAGCAGGACTGAGTGGAATTGTAGGCTCTAAAGTTTCACATTGTTTTATTTTTGAAAGCAATTTTTTTGTACATAATTCTACATTGTAAGTTCAATTTTCATGATAAAGAGATTGCACTACAGTACTTGGATGAGGTGCACTGAAACATACAATTTTTGTTTTTTTTACAGTGCAAATATTTGTAATGAAAAATAAATATAAAGTGAGCATTGTACATTTTGCATTCTGTGTTGTAATTGAAATTAATATATTGGAAAATGTAGTAAACATCCAAAAATATTTAAAATAAATGACAGGTTTCAGAGTGGTAGCCGTGTTAGTCTGTAGAATGAGGAGTACTTGTGGCCCTTTAGAGACTAACAAATTTATTTGAGCATAAGCTTTCATGGGCTAAAGCCCACTTCATCAGATGCATGCAGTGGAAAATACAGTAGGAAGATATATATATCTATATAGATATATAGAGCGATAGATCGATATATATACACCCACACACAGAACATGAAAAAATGGAGGTTGCCATACCAACTCTTAACAGACCTATCGATTAAGGTGGGCTATTATCAGCAGGAGATAAAAAAACCTTTTGTCGTGATAATCAGGATGGCCCATTTCAAACAGTTGACAAGAAGGTGTGAGTAACAGTAGGGGGGAAATTAGCATGGGGAAATAGTTTTAGTTTGTGTAATGACTCATCCACTCCCAGTCTTTATTCAAGCCTAATTTAATGGTGTCCAGTTTGCAGATTAATTCCAGTTCTGCTGTTTCTTGTTGGAGTCTGTTTTTGAAGTTTTGTTGTTGAATAATTGCGACTTTGGTCTGTAAAGTCACCTACTACAGGACAGGCCCAACAAAGAAAGTAACAGAACGCCACTAGCCATCACCTTCAGCCCCCAACTAAAACCTCTCCAGCGCATCAAGGATCTACAACCTATCCTGAAGGACAATCCCTCACTCTCACAGATCTTCGGAGACAGGCCAGTCCTTGCTTACAGACAGCCCCCCAACCTGAAGCAAATACTCACCAGCAACCATACACCACACAACAAAAACACTAACCCAGGAACCTATCCTTGCAACAAAGTCCGTTGCCAACTCTGTCCATATATCTATTCAAGGGACAGCATCATAGGACCTAATCACATCAGCCACACTATCAGAGGCTCGTTCATTTGCACATCTACCAATGTGATATATGCCATCATGTGCCAGCAATGTCCCTCTGCCATGTACATTGGCCAAACTGGACAGTCTCTATGCAAAAGAATAAATGGACACAAATCAGACGTCAAGAATTATAACATTCAAAAACCAGTAGAAGAACACTTCAATGTCCCTGGACACTCAATTACAAACTTAAAAGTCACAATTATTCAACAAAAAAACTTCAAAAACAGACTCCAATGAGAAATAGCAGAACTGGAATTAATCTGAAAACTGGACACCATTAACTTAGGCTTGAATAAAGACTGGGAGTGGATGAGTCATTACACTAACTAAAAACTATTTCCCCATGCTAATTTCCCCCTACTGTTACTCACACCTTCTTGTCAACTGTTTGAAATGGGCCATCCTGATCATCACTACAAAAGTTTTTTTTCTCCTGCTAATAGCCCACCTTAATCGATTGGTCTGTTAAGAGTTGGTATGGCAACCCCCATTTTTTCATGTTGTCTGTATATAATTATATCTATATCTATATATCTTCCTACTGTATTTTCCACTGCATGCATCTGATGAAGTGGGCTTTAGCCCATGAAAGCTTATGCTCAAATAAATTTGTTAGTCTTTAAGGTGCCACAAGTACTCCTCATTCTTTCTTAAAATAAATGGTATTCAATTGTTGTTTAATCGCGTGATTAGTCGTGATTAATTTTTTTAATCACTTGACAGCCCTAACTATAACATTATCTCTATTGCTATTGTCAATAATCCTCAAACCACAGTTAAACTGAGCACAACCCATTTTCACCATTCTTAGATTAACCCGAAAGCCACTTGAAAGTGACACATGAATATCAAACAACTTAATCAGGTTTAAACTAATTAGATTAAATGTCAAAGGCATTAATAAAATGTGATAGGCCATCTATGGACAAAACTCTGACTACCTATTTATTCTTTTACACTGTCATTTTAATAAATAAATTGAATCTTACGAAGTCTCTGTAAATACGGATTTTTTAAATGAATTGTGCCTCAAAAGTATTATATGGTAGAGGGTATGAAGATTAGTAATGTAGAGACCACTGCTGGACAGTGTAACCGTTGTGATCAAGGCAGTTGAAGGTTGTCCTGATGTATTACTTTTTTGGTGTCATACTGTATAAGTGTACTTGCAGTATACTACTGTCTATTACCGAACTAATATTGGATGAGGTTTTTAACCTGAAATTTTAAAAGTGCAATTAGTGCTTGTGAAAATTCTCAGATGACCACCACTGAATATGGAGGCCCTCTGCCTGACCATGGCACACATACACCATGGCAGCAGCAGTACATGGTTCCTTGATTGCTCTGTCAATGGGTCAACCTGTTCAGGAACAACTACCTCGAGGAGCAATAGGGGAGTTTGCCTTTCTGCCCTTCCAATCCTTCAGCTATCTGCTGAAATTTCCAACAAGGGTGCCAATTAGTATAAATTGTAAAGGAAGATTTCATAGTGAGTTCATCTGACAGCTGCCTACATGCATGTGGCATGAAATCCCAACCCATTTCTCACAGGCTACCAAAGAGCCAGCAGACTGTAATGACTTTTGGTCATTACCCTGTTCTGGATTTGAATCTAACGTCCTTGTACTATTACCAAATATTAAAGATTTTCTTATCACAAGTGATAGTGAACATGATACCTTAACCATAAACAAACAACATTCACAGTACATTTACATCAGCAAAAGTCTCTTTTCTTTTGTTGCTTTTAATATGTTTATATTTTGATTTGTTCAAAGAGCTGGCGCAATCTGCATGGCTTCTTCCCACTACCGCCTATAGATAAAGTAATCAGTGCTGAAGTTGATGGGATGAGTTAGGAGCATGTACCCTAGTCACTGTCACTGCCTGAATTATCTCAAAATATTGACCAGCTTTTTAGTATTTGAATAACTGATTCTTTAGTAGTTTAAGAAAAACGGGGTAAAGAGACTTCGAAATAAAAGAAATGTCCCATCATCATCTACCTCTTCTGGACATTAATATAGTTCACCAACAGGTGTCAGTGACAAGAGCACACTGAGGAAGATAAATTATAATTAGAAGGGCATTAAATGTAACTGTCATGAATGGCGCCTTTCCCTGATTACTGAACAGTTTGAATGTTCCACAGCTGGCAAGAAGAAACCTAAGCCTTTAGGAAAGGGTTGATCACTGCCCCAAAGGGCACAACAAGATCAAAACTAAAATGATCCCTAATACATCCGAGGTATCAGTTTTAGATGGCTGTCTCAAGGAGGATACGAACAAAGATTCTCCCGGCTTGAAAGCCAGCAATGAAGCGCTTATGCTGACACACAGCTGATACCTCTGTCAGCAGAACATGGCAGCTGCTTTTTAGTGCCTCTGACCTGTGCTATGGAGTAATCAGAAGAGTTGGTTGCCTGCATGCCCTCATTCCCACTGATCCCGACTCCCACATGCGCGGTTTGGATCATTCCCACGTCATTGGCACCGTCTCCGATGGCTAATGTGATGGCATTTACATGTTTCTTTACCATGTCTACTATTTCAGACTTCTGCAGAGGAGACACTCTGAAAAGGAGAAGAGAAAATGTCAGTCAGTTTCCCACATGCTGAGTTATGTATGCCTTTCCAAAAAGACAGCTGTAATCTAGATTTAGATGTGCTGGAAGGGAGTTACTGGAAAGTTGCCTAATTCAACACTCAGAGTTTAGAACATATGTCAAATGTTTTCAGAAAGAGAAAGAAGCATTTTCCATTTTTATAAGCTAAAATGAATGAATAAATAGAGATCATAAACAAAAACATCAAATTGATTTTTTGGTGTGTGAGAATTTAATGCTCATGAGAGATGCCAGATTTAAAGGCTTGGAGACTGAAGTCTTTTCTTTATCTGCTACATCGTATGCATCAGCTGTGCAAGCTTCCCCACTGCCCCAACTGGATAGGCCACCTTTAGGTCAGGAGGATAAGTCAGTCTCTAAGGTGCTTTCAATACTCAGCCTCTTTGCAGAGACTTCTACCAAGGGGGTCAATTGGTACAAACAGTGGTGGTGGTTTTTGAGGTTGAAGGACAGGATTGTAGGAGGACAAGCAACTACCAGGAAGAAATAAGGTGGTATAGGAAAAGCCCCTTCTTCCCACTTATTTTATACTTACTTACTCCCTGCTGTGGGTTGCTTTTCCTCTGTTACAACCCCATCTATTCATCTCTTTAGTCGGTAAGTTACACCACCTTAATGCTATCTTATGTTGGTTATCTGCATGTAATGTACATCAACATTGAGATCACCTCATAACTTGTCCGAATAGGTTACTCTTGGAACCTGACAGCTCATAGTTAACTGCTGTACCAATATGCTGCAAGTGTAGGCCACTAAATGAAATAGAGTCTTCTCTGTGCAGGATGAAGACCCCAAAGCTGCAACTGCTCTCCTGTAAAACAGCCATAGACACCAATGGGATTTCTGCATGTGGGTCAGATCCTTTAGCTCTGGCCATTTCAAAGTGTTGAATAAGGGTTTCACTCCAATGTCGCTTACTTCACTTTGACAGTTGTATACCTCCATTGACTTCAGTGGAGTTACGCTGCTTTCTACATCAGTATAACTGAGAGCAGAATGTGGCCCTATGATTCCATAACGTATTTATCCTCATGTACACTCATATCTATCTTATACGTAGATATTTTGAACCTGATTCTTCTCATTTACGTCAGTTTCAACTTGACATGCCTCCACAAAATTCAATGGAGATACTCCTGATTTACATCAGTGTAAGTCAGAGAAGACTCAGAACCTTTATGTAATACATTGAATCATCACACACTCAAATCAACTTTTATTCAGGTACAATACCCAGATTATTGAAGGGTATTTTGGCAATACCCACAAATAGCCAGTCTGAGTATTTTAATTCTAGGCCTATCTGTACAAACAACCTTAATTCCTTTCCACATCACTTTTAGTCAAATGAAGTCTCAAAACTGCTCTACACACCCTTCCATAAAGCTTTAGACAAAGCTGTTTCCCAGCTGAAGCAGACCCATGCACTCACAAACAAAATATAATTGATACCCAAAGGCTTCACTATTAACATAAGTATTTTTATACACTATTTTTTCAGACTGCCGCACTCTGTGGGAGTGACATATTTATCCCTTTTATACATCTGGCTGGATTATAGCTGATCAGGAAAAAGAGCATATGGCTTTTGGTAGGCCTTTCACTTTAAGGGCTTGATCCTGCCTCGTGTTGAGCACCTTTTAGGATCAGGCCTGATGACTAGTTTGAAAGTTTTTTGTTTTTGTTTTTTAAAGTTACTGTGGTTGATCTTCATATGTTAACAAAAACATTTAGAAGAGCTAGCAGCTGTCGAGTTTCAAAAAACTGAAAGCAGAGGAAAGTTGACTGGGCCACAAAAACCACTTAATCCCAATGACTTTGTGCATGAAATTCTCATTGGACAGATTTATTAAACCCTCAGTTGTACAGCAATGTAAAATAGTACTTTAGCACTCCAGGGACTCAACTGTACTGGAAACAGAAAATACAGACCATATTACTAATCTATCTTGTAAATTAGATGTAGAGTATAATTATAAGGCATCTCTGAACTTAATTTGAGTCAAATTCTAACTTTTATATATGTTAACGGTGTAAAATACTAATGAGAATATGCTCTATGTTCTCTCTTACAGGAGTGTGTCTGTGTGTATGCGCAGAACATCATTTACATGCCTCTGGTGCATTGGAGGCAAGATGCAAAGCCAAAGACCTTTAGCCACATGAGAAGTGTAATTTCTCCATAACTGCACACCCTGCTGTAGCTCTTTTTGCTTACTTATAAAATGACTTTGGTTTGTTTAATATTTTTAAAACGGATGTTAATTTTTCTCCTTACCAATTTATCTGAATTGCCTCAGTGTAAAAAATAGCTAAAAAGATGACTCTATTACATATACTGTGTTTAAAAGTACTTAGCCTGCTCTACACTGGAGGGGGGGTGGGGGATCGATCTAAGTTACGCAACTTCAGCTATGTGAATAACGTAGCTGAAGTCAACACACTTAGATCTACTTACCGTGGTGTCTTCTCTGTGGTAGGTCGACTGCTGATGCTCCCCCGTCGACTCCACCTACGCTTCTCGCCAGGGCTGGCCCACAACATTCTGGCACCTGAGGCGGGGAGCTCATTTGGCGCCCCCATACCCCCTCGCTTGGGCCAAAACTTTGAAAGGTCTCAATTCTGCCTTCTTCCTGTTCTACTCCTCTCATGGTACTGCTCTGCTGCCTACCCCAATAAAGGAGGACAACTTAAAATGTCTTGTTCAAAAATTTTAAGTAACATTTAACTTTCAAACGCCTGAACAGCGAATGTAACTTTTCTTGTCTGCGTAGTAAACACTGGCATTTTTATTTGTTTGAATAATAAAAGTGGTGCTTTCTGTGCCTTCTTGGTTGCAAAGATTTGAACTGCTTCCTGCTGAAGGTCCACAGTCTGGGCCAGCTCACGCTCTACTGAGATGGTTGCAAGGCCGACCAGCCTCTCCTGTGTCATTGTGGAGCGTAAATGTGTTTTTATTAACTTCAGTTTGGAGAAGCTGCGTTCTCCACTGGCAACTGTTACAGGAAGTGTTAGAAGTAAGCGCAGAGCAACAAAAGCATTTGGAAAGAGGGTGGTCATCTTATTTGTGCACATATATTCCAGAACAGCCTTTGGAGTTGATACTGCTGAAATGTGTCTTGAAAGGGCTTTCAGTTCATCACCTAAATCACTGGCATCAATATGGCGCATGTCATCATGTGTCAACACTGTCTCTAGTGCCCTGCATTGCTGGTGTAGGTCTTCTTCAGGTATAGTGAGGAGTTTTGGAGTATCGTACAACATCCCAAATATACTGCTGTGTTCCTTGAGCTGCATGAAACGTTCTTCAACTGACTGTATTGCACAATCTGGCACCTGGTTAAAGAATTCAACTTTGAATTGTTGTTTGGGGTCTCTTATGGGATTATCCCATGCCTTGTAATCAAAATGTCGTCTTCTTCGGTGACTCTTGTATTCTTGAATGGGTGGGAAAATAGCTTCAGTGTGAAGTTCCTCTGCCAACTTCTGTGCACTCTTCAGAACATTTTGAAATCCCTCATCTGACCGGTAAGACTGTAGATATGACTTTGCTTTGTCCAGTTGTTCCATTGCTCCAGATATATCAAGGTCGACACCTTGGAGTCTCTTGCTTACAACATTTATTTCAAACAGTATGTCATGCCACAACACTAAGCCACACAGCAATTTGAAATTACGTATGTTTCTGGTGATTCCATTTCCCTCTGCCACTCTTCTCCCACGAATAGTTCCTCTCATAGCATTATCCTCCATAATGGCAACTATGGCATCATCTATCTTCTCAATTTGGTATTTGATAGGCTTTATTGCCTCCACTCGACTTTCCCATTGTATAGCACTCAGTGGTTTCAGTGTCAGAGAGGATGTTCCCAGATGTTGCTTCAAAATTTGACATCGATGAGTTGATGCAGAGAAAAAATACACAGATGGTTTGAATTACATTAAAAAATTCAGCAGCCTCACTAGAAGCTGATGCTGCATCACTGACCACCAAGTTCAATGAATGAGAACTGCATGGGACAAAAAAAGCTCGAGGGTTTAACTCTTGGATCTGCATCTGCACTCCTCTGTTCTTTCCTCTCATGTTGGCACCATTATCGTAGCCCTGACCTCTCATGTCCACTATCGCAATTCCCATATCTTCCAGCTTTTTAAGAAGCACATTTGTCATACCAGCTCCTGTAGTATCATCAATGTCAATAAATTCTAGAAAATGCTCTGACAGTCACCATTACAGGGACATTTTCACCAGGTTCTGTTGTTGTTACAAAACGCACCATTAAAGTCATTTGTTCCGTATGGCTGATGTCAGGTGTGCAGTCCAGAATAACAGAGTAATATCTTGCTGACCTCAGATCTGCCACAATCTTCTGTTTGGCGTTTGTTCCCAGTAACTGTATGATCTCATTTTGAATGGGTTTTCCAAGGTAGTGGTGTGTGTACATTTCTTGGGTGGTGACTCTTCTTAGATGCTCCTGGAGTACAGCATCAAACTCAGCCATCAGCTCCACAATTTTAAGGAAGTTTCCATTGTTTGGCACATAAAGCTGATCTGAAGTGCCACACAGTGCTAGGTTTTGGGTAGCAAGCATGCTCACAATGGCAATGAGCCTTTTCAGAACATTTTGCCAGTAAAGAGACTCTGATGCAATCTTCTCTTGATGCTGATCATCTATGGGGGCCTTTAACCTTAGTCTCATCTCAAGCTCTTTCCATCTATGGAATGCTCTCTGGTGATTCGCTGCCTTCTCATTGCATGCCAGATTACTAGCCAGATTTTTCCAGTCCTTTTTTTCCTGTAGAACCCAATGTGGCTGCAGCATTAGACTGGAAGAGTCTGCAACAAAAACAGTATGCAGCGTTCTGGATTTTTGAGTACATAAAGCCATGGCCTCTCCACTTTTGGGGAGAAAGGGATTGGGGATTCACCATTGGGGATTTCACGCCAGTAATGTGTTGGACGGAAACTTCTATTTTCATTGTCTTTGGGGAACATGAAGTTTTTCACTTTCTGTGGCCCATGCAGTATAAGGAAGTCCGTCAGGCTACTGCTCAAGTGGGTCCAGAGTCCTGGATCATCTAGACTTAAGGAACTAAACTCAGCAGCAGCTGTTTCTTGCGCCTCCACCACACTCTTCTCTGATCTACACTTTTCTTCAGGAATGTGCATGGTTACGTCCATTTGAGATGGAGATATGGATGCTGCAGTAGCTACCAGGTCACCTGCACTCTGACTAACTGGAAGATCAGGCATCTCCTCACCACCCACATTCTCACTGGGGCCGGAAGGCTCACCCTGAACATTTGTGTCTATGTATCTCAGGAGAGCTCCTTCCTGCTTAGATAGAAAAGCTGCCTTTGCTTTCTTTCTTTTTCTGAATGCTGCCCCAGAGGGGCGTTTTCTTCTTTCACTGATGACTGCTGTTCTGTGCCAGTTATAGTGGCTCTCAACACTCAGTTGAAGGGGACAAATAAGGAGGCTGGTAGCAGGGCCTGAGTGAGGGAAGATATCCGCATCTTAAGGGCCTAACTGGCTCCTACTACTTCAGTTGACTGCCTGTTCTCCTCAAGTGGGTTCAGGGAAGCAGCAGGAAACAGGAAGCTCCCGGAGAAGCTGGTGTTAATCAGTCCAGGCTCCTGCAGGTGCTGGAGAGGTACATAAGAGGCTCCTCCTCCTCCTCTCTCTCCCTGCAGCTCCTGCTGCTTTCTGTTATTCCCTCTCACCTTTTCTCCTGCCTGCCTGTTATGTCTCTCGTGCCCTCCTTCCTCCAGCACAGCACTCCACCAACTCTGTGCATCTAGAGCAGAAAGATTATATATGCACGAGTAGCAGACTCAATTTTCTACACTCTGGGTCCTAGTGGCGCCCCCCACACACAGTCTGGCACCTGAGGTGGCCGCCTCAGTTCACCCACGGTAAGTACTGGAGTCGATGGGAGAGCACTCGGTGGTCAATTTATCGTGTCTTCACTAGATGCGATAAATCGACCCCCTCTGGATCTATCTAACTCTGGAGGTAAGTGTAGACATTCCCTTATAAAAAAAATGTTTTCACATATGTAGACCCTATTGTGTATTGGAATCTGCTAGAGCAGAGCCCTGTGTCCATACAGGGGGTCTTGCTAACATCAGTGGGACTCCAAACAGATGCAGAGATCCATGTTTGAGAATCCTGATAGGAGATCAGGGCTATTAATGCATTCTTCTAAAGAGTCCAGACACCAGCTACAACAAAGATTCTCTCAGGGAACTCCATTTGAGGTGTTTACAACTTGCTAGCGGGTAATTTCACTCATGGGCTCAGAATTGGTATCTAAGTTTTTCTTTCAAAATTTCATCACTGTCACAGTCAGAGCAGGGCAATAAAAGAAGCAAAATCATATGACAACTAATTTGAAAAATATGACTGAGGTTGTATTCTTTGACAAGTAATATACACAAATGCAAAATCAACATTAATTCAGGTTTCTCAGTTTCCTGACTTTTGAGAGGTTAAGACCATTTTTTTCTAGATTGAACACATGGGCCCAGATTATCTGGTCAAACCAGGCAGCACAGGATAAGGGCTGGGGTTCAATTGATACCAGATAGCTGAGGGTAGGGCCAGCTTCATCATAAATTAGAGCAATCTGAAGGCTGCTATAACTCATACTTGGTCACCCATGGCCTCAAGGTGCTGTTTTCACATTTTCACTGGCGATGCCTTCTATTCCTTCCACCACATTCCCGGGTTGAGAGGAGGAACAAGTCCCATAATCTTAACCCCTTATAACTATGAAACAGGACTGTGTTTTTAATTGAAGTTAATGGGGCTACTCAGAAAAGTAAAGTTAAGTACATGAATAAATACTCGCAGGATTGGGGTTAAGCTTCCACAAATGTTGATTTTGCATTTAATTATACGTTATTTGTCAGTCAATAAAATATCATAATACAAACTGGATTTTTTTATTAAACCCTACATACTGTACACATATTCCATGTACCAATGCTGTACTATTCAGTTAAGGTTGTCAATGAATAACTAATACCCAAAGGTGGAACAATTTTTTCTTATTATCTTATTAACACTTATTACCTCCCAATTCCAGAAAAGTGTTTCAATCACATTCCTAGTAATATATATCTGTGGTAGATACAGATAGACTATACCCACAGCTAACATATTAAACTGTACTGCACTATAGTTTAACATCCAAATAAGGCTCTCTTTATTGTAAGATAGATGTATTCAATTTCAAACTAAGGCCTATAATAAATGTATGCTTTTATAACATGCATATTTTCCCCCCTGAAAAATACATTTCCCGGCTCCAGAGAATATTTTTTGATGCATACAGTATCTTAGCTGTAGAAGTTACAACTTGAGATGGTCACTGATTTCTTGAGGGATTTTGTATTTCTTTTTAAACTTTGTTTTCTTCTCAGCTTCCAAACGGTCTCTTGTTCCTTTTAATCTACCTTGACCGATTGTGTGGTGCTAGATAGCATTAATTCTCTTAGATCATCAGAGCTGTGATTCATTTCTGCACTTTTGATAAGCTATCTACATGAATAATTAGAAGATTACAGCACAGACTACTCAACTAACCTGAACTTCAGGTGGCATCTTGATAGTTTCCCCCCTTTTCCAGTTCACAAAACTTCCTGGATAAATGAGTAGCTCAAAGTGTACTGGAAACAAACTGACTGCTTTGGAACAACATGTCATTGCAGAATTTAACAATCCATAACTGCCATTTGGCAAAATGTGTCTGCTTTCACTACTTGTCCTACCCTAAAAATAAAACTAGGAAGGAAACTATGCCCCGAGATACATCCATGCACATGGAGATTAAGAGAAGTAGTAGTATACAGAATGGCATGTTCATCAAAACCCACCTTCTCCGGTGTTCTGAGACTGGCAAATTTGGAATGCATCTATGAAGGTTCTCAGTGTGCCTGTATGGAAGATTATACCCCAAAATGGGACCGACCAAAAATGAAATATTTTGCACTGGTTATTTATTAATAATAGGCTCCTACATGACCTCTGTGAATTTGTTTGGATGTAAGAGAAAGCAGAATTTGGAATAAAACTCTTATGTTAAAAGTACATCTCTGGGCAAGGGAAGGAGGGTTATGATTCCATTACACTTATCGGGCCAAATCTTCAAGTATCTGTTTATGCCCAAATGGTCCTGTCTGCTTCCATAAGTAAACACAGGCATATGGATTTAGCCTTTGGGGCCAGGACTGGGTCTTCTGTCTTTAAAAAGCTTCTAGCACACTTTTAGTGCTAATGCAATATACATACTATAAATAATGACTATCCAAGTGTGTGTGTTTGCAGAAAGGTAAGCGCTAGCCCTGGGAGAAGTTGAAACAGGGTACCTGGGGAAGAAGTGGTAGCAGGAGTGCAGCTGTTCTGAGTCAGGCATCCTCAATGAAACCAGATGGCTGATTATTCAAACCTCACTTATCTTAAACCCAACAGGGGACAGGACCCTTTGGCATAGAGGGGACTGGGGATAAGTGAGGTTCAGATGTTTTATTATATGCATATTATCACCATCTTGTGAATTTTCCACTTAGTATGAAAATTATAGGAAAATTGCACAGGGCACACTGAGGGGTTACATGACTGGTTCATACCAAGCACTTAAAATAGATTTCCATTGACTTCTATTGCTCAGCACCTGTAACTGTCATAAAAGTCAATTGGAACTGTGAGTGATCTGCACCTTTCAGAATCAGGCCCTTAACTGGTAATGAATTTGATAGTCATATCTCTTGACTAGAAACTTCCTTAATTAAAACTATATTTTGCCTTTCCAGGAAAAAGTTGTAGGATTTATTTAAAAAAACCTGAACCTTGGGGTAGTTCTGCAGAGGTTCAGCTAACCTTTCAGCTACAATTAACATCTAGGGCAATAGCAGCTGCTCTTTTAAGCACTTTTAACTGTCCTAGAAGTCAATGAGAATTGTGGATGCTCAGCATTTTCAGGTTCCAGTCCCAAGACTGCAATTACAGAGTAATTATGGCTGCACTGTGAGAGACATCCAGTGTCTGAAAGTCAAACATAGAAATGCAATTACATAATGGAAGACTAATTTTTTTTGTTTATATTACATTATAGCCTAGAGGCCCAACTAAGACTAGGGCCCTATTAGACAAGGCACTTGAAGACAGTCCCTGCCTCAAAGAGTTAAATACACAAGACAAAGAGCAAGATAAATTAAGTATTATTAGACCCATTTTACAGATAGGCAAGCAAAACAGAGAGATTACCTGACTTGCCCAAGTTTATGCAAGAAGTCTGGGGTAGAGTCGGAAATTGAACACACATCTCCAGGTTCTAAAGCCACTAACTGAACTACAAGGCTATCCTTTCTAACTAGAGTTCAATAAATAGACCACAGTCACACAAAGCCTTACACATTGAAGGCTTTGCTGGTTCTGGTTCTAGCTGTGCACTCCTTTCATTTCTTCATAAGAAGTATGTAAGAAAACAATAGAAGGAAATGTGACTCACCCTCCGAGATGCGTGCTCCACTTCTGGTGCACCCGAGCCTCTCAAGCCCTTGATCAGAGATTTTTATCAAGCAGTGCCTTTTCAACCAGTGCCCTTTGCCTCCTTGTGGCAGACACCAAGGATATATAGGGATATGCAGGCAAACTGCACTCAGTTCCTTCTTTACTCAGTCATTCCCTAGGAACAACCGAAGCAGGGGGGAAGAAGGGCAGGTAGTGGACTACCCATAAGAAAACATATCAAAGAACAACAGTTACTGCACAGGGTGAGTAACATTTCCTTCTTCTTCGAGTAGTGTCCCTATGGCATCCCTAGAAGGAGGAGGGAGCTTGAGAACAGGAACCAGGACCAAAGACAGTACCAATGGCATGGAACAGGGCACAATGCTTTGAAAATATATGGATTGAAGACCACATAGCAGCTCTATGTATCTTAGACACTGGAACATTCTTCAAAAATGCAGTGTATGGCATTTGCAATCTGGTTGAATGCACTCTTCCCCCGCTTCCCCCTGGGGTACAGATACAACCAGATATCCATTTCAAAAGTCTGTCAGCGGAAATGGGAGCCCCAAGATCTATCTGCGAAGGATATGTAGGGTCTAGGTGATCCTCTAAAGTGCTTAGTTTTATCCAGGTAGAAGGCTAAGGCTATGCTAATATCCAAGGTATGGAAATAGGATTCCTACTGGGAACTGTGAGGTTTCAGAAAAAAACAATGGTAGATAGACTTGTTGGTTAACATAAAATCCGAAGTAACCTTGGGTAGGAACCTTGGATGTGGATGTAAAGAGAACTTACTGCAAAAGAACGTCGGGTGGGGGCAGGGGTAACTGGGGTGGGGGGAGATTTGCCATGAAGGCTCCAATCTTCACAACCTTACAGGCAAATATGATGGCAACTAGGAAGACCATCTTCACAGATAAATGGAGCAGGGAGTAGGTAGCCACTGGTTCAAATGGAGGTCTCATGAGCTGCTTGAGAACCAGACTGAGGTGCCAGGATGGAGTGGGAGGTCTAATATGGGGGGAAAAGATTACTCAGACCCTTAATAAATCTGGACGATACTGGGTGAGCAAAAATGGAGAATTCCTCAATTGGAGATGAAAGGCTGACACAGCAGCCCAGTGTTCCTTGACCAAACTGATGGATAACCCAGAAGTCTTTGGATCCAGCAAGCAATCTAGGATGAGGGAAAGGGAACCAACTCAGGCCAGAGGAAGTGAAAACCACACAATGGGCAAATCTCTTCCATTTTTACAAGTAAGTAATGGGGGCTGATGTTTTAACACACGCTACACCTCTGTAGAGCAGGAAACTTCTATTCCAGAGAACCAACCAGGAGCCAGGCTCTGAGATGTAGAACTGCCAGGTTGGGGTGAAGCATGCCAGCTGCACCCAGAGACAGGAGATGAGCAATGGTGAGGATCTTGATTAGCACATGGACACAGAACTGAAGTACGTAAGGGTACCAAGCTTGTCTTGGCCAGGTAGCTAAAGGTCCATGGACTAGAATCTGGCTCTGCAGAGCCTGGACAGCTGATGTTCCCCACCTTGCCACCAGGCGGCCATGCAGAGCTGTAGCCAGCGAGCACTGTGGAGAGTAAGTGCTGCAGGAAGTACCACCCAAGGGAGCAGAGGTGCTGACTTTGTGATTTTCCTGGGGATGCTGGACCCCTGCTCTGCCCCAGGCCATGCCCCACACCAGGCCCTGCCTCTTCCCAACCCCACTCCACAGGGAAAAATTAGTGGGTGCTCAGCACCCACCGGCAGCCAAGCTCCCCGCCCCCCCGCCTCACCTCCGCCTCCTCCCAGCGCGCCGCATCTCTGCTCCTTCGTCCCTCCCAGCACTTGCTGCTGCCAACCAACTGTAGCAAGACCTGGGAGAAAGGGGGGAGGAGCGGGAATGTGGTACGCTCAGGGGAAGAGGCAGGGCTGGGGCAGGGATTTGGGGAAGGGGTTGGAATGGGGGCAGGAGGCGGCCTGAGCATGCACCGGCACCAGAAGCAGTCGGCACCTATGGTTCTGCCTCTTCCCCACCTCTTCGTGCCCCCACACCTCCCCCTCCCCCCCAGTGCCTCCTGCACACTGCTGAACAGCTGATCACGGCAGGCAGGAGGGGCTGGGAGGGAGGGGGAAGAGCTGATCAGCGAGGCTGCCCATGGGTGCTGAGCATCCACTTCCCCGCCCCATGGGAGCACCCACAGAGTTGGCGCCTATGCAAGGGAGCCAGCGCAACAGTACCCTGTAGCCCTATAAATTGGCCAAGCACCCTATTTAACTCCAGGGGTTGCCCCAGAAAGCTGTCTGGGCAAACACAGACTTCGGCCTGCTGTGACTCCAGATTTCACCTTGTCTCCTGATCTCCAGTCTCTGATCTCAGCCTGACTTTTGTGTCCTGACTCTGGCCTGCTACTGTTTTGTTACAGGCACCTTAGCAAAGCCATGCTTACTCCCCTTGGAGCTCTGGGGCTTCACAAGCCTGCTGGTACTGGAGGAAGAATCCCTGGCCTCAACAGTACCCACTGAGATAGAGTACCTGGACACGGACCTGGGTTTTTTTGGATCTGGCTCTTTAGATATCTAGAGTCCATACTCCTTTTCTTGGCAGCCTTCCCAGTGTGCTCCAAAGGCTTCCCTTTCTTAGGAGAAGCTGTTCTGAGGGACAGGGCACTGGATCTGTCCGGGAACAGACGTGTGTGGAGGAGGAGAGGCAGTGTCTCCTGACGTAGCTGAGAGGGTGGTTGCAGGGAACATTCCACTGCCAACAGCCTGAGCTTTCTCCCCCTATTCTTCCCAGCCCTGGACTTAAGGGGTAAACAAAAGGAGCACTTCTGGGAGATGTGGGACTCCTCCAGGCAACGGACACACTTGGAGTGTCTGTTGCTCATCAGTATAGCCTCCCAGCAAGAGAGAAGCAGCATTTGAAGCCTGGTGAACCAGGCAAACCCCATCAGGAGAAGACAAAGCTCCTGACAGTCCCCTCATCTAAAACCAACTATACTAACACTAACTCCTCCTCTAAGCTAACTAACTTTGATAGAAAAAAGGTAAAGAGAAAAGGCCACGCATGCTCTAGGGGGCAGACATGCTAATGTTCCATCTGGGGCCAAGGCAGTAGAAGAGGCGCAAGGCACATGCGTGGGTCGAATGGGCAGTGCTAGCTAGAAATCTTTGATCAGGGACTTGAGAGGTGCATGTGCACCTGAAGTGGAGCACCAGAGAGAGAGACAGCTTCAAGAAGAAAGAAGTATTTCTGTTTTGATTTATGCAGTTTCCCTCTTCATTGAAATCTACTTATTTTAGTATATTTTCACTCATGCTGTGTAGTCTTTAAAAGTTCTCTGTGAAAAGAAGAAAGCAAGAGCAGAAGCTGTGTTTTAAATAAATGATATTATATCCTTATTTCCATGCTTCAACAGGGATTGAAATAACACATTTAAATACCTTAATGTCTTTAACACGAAATATGCTAATTTGATACTCTGCTTTCTTGAAATGCTTTGTTAATGCATGCAAGAGCCCCTTAGAAGCCTAACTTTCTTGAAATCAACATAGATTTACCCTATTCTACCACAAAGTACACTGGTATTTCAAAATGCCATGCCTGAACTCATCTGCAGAAAAGGTAGGATGGGAAACAGCCCAGAAAGAAAGCTGAGACATATTAAGGTTACTGACATTTAAGAGCATGCAATGGCCCCTAGAGAACCATACAACTAATATGTCACTGAAATTAATGTTCAAAAACTTGTCAAGTGGTGCTACCAAAACATCATACTTAACAGCTTCTTAATTTGAGTTAGGCCTCCCTTGATACATGCCCTGGAAATCAAAGCAACTAGCCATCTGACTACCAGTTCCAAATAAGAGCCAGACTGTTATTACACTCAGTAATACACTGAATGCATCCGATGAAGTGAGCTGTAGCTCAGGAAAGCTTATGCTCAAATAAATTTGCTAGTCTCTAAGGTGCCACAAGTACTCCTTTTCTTTTTGCGAATACAGACTAACACGGCTGCTACTCTGAAACCAGTAATACAAAGGCTGCTCTAAGAGACATCTTATCACAGATCTACAGCCAAACAAAGGCCTCCACAGCAGACTAATTGACATGAGTAATTGGATAAAATATGGATGTGTCTTGTTGAACCAAAGTATGCATTGTGTCCAATGTATTTTACAGAGTAAATCTCTTAATATTTAATCTGGTGACAACAACTACCACCACTACTAAATACATACTGGGCTTTGATGCAGTACTTTAAAAACTTTGCAAGCAGCATTGTATCACCTGTTGATGATCTATATAATATCTGCAATGGGTGCTGTGTTCTTTTAACAAATAAAGAAACGGCCCCTCACATTTCCAGAGCAGAAAAAGACAAAGCAGAGAATAAGAATACTGTTTCCTTCTTATAGATTTTTGTTTATTAATAATGATTTGCCAAGCTGTGGTGGAATAACTCTACCTCTTCCTCTCTTCTCTGATGGATGGTGCTGAGTGAACTTTTCTCCAGTCCCGTCCTTCAGGACAATGCTACTAATTATGTCTAGACTACATGTCCAAATCATACACAATTCTTGCTGCATCTTCCTCCATAACATTTTCAAGAGCCAGCCTCTTCTCTACACCCACACAGGCAAAACTGTTACCCAGGCCTTCACCGTCTCCCATCCTGAGTACTGTATCCTCCTCTTCTCTGGCCAGTCCAACAGCTACGCCCAGTCTTAACATCCATCTTTGTCCACATCTTTCTGGCCATCACTCAGACCATAACGCCCCTCGACGACTCCCTCCACTAGGTCACACCTTTATTCACCACATAAAATACAAGTTTCTAGTCTTCATCTATGGCAGATTTTTTTTAAAGTAGTTCAATGTCTCAGCCATTGTATACTTACCATTAATTTCATCTCCTTTGTCATTTTATTAGTGGCCTCAATTTACGTCCCTGGCATAAATGTGAAGACCTCTCTTAACCCCTTTAAACTCTCTGACTAGCTGGTAACCTGTTCTGCTTCTCTGTATGATTTCTCTGCAAGCTTCAGCTCACCAGGTATAGTCTAGTTGGATGAGCCTACACCATTGACTGGGTTATCTTTATAATGGGAAACAAATAAATACAATAAAGTTGTTAATTACTTTCTGCCTCTTCCATTTCCAGTGCATGACAATACAAGTTTCTACTTCAACATCCCCTAACAAGAACTGCCAATTATGAACCCATACGACTGTGCACATTCTTCTGGGCTGGAAACCATATATTGCAATCAGTCATTTTTCATCACACAAATCAATGCAATTCTCTGTGAATTCAACACCTTCTTCTGTACACCACTGGAGCACCCATCCTTTGGCTCTAGTATCAGACAATCACTTCTCATCACTCTAGTTGGCACAGGAAGGATCTTCACAGGGTGTGAACTATGAGGAATCTGTGCCCTGGGCTCAGTGCAGTACGCAGATTGGTCAAGGTGCAGGAGCACAACCTGTTTCTGGGTGAACAAAAGGGTTAATTTGAAATCAGCTCTCTCTCCCCCTCCTGCAAAGGTGAAGAGCTGAGGAGTATTTGCTTAGAATCCCCACCTTCAGCTCAAGCCTCCCCAAAATGGTTTTTTGGGCAGAGAGCAAGCATTAAAAACTAAATCTGAAAGGTGAATCTTGAAAAGCAATGAGCGTGTATAAATAGGGTGCTATACTGGAGGATATTTTGCATACTTATTGATAATGGTTGCTAGTGGCAACTGCTAGAATACTTTTTTAAAAGTGAAATTAATGTATCGAGTTAATTTTGATATTTCCTCACCTCAAGCTAATTAATGCACATTTGCTTCCATGCTAATCAGCCTGAGTGGTTTGCATGCAATACAGATGTCTGTCACTTTCAAGGACAGAGTAAAAATTTTTACACTATCTGCACAATGTACAAATTAGTATCTTTATAGTATTAAACACGGTATAGCATATATGTTACTGTTTTATATAGCAAAGTTGCTTACAGAATTTTGAAGACTATGGTAAAATTAAGCGACAACTGAAATTGTGTTCATTAACAAGTATTTTAACCCACTTAGAGTGGTTCTGCCCTGGGGTGAAGCTGATGGCTAAAATAGGATAGCCATGATAAATACCTGCCTCTGGACTCTGAACAACAATACTGTCACAGTTTCTATCAACTCAGCTGAGTTGTGTTACCACATAGCAAGCATTCTGTTCCTCCACGCCAAAACACTTTCCAAAAATACACTATACTGTAACATGTTAAGATTTTGCTGCTATTCCATGGAACATTCCTATTCAGCTCAAACCACCCAACAACAAAAACAAAACAAAAATAGTGGGGGAGATATGCTTTTAATGTAATTAATAGATTTGAGATTTTATTTTCCCAAAGCAACTATCTTGTCATTCCAGCAGTACTGTTATTTCTCTATTCCACCTGAGCTCTAACACTACAGTAACATTTTCTGTCTTTCTGAAAAAAGGCCTCTTGTAGTTTAAATGAAGAAAACAAATGAATGAGCAAACTTTGATTACATTCTGCTGTTAGAAAATGTAAATATTTGAGTATTTGGTGTGACAGTACATTAAGAGATATACCTTAGCAGGAAAGTTAAGCATAAACCATAACTGCCATCAGAGGGCTGTACTATCTGCCAACATATCATATTGACTATTCATGACACAAATTGACAGGAATGCCTGATTTAGAAGAAATGAAATTTTAAAGTTTTGGAGTAAATTAAACAGTACAGCTTAATATAGGCTGATGTAGTGTTATTGAGATAAAATGATATTAAAATCTATTGCGTTTTAGAACTGATTTGAGGTAGAACAGTTCTAAAAAAAAAAAATAAAAATCAGAAGTCTCCAAAGACAATTTTTTTTTTAAATGGGGGCCTAAAGTTAGGACCCAAACAGGAAGTGGTCTGAACTTCAAAATTTGAAGCACGCAACAGTGTCCATAAGTCAAGGGGTGCTGCCACTTATTTAGATGCCTTGGGCGTCTGATCTTGGGCAGACATTTTAAAAAATGTTGGCCAAACTGTTTAACTTGTGCCCAACTGAGAACTGGCAGATTATTAATTCTATTATTAATACATATTCTATCAGCACCTACAGCATGCTGTGAATTTTACACAACAAATGGTAGAAGGAGGATACCCCGGAAGCGTTTGCACTCTAAACTTTACGTATGATACAGGAAGCAAGCGTAACACAGTAGGGAGGGGATGGAGAGGAAAGGCAGAGGTCTAGTAACAATATCACAGTAACTCAGTTTAGGTACATAAATATCTAGAATCATTAACATAAAATTGTTTTGAGGTATGTTTTTGTTACATTCAATTATCACTTTTCCTGTGAGTCATTATAAAAGAGGTAATATATCTCAGACAGGATAACTTGTAAGGTACCTTTGTGATTTTAGTGCAACATTTACAGCCCATATGGGAGTATTAAAATTCATTACCTGATCATATGCTTTGAAAAAAACCTTGAGGCTGATAGATTGAATAGCCATAGCCTAGAAACATAACTTTAGTTAATTTGAAACTATTTCCCTTACTTAATTCATGGAATGCTATACCCAATTCGGTTTAGGCTTTGTCTACACACAAAAATTGTACAGCTTTAACCCCCAATCCCAGTTGTGGACAGTTACATCAGCATAAAAGGAGTAAACTAGAGCAGCATAAGCTCGGAGTTCATTCCTGAACAGGAAGAGAAATAAGCACTTTAATACCAGTATAACTGCATCCATACTAGGGGTTGCATCAGTATAACCATGGCAGGAGGGGGAGAAAAAAAAAAGTCACACTCCTAACTGAAATAGTTATACTGGTACAAAATCTGTAAGTAGCCAAGGCCTAAGTTTGAACAAAAGCAGCTCCTGGAAGAAATGAAACGGTTACTCCCTTTACAAAAAGGTAGTGATTGCTGAGCTATATTTTATGTGGCAGAAACACTATCACTATAGTCAATAATAGTATTTAACAGTTCAAGAAAAATAAATAGCTAACAATTCAATCCTGCAACTTGTTCTGCATGGCAGCTGGGACCCTCAACCTGTGTGAAGTCCCAGTGACTTGGATTTAGGAATTTGGGGCCATATTTTTAAAGGTATTTAGATGCCTAAGTGCAGATAGGTACCTAGTAAGATTTTTTTAAAGAAGAAGATTAGGCACCTAATCCCTGCATTCCTACTTCACTTAGGTATTTTTGAAAATTTTACCCATAAATCTAGCTTGCCCTTTCCTATGTTTATTCTTTATCTCCAGCATCCATCTTCCCTTTGTACAAATACTTCTATCATTTCAAGTTGCTTAGTCACACCCATATTTTTGTTTGTAGTAGCTTTATGTTACTGACTCTTGATCACGCAAAACTCCCATTAACTTCATGTGGAGCTTGAGGGTGTCCTTGGTGTGTTAGTAGAATAAAAATTGTAATGCTATGTTTATAAGAAACTCATCAGTGAAAAATATATTGTTTTAGAAATCCCTAAGATGCTTTCAGATTTTTATAAAATGTTCCAATTTTATGTGATTTACCAAACCCTATCAAGCTGCTAACATCAGATAAAAGGCACATCCCTGTTTAGAGTTAACGCCATTGAAAGTATTTGAAAGAGAGCTTTTAAGCAGGAGAGTTGAAAAATAAAAATATTTTGCTAAAAAGCCAACCCATCATTATCCTTCCTAAATAGGGATCATTAGGATGTACACATCTAGGAGCTGATTCCTCACTCTCTCGCCCTTTGTGTAGTAGTTTACATTTGTACAAAGAGGCTGTAAAATGTTGCAGTTTTGATTTGGTAACTTTTCACAGATGTAAATAATTGTGCATAGTGCCAAGCAATGAAGAATCAGGCCACACAGTTGTCACCATTATTAAAAGAATGTTTTTTAAAGTGAAGATAAAACAGGATCTTGCAGACTCTGAGAATTTTGCTGCAGCCCAATTAAGTCATATCAGTACTAATGCCGTTACATATTGGGATTTTCAGGAACAAAAGTTGGTTGGGTATTTTTTAAAAAGTTAACCTTTTCCTAAAGGCAGACAGAAGGATATTGCCTGAAGGACCCCGTGTCCTGGAGAGAAACTGGCTTTGAAAAGTTTCAGCAGGCAGCATGGTAATGAGCCCATTTCTATTGACTTGTTATCTTCAAAGGTGAACTCTTGGGCAGCAAAGAGGCAGCATTCAGCACCAGGCTGTTACTGTGAAAAAAGCCCTCCTTATCCATTTTCATACCAGGGTGATTTATACTATCAGACAGTCAAGCCTATTACTGCCACAGTGATTTAAAACACCAGACAGTACAGACTGCTAGCACCAAAGTGATTTAAAATTTCAAATAGTCCAGATTATTAGCACAAGGGTAATTTAAAATACTAGCCATCCCACCTTGTTGATGCCAAGGTAATTTAAAATACCTCTCAGCCTAAGTTACTGGCACACAGAGGTGAAAGAGCTAGACTGTATAAAGCAGCTTTTTATAGGCACCATGGAAAATGAAAAAAAGGATTGCCAAAAGTTTTACTGCATTCATTAATACTCTTCATGACTCAGGCAAGATTATAGGTAGCAACCCTGTGAGGAAATGGATGACTTGCCCATTGCTGAAATATTCATTGACTTAGTGGGGGATCAAGGTTTGGGCTTTCGGGGATTTTTAGACAAGGTACCTTAGTCATGTGCCAGGGCATGACCAAATAGATTGTTGTTGGGGGGTTTTGTATCCAGTTACGAAAAACAAAGTCAGCTCACAGGATTCCATCTATATAACATATATACTCTTCCCAGGTTATTAAATGGCTATTGTAGCAACATGTAGATTTCTATAAACCAGCATACTGAATGTTACTAAGAACTCAGATTTGCTTTAAATGAACAGCTGAATTTTGTCAACATGAGTTAACTAATAAGCCAACATTTACAAAAGAACGTGTGCAGAGAAAAATCGGTGTGCATTCAGCCCAAGCTATCCCCAAAAGGATGGATCATTAGTGAGGTATAAATATATGAGCCCCACATTCAAATACCACCATCTCTTTGCCTTCCTGGCATACCACAAACTCCTTGGGATGATGTGTTGCAAAACATGCTCTGGAAAACTCCTTGGAATGATGCGTTTCAATGTTCAAAATGCTAAGTGACATGGACAGTACTTCTCTTGAGGGGCTGTAAAAATTCATTTACAAGGCAAAACAAAAGCAAAGTACCTAGAACAGAGCTCAGCAACAAGGAGGAGCAGCTGTCTCAGACTACAATTACTAGAATTGTACACCCACAAGCCAGACTGGTCAGGCCCTGATTAATTCTGTCACATCTGCTGAATAAATGGTTTCTCAGCGACGTCTCTAAACTGACACAGCTCATTCACTGTGGGAGATTCTCTTTTTGCCCAGAGATGTGGGCACTCTGCAATACTGTCAATCTGGCATCTTTAAAGAGCACTGAATCTCTTAAAAATAAGAAATTAAAGTAAATGCTTTACTTTACCTAATCTCATACAGTCTCCTACAATCCGATTGGCAGCATTTTATTATTTCTCCAAACAGGATTAATAAAGAAGGCTCAAATATGCTATAAGTTGCACTGGCAGTGACGTGGAAAGTAATGGGTTTACAACTGCAGAGTTCCACTAGGGTTAGGAACTTTAACATAAAAAGTTGTCAAAACACTGAATTCACAAAGACAGGGAACTAATTGAGCAGCCCTTCCCCAAGTGCACTGGAAAACAACAAGATTACAGTCTACAAACAGCAGCTTTACACTTAGATTTTTGTTAATCAAATGCAAGCGAAAAACATTGCAGTCTCAAACATTCAGTGAAAGATGGGCTGAAGACATCCAAAAAAGTTAATTACCACATCTGGTATTTAACAAGATTCTAAACAAATGTACAATATAGGATACTAATATCTGTTTTCTCAAAATGCCCTTGGGTTATAACATTGGTGCTTCGCGGGATGGTCTTTTTTTCCCTCAAGACTATGGATCTGATTCTCATTTGCACCCTTTTCACTGCCACAGTTTCCATGACACCATATGACAAGTTTACATGCCACTGCAGTGTGACACAGTCTTAGTGTGCATAAGAATCAGGCCCTAGACACTTATTTTTGGAGTCATGTAAACTCCTAATTTCTTTTAAATGCATTTTCCACAAAATTCTTGCCAATTTTGGGTGAGAAGTCTACAGGTTAAAAAAAAGTATAGGGCGTTATCTCCCCTTGAAGGGGCTGATCTAGACTCTGCAAGGGCGGCCATGTCAAGACACAGCTATGCTGGCCAAGCCCCCTAGTGCAGATGCAGTGTAAACTGGCAGGAGTTCTTCTCCCAGTGTATCTATCCCATTCCCCCATCATCATTAACTATGCTGACAGAAACAGTGTTTGCCAGCACAACTGTATCTACTCTGTGGATTTGGCCAGCATAGCTATGTAGGCTAAGGGTGTTATTCTTTCCACACTCCTAGATGACATAGTTATGGTGGCAAAACTGTGTAGTGTAAACTAGGCCTCACCAGGCAATGGAACTATCTTGGGTCATAACTTTGCAAGGTCGCGGCTGGATTGGATGGAGACTGGCTCCACACTAAGGAAGGGGCATACTCCACATATAGTGAGGCAGGCCATGATTGGTCTGCTGTAGGAGAGAGGGTATGGTATAGATCCTTCCATCCCCCTCACCCTGTGCGTGGGTGATATCTATGCTTCGGACAGTGTAGCCACTGGACTCCATGGCTTCTCTGCAGATGGGGTGAGGAGATTCCTTCTTCCAGTCTTGTCCTGCTAGCCCACTCCTCATGCATGATCCCTGCTCAGTGTCAAAACTGCTTAACCTTCACTTGTCATCATGTCCTTAGTGTGTAATGGTTGTTTTTACTGTAGTGATGTATGTAATGACAGATCTTGATTGGAATTGCACTTGGTAACCTTAATGATAAGTTAAAAATGTGCTTGTGTGGGAATAATTATAAAAATTCCTCACTATTTTGCTTTTTCAAACAGTTGTAGGATAAAAATAAGTATGATTTGTATCCAATCCATTATAACTGTACCTCACTTGGCTAAGTACACCACCTGAGAGCAATATAAAGCCAATGTAGACTCAACGGAAAGAGAATGGTCTGATCCTGCAGTCCATACACAGGCTAAACTCCCTCTGTAGGCAATACTTTTGCCTATAAAGAGAATGAAAGATTAGCCCTATGTGTACATTTCTAATCTATTTTTTAAAAAGCACTTTCAATTATCACAGAAAATTTCAAATCTATCAAAACTGCATATTTTAGCACTGTCACTAGTACATAAAGTCTGATCATATCTCTTCTTAATTCAAGGGGAAATCAAAAGGTGTTGAACCTGTTAACACATTTTTAGCTTCCCTTCCTCAGCTCTGTTGGAGAATGGGAAATTGAGAGCTAAACCTACTTCTCCTAATTAAGGAAAATCAATCAGGAACAGCAAAAAACAGTTTCAGGAAATTGACCATTAGTCTCATTTCTACGTCACAGCTGCTGAGAGATACAAATAGGAAAGTGGAATCTTTTAAAACTTAATTTCATGATCTGACTTTCTTAAAATACCCAAAACAAGATCTGATCAAAATAAGAAGAGGAGGCACTAATAATAAATAAAAGTAAACACAGTTTTAGGCATGTGTGATCATAAATATGATTCATTTAACTGAATTTTATAGCAGGAATTCTCAGAATTCCATAATGTGAACCACAGCTTGATATGCAATGGCTTCACGAACACCTCTCCTCATATTCATGATCTTACAACATCCCTATGGCATCTACAGTGATGGCTTATATGGTAAAGTGATATTAGAAAAGTATTAGATATCTTGAATGCAATTTAGCAGCTGAAAAACAAAAAGCTACCAGCACATGCCTGACCCAAAGCCCACTGATATCAGTGAGAGCACACTAACTTTAATGGGCTTGAATCAGGCCAATGTGACCAGCCAATACAGACTATAGTTTGAGAACCCCTGTATAGATATATTATGTGTAAGAAGCAGTTTTCAAGGCAAGTCATTTCTGAAGGTCATATGAGCACACTTTGCACAATTGCAATTAGCAACATAAAACTTTCTCATTACATTACTATTCCCAGCACACGATGTGGCAGCTGAGAAAGAAATCAACTCAATTATGTGTGTTGGACAATGAATGAACCAAGTCTATAGTAGCCTTTTTATAACAAAAAAGCCTGAGTAATGAGATACTTGCCTGAACTATCAATGAAAAAGGTAAAAGGGGAAATGGTCTTCTGTTTCTTAAGCAACCTTCTAAGTGCTGCTCGCTCAAGAGAAATCTGTAATGAACTCTTAATTTTTTTTAATCTTTAGCTTTCAGTGTCACATAAAAGGGCACAGGCACATCACATTTTGCCCAAAATGTAAGCTTTGTAACAAACAATTTACCAGGATATTGCCAAAGCCTACAACTACAGGAATGTTTCCATAATTTTTCTATTATTTTAGTATCTAATAGTTTCTTTAATCAAACAAACCTCCTCTGCAGCATTTTGCAGCCAAAACGTTGCTCCTTTGTGTTAGAGCATGAGACTCGAAGTGAAATTGACTAGAAAAAAATCTAATCTTGACCAATTTTGAGAGAAATGAAAAACTAGTAGCTCTGGCCCCAGCATACCCCACTCAATCCCTGCCTAACTGGAGTACTTGTATCCGGAATGGACTTCCAGAGAGGCTAAAATTGACTCATCCAAAGGTCACAGAGGAAGTCTGTGACAGGCACTTGAACTCAGGTCTTTCAAGTTTTAGGCTAATACCCTAACCCAGGGGTGTCCAACCTCTGGCTCCGGAGCCACATGCAGCTCTTCAGAAGTTAATATGCAGCTCCTTGTATAGGCACCAACTCTGGGACTGAAGCTACAGGAGCCAACTTTCCAGTGTGCCGGGGGGTACTCACTGCTCAAGCCTGGCTCTGCCACGGGCCCTGCCCCCACTCCACCACTTTCTGCCCCCTCCCCTGAGCCTGCCGTGAATCATAGAATCATAGACTATCAGAGTTGGAAGGGACCTAAGGAGGTCATCTAGTCCAACCCCCTGCCCAGAGCAGGACCAATCCCCAACTAAATCATCCCAGCCAGGGCTTTGTCAAGCCTGACCTTAAAAACTTCTAAGGAAGGGGATTCCACCACCTCCCTAGGTAACGCATTCCAGTGTTTCACCACCCTCCTAGTGAAAACGTTTTTCCTAATATCCAACCTAAATCTCCCCCACTGCAACTTGAGACCATTACTCCTTGTCCTGTCATCTGCTATCACTGAGAATAGTCTAGATCCATCCTCTTTGGATCCACCTTTCAGGTAGTTAAAAGCAGCTATCAAATCCCCCCTCATTCTTCTCTTCCGTAGACTAAACAATCCCAGTTCCCTCAGCCTCTCCTCATAAGTCATGTGTTCCAGTCCCCTAATCATTTTTGTTGCCCTTCGCTGGACTCTCTCCAGTTTCTTCACATCCTTCTTGTAGTGTGGGGCCCAAAACTGGACACAGTACTCCAGACGAGGCCTCACCAATGTCGAATAGAGGGGAACGATCACGTCCCTTGATCTGCTGGCAATGCCCCTACTTATACACCCCAAAATGCCATTAGCCTTCTTGGAAACAAGGCACACTGTTGACTCATATCCAGCTTCTCGTCCACTGTCACCCCTAGCTCTCTGCAGAACTGCTGCCTAGCCATTCAGTCCCTAGTCTGTAGCGGTGCATGGGATTCTTCCGTCCTAAGTGCAGGACTCTGCACTTGTCCTTGTTGAACGTCATCCCATTTCTTTTGGCCCAATCCTCTAATTTGTCTAGGTCCCTCTGTATCCTATCCCTACCCTCCAGCGTATCTACCACTCCTCCCAGTTTAGTGTCATCTGCAAACTTGCTGAGGGTGCAATCCACACCATCCTCCAGATCATTAATGAAGATATTGAACAAAACCGGCCCCAGGACCAACCCTTGGGGCACTCCGCTAGATACCGGCTGCCAACTAGACATGGAGCCATTGATCACTACCCGTTGAGCCCGACAATCTAGCCAACTTTCTACCCACCTTGTAGTGCATCCATCCAGCCCATACTTCTTTAACTTGCTGACAAGAATACTGTGGGAGACCGTGTCAAAAGCTTTGCTAAAGTCAAGGAATAACATGTCCACTGCTTTCCCCTCATCCACAGAACCAGTTATCTCATCATAGAAGGCAATTAGATTAGTCAGGCATGACTTGCCCTTGGTGAATCCATGCTGACTGTTCCTGATCACTTTCCTCTCCTCTAAGTACTTCAGAATTGATTTCTTGAGGACCTGCTCCATGATTTTTCCAGGGACTGAGGTGAGGCTGACTGGCCTGTAGTTCCCAGGATCCTCCTCCTTCCCTTTTTTAAAGATTAGCACTACATTAGCCTTTTTTCTAGTCTTCCAGGACTTCCCCTGATCGCCATGAGTTTTCAGAGATAATGGCCAATGGCTCTGCAATCACATCCGCCAACTCCTTTAGCACTCTCGGATGCAACGCATCCGGCCCCATGGACTTGTGCACGTTCAGCTTTTCTAAATAGTCCCGAACCACTTCTTTCTTCACAGAGGGCTGGCCACCTCCTCCCCATGCTGTGCTGCCCAGTGCAGTAGTCTGGGAGCTGACCAAGTTCGTGAAGACAGAGGCAAAAAAAGCATTGAGTACATTAGCTTTTTCCACATCCTCTGTCACTAAGTTGCCTCCCTCATTCAGTAAGGGGCCCACACTTTCCTTGACTTTCTTCTATTTGCCAACATACCTGAAGAAACCCTTCTTGTTACTCTTAACATCTCTTGCTAGCTGCAACTCCAGGTGTGATTTAGCCTTCCTGATTTCACTCCTACATGCCCAAGCAATATTTTTATACTCATCCCTGGTCATTTGTCCAATCTTCCACTCCTTGTAAGCCTCTTTTTTGTGTTTAAGATCAGCAAGGATTTCACTGTTAAGCCAAGCTGGTCGCCTGCCATATTTACTATTCTTTCTACACATCGGGATGGTTTGTCCCTGTAACCACAATAAGGATTCTTTAAAATACAGCCAGCTCTCCTGGACTACTTTCCCCCTCATGTTATTCTCCCAGGGGATCCTGCCCATCAGTTCCCGGAGGGAGTCAAAGTCTGTTTTTCTGAAGTCCAGGGTCCGTATTCTGCTGCTTTCCTTTCTTCCTTGTGTCAGCATCCTGAACTCAACCATCTCATGGTCACTGCCTCCCAGGTTCCCATCCTCCTTAGCTTCCCCTACTAATTCTTCCCGGTTTGTGAGCAGCAGGTCAAGAAGAGCTCCGCCCCTAGTTGGTTCCTCCAGCACTTGCACCAGGAAATTGTCCCCTACATTTTCCAAAAAGTTCCTGGATTGTCTGTGCACCGCTGTATTGCTCTCCCAGCAGATATCAGGATGATTGAAGTCGCCCATGAGAACCAGGGCGTGCGATCTCGTAGCTTCTGCAAGTTGCCGGAAGAAAGCCTCGTGCCCTCGCTCCTCCCCCCAAGAGCCTCCTGCATGCCAGGAAACAGCTGATTGGGAGGTGCGGGGAGTGACAGGGAGGCACTGATCGGTGGGGCTGCCGGTGGGTGGCAGGTGCTGGGAGCGGGGAGGGGAAGAGGAGGGATGGGGAGCTGATGGGGGGCTGCTGACGTATTACTGTGGCTCTTTGGCAATCTACATTGGTAAATTCTGGCAGCTTCTCAGTCTCAGATTGGCCACCCTGCCCTAACCACTGGAACATCCTCTTCCTTTTTCCTGAAGACTTCCTACCAGGGACTCTTCTGGCTACAGCTTGCTCCAAGTGAGGATCTCCATGGATAAAATAATACAGCCCTAGGATGTGCATCACCCCTGTTCTGCCTACTCCTTCCCCTGGTCTGTCCAGTCACCAACCCTTAACTTAAAGCAAATTCCAGACACTGAGTGCCTTCTGGAGGGACTGAAAGAGCGAGAGGGACAGTTCCACAGGAGAAATTTAGCCCAGCCTCTCATAGAAGGGGGAAATCTGAGCACACATAGATCTTAGGTGGGATGGGGAAGCAACCTGAGCTTGTGGTGTTTAGAGGTTGGGAGCTAAAAACTGAAGTAACCTATGATCAGCAATGTGTGTACTTGAGAGGACTTATAATGCAAATGAGCTTCATTAATCATGAGCTAACAGTCATGAGTTCCTTGACAGCCAGTTTTAGGACCTTTCCAAAAAAGGAATTTTAATTGGCTTTCTAGATAGAGAGCAGTGCATTTTTTTTTTATAAATACTGTGGTCTGGCAGAGTCCATTCTCAAACCACACCTTGACCTCCTAAATGGAGCTATAGGTAATTTCTAATGGCAGGAATGAAACAGATTAACGCAGGAAGCAATTACATTCTTTGCTGATTGTGGCAGTGGAGGATCACCAGCTAACTACAGCACTTTTTAAAGGAAAAAGTCAATTTCCATCTTTTAGTTTTACTTGTAATCAGCCATCACCATGAAAGCTACTAACATTTCTCTCTCACCATCAATACTGCTCTCTTGGATGCTGAAGATACTAAAAAGACACAGGAGTAAAATAAAAAGGGGAGAAGAAAAAGACTTTCAGAACCATATAATCTAAATTAGAATAATTGCTAACACAAACAGGCTCACTGCCAAATGTACGTGGGTCAGAAGTAACAGTCCACCACAAAGCAGCTGCAGCCATACTACTTACTCTCTTTTTTTTTTTGGCTTAAAAGCCTTTTCCTCTGAGCAGATCCTGAAGCAGAAACATCTAAATGTATGCTAATGCCCAGCAGAGCAATAGCTTCTTTTGATTGATTCAACAGTACTGAAAGATCAAACCACTTATTATACAAACAACCCAAGTCTTCATTTTGGTACATGTCTACATGAAAGCTGGAAGGAAGTGAACAAGCTAGCTGCTAATGGCTTACATGGATCTGAAAGTGACAACATTTTTAAATGCTTAGAGATAAAAGTACATTTTTCTTAAATTGTCACATCAAGCCATAAAGTTCTGGAAAATATGTCATTCTACTGTTAAAGGAAAGAACTTGTAAGATTTATGAAGGGAAAGCACTTCTAGGAACTTCAGGAAAACCATGAGAGTTTAAAATAAACACAGGATAATTAGGTAATTTTCCAGTCAGTTACTCTCATGAAATAGGGTTAAATCCATAATGTAATGTTACATAAATTCATAAGAAGTTAATGAGTGTCTGCTGCTGGAGCTCAGTGACTAACGCCCTTAGCTGGCAGACAAATAAGCCTCTTATATGGACTTGTCACTACAGATTCACACTGGAGTCATGTGGGCTATATATGGAAACATCCTCCTAAAATGACAATACCGAATATCCTAATAAGGAAAGGCTAAAATGTGGTTCTTGTATTTATCCTCTAGAATTCAGTAGAATCTATAGCTGTCTTCACAGTGGCACTGCAGGATCATGGAACATTGTGCAGCCAAGTGCTATGTAAGTGTCCTCCTAAATCTTTGCAAATGAATCTAAATCCTGACAGCAGTATTCTTGCTGTTCTACTCATGGGTCTCTCCTGGGCACAGACTGTCAATTGTCCTGAATTATGACACTTTATGATGTGGAGAAAGTCCACCAAAGAATGAATGAAACCAAACAAACACATTTTCATATATGTTCTAATTATTTGAAACCTGATTTCAGGTGGCAAATAGCGATTGTGCGTTTAATGCAATCACCCATATCCACTACTTTTTTAAAAAAAATGCATGCTGGAATATTTTATTTTTCATTTGTTTGCTTTAAAACTGTGCAATAAGTGGGATAGATCATATTGGATTATCTTCATGATCGTACATTCTTAGCTCACAGGTTTCACTACTTTCAATTTCCTCCAGGAGGTTCTTTTGTGGGTTTATCCCTATGAGGCAGCCCCTCAAAGTAAACTATCATGTGCTTATGGCTACATTCAAAGGCTCACTTCTGTTCCTATCCTTCCTGATTTATCAGCTGCATATAACAGTGCAAATGTAACTTCAACTTTGGCATATACTGCCATGTTTTTCCATCTCATTTCTTTTGTGATTCTCTTCCTACCTCTGATAGAAATAATCAGCCCAAGAAAATCACTCTCACAAGAAAAGGATAATAGAAAGAGAAGGATATGAGAGAGAGAGAGAGAGAGAGAGAGAGAGAGAGAGAGAGAGAGTTCTCCAGAGCTCTGTTCTAGATCCCCTATTTCCTCCCACCCCTTTATATTTGCCTTCATGTGATATGTTTGATCAGTTTATAATGCCATATGTACACTAAAGACACCAGGCATATTTCTGCTTTTCGGTCATCTCCTTGCACATTCTTGACTCTGTCTTCTTTGATGAGAGCCAGCGATCTTAAATAAAAGATGGTCAAGATAACATTTTTTCTTCTATCACAATTGAAGATATTAACATTAGAGACTGGCAAAATAAAAATATCTTAGGTATTACCTTTGGTCAGAGATTCTTTGTGCCACCCACATGTTCCAACGTGCTAAATCCTGTTCATATCACCTCTTGAACATCTTTCCCATCACTACATTTTATTCTTGATGCAGATACTACTAGAAATGTAATCCTATGCTGGCCTTCTTGAACCTATCCTTTGGCAGCTCCCATCTGCTAAAAAGCAATGGTATCACTTTTGAGTTTTGCTCTGCAACTCTCACATCTTTCCCTCTCTCAAATGACTTCTTGATTAGCTGCATTGACATTTTAAAACTCTAATCCTTACAATGCTATTGCATTGCACAGGCCCTTCATTCTTCTTATGTAGCCAATGCTTACTCTATGTACTCTCTCTCTCCCAGCTTCAACTCTTGAAGACTCCCTCTACCTCTTTTTCCCTAAGTGACAAATCATTAATTGTGAAAAGGATTGTAATGTACAAGCGAATGTGTTTGTAAGCCGCATACATGCAGGGAAGTTGTCTAAATAGCATTGCACTCTGTGGATAAAATGCAAGTAGTGTGGCTTAAGCAGAAGCAGCACAGAATTAAGGAAAATATTGGTAGTCAGAGAGTAGCCAGGAAAGAAGGGGGAAGAAAGGCTTCTGGATACTGGGTCCAGTTCTAGTATCCACACTTCCAGGAGGATGCTGAAAAATTGGAGAGAGTTCAGCAAAGAGCCATGAGAATGATTAAAGAATTGAAAAACCAGGTCCTATAGCAACTGAGCTGGAGTCTATTTTGCTTATCATAGAAGGTTATGGGGTGTCTTGACCGCAGCCTATAAGCACCTACATAAGGAACAGAAATCTGATAATACTGTTCTCTTTAGGGATTATAAAGGGATAACAAGATCCCATGGCTGAAAGGTGAAACTAAAAAAATTGCACCTTGCGCCTACATTTTTCACCAATGATTAACCACTAGAACAATTTACCAAGGATTGTGGTGGATTCTGCACCACTGGAAATCTTTAAATCAAAAGCTGATGTTTTTCTAAAAGACATGCTGTAGCTCAGCCATACCTGTTGGAGTTGAAGCAGGAATGAACTGATGGAAGGCGTTATGCAATAGGTCAGATATATTATCAGAGGTCTCTTCTGGCCATAAAAATATATGAATACATTGCACTGTTGTTCTGGAAACAACATGGAAATACTGATGTACCAACCTGTTGAAACTGATGTAAGCAGTGTTGACATTAATTTGAAGTGTGATGCTAGGTATCCCTGTATTCACACCCTATACACTACTGCAATAATATTTATACAAAATACACCTTCTGAGGTATCATATAAAAGCTAACACCACACTGGTTATTAGCAGCATTGTAAAATTCATGTGTTCACACTATATATGAAATTATAAATTCCCTCTGTATGATGTTACAACAACATGTTTAAGACCAGACAGCCTCGCTTAGATAAAGATGATAAACAGGTCAATCCTAGACAAAGGCATGTGGGTTTAGGTCAATGTACATAGTAGCTGTAAACAAAGCTATCAAGCTAAACCAGCAGGGGTTATCCTGAGCCTGAACTCAAGAGACAAAATTAACATAGCTCCTCCACCTGAGAGATACACAAAGGAGACTGAATCCCCAGGAGGCCTTCCTGACTTGTAAGACAAAGACATCCCTTTGGGAACATAAAGAACGGAGAGACACTCTCTTTATCCTTCATCTTAAGGACACAAAGAAACCAAGTGAATTGATCTCTGTGATGGGTCCCAGTCAGTAAGAAGCTGGAAAGGAGACAGAGTGAGAGAAACCATCTTGAAATGCTAGATTATGTTTTAGACTTTTAGATGTGTTTTCACTTTTATTGCCTTGTAACTGTCGTTTACTTCTGTACTGGATATGGACTGGTCACAGCTTGCTTATATACACCAGATGCGTTCATTGGAAGATCCTTTAATGCTCTGCCAGGTATGGCTGAGGTTAGCTCAAATAAAGATATTTTATACCTAGTGCCATCTAATGGTTCAACAATCTAATACCGCTTAGCATTCCATTACAGTAACAATCACTACCTATGTCTCTTTTACTTGGTCTCACTTAAACCATGTTCTTTTGTTAATAAAGTTGTATTTTTACTACAAACCAATTCAATGATGTTTTTGAGGGGAAGGATATATTTTCCTCAGTTAAATTAAAAAGATGTGATGTACTGACTCTAATAGAGCAGCGCACTTAATATAATCTGTGAATGCACAGTGGTAAGAGCTGTGCAGAAACATCTCTGAGGAGCTCAGGAGTTCACTGACTGTTACCTGGTAGGTAAGGTCCAAGCCTTGAAGAGTTTGAAGATGAGGAAGACGGACTGGAATAGCAGGGAGCTGACCGAGTCTAACTGCCAGCAAAACTCACTGTGACAGAGAGGTACAGGGCTGAAAGCTCTGGGTAACCCCAGCAGCCTGTTACACTAAGTACAAGACATGGGAGGCTGTCCGGAAGCAGATCTGGTTGCTCCTGAAGTCATGGGGTCTATATTACTTGAGGTCTAGAACTACATTCACCACACACCTATTTGCTCTCAGAATCCATCACCTACACCAGGGGTTCTCAAACTGGGGGTCATGACCCCTCGGGGAGGTCACAAGGTTATTACGTGGGGGGTCCACGTAATGCCTCCAGCATTTATAATAGTGTTAAATATTTTAAAAATGTGTTTTTAATTTGGGGGGTAGGGGTGTCACACTCTGCTTGCTGTGTGAAAGGGGTCACCAATACAAGAGTTTCAGAACCACTGGCTTACACATGGAATCAGATCCCTGGGGATGATCTGTGCAGTGAATTTGTGATTCTTCTGTTCCTCGCCATGCTTTTACTATAGGGATGATCAGCCACCCCCCATTTCCTCTGTGCAGAAGGGTAAACTTCATTCTCACAATGGCATAACACCTTGGGATGACCTCCGTGTCTTCAGACTTGGAGTTTTCTCAGTATCTTATTAGTGACCACAGATTTTTCATTTGCAGGGAATTAAATGGTGTTTTTATTTATTTTAAATATCAGATCTAATTCTCCCTCTCTTCTTTCCCCAAACGGCTATCCATTGTAAACCACTAATTCTTCTTATCTCCATTTTGTAATCCAGCACTGCATCTGTAGTTCAGCTACCAGCTGTTAGCCTGGTCCAGCTTTTCAGTTTAAAGTACTTGGTACGTTTGCCATGTTTGCTATATTTCCTTTGTCATCACTGCCTAAGCTTTGCTAGTAAAAGGTACATTATCAATAGAAAGTGTTTAAGTGTCTTCTATTGTAACTAATGGCCACTGAAATGCCCCTCATAAGGTATTAAGAGCTGTATTCTGTCTTTTGCTGCACAAGTTTTCTAGTTGGGCAGAGAGATTATAGGAAGTCTCTTTCTCTCTCAGTGCAGCGATGTGGAAGCCAGGTGGAATGCTGACCTGGTACTTCCTGATCAACACACCTGCTGATGCTCCATAGCTCCAAGGGTCAATGGCGTGACCAGGCTCCCTACAGCTCAAGCATATGTGCTGGCACCCCAAGCATAAGTGAAAACACAAACTGCTTGCTCCTATCCCTAGGTATTTGGCTGAGCATGCTCCCACCAAGACACCGTAAGCCGTTCTGCCTCTGTATTCTGTGCTCAGGCAAATGTTATGGGGTCTACCATAGCTCTACCCCTGCTCTGTATGCTGAAGGTAACACAAGCTCTCTCCATTTTCTCTTGAGTTTAACATGTATATAAGGTACAGATCCCTATGGATTTAATATTTTCGAAGAAAAATGTACAGTGAAACGCTCTTATAGAATCAGTTTGTGCAAATCCTCATTTAATCGTTATTCTTGATTAATCACTATGTAGTTAGCAAGCATCCTAAATCAAATGTGCACAGAAACCAAATCTCCATCTCAGAAGAACTCACCTCCTGCACATTGCAGGGCACAGAATCTCACCCACCCACTCCTGTAATAGATCCATAACAATACAAGTTCCACATTACATTTAATGCCAAGGTGAGTCAGCCCAATTATACTTGGCTCTCATTTGCCAAACCATGGGCCAATACAATGTGCTGTCCCTCGATAACTCTAAATCAACTCTCGGTAAGGATTGTTCCTGCCTTTGAAAACAAAGAAAAATGATAAAAATAAAAGTTTTCCAGAGCAGCACAAGTAAGGTGAAATCACACAAGCACACATGAAGATGGATATTCGGAAAGTAAGATTTGATCCATATATATGAAAAATAGCAAACGGCCATCAGTTATCAGCAGAGTTTTTGTGGGAGTTCGGGGGAAGGGTTTTTCCCCCCTTCTCTCTAGGTACAGGATCTAGGTAGAGAAGACAATGATGGTACTGAGGCACCACTAAAAGAGACCAGAGGTGGAGAGGAGAGAAAGAAGATAGATTCAGAAGCTGCAGGGTATACATCGTCCTTGAGGGGGCATCTGATGGAAGCTACTTACTTATGAAATGTCACCTGGCAGAGAAGATTCAAGGATTAGAGATGCAGCTGGAGACGATAGAATTTAGACAAGGATTTGAAGGTACAATGCAGGAGGGGAGGTGGTGCAGACAAGCTAAGATTTGAGGACACCTGCTGAACAAAAGGACCTGGAGAGCAGACTACCAGAAGAAGAAACTGACCCGTGGAAAAACACGGCCACAAGGACAAGGCAGAGGAAGGGACCAGCTAGTGGTAGTGAAATCAAGTTGAGTAACAGGTTTGCTGCACTGGGGAATGAGCAGGAGAAACAGGCAGAAGATGAGGTGGTGAGGAAGAAAAGAAGGGAAGACAATCCTTGCAGAAGAGAGGAAGAAATGATGTAGATAGCCAATGACAAGAACCTAAGAAAAATGGGGATGTTGTACAAGGGACTGTGAGAGAACATAAAACAGAGTCATACTAATGCTACCAGGAAGAGACAGATCTATGTGATTGGGACTCCATGCTCAGAAGATTCTACAGGCCTGTTACCAGACCAGATCCAGAGAACAGAAGAGTGTGCAGTCTGCCAGGAGCAAAGATACAAGATGTGGACATGAGGCCAAAGAGGATCCTGATGGAAGCAGGGAAAAATTCACTGATTGTGCGGCATATCTGGACAAAAGACACCGCTAGATTCCCACTGGTATGGATCAAGGACAACTATGCTTGACTGGGTAAGACGCTTAAAGAAGTGGAAGCTTAGGTGATTTTCAGCAGGATACTTCCAGTCCCTAGAGGAGGAGGGTGAAAGCATGACAAGACAAATGAAGATCAACACAAGACTCAAGGATTGGTGTGAAGAAGATTTTAGATGATCAACCACTAGGAGGAATTCATAGAAAGATGACTCTTCTCGACTGATGGACTCCACTTGAGTACTTGAGGTATTAAAGCTTTTCTTATCAATTGTGTCAAGGGTAAATTAGGAGATGATGGAAGGAGGATGGAAGAAACTTGTGAAATCTCCACACCTGGTTTCAATACACAGGAGCAGGAAAAATCAGCTAAAAGTATGATATAGTAAGGGGATAACTGAACCCCACAAGCTAGAAAACTGGGTGAGGTTCAAGGGAAACAACTGAAATGTTTGTACACAAATGCAAGGAGTCTGGATAAAATGAAGGAACTGGAACTACTGATGCAGGAGGTTAAACCACCTATTAGAGGGGTTACTGAGGGATGGCGGGAAAAAACATATGACTAGAATATAGGTATTGAAGGGTATGTGCTGTTTAGGAAAGACAGGAATAAATGTAAAGGTCATGGGGTAGTGTTGTATATCAAAAAAGCAGTAAACTCAATACAAAGTGATAGTATGAACTACACAGAATCTGTCTGGGTCAAAATCACTTTGAGGAAGGATTGTAAAAGAGGGTCTGTTGGGATGGTGTTACAGGTCTGCTATATATTCCTGAGGTCAGATTAAGACCTGGATACTGATCCCTAGTATTATTAGGGAGAAATACTTTTGGGAATTGTGTCATAATGAGAGACTGACTTCCCAGATATAGATTGGAGAATAAATGCTAATAATACTGGTAAGGCCCAGTTATTCCTGGGTGTGATAGATGAAAAAGTTTTCTTCATCAGATCATCACTATACCAACAAGAGGTGATGCAGTTTTAGACTTGGTTTTAGTAAGTAGGGAGGACATCATGGAAGAGCCGGTCACAGGAAATAATCTTGGATCCCATGATCATGAATGGACTCAGATTAAATTAAATGGAAGGATAATAAAAACCAGGTCGTTATGATTTTTGGGAAATTAAGGGAATTAGTTAAAGTCAGCTAGACGGAAGTGCCCAAGCACTTAAATAAAAAAGGAGGCCTGGAATTTCTTCAGTTCAACTGTACAGAACCATCTAAAATTTGCATCCTAAGTAAGGGGAAGAAAATGGCAGGGAAAAGATCCAGACCCATCTGGGTGAATATCCACCTCAAAAGGTTGTTAGGGGTACGCAGAGAGCCGATAGGAATGGGAAAAGGGGTTGATCAGCAAAGAAAGCTACATTGTGGAGGTTAGAAAACGTAGGAATAAATTTGCTAAAAGTCAAGCTGAATTAGCTCTTGCCAAGGAAATTTTTAAAATGAGGGTTTTTATTTATATAAATAAAAAGAGGATAAAGGAGGAGGAGATTGGGACACTATGCAATGTGCATGGGAAGGAGACTAAAGATTATCTAGATGATAATTAAATTAAATGAAAATTTTGCCTTGGTTTTCATTTACAATGGTAAAATGGAACATGTGACTAAAGGCAGTTTGGCTGGTGGAAATGAGTGTCTAGAAATGGAAGTTACCAAATCTGAGGTGGAAGAAAAACTTTTAAGAGCTTAATATGCTCAAATCAGGGGAACCGGATAACTTCCACCCCAGATTACTGACAGAACTGGCCTGAGAGATTTGTTAAAAAGCTTAGCTACTGGACTACCAATCTATCTATTCAGAAGTACTACCATATGACTTGAGAATAGCTAATGTTTTACCTATATTTAAGAGCGGGAATAAAATACAGACTTGTGAATCTTACCTTATTCGTACGTAAGGTTTTAGAACAAGTTGGGAAGGAAAGAATAATTAAAGGGGATAGAATTCAACATGGATCTACCAAAAAGTAAATTATTTCCTTTTTTGAGAAAATAAACAATTTTTTAGATAAAGTGCAATAGATACTTGGACTTCAGTAAAGCATTTGACACAGCACCACAACATGGGAAATTAATTTAGGGAAGATGGGGGTTAATGCAAGGACTATAAGTCGGATAAGGAATTGGCTAGAGGGGAGAAAGCAATGGGTTGTGCAGAAAACTGAATTATTAGCTAGAGGGCGGTTACTAGTAGAGTTTCTCAAGGATCAAGTCATCAAGTCTTGGGAAAATCTGATTCAATATTTTTATTAACGACTTTGGCACAAAAAAGTAGGTGCACTAATGAAACTTGCTGATGCTACTAAGTTGGGAGGCAACATTATACAGGAAGATCTGAATGACCTTGAAGACGGGAGTGACAGAAATGGAATAGAATTCAATAGCACAAAGTGCAAGGTCATGCACTTAGCATCTAATAAAAATTTCAGCTGGGGGCTCAATCGGAAGTGACAGGAGAGAGAGACGTGGGTGTGCGGGTTAATCAGAGGATGATTATGAGCCACGATGTGATGTGGCTGTGAAAAAGGCAAACATGTTCCTAGAATGTATTAGGCGAGACATTTCTAGTAGAGATAGAGAAGTATTAATGCCATTGTACAAGGCATCAGTAAGACCTCATTTGGAATACTGTGTACAATTCTGGTCACCCATGTTCAAGGAAGATAATTTAAACTGGAACAGGTGCAGAGGAGGGCTACTAGGATAATCAGGGGGATGGAGGGCGTTATCTTATGAAAGGATACTGGATGAGCTTGGCCCATTTAGTACAGCAAAAAGGTGGCTGGGGGAGGATATGGTTGCGCTCTATAAATAGGTTGGGGGAGGGGGGTGTTAAATACCAGGGAGAGTGAAAACCTGTTTAAGCTAAAAGACAATGCTGGCAAAAGAACAAATGGATATGAAGTGGCCATGAACAAATTCAGGCTGGAAATTAGAAAGTTTCAAACCATCAGAGGGGGGAGGTTCCAGAACAGTCTCCCAAAAGGAGTTATGGGGCAAACAACAATCAGTTTTAAGAGAGAGCTGGACAACTTTATAAGTGCAATTGTATGACGGGGGTTGTTTGGGATGGTAGTGGGTGCCAGCAGATATGCCTGTGCTGGAGGGAGCCTGGTCACGCCATTGACCATGTCCCCTTGGAGCTATGGAACATCAGCAGGTGTGTTGACCAGGAAGTACTAGGTCAGGAAGGGATTCCCCCCTGCCAATGTATTCTGGGAGGGGATCTTTTTTAATCTTCTTCCTCTGAAGCATCAGAAGATGGCCCCAGCTGGAGGGGCCACGGCTCTGAAGCGGCACCGAGCAATCTCTCTCTGATGCTTGTCTGGCTGGTTCTTGCTCAAGTCCTGAGGGTCTAACTGTCATTCACGGGACTGGGAAGGAATTTCCCCCAGGCCAGATTGGCAGTAACTGTGAGGGGTCTTCACCTTCCTCTGGAACATGTGGGTGTGGGTCACTTGCCAGGATTATCTGTATATATCTCCATCATTTCCTGCCATTGTGCCATTTGACAGAATGGGGAGCAATGGTCTCAAGTTGAAGTGGGGGACGTTTAGGTTGGATATTAGGAAAAACTTTTTCACTAGGAGGGTGATGAAACACTGGGACGCGTTACCTAGGGAGGTGGTGGAATCTCCTTCCTTAGAAGTTTTTAAGGTCAGGCTTGACAAAGCCCTTGCTGGGATGATTTAGTTGGGGATTGGTCCTGCTTTGAGCAGGGGGTTGGACTAGATGACCTCCTGAGGTCCCTTCCAACCCTGATATTCTATGATTGTGGGGGCCTCAGGCACTGGGGCATCTCGTCCCTCCTATTCTCAGCCTGCAGCACATAACAGTCTAGGTTCCTGTGGGCTGTAATACTTTGGTCTCATTTTGGTTGTTGAGTTTAATGTGTGGATGCTGAGTGGAAGAGGTGGCCTGTGATATACAGGAGATCAGACTAGATGATCTAGTGATCCCTTCTGGCCTAAGAGTCATAGGGTTTAAGAAGAAGTGATTATTCCACTACATGCTATTTAACACCAGATTTCTTTGTAGCTTATGATAGTTAATGTAGTCATAGTGTCATTTTAATTCATCCATATAAATAAGTGTTGAAGTTTGGATTACGTGTAATTGAGATTCATCAAGAATTAAACAGTGTTTTACAATGGGTCACTGAGAAAGAATGTGAAGTCTTCTCCACCAAACAGTGGAATCTCACAAAGCTGCAGGGTTCGGTGAGAATGACCTACACTGCAAGCACGTTAATACACAGTTAACTTCCTTCTCAGCATCCTGTCAAATACCACAAGGGTCTGATCTTATTTCATTTGCATATGCCATAAAAATCTTTCCCAAAGAAGAATGTTGCATTACTGTATGCAGATTTTCAAACAGGAAACTGAACTTGAGGACAGCACTCAGGAGAATCAGTTCTAAGAAAACAAATCTTGTAGGCAAGAAAAAAGAAACAAGACGCAGTTAAGCTGGCATTAATTCTTCTACAGAATTTTTACTTGTTTGTTCATAAAGAACCAGCGAATATCTGCACTGAGGGGAAAAAACCTACGTAGAAATCCAGGACTGGCTTCTTTTTAGTTGGGTAAATGAATAAGCACAGTTAACACTAAAAGAAAAGGAGTACTTGTGGCACCTTAGAGACTAACCAAACTAAATTAAAGTTCTTCACTGAATCATAGTCTTGTCATGCAGATAGCAGTCCTGCCGGTAATCTCACCTCTGAATGGATATGAAAGTTAAGCCCGATATCCTAGCTACTTCAGTCCTGGGATCCTGCCGAATGGAGCCTGCCAATTATGCCAAATTTTGCAATATTATATGCAGTGCTCCCCTTATGTGTCCCCTCAGCTAAGACTAAAAGCTCTCTGATACTTCTTGTTTGTCAGAACTCCAAATGAAACAATTGAAAAATCAAGACAGCAAGTAAGTGTCCCTCTATCTCTTCTGGAATAGATTCAACACTACTGAATAGAAATATGTGTTTCCCATTTCCTAATGTGCAATATCTTTGGACACCAAAACTTCAATTTTGGACAGCAGGATTAGCCTCCCATACACTTCTACCACTCAACTCAGTCTTCTGGAACAGTGACTTTTACAGCAAGTGTCAGGAAGTTCATTATCCCAACAGACGGAGCAGAGAGAGTTAAGCTTAATAGAGGCCTGCCCTCAGGCTTGAGTGGATGCAAGAAAGAAGTTAAACAGAGATGGAAAATAAAACATGGCATGAAAGGGGAAGGGGAAAGGCCAAAGAGATAGAAGCCCATGCAAATACATATAAAGCAGAAACAGACATCTACAGCTCCAGTATTTTTAAACAGGAATGAGACACTTCGGGGCCTATACGAAAAGAAAAGTAACAAGATACTAAAAGGTCATGCCATGAGGCACTGCAATGTTTAAACACAGACAAAGCTATTTCCCATTTTAAAATGAAGATAAAGTATCAAATAGGAGCAAGATGACTGATTTATGGTAACATATATAATCAAATTCTGTTTTTATGAGTTGAAATGCTGGGGTTGTTCCAGCATTTGTTATGCTATTTTCCAGGATTTCACTGGTGTTAGTGTTTTAATAGTTTATTTACATATCTAGACTCAGGTGCCAGTCTTGCTCCCCCAAATATAAATGCAAGCTCCACATTTGCTCTGGTGTAACTGAAATTCTACTCTGCTGCTTTGAGAACTCTTAAACTTGCCAGTCTCCACCAGTTAATTTCCAGAATTTTGATAAGGCCACAAGGGGGTGCTGCGTCAGAAAGGAAGGTATGTCTGTGGCCACTAGGAGACAGAATCAAGATTAGAAGATTAGGGATGGAAGAGACCTCAGGACGTCATCTAGTCCAACCCCCTGCTCAAAGCAGGACCAACCCCAATTAAATCATCCCAACTCCAAATTGATTATATTGGACCACTGCCTAAAATGGCCTGAGGAAATCTATATGCTTTAGTCATTGTGGATGCTTTCCCAAAGTGGTATAAACAATCCCTGAGAGACACAATAAGGCTGCTGCTGCAACTTAGGTTTTACTTGCGCAGACCTTTACCAGATGGAGACTTCCACAGGTAACTGACTCAGACCAGAAGATACATTTTACTGGTGATGTAATGTGTAACACCATGCTAATGCTGGGAATATAGCAGAAACACATAGCCTATCATCCACAATCATCAGGACTGGTAGAAAGAAGTAATCAAACCTTAAAGGTGATATTACTAAAAATACCTTAAAGAAAACAAGAGAGATTAGAATATCAAATTACTCTTAATAAGGATGGCACTTTGAGCTACTCAGGCAGAATGATGATGCAAAATAGTGTTGCGTGAACACCTGCTTGGTAATGTGCCTGGCTTGGTACAACACTGTTGTAAATAATCAGTTAAAGGAAGAGCTGAGAGAAGTTAACTGGAGGGCAGCCAAAACTATAAGTATGAGACAAAGAGACTGCTGATACTTAGATGCCACAACAAAATTGCAAAAGTGGCAGATAAGAGATGGAGTAATGATAAAAACCTACAGCAAGAAAGGAAATCCTTGAGAGCCTGGTTGGGATGGGCCCTACTGCATCATAGAAAAAGCAAGTCCCAGTGTTTATTTGATGCAAATTGATAAGGGCAAGTGAAAATGGGACAAATGATTTCATATTAATCAGATGAAATTTTTTAAAGGGGAAACCTGACTGCTTTATTTTGTCATTTATTCTAAATTACTCTATTATTTGGATATGTGCTGTTTAATGAACTATGCACTTGAACTTATCCTATGTATATGGAAACTGAACCAACTGAAATGCATAATCCATGTGCCTTGACTTACCTATGATTGGTCAGTAGGACAACGCAGAGGACAACAGGAATTTCAGCATGTGCCATATATCAGCTGGATAACTGGAGATTAGATGTGGTCCAAAGGTTGTACAGTAGAGATTCAAAATTATGCTAGAAATAGTGGAAGATTGGAAGGGAGAGTATTTTCCTCCAAATGTGAAAATGGGGTTGTAAAGTGTTATCTGTTAGGTTTGTGTGCGCGCACACTCCCCCACCCCCACCCCATTCTCTCTGAATGCTGTAGAATAAGACTAAAATTTTTTGACCAACTATAAGATCTAATACTAAGTAATTCCATGATAGGGATCCAACAGTCAAATGTAAGAGTCTCCTATTTAAATATAACACATGAAGGCAAGCAACTGAATACTGACAACATGTACAAGTTCTAACATACATATGCTAGAATTCTAAATCCTAACATGCGTGAACTTGAGTGCCTGGCATTAAATAGATGATATTGATACAATAGGCATTGCAGAAACTTGGAGAAATGATGAGGATAATGAGTGGGACATGGCAATACCAGGGTACAAAATATATAAGAATGCACTGGTGGGAGTGGTGCTATGTGAAAGAAAGAATCAAATAAAGTAAAAATCTGAAATGAATCAAGCTGTACCACAGAATCTCTATGGGTTAAAAATTCAACAATAAGAACAATATGACTATAGCAGTAAGAATATAGTACCGACCAACTGACCAGGATGGTAACAGTGACTGAAATGCTCAGGGAGATTAGAGAGGCTACAAAGGTGGAAATGTAATAATAGAGGATTTCACCTATCTCCATATTGACTATGTGTGTATATATGTATGTATATGTGTCACCTCAGGAAGGGATGCAGAAATAAAATTTCTGGATAGATGATTGCTTTTTGGTGTAGCTTCTTCTAGAACTCAAAAGGAAGAGGCAATTCTTGATTTAGTCCTAAGTGGAACACAGGATCTAGTCCAAGAGGTGAATACAATTGAACCACTCGGTAATAGTAACCATAATTTAATACACTTCTAAAGGGAAAAATGCCAAAGAAACCCACCACAGTAACATTTAACTTCAAATGGGGAACCACACAAAAATGAAGCTAGTTAAACAAAAATTAAAAGGAACAATCACTCGAGTGAAATGCCTACAAACCGCATGGAGTCAAATTGAAAACACCAAAATAGAGGCTCAAACAAAATGCATACCCCAATATATACATATTAAAACGTGCCCACACACCAAAAGCAGCAAGAGGACAAAAAAAAATGTCACCATGGCTAAACAGTATAGTGAAAGAGGCAGAGGCAAAAAGGCATCCTTTAAAAACTGGAAATCAGATCCCACTGAGGAAAATAGAAAGCAGCATAAACTCTGGCAAGTCACGTGTAAAAATATAATTAGGCAGGCCAAAAAAATAATTTGAAGAGCAACTGGCAACAGCAATTAAAAAAAAAAACAAAAAAACATCAGAAGCAGGAAGCCTGCCAGAAACAGTCAGTGGGCCCACTGGATGACCAAGGTGCTAAAGGAGCAAACAAAGACAAGGCTATTGCTAAATTAATTCTTTACATAGGTCTACACTGCAGAGGATGTGAGGAAGATTTCCACACCTGAGCCATTCTTTTTAGGTGAAAAATCTGAGGAATTGTCCCAGATTGAGGTATCAAAAGATGAGGTTCTGGAACAAACTGATAAATTTAACAAGAAGTCACCAGGACCAGAGAGCTCACCCAAGAGCTCTGAAGGAACTCAAACTGCAGAACTTCTAACTGAGGTACATAACCTATAGTTCAAATCAGCCTCTGAACTAGATGACTAGAGGACAACTAATGTGACACGGATTTTTAAAAGAGGCTCCGGAGGCAATTACTTGCCAGTAAGCCCAACTTCAGTACCAGGCAAACTGGTTGAAACTACAGTAAAGAGCAGAATTATCACACGCAGATGAACACAATAGCGGGGGAAGAGTCAACAGGTCTTTTGTAAAGGGAAAGTATGCCTCACCGATCTATTAGAATTCTTTGAGGATGTCAAACCTGTGGACAAGTGAGATCCAGTGTACTGGACTTTCAGAAAGCCTTCAACAGGTCCTACACCAAAGACCTTTAAGCAGGGCCGGTGCAACCACTAGGCGAACTAGGTGGTTGCCCAGGGCGCCAAGTGGTTGGGAGTACCAAAAAGCGGTGCCCTGGCTCGGCAGAGAGAAGCACCTTCTGGAGGTACCGAAGAGCTAGCGCGTTGGCTTGCGGGGGTGGCGAGCCCCAGCTATGGAGGAGCAGGAGTGGCGCAGGGGAGCAGCAGCCCTGCAAAGGCACGGCACCGCTAGCAGGGCGCAGCTGCGCCCCCCCACCCCTCCTGCCCAGGGTGCAGCCTGGCGCCCCCGCCCCAGGGGTTCCTGCAGGCTGCAGCAGATGCATGCGGGCGCTGGCCTCCGTGCGCCCCCTGGCTCCCCCGTCACCGCGCTCGGGGTCTGCGGCTCCCGGGAGTGTGAGCTGCAGCCACCCCTCCCACTACCTCAGCACTCTGCGAGGGAGGGGCTGTGCGCACGGCAGCGTGTTTTGCCTCCATGTGGAGCCAGCATGGCATGGTAAGGGGAGTCCTGGCCGGGGGGGGCAGTCAGGGAGCAGGGGTGTGGAGAGGGGTCAGAGGAGGGGGAGTTGGATGGGTCAGGGCTTCGGGGGGGGGGGCTGTCAGGGGCGGGGGTGTGGAGAGGGGTCAGGAGTTCTGGGGGTCCTGTCAGGGGGCGGGGAGCGGTTGGATGGGGCATGGGAGTACCGGAGGTGTGTCTGGGGTATGAATAAGGGTTTGGGCAGTCAGGGGACAAGGAACAGGGAGGCTTAGGTAGGGGGTGGAGTTCTAGGGGGCAGTTAGGGGCAGGGGTCCCAGGAGGGGGCAGTCAGGGGACAAGGAGTTGGGGGGGGGTTGGGAGTTCTGAGGGGGGCAATCAGGGGGTGGGAAGTGGGAGGGAGTGGATGAGGGCAGGGCTCCCCCCCATCCTCTTTTGATTGTTGAAATATGGTAAACCTAGTTGAGACGGGACCCAGGGGGGCGCATGGGGGCTGGCGCCCGCATGCATCCACTGCAGCCTGCAGGAGCCCCAAGGGCGGGGGAGGAGTTTGCCGGGCTTCAGCCTGGGCAGGAGGGGTGGGGGGCGGCGCGGCTGCTCCCCGCTAGCGGCGCTGCAGCCTTTGCAGGGCTGCTGCCCCCCTGCACCGTGCTGGCTCCTCCATGGCTGGGGCTCGCTGCCACTGCAAATGGGACACTCTGGCTCCCCAGTGCCTCCGGAAGGCAGCTCCTCCCTGCCAAGCTGCTGCAGCGGCCCAAGCCTGGCAAAGCCAGTGAGTGGACTCGGGGTGAGGGCTGCGCACCCTCCAGGAGAGTTGAGGGGGCGGGGAGGGGGGAACCTGGTCTGGGGAGCAGCCCCTGGGCATAGCTGGCCCCTGGGCAGGCTGGCCCTGGGGTCTATAAAGGCGTGTTGGGATTTGCCCCTCAATGAACAAACGTGGGGCCGGGGGGGGGGGGGGGGGAAGGCGCAAAGTGGAAGTTTCACCTAGGGCGCAAAGTATCCTTGCACTGGCCCTGCTCTTAAGCAAAGTAAGGAGTCATGGGCTAAGAGGGAAGGTCCTCTCATGGATCAGTAACTGATTAAAAGATAGGGAACAAAGGGTAGAAATAAAACATTTTTCACAGTGGAGAGAGGTAAGTACCAGGGTTTCCTGAAAGATCTGTACTGGGACCTGTGCTGTTCAGCCTATTTATAAATGATCTGGAAAGAGGGGTGAACAGGGAGGCGGCAAAATTTGCAGATGATATAAAATTACTCAAAATAGTTAAATCCAAAGATGACTGTGAAGAGTTACAAAGGGATCTCATTATACTTGCTGACTAGGTAACAAAATGGCAGATAAAATTCGAAGTGCAAAGTAATGCGCATCGGAAAAAATAATCCCAGCTATACATACAATATTGGGTCTAAATTGACTGTTACCACTTAGGAAAGATCTGGGAGTCTTTGTGGATAGTTCTCTGAAAACCTCTGCTCAACATGCAGGGGAAGTCAAAAAAGTAAAAAGGATGTTGGGAACCATTAGGAAAAGGACAGACAATAGAATAGAAAATAGCATAATGATGCTATATAAATCCAACGAAAACCATTACCAGTTCAGGGTGCCCCACCTCAAAAAAAAAAAAAGTTTAGAATTGGAAAAGGTGCAGAGAAGGGAAACAAAATGATTAAAGGTATGGAACAGCTTCCATATGAGGAGAGAGTAATAAGACTGGGACTGTTCAGCTTAGACGAGAGATGGCTGAGCGGGGTGAATCTGATAGAAGTCTATAAAATCATGAACGGTGTGGAGTAAGTGAATAGGGTAGCGTTATTTACTCCTTCAAGTAACACAAGAACCAGGGGTCACTTGATGAAATTGATAGCTGGCAGGTTTAAAACAAACAAAAGAAAATACTTCTTCAAAACAATGTACAGTCAACCTAGGAACTTGTTGCCATGGGATGGTGTAAAGGCCAAAAGGTTTAACCAGGTTCAAAAAAGAATTAGATAAGTCCCTGGAAAATAGGTCCATCAACGGCTGTTAGCCAAGATGGTCAGGAATGCAACCCCAGGCTCCAGCAGTCCCTAAACCTCTAACTGCCAGAAGCTGGGACTGGATGATGGGATGGATCACTTGAAATTGCCTTGTTCTCTTCATTCCTTCTGAAGCATCTGGCACTGGCTATGGTCAGAGACAGCACATTGGGCTAGATGGACCATTGGCCTGACCCAGTGGGATCAATCTCATGTTCTTATTAAAAGGGGACAATACCAATAACACAAGCATTAAAAATGTGTAAGGAGAAACTGGAGAATACATACATCATGAAGGGATATTGAGAAAAAGTGTAGAAGAGATTAACCAATACTTATGATAGTACCTATGACAGTCTAATCACTCAAACAATATAGTTTTAGAATCTGAAGGGCACAATATAACTCTGCACTCTATTTTAAAAGGAAAAGGCAAAATCTGAGGTCACTCCTTGTAACATGGAAATTCATTTCAAATGGTGTTAACATTCATGTATTCAGGAGGGAAAAAGTATGGGCCATGCTCTAATGAAGAGAGAATGTGTTTATGGAAAAGGTCATGAACACAGCAGAGAACAATTCGTAAACAAGGATGTAACAGGGAGGTGTTTCTATGGTAATTCAAGATGTTCAGATCATTGATACTGGAACATATCAATTTACGGTAAGAGAAAACTTCCAGAAATGGGAAAACTAGAGGTAGAATTATTAGTTACAGACCAACAAACTAAACCAACTATTGCCCCCATTATCACAAGCACAAAAACAAATCTGAACTCAACATCTGAAGTTTCCCCCCCATGTTCAGTAGTAATACTAGGACCAGAAAATGAATTAAGACTTTCCCTTATTAGAAGCAAAACCGATACCTTATATAATAAGGTATGCTGGTTCCTTCAATTATTCTGAATATCACTCAGTGGGATTTCACCAATAATGAAGTTTGTCAAGGTAGTCTTGTAGGGGGATTATAAGGAGAAATTTATGAAACAATTTTGGGATAACCTGAGAAGCAAAGGAACAGATATTAGAAGGAAGAGAGATAGTAGGAGCCATTAGTGGGTTGTTCAGGACAGGGATGTCCATAGTAACTCAAGGAGATATAGATGCACTGCAAAAGCAGTTGAACAAATTAAAACAAAGTATGAGAAATAAAATACTCCATCCCCTTGCTAACATAGAGGGTGGATTAAGTGAGGCAGAATTACTTACAATAATAAATGTGCATGATGTTGCCCAGGCAGTAAGGGAAACCCAGGAAAGGGCTAATCAGTTAATTAACCACAATAATGATGAAGCTAGAAATCATACTACAGGTAAAGAAATAATATGCAGTGCAATGGGTACATATATATTCATAAACATTTGAGAAGCTTTACATCATTATCAACGGATATTTTCTGGATTAGTACAGCAATGAAACAACTAGTCACAGAGGTTGATATCCTCCAGAATCTAGCTATGGGAACAACATTACCTCTTGGTTACAGTTAATTTACAAAAGACGTGAAAGTCTATTTTTCACTTTCCCCACCAATACTTGAAAAGAAGGATGTTTATGAGACAATAGTACATGTTAATTAAGTAGGGGGACCTTGAAGACTCCATTTTTAAGGAATGTGTCCAGGTCCCTCAGATACTGGTAAGACACTCATATGGATGGTGGCAGGTACCCCTTCTGGGCTGCTGCACAGAGGTGCAAGCCAGATGGATCTGCCAGTGTGAGGCCACAAGGGTAACCCATCTGTGGCATAGAGAGATGGGAACCCAAGAAAGGACTATGACCCTAACAACTGCCCAATGACAGATAGCAAAAGGCTCCCTGTTATGTAACAGTAAATCCCAGCAGGCCAGCTCACTACACCTCACAAACTGTTGTCAGGGTATTTATTCAATAGCTGTCTGTAACATATAATTTGGAAACTGGTTAGACATTGGCCATAACACCACTGAAGTCCGGTGGTGCCAGCCAACTCAGTGCCATTGGTGGTACCAAGGGCGTTGGAGATCTTGCTGGCACTCATCGCTCCGGTGCTGGATGGGGCATCAATGATGGTGCCAGTGATACAGTGCGTACTGGCAGCGTCTTCTTAGTGGTATGCTGGCTCCAGTTTTTGTCCTTCAGTACTGCTGACTCTGTGCCTATACTCATCGGGTCCTTAGGTGCATCAATGGCACCTGCCAATCCAGATTTTCTTAAGCTCTGGGTACCAGGCTGGGACCGTCTCGGTACCAATAGTACCAAGGATACCAAGCATGCTGGAGATCTTTTACAGCTGGCTCGGGACTCACTCTGGGGACTTCCAGTTCTCTTTTTTTGATGACTTACAAGAGGGGTCTGTGGCTGATTTCTTCGACCCACAGACCTTGAATGGTGAAGGCTGTGGGGAAGACTCATGTTTGCCAAGAGACTCTCAGTTCAGTTCTGGGGAGGGTTGGAGGGCTGCCTCCATGAAGATGATCTTCTGGCTTAACTCCCTGTCTTTTCAGGGCATGGGTCTGAGTTGCTGGCAGAGACAACACATCTGCGGGATGTGGCTTTCCCTGAGGCTGTGTATACAGAGAGTAAACTTGTCTGCCACAGGGATGGCCCCTTTGCAAGAGAGGCACTTCTTGAAGCCTGGTGAACCCGGCATACCAAATTGGGGAAAGGGTCCCCGACAAAAAACGGGGGTGCGGGGTGGGGGGGGGAATAAAGTCTTTGTTTGGGCAGAACATAAAAGAAGAAGAAAACTACAACTAAGGCTGGGGTGACTAACTATAGAAATGTTAATGAAGATAATAGTTGCAAACGGACTGCTAATAGCTCCATCTCTAGCCAGCAGCAGTTGAGAAGGGGATTAGCCCACATGCTGGCTAGCCTTGTGGCAAGGCACTAGGAGAGACAGCGTATGCGCAGGCCTAAAGGACACTGCTACCAAAGTTCTCCAATCAGTGACAGTGGAGCACCCATAGAGACACTACTCACAGAAGAAAATGATGTTATTGCTCACACAAATAAGGTAAAATGTTATGCTGGAAGATTTTACATAAAAAGTACACAAGCCTGTCATGAGAAGAAGCCCCTTTACTGGGAAAACCCAAGAGCAAGGTGACACAATCAAAATGAAACAGCAAGAAATATGTAAACTGAAGCTTGTCCATGCACATTGTATGGGTTATCTAAAACAAATGCTTAATGTGCTCAATGCTGATTGGAGAAAGTTTACAAAAATATGTAATAAGGAAATGCATAAAGAGACCCAAGTTGACAAGGCCCAAATTGGAGAAACACCAGACCAAAAACTGAAAGAACAGGACAGAAGGACCAGACCAGAGGTGGTGATAATCATCATGAAGTACAGGAGAACTTCCCGGTGTCCTGGAATACGATAACTTGGGCCCCCTACATATTCCATCTTATCTGTTAGTGGTCTGTCATAAATAGCTGTTCAGACACTTTAAATGAAAATAATTCTGTCTGAAATTGTATAAATAAAAGGCAAAAATTGATTAAGCCTAAAAACTGGGTGGACTTGTGATTCAGTTTCCTACCTTACATTCACAGCTCTGCAAGGCAACTATACTTCCATTTATATTGTCAAAGTTATCTTTGCAAGCAGAAGCGGGGGGGGGGGAGGAAATCTTTATTTTTTTTAAGTGAAAGCTTAGATTCTGGAGAATTCAACAAAATCCATCTGCATACCCTAATTCCATGAGTCTATCCATGTTTCCATGAACAAAGAGAATCTGTGTTCCTGATTATCATGTACATTTTTATCAGTATTCTAGGCAAGAATATTAAGTATCGCTTTAAAAAAAATTCTAGACTCCATTCAGTTGAAGATGTTATTCATGTTTAAGGAAGACAACTGTATAAAATATTGCATCTCATGTCTGAACTGTACAATAGGTAGATTGGCTTAAAGATCTCAATATAAAGTAAGCGCAAGTTCAAATACTGTATGACAACTAGATTTGCAGAACAGTATTGGATGCCTCCACAGCTCACAAGTGTAACTGGGAAGGTCCCTGTCCTGATCATAGTTATCTAGTTATGTCTAATTATCGTAGCACAGAGCAAAACACCAATGGTTTGTTTCTCCCTCTCCCCCCCACCAACCCAAGAAAAATATGCAAAGTTATTCCAAAAATGTTGAGCACTATGGGGGAAAATAACTATTTGTAAAAAAAACTAGAGCAAAATTTGCAGAAGTAAAGTAGTTTTTAATTTGGTAATGTAAATACCAGGAGAATCAATGGAGCAATTAACTTACTGCCACTAAGGACAGGTCTACACTACCGCTTAAGTTGATCTAACTTATGTTGCTCAGGGGTGTAAAAAGCCCCCCCAAGCAATGTAACTTTCGTGCTGTCCACACTGGCACTATGTCGGTGGAAGATGCTATCCCGCCAACATAGCTCCCACTTCTCAACGAGGTGGAGTAATTATGCCAACAGGAGAGCACTCTCCCCTTGGCACAGCGCATCTTCACCAGAATCATCAGTACATCAGTACAGCTGGCCAATGTAGCACTGTAGTGTAGACTTGCCCTAAGCTTTTCATAGAATCCATTAGAACTAGGCTAGCTACTGCCCTAGCAAACAAACATAAATCTGGAAGAGACCATTTTACACCTACTTTCCTTGCATTATGTTGACCTAAATGTTGAAAACTAAAAAACCCCACATTGTGATCCACATTTGTCACTAGCCACTATTATGCCATAATATTCCCCTTGCTAAATCCCACAGAACCTTGCTGTGTGTCTCAATGTGTTGGAAGATAATTGTCTTAGACAGATGTCGGTTCTCACATTTCTCAAAATTTGCAGCTGGCACTGAGCACCTCTCCCCCCTCTCTGCTGTGTTTCTCCTCACCAATGGCTGACTGAAAAAAGCCTAGACAGAACCTCCCATGTCTGAGAATGTGAATGTCAGAACGAGGGCAGAAGACAGACTTTAGGTTGCTTTGTGGCAAATTGATCAAATTAGTAAGTAAAAAATTTCTGCTGGGGGTTGTTTCCCTAAAGGTAACAGCACAACTTCCACATTCCAAAAATAGTTTTAATCTCTCTTGACCACATCTAAAACAGACAGATACAGTTCCATTGTTATAAACTCAGACTGGAATGTTTGTTTTCTTGGATTAAAAGAGAAGAACTGTCTAGTATTTCAGATTCTGGTGTACACTTCGAATTGTAACTAAAAAAGAAAAGTATTCCCTCCCGTCGAAGTCACTGCTGCAAGAAAATTCAAGTGAGAGCTCTACATTTCATTAGAGAGTTCAGCATTCAGCTGTCCCTACTGCATATAAATGGAATTCAATGTCTTCCTTCCCACAGAATCCAGACACATTTTAAGAATGACAGATATTCTCAGTATACAGTGGAAGAAGAGCTCTGTGTAAGCTCAAAAGCTTCTCTCTCTCACCAACAGAAGTTGGTCCAATAAAAGATATTATATCACCCACCTTGTTTCTCAGATATTCTTAAGTGCTAACTGAAATATTACTACAACAGACCTACAATATGTGAATTTTCTGAAGAGCCCTGATCTTTTTCTTTATATAGAGAAGATGGCATACATTTGCTCTGTTCTTAAGAGAGAGGTGGGCTCTCCAGGCAGGGATTCATTTATAGTATATTATAAAACACTGCAAAAAAACTCTTGTAATTTGATGCAATACAATTTAGCCAATGCCAGCAATGAATAAATCAACTATTAAAAATGAAGTCTGAATCCCACAGTACCACACTCCACCTCATTAATTAATACAGGTTTTCATAACTAGTTAACATCGTTATTGGTAAAAAAGTCGAGCAACAGGTGAAACTGATCAATCCATTATTGAAAACTGCAGAGCAAAATAATTCTGAGTGGGCCTGTGATTGTTCTCAAGTTACTTATGCACAACATTTCTCTCATCACCTCAGTCAAGCCAAGCACATTCTGTGCTACAATTTATGAACATTTACGAAAAGTGATGAAAAGCATAAGTACTAGAGGCCATTTACAAAAAACCCACCATTAATTAGATCTGTTTGCTTCAATTTGTAGGTATTACTTCACCATTATAATAGTAAATCTGGGGAATTAACTGATGCAAACAATTTTGGGATGAAAAACAATTGTGGTATATAATGGGGAATATTTCCTATCATGTATGTTTTTACAGTGGTGACCACAATGGAGCTCTGGAGCACTTGCCTCTAGCTGCTAAGACAATTTAAATGTTAAATAAATAAATAATGAAGCGTTTGCAGTGTGTTGAAAGTAGAGGAAAGTGTAGTTCTGCTGTGGCTGTAAATTCAACTTTTATATCAAACTTTACCCAGAAATTTTCTATATCCCAGAGACTGAAACTAACCTATTTTCAATTATCCCACACAGAAGCTTTTCCCAACCAAGTTAGACTGCTGGATCTCTTCATTTAAAAATAACTGTGTAAGATTGTTTCTGACTGGGACAATTTCTTTGATGTGACTTTAGTATTGTAACCATTGACACAACATATGCTTCCTCATTGTCTGTCAATCCCGTCATGTTCATTTCCAAAATACACTCGTCTATTTTCTTTATTTTTTATGTATAAATTCCATTTAAAAGCAGTCAGACATTCAAAGCAGCATCTCTCATGGAGGTTACTACACTTGGGTGGTTGCAGTTACTTGGCCTTTGGCCTATCTCTTATAATACCACCTGGGGCATGCTATAATTGCGCAGAAATGCTATGCCTATCACACTTGTATATTTACTTACGCAGGAAGTAAAAAAAATCCCTGTACTTTTATTGATGGGTTGCTTTCAGTTAGGCTGAAGCACACAAGAAGCCTGTTCTTTAGGCCAATTAAAATGAAGATATTCAACAATGGCAAAGTGAGGAACGATCACTCCATTTTTCAGACAAAATGACTACAGCTATACCAACCCTTTGATTGAGAAACAACGGGTCCAATCCTGCAAGGTGCAAAGCAGCCTCACCTCCCACTGAGGTCAGTGGATATTGAGCATGCTCCAGTCTTTTCAAAGGGTACTCAGCACCAGGCCTGATCAGGCCCAATATCCCTAGACTAGAATGCTGTCATACATAGCAGCAATCTCTCAGGCATTTTCTAAATACACATCTGGGATTTCTTTCAATATTGTGCTTTTGATACAAACCTTTGCTTTTCTCAGACTTATCAAGAAGACCATTATTTTGAGACTGTCCATTTGCTCTTATTTTAATATCATACTATAAACCAACTCTCTCAGCCAATCAGATTACTCACGACTATTCTGATTTCCTGATAATTTAATTACATCTTAACGTGTGAACATATTATGTGGCTTCATACAATTAGGGCCAGATTCTGATCTCACTTTCACCAACATAACTTCAAAGAAATTACTCCCGAATGACATCAGTATAAGTGGAATCAAATCAGACCCTTATCTGATATCTGTATAACACTTTGAAAAATGTAGAGCACTGTATAGGTGCTAACTTATTGTTTGCTAGTGCTACTAATGGTTGCATCACAGCAACCTAAAAATTCACGTATGTAAATTTAACTTAAGAGCCTAATCTCAGAAGCTGCTAAGCATTTGGCATCTAGTAGCAGCCACCCCAGCATCCTGCAGAATCAGGCCATACACAAATTAAACTGCTTAAAAAAAATCCTCCTATTTGTTAAACCACACATATAGCCCAACTGTGCTCTCAAGTTGTGTATGGGTAACTCATATTGACCTCAACAAGTGTAGCAGCACCACAGTGTCGGAAGGCACAACTTGGCTTTTAACATTTGGTTTCTTGCTGTTAACATGGTTAAATCAAACAACTGGAACCCATGGAACAGTGCCAGCCAACCAAACTTTTATTATAGGATTGATGCTCTTTTCAGTAATTTACAATAGTTTCCAAATGTCTCCTTTCCCTGGTTTCTAATCACACCTCAAATATAATAGCGGCAGGCAACGGAAAGGATGTGTTCTATATCTCAGCACTAGTCCAGTTCCCTTGCTGGGATTAAGTACTAAGGCTTTGTCCCAACACTTTATCCACTTGGGGACTAGATTAGACACATTGTTTGGGGAAATCTAATTACATAGGCTTAAATTGTGCTATTTGCATGCGCCCCAGTGGGAGCACCAGAAGCCTCAGAGATGTAGCACTTGGAGCAATAAGTAATTTGCAAAACCCCTTTACGGGGTACAACATACTTCTTGTCTGTGCAGCCATCCACCTCTGCTTGCTAGGATGGGGTGGGGGAAAGCTGAAGCAACAGCTCTGCCTACTCTTCATTCTTCCATGCCTTATCGGTCTCAGTGGGGGAGCATCTGGTGCAAGGCCCACGTGCTCCGCTGAGCTCCTGGAATTGTGGTAGGAGCAGCCATGTATGCAGGACATCATCCCTTCCCTCTCCTACATACTTTCAAGGAGGCATAGAAGCTAGGCACAGTCCAGTCCTTAATAAGAGCTGTGTCAATTGCGCACTACCCATGGTAAATATTTAAAAGCATGTATGCATCCAAATAAACAAAATGCTCGCATCTTAATGTAGCAAATAGCTCCCTTGGGGACCTTTCAAATCACTGACGTAAACTACGGAATTTTGATATGCAGCCTCTTGGGAAAGTACTGAAGTTTAGTTTTATGAAACTCTACTAAGATAAATCAGAAAATTATATTGGTTCAGGAGCACATCAGCGATTGTTCAAACATGTCCAGAAAACAGAGTTTGATCGCCATTGTTAGCAGCCATTCCAGTTACACACCAATATTTTTGTTTAAGTTATTGTTCATTAGGGATCACTTCAAAGTGGCCATGTATTAGGATACATTCTTTAGAGGAAACGTACCAGGTTAATATACTGAAGGATACAATGCCTACAAATCTGTAGGGTTTTAGTTCATATTGCAGAGACACTGATCATCATGAACATAAGCCACAGTACAGAAAAACTGCTCCTTATTTGTAAATTTCTTTTATGTGAAACTGGATACCTGGCAATTCTGTACAAATTCATAGGTTGTCATCGTCAGGGGAATTGGAAGCAGTTGCAGCCGACTTCCAGAAAGAGGCACTAGAACTTGACACCCACCCTACAACTACTCTGAATGGCTTACACTAAAAGCTGTAAAAACAGAAGAACTGGCTAATAGCTAGATACTGAGGTATGTCTGTGACACACTATACCACAAAGTGGTACCCTGCAACCCCCATATTCATCATTCATATATGGTTGTGATATTTCATACAAAGTATGTAAGATATCATAGGAAAGGCAGAGTGGGTAATAAACTTACTCTGGTCAGGCTTGTGACCAGGGCAAGATGGCATATTCCTGGGGTGCAAGACTAGGGGCTTGGGAGATTTGCTGGTACCTCTCTCTCCTGTTTGATTCGTGAGTGACTCAGGGAGCATTCATACAATCTAGCTGGGCGTGGGGTTCCACATGCTGTTGTACTGAGTGATTACAGCGCCTGGAGGGGCTTGCTGCTTGTCACTAGCAAAGCATTGTGAGAGCCCAGGCTGGAGAGTTAAGGGGGACAGTGGTACCCCAGTTCCAGATTGTCTATACAGGGATAAAAGCCCCCGGCTCCCCACACCCAATCTGGCCATGGTTGGCCTGGGTCAGATGACTCAGGTTTCTCGGGGCTCAGGCTCGGGGCTGAACAATTTCTGTGTTGATGTTCTGCCTCGGGCTGGGACCCTCCACCCAGCGCTTGGACTCCAGCCTGAACCCAAATGTCTACACAGCAATTTTTCAGCCCCAGATCCCAAGTCCCATGAGCCTGAATCAGGCAAACCAGGCAAGCCGCAGGTTTTTTATCCCCGTATAAACATACCCCAAGAGCCCTTAAAATGCTTTCAAACTTAACCATATCCATTCCCTTTTCAGATCCATTATTCTAAAACCTGAATTCCAGGGTGAGGCAAGACTGCCAAACACACTGCTTCAGAGAAAGGAAGCTTATGTATAGCAGTAGTAAGAAACAAATTTTCCTCTAGTAAAATTATGTCTGACAACTCTATATATGTGCAACTTAACTAACAGTGAGTTCAGGAAGAAGGGGAGAAATCAAACATTTTAATTTTTTTAATGGAACATTTATTTTAACTATCACAAACTGTAAAATTCTTCTAATAAAAGTTTTAGCTGTAGAGTTTATGTAGAACTTATAATGTCTGGAAAACACTTGGCACAAGCAATATTTACTTTGTTCTCCTTCTCCACAGGTGCTTCTTCCATATGTGCACACTGTCATACATCAAGATTGTAATTTCTTTGGGAGCAGGGCTTGTCTTTTTATACAAGTACTTCATACCTGTCCTGCACCTAACACAATGTGGCCCTAATCCTTCATCATACTGTAGTGCAAATAAAAACAGATAATCAGTATTTTTGCTTTTATATTATGGGAGTAAACTAGAGTGCCTGACTGACTCCTATGTCATTTTACACACAACTGACATGTTCTCTACTATTAGTTTTCTTTCTAAATTAAATAGTCCAAATCTAATATTTTTTCTTTATTTTCATATTGAAGATTGTCCTGCCTCTAATAATTTTTGGATGTCCACCTGTGCACTGAAATAGAAAAGATCCTGAGAAGGATACGTCCTAATGCCACCTCGGAAAGTCAACCTTTTGACCCTGAAAAGGGAGAAGTGCGAGAGACTCCATGGAGCTCTTTATGGACTTTGCTGCTGCTATTTATGTTATGTGGAACACGCTCAAATATTATAGAAAAGGATAGCAGTACAAAACCCTAAAATAGCATAGAACAGAATAATAGTCCTAACAGAAAAGATGCACCACGTATACAGGAATGCCAGACATGTTTTCAAAAGTAATGGATATTCCATGTTGTAAAATTGTAGACAAAAAAGTGTTCTTTCATTATAATGTATGTGTGCAGTGCATAATTAACACTGCAGTGTATGTGTGCAGTGTATAATTAATTATAATGTATAATTAACTGAACATAAATCCCAAAGCAAGGCTGGGAACAAGAGGGCTAATATGATGTATAAACAGGGGACTACGCAGTATGAGTAGAGAAATGGTATTATTTCTGTAAACTGCACTGGTGAGACAGTTACTGGAATACTGTTCCAATTTTGTTGTTCATAAATTTAAAAAAGATCTTGAAAAATTGGAGAAGGTTAAGAAAACAGCTATAGGAATAACCTGAGGTCTGAAAAACCTGCCTTACAGTCAGAAACTTAGCAACCTCAGTCTCCTCAGAGAGAAGGTTATATATATGATCAAGTCATAGTCGAAGTACCTTCATGGGAAAAACATTTCTAACAGAAGAGGGCTTTTTAATCTAGCAAAGGCATAACAAGATCCAATGGCTGGAAGCTGAAGCTAGATACATTCATACTAGGACCAAGGCACTTTAACAGTGAGGATAATTAAACACTGAAACAACTTACCAAAGGATAAGGTGGTTTCCCGGTAACTTGGGGACTTTAAATCCCTTTAAAAGATATACTGCAGCTCAGCCAGAGTTATAAGCTTGATGAAGGAATTACTGGATGAAATTCTTCAGCCTGTTATACAGATCAGACTAGACGATGATAATAGTCCCTTCTATCCATGAAATCTATGGGTGAAATTCTGGCCCTACTTTTATCAAGGTCAACAAGGGTTTTGCCATTTATTTCAGTAGGGCCAACATTTTGTCCCATGACTGAATGAGGCCACACTAACTTTTGTTCTTAGGGTTAGGGGCAGAAACTACATCTAATACAAAGTTTATGCCTGTATGCTCTTGCTGTTGGCTCCTGGAATAGCACTTCCTAGGAACAGTGGCATGGTATATTCATCAGAGGTCCCTAGCTTGTGGAAACTGCTGCCTCTGAGGACTTGCCAGTGCCTGACGAACTGCAGATTCTGGCTATGGTGGAAAACTCATCTGTTTACTCTGGCTCTAAAAAACCCCCACTATAACAAGGTATGGGTTACACACGGTATTGTGTAGCCCCATTTGGGAAATTCATATCTATTGATTGTAAATGATTAAAGCAGGAAGGTAAGAGGTTCTTGCAATACTGAGCTTTTTCTAAAACTGGACGTTAGAAATTAAGTGAACCACGGAAACAAGGAGCAAGTGAAAGAAGATCCTGTCCTGCTACCAATCAGGACCAGAGATAAAAGGGAGCGCCCACTCTGATGTTTGAGGGTATTGTTTCTTCAGATAAAGGAATCAAGCGGAGTTGCTCAGCAATTAATTACGTTTATTCAAAAAGATCCAATTCTCTGTAACTTAAAGCTCTACAATCCTCACAGAATCAAACTTTTCAAGCAAATGCAGACAATGATTAAGAGGACACAGATAAAGACAGTGAGCTGAAGGCTCAGATAGAATTAATTTTGAAAAGGCAAGATATTAGAGCCATGACAGTCACAGGTGAGAAGGATACAAAGCCAATTAATTTTTTCTTGTGGGGTAATTGAGGGAGCGTCTTGTGTGTCTGGCACCTGTGCAAACTTTGGTGAATTTATAAAAATTCGGGTGACTAAAGTTAGACACTTAAATTCATGGCCTGATTTTCAGAAGTGCTGGGAATCCACAACTCCCACTAAGGGTCAGTAAGCTCTTCAAAGCAGGAACTGGTCCTTTTTTAGGTGTGTTCACTGTGGGTTTGGGCCTCTAGGCAGTACTATAATACAAATAAATAATAAAACGAATCTGTCTGTTAACCGAAACAGACCTCTTAATCTTAAAGATTCTGTTTGGCCCCCGAACACACATGGAAGACACCATTTTGTAGAACAAAGCAGCATCCGCTGAACCTTGTAACCTCACTCACCGGACATGCGAGGTCATGCCACATGGAGGATGACATTTTCTGGAACAATCGATAAAAAGGCATGCAAGTCTAGAACTGAATACACAAGGTCTGAATGGGGACTTGACATTATGTAATTATAGAAGGGAACATCTCTTTGCACGACTCAGTGATTCAATAATTGTTAACCAGACATCATGCCTTTGTACATTTCTGGCAGATGATTACATTAAGTGCATTACAGGAGTTTAACATCTTTGAGGTTTGCATTTGGATACCAAAACTTTAGCATATAAGGTCAGATTATAGCTATGGGGAAACAAGGAGTTCTTGAGGTGAATCAGTTTAGTGCATTTCTGCACAAAGGACTAAAAACGCATTCAAGCATAGAACTGTTCATAGAATAGTTCATGACAGAGCAGAGCTAGCAGCGCAAACGCTTCATCAAGATGGTAATTTAGTGCAAAATTGATTCATTAATTCATTTAGTGAAAGAATATATATTTGGTGTATTAATTCCTACGTGCATGTAGGATAAAAAGTTTTTTTTTTAAATGTCAACTTGAAAGTTGTTGTGTGCCTTAGGCTTTGTCTACACCACAGTTTTGTTGACAAAAGTCAGCTTTCATCGACAAAACAGTGGATGCGTACATACTACAATGTGACTTTTGCCTACAAAACTCCCCGGTTTTGCCAAAAAAATAAAACCACTTTGATGAGAGATGCAGACCTTTTTGCTGCAAAGTTAGATCGACAAAGCGTCAGTGTAGACACTGCGCCTGGTTTTGTTACTGTAAATGTCCTCCACGAGGTGTCCCACAATGCCCATATTGACTGCTCTGGTCAGCAGTTCAAAGTCTGCTGCCCTGCATCCTTTAGAGGCACATAGGAATCTGCCCCTCCCCCTTTAAAGGCCCAGGAATTTTTGAAATTCCAATTCCTGCTGCTCAGTGTGCAGAGCTCATATCGCTTCTTCCCTGCTGACTATGCCAGCTCCATGCAGCGAACGCTCTCCCACTTGGAGCACACCTGAGTTGTTGAATCTGCTGAGTACTGGGGAGAGGAGGCTGTCCAGTCCCAGCTGTGGTCCAGCCCTAGGAACTTTGATACCTGCGGGCAGATTTCTTGTGGCTTGTGTGATAAAGGCTATGAATGGGACACAGTGCAGTGCCAAGTGAAGATAAAGGAGCTGAGGCAGGCATAACAGAAGGCAAGGGAGGCAAACTATCGCTATGGTGCTGCACCAAAAACCTGCTACTTCTATAAGGAGCTGGATGCCATCTTTGGTGGCAACCCCACCGCCACTGCTAAGAGCCCCATGGATACTTCAGCAGGGCTGGAGGCAGCGGACAGTGGACCTAACCCCAAGGACGAAGTCGTGGACAAGAAGGTCAAGTTGGAGGATGATGTGGAGAACACAGCAGGGTCATCCGGTGGCACACCAAGTCAGGACCACTTTTCCACTCTGGAAGGATCTAGCCAGTCCCAGCAGTCTGTCTCTGGCATGCATGATGCAGCAGAGGAGAGCCCTGGTAAGTGATCTTTTTTAGTTGATGCTGCTCAGTTATGAGGTACAGCTTTCCTTTGCTCTGAATATTGTAGAAGTAGGTAAAGGGATAGAAATATGCAGGCTGTGTTTGAGTGTGCTCCACATCCCCTGGTGCACCTAAGCAGTGTGGCAGAACAGTGTGTTAATGCACACTGAGATTTCACAGCAATCCTCCAGAGAGATTGCTAGAAAGCTTTCCTGGAGGTACTCGCCAATCCTCTGCCAAAAATTCCTTGGCAGAGCTGCTTTGTTCCTTCCCCGATTATAGGAAACTTTCCTGTGGCATCCGGCAATCACTTGTGCAGGGACCAAAGCGGCACACATGTGAGCAGCATAGGGACCAATTCTGCAATCTCACCCATGCAATAGATGCACACTTGCATCCCCCCAGGAGTGAGATACCAGATTCAATGACCTCCGCCTGTGGAAAATGGTGGCAGAATTTACATTATTGTCCCTAGTCGCCTTCACGGATCCCCTGAAAACATCACCTACACTCTTTGCCCCATCTTGAATGCCTACTTCCCACCTGGGCTGAATTCACCATGCTTTGGGTGTTCACCAAGATGTGTGCTTGCCAAGGGTCAGTGAGAAAGTGATTAATATGGTACAAGAGGTATATTTTACCGTAATGATTGATTACTGTTTGTGAACTAACAATCATGCTTTTGTGTATTGTCTCTCGTGCTTCCGCAGATGTGGCCTTTGGGAGAACCCCCTACACGCTGGCAGAGTGCCTTCGCCAGATAAGGAAGCAATCAAGAAGAAGCACATGTTCCGAGAGGTGCTCCAATCCTCATAGGCAGAAAAAAGAGAATGCAGGGAAAGGAGAGAAAGGGAAAGGAAGGACAGAAAGGAGAGTAAAGAGTGCATTCTAAAGAGCCATGAGCAGCTGATAAAAGTGATGGAGGAAACAGAGATGTTGAAGTCCCTAATCACTCTACAGTCGGAATAGATGCATGCTCACCCCCGCCCCCCAAACCTGATACAGAACTGTTTTCCATGTCCTCCCCAAACTCCTCAAACACATTCCTTGCAACTTCCTGGCACTTCTTGCTACCCCGTTCACTCCACCCCTTAGTCCAGCTACCATTTTGGAAGCTGTCCATACACAGCTCTGAGAGCTTACACTGCCCTTCACTGATATCTCCCTTCCCACTGAGGAAGTAGAGGAAAGGATGAAGGGAAATTGAACGCAGATATCTTAAGTTTTAGGAATAGAGCAAGAGTCAGGCTAACACTAGCTCTGATAACGTGAGACTTTAAAGCGGGGCCTGAAAAGCAAGTGGGAAAGAACTTTAAGAGATACTGTTAGCCTTGTGTGTGTGTTAATTGGTGTTTAATATAAACAAACTGTCTGAAATAGAACCCATCTTTATTTGTGTCCTACACATAGTAATTGCTGCTGGTAGTAATGCGCAGATGCAGTTTAATCATTTGCTTAGTACAAATCCCGCTCGGAAAGCATTACAATTTTTAATCAAAACAAGGTAACTGAAGTTAATGAAGCATGTGAGATTATTGTATAGAAGTACACACAACTGGTGCTCATTATCAAAAGGTTGCTTCAAAGCCTCCCTGATTCCAATAGCCACCCATTGTGCCCCTCTAATAGTCCTGGTATCTGGCTGCTTAAAATCAGCAGCCAGGCGATCTACCTCAGCTCTTCATCCCAGGGGAAACTTATCATTAGTCTCACAAATATTATGCAGCACACAACAGGCTGCTATGACCATGGGAATATTTTCCTCATTTAGGTCTAACCTGCCATAAAGGCAGCGCCAGCATGCCTTTAAACTGCCAAAAGCACATTCCACAGTCATTCTGCACCTGCTCAGCCTATTGAGGAAGTGCTCCTTGCTGCTGTCCAGATTTCCCACATAAGGCTTCATGAGCTATGGGAGTAAGGGGTATGCTGAGTATTCCAGAATTTATATGGGTATTTCAACATCTCCCACAGGAATCTTCTGGTCTAGGAAAAAGTCTCTGCTTGCACCTTCCTGGACCACCCCACGTTGATATCAGTGAAATGCCTACGGTGATCCACAAGCACCTGCAATACCATTGAGAAGTACCCCTTTCTACTGATTTATTCTGTCACAAGTTGGTCCAGGGCCAAAATGTGTGTGTGAGTGAGAGAGAGACACTGCACTCCATATTCTTCATATATTATGATACGATTATGACAGTTATAATGTATTTTATGCAAGATAAGTCATGTGAGGTGTCATTTGAAAGGTTATTATTTAATGAATAGGATTATTCTATTTGTATGCATGTATCATTTTGGTATCTGAAGTTATAAATATTGACTATGTATCTGTATTACAAATGTATTTACACCTGGGGTACACACACTAGACAAGATGCTTTCATTCTGAAAAGCAGGTGGGGAAGGGCCATTAGAAAAAACAACAGGCCTTTGAAGTGGCTTATCTCCCACCTGGGGGCCTTCCCGAGGACACTACAGACAGCTTCTGAGTAATAGCTGCAGTGACACTACAGACACGTGTGACCAGGTCACCTGGTACTGGTCTCCATCTTGGGATATCAGTACTTTTCCACCGGCTGGCCTGGGAATCAAGCTTTGAAACAAAGGGTTCCTGCCATATGCAAAAGCTTTATAAGGCAGGGGAGTGACATCATAGTGGTTCTTCACTTACTCCCCACCCAAAGAAACTCCTGGAAACACCTAAGGAACAAAGACTGAATTGGGGGAAATGCTGGACCCAGGCTAAAGGGATTTTTAGCCTGTGAATGGAACACCTGGGGATGCCAAGCTGTAAGCAAGTGCAGCTTGCCCCTTAAGAATTTGCAGCTGCTTGTATGATCACTTTGGATATGAACAGCAGATTCTCAACCTATTTAGTGTAAAAAGAAAAGGAGTACTTGTGGCACCTTAGAGACTAACCAATTTATTTGAGCATAAGCTTTCGTGCTTATGCTCAAATAAATTGGTTAGTCTCTAAGGTGCCACAAGTACTCCTTTTCTTTTTGCAAATACAGACTAACACGGCTGTTACTCTGAAACCTATTTAGTGTATTAAGCTTAGTTTGCATTTTAGTTTATTTGCTAGGTAATCTGCTTTCATCTGTTTGCTATCCCTTATAATCACTTAAAATCTCTTTAATTAATACCTTGTTTTTGCTTTGTTTAAAGCCAGTATGGGAGTCATAACTTGGGGAAGAAAGCTGTTGTGTATTCCTCTCCACGTTGATGGAGGGGGCGAATTTCGTGAGCTTACAACACAAGGTGGTATAATTTTGGGTTTACACTCTAGCGGGAGTACATGGCTGAATAGCTGGGAAGTTCCTTAGCTGGAGCCTTCCCATGCAGGGCTGGTCACAGCTAGGTGTCTCCCAACCTGTATGTGGGCTGGGCAGCTTGTCACAGCAGTACAATGTAAAGGGAGCCCAGGTTGGTGGAGCACTAGTGCTCATTGATACCCCAGTTCCAAGTGGCACCCTGGGGGGAACCCGGGACAGCATACCATCTATCACCCCACCACAATTAGGGAATCCCATTGCCACAAAGCCATGCACTATTTCTTCCACATTTCCAAGAAACAGTCCTTCGTAGCAGGATGAGATCTATGGCCCCACACACTTGCATTAATACAGCCTCAATAATTGACTTCCTTACTCCAAACTGATGCACGCCTGACTGGTAGCAATCTGTAGTCACCAGCTTCCATACAGCCAAACGCTCTCATTTTGGTGTCCTTGTTCCGCAGTGCTGGGGCGAGATCCGCACACAGTTCCAGGAAGGTGGCTTTCTGCATCCGAAAGTTCTGCAGCCACTCCTCATCATCCCAGACCTGCATAATGATGTGATCCCACCACTCAGTTCTTTTTTCCCAACCCCAAAGTGACGGTCCACCATGTGCAGCTGCTCCGTGAATGCCAAAAGTAATCTGGTGTTGTTTCTTGCCATGGCACACAGCAGGTCAGGCAACTTGGATTCCTGTTCAGATTGGGAGCTCATGATATACTGCAAGACTATTCAAAATGTGTTCAAAACAGTGACCACAACAGTATAAAGCAGTGTGCGATCCATCCTTTCAGAGAGAGATGGCAGGTGCATAGTAAACAGGGGCCGTTGAAAAATGCCATGAAATGCAGTTGGAAGCCCATGGAATGCTGCGACTGAAAGAACTGCATCATAGATTATCAGGGTTGGAAGGGACCTCAGGAGGTCATCTAGTCCAACCCCCTGCCCAGAGCAGGACCAATCCCCAACTAAATCATCCCAGCCAGGGCTTTGTCAAGCCTGACCTTAAAAATTTCTAAGGAAGGGGATTCCACCACCTCCCTAGGTAATGCATTCCAGTGTTTCACCACCCTCCTAGTGAAAAAGTTTTTTCCTAATATCCAACCTAAATCTTCCCCACTGCAACTTGAGACCATTACTCCTTGTTCTGTCATCAGTTACCACTGAGAACAGTCTAGATCCATCCTCTTTGGAACCCCCTTTCAGGTAGTTGAAAGCAGCTATCAAATCCCCCCTCATTCTTCTCTTCCACAGACTAAACAATCCCAGTTCCCTCAGCCTCTCCTCATAAGTCATGTGTTCCAGTCCCCTAATCATTTTTGTTGCCCTCCGCTGGACTCTTTCCAATTTTTCCACATCCTTCTTGTAGTGTGGGGCCCAAAACTGGACACACTACTCCAGATGAGGCCTCACCAATGTTGAATAGAGGGGAACGATCACGTCCCTCGATCTGCTGGCAATGCCCCTACCTATACATTCCAAAATGCCATTGGCCTTCTTGGCAACAAGGGCACACTGTTGACTCATATCCAGCTTCTCGTCCACTGTAACCCCTAGGTCCTTTTCTGCAGAACTGCTGCCGAGCCATTCAGTCCCTACTCTGTAGTGGTGCATGGGATTCTTCCGTCCTAAGTGCAGGACTCTGCACTTGTCTTTGTTGAACCTCAGATTTCTTTTGGCCCAATCCTCTAATTTGTCTAGGGCCCTCTGTATCCTATCCCTACTCTCCAGCGTATCTACCACTCCTCCCAGTTTAATGTCATCTGCAAACTTGCTGAGGGTGCAATCCACACCATCCTCCAGATCATTTATGAAGATATTGAACAAAACCCGCCCCAGGACTGACCCTTGGGGCACTCTACTTGATACCGGCTGCCAACTAGACATGGAGCCATTGATCACTACCTGTTGAGCCCGACAATCTAGCCAGCTTTCTATCCACCTTATCGTCCATTCATCCAGCCCATACTTCTTTAACTTGCTGGCAAGAATACTGTGGGAGACAGTGTCAAAAGCTTTGCTAAAGTCAAGGAACAACATGTCCACCGCTTTCCCCTCATCCACAGAGCCAGTTATCTCGTCATAGAAGGCAATTAGATTAGTCAGGCACGACTTGCCCTTGGTGAATCCATGCTGACTGTTCCTGATCACTTTCCTCTCCTCCAAGTGCTTCAGAATTGATTCCTTGAGGACCTGCTCCATGATTTTTCCAGGGACTGAGGTGAGGCTGACTGGCCTGTAGTTCCCAGGATCCTCCTTCTTCCCTTTTTTAAAGATGGGCACTACATTAGCCTTTTTCCAGTCGTCCGGGACTTCATTATCTTTGAAAACTCATGGCGATCCGGAGGACAATGGCGCTGCAATCATATCCGCCAACTCCTTTAGCACTCTAGGATGCAGCGCATCCGGCCCCAGGGACTTGTGCTTGTCCAGCTTTTCTAAATAGTCCCAAACCACTTCTTTCTCCACAGAGGGCTCGTCACCTCCTCCCCAAGCTTTGCTGCCCAGTGCAGCAGTCCGGGAGCTGACCTTGTTCGTAAAGACAGAGGCAAAAAAAGCATTGAGTACATTAGCTTTTTCCACATCCTTTGTCACTAGGTTGCCTCCCTCATTCAGTAAGGGGCCCGCACTTTCCTTGACTTTCTTCTTGTTGCTAACGTACCTGAAGAAACCCTTCTTGTTACTCTTAAGATCTCTTGCTAGCTGCAACTCCAGGTGTTATTTGGTCTTCCTGATTTCACTCCTGCATCCCCGAGCAATATTTTTATACTCTTCCCTGGTCATTTGTCCAATCTTCCACTTCTTGTAAGCTTCTTTTCTGTTCATCATGGGACATTGAACCCACACCCATGATGCATTGTGATACACTGCCTTCCCACAACTCCTAACTGCCCAAGGTGGTGATAGCTACACACAGTGCACTGCTCTCACTGTTAATGATAGAGCACCAAGTGTGGATGTGCTCTCCTGACAGAGGGAGCGTAGTGTAAACATGCACTAGTGACGTAATTATATCACTTTTTGATCATCAGCATTACAGCGTTTTGTCAACAAGTTATGTAGACAAGGCCTTATTAAAGATGTCACTGCATGCCACTGCTCTACTGCCTCCCCCTACTCCACTGCATCAAACACAAACCTCTTCTTCACTTAAGGCCCTTCGTGGCCTATCCCCTTGCTACTTCTCACCCATTTTCAAGACACCTGCCAATGATGCCATCCTTTTTCTCCCATATCACTTTCTACATGTAAGTGGGGTCTGAATGAGCCTTCCCCATGAACTGAGGGGAAAGACTTCAGGAGCAGACTGTATTTGCATGGAGACAACTACTGTGCCTACGTGTTCAGCTGGTTTGCCAAAGTGATCCATTTGGGCTGCTTTTGGGTTACAATTCTTTTTGTATTGAATGTGGGTCACACTACTTAACCTCACTTGCTATGCAGGGACTAGGGATGCTAAATCCCAGTAAAAGAGAGGGGCTGGGGACTGATGTACCTACCTGGAGGTGTGGACTCTGCTTAACAAGAATCCTAGACACCATTTGACCCTCTCCTCTCCAGTGTTTAAAGACAGCTGATCAGACTTAATGGAGTGTCCTTGTTTCTGTTCAGTGATAATTAGAGCCAAAATAACGGATAAGCAGGCCTAGGGGTTAAGCCTTAGACATGTTGTGAGGATAGTGTTGCAGTGAAAGACAATGCAGAGACTGCACTAGCAGCAAGGTTCCCTGCTACCCAGTGAAATCACTAAGAGCTGTGTGAAGTGGCAGAACCTCAGAACGCTGCAATGCAGAAGTGGCAGTGAGCTGTGGCGGAGGTGGCAGACTGTGGCAGCAGAGATAACAGCCTCAGCAAGTGGCCAGCAGTGGCAGAATAGCATGGCAGAGGCATCAAGGACAGCCAACTGTGAGCTGGGTGCAGCAGCGGGACAGGGCGTGGCATGCTAAAACATTCATTCATTGGACTTTCACACCGCAAGGTGGGAAACTGAGGCAAAGGACACTGCCCAGCATGCTGTAGAGTGGGTGTTTGCTTATGGTTACATGCTTTTGAATCCTGCTTGTGGTGTTTTCCCAAGTTAATGCTGGGTTCCCTCTCAATAAAAGTTATATTTTGCTATACAGACTCAGTGCTTGCAAGTGGAGAAGAAGAGGTGCCCAGGGGTGGTATTTTATTTTCCCAGATTACCAGGTGGGGGCTCAAGCCAGTTCTGTTTTATATTGTTAGAGGAACCCCTAGATATTGAACCCAGCCCTTGCTGCTGCGGACACCACCTAGCAGAAGGGTTACATACACATGGAAGGAGTTCTCCGTAAACACCCACAAAGCCATTCCGTTGTCTCTTAAAACTTAGGTTTGCTATGATACCTACTGCCATAAATATAAAGGGAAGGGTAAACACCTTTAAATCCCTCCTGGCCAGAGGAAAAACCTTTTCACCTGTAAAGGGTTAAGAAGCTAAGATAACCTCGCTGGCACCTGACCAAAATGACCAATGAGAAGACAAGATACTTTCAAAGCTGGGGAGGGTGGGGAACAAAGGGTTCTCTCTGCCTGTGTGATGCTTTTGCCGGGACCAGAGCAGGAGTGCAGGTCAGAACTCCTGTAAAGGGCTAATAAGCAATCTAGTTAAATATGCATTAGATTCTGTTTTGTTTAAATGGCTGATAAAATAAGTTGTGCTGAATGGAATGTATATTTCTGTTTGTGTCTTTCTGTAACTTAAGGTTTTGCCTAGAGGGATTCTCTATGTTTTGAATCTGATTACCCTGTAAGGTATTTACCATCCTAATTTTACAGAGGTGATTCTTTTACTTTTTCTTCAATTAAAATTCTTCTTTTAAGAACCTGATTGCTTTTTCTTTGCTCTTAAGATCCAAGGGTTTGGGTCTGTGTTCACCTATGCAAACTGGTGAGGATTTTTATCAAGCCTTCCCCAGGAAAGGGGGTGTGGGGCTTGGGGGAGGGAAAGACGTTTCCAAGTTGGCTCTTTCCCGGTTATATTTGTTAGATGCTTGGTGGTGGCAGCAATAAAGTCCAAGGGCAAAAGGTAAAATAGTTTGTACCTTGGGGAAGTTTTAACCTAAGCTGGTAAAAATAAGCTTAGGGGGTTTTTCATGCAGGTCCCCACATCTGTATCCTAGAGCTCAGAGTGGGGAAAGAATCTTGACACCTACAAAAATCTTGACAACGGTTATGCAGCTGGTGTACTGACACCACTGCTTATAATGATGTTCATAATAATCTTATTGCTACCTTGTGCTTCCCATAGCTGTTCATTGTATCCAACAGTTTTGTCTCTTCTTATAACTAGATAATGAGCTATTTGGATCACAGACTGTCTTTTTGTTATAGGACTGTACAATGCCTATCATAAGGGGTCCCAATATGGAACCCCTTGGCACTATCTTCAATTCATTTAATAAGTATTTGAACAACTCTCACATTTTCTCCATTTGCAAAATTAGAGCAATATTTCCTTTTCTAAAGGGAGTTGTAATGGGGCACACTCACCTCTCATGGGTGCCCCCCCCCTTGGTTGAGTGCTCACAGCTGTACTCTCGCTCTTTGATTGTCCCTCCTCTGGGATAGAGCAGCACCCCAGGGCTTCCTCCTTGGAGACAATGTATTCACCCTCTTGGGGCTTCCTGACTACAGTAGCCCAGCTGGGCCACTATAGTTCTGTTCCCCCTCTGGGGTGCATCAGTGTCCAGGCCACTTCCTCCAGTGGCTAAAGGGAGGGGACAACCCAAGCCCACCCACTACTTCAGGTCTCAACCATGGGGTCCTGTAGCTCAGAGCCACCTGCTGTGTCCCTTTAACTATGTCACACAGCTTCTCTAATTCCCTGGGTCACTTCCCCACAGCTCCATGCCATCTTCACCCTTACCTCAGAGCCTTGTCCTAATGGAGTCTCAGCAACCAGCTTAGGGCTCCTTTTCCCTCTCCCCACCTTCACTCTCTCGCTGCCCCATCTGGCATTCTGTAGCGCTATCAGCCATCCACACTCCTACAGCTCCATCAGGGAACTGAACTCTCTCTGACCCTGCAGCTCTTCTTATACTAGACTGCTGGGCCCTGATTGGTTGTGTCCCATACAGCCACTCTAGGCAGCTTGGAGGACCCTCTCCACTGCCCTTTATTTTTGGGTCGGTGTGTGGCAGGGCCATGAGGCCTTCAGGAGGGGGCCTCAGAGGGTCTGGTATACCCCATCACAGGAGCGTTGTGAAGATTAGATAGTTTGTGAAGTGTTAATATTTATGTATTATTAGTTGATAGACATTCTACGTAAAAATGCTAAAGATACTTGCATCAGAAACACAGGGGTTAAGAACTACCTCAAATAAGATATGTATTTTAAAAAAGTTTGACAGGAATGCAAAGTACAGTAAACACATTAGCTTAGTTACTTGACATGACAGTTGGAAGGTTTGAAAAATTCCTTAAAAGCATCTTTCAAGGAAGAAAGAAATGGAAAAGTTTGTGCATCTATGCTACACACGGCATTAAAAAAAAAAGAAAGGCAACATTAAAGTTCAGGCCAAAAACATCAATGGGGAATTTGGATAAAACTTGGTGTCTGAGATTTTCCATTAGAAAACTTCAGAGTAATCGGTTTTCTTTACAATGCACGCAACTGATATTTAACATTTCTTAAAGTAAGAACCCTTCATAGTTACATATGTTATTAATATAATTTGTAAAACAATATGTTTTCCCCAAATTGTAATAATATCAAGCACTAGTTACAGCAATATCTAGTAAAACCGTTTTTGGCAGTGCTTTTGAATATAGCACTTTCAGACCCAGAATTGCTCTGCTCCCTGCAAGCTAATGAAGTTTTGAATATAATATATCTATTCAAAGAATATCATAGCAGTGAGCTTTACTCAAAGCAGGGGTATAGCAGAAAGGATGTTGATGTCAGCTACTTCTTGCCTACACAACTTAAAAAAGATGTTTTAATGTAAAAATACACTGGCAGTCATTCACTTGCTCCTCCCCAAAATAAATCATGGGCAGCAGCAGGTCTGGGCAGAAGTTGAGGGGATACAGCTGAAGTCTCAATCTCTCCCAGTGAGTGCTCTATATACTGAGTTGGAGAAGCTTTTCTCATTGACAGAGTTACTATTGAACATTTTGAGAGACAGTACTTTGTATACACGCCATTTAACAATAGTTAGTGCTATAGTATAGCTCGGGGCATTTAAGCTGTGTGGTAGTTGTATGTCTTTACTGTGAGAACTTTTTAAAAACAGTTGGTTTGATCTTCTGAAGTGCTGTGTGCCCTCATTTCTCATATGCCCTGGGAGTTGAGACCCCTCAGGAGCTAACAGAATCGGACACATTATTTGTGGGGCAGGAGGGATATAGTTTTAAAATTGCATGGGAAAGAGGTCCTCTTATTTGTTTCTGGACTTGCCATGCACTAATTTGAATACTTACCCTGGCTCTTTATTAAGAATAAAAATCCAGCAGTAACTCTGGCTCCAAAAACATGCCCACTAATATTACACAGTACCACACAGGCAATGCAGTCAGTGAAGGGAGCCACCATCCCCATTTGCAGACTATGTCTGTCAGACATCGTTGCTGCAAAATATTTTTTAATACTTAAATATATTTTTGCTCAGCTTATTCCCATTACTTCTCCTTAAGCCGTTTCTTGGATCACCCTAAACAATTCTTCTCTCTTGAACCTTATTTTGATATTTCCTCCTTATACCTTTAACCTCTTTGAATGATTTCACTCTTCAGTTGCATTTGCAGCACCTCTCAATTTAGAATTATTTGTAAATTTAATTGATGGCCATTTTCCTCCTCTTTCAGATAATTTACCATAGAATTGTAGAACTAGAAGGGACATCGAGAGGTCTTCTAGTCCAGTCCCCTGCACTCAAGGCAGGACTAAGCATTATCTAGTGACGACAGGTATAGTGAAGATGTGCAATAGAACCAGACCTAACACTTAACTGTTTCTTCCCCACTGCAGTCGCAATTCAAAACACTATCATTTACCATTACTTCAGCACATTTTCATCTCACGTGACATCTAAGCCAATACAAATTGATTTTTCAAGTAAAATTTCATGGGCCACTTTTTGGAATAGCTCTCTAAAGTCCAACTGTTGTGTATTTACAGTATTCCCTTCATCTACTCATACTGTAAATTGATTACGGAAAAGGAAATAGTTGTTTTCGCTGATTTATTCTTTACAAATCCATGTTTACTACTTATGGTTCCATTATCTTCCAGACAATTACCAGTGTTTCTTCTACCCTTAGTGACATTATTTTACAGAAGACTGAGGTTAGAATGGCTGTTCATTAACTTCCATGCCTACCCTTTTCCAGCCACTGGCACCACAGTTTTAATTCCTGACCTTTGCTAGCTACCCAGTTCTCAATGACTTTTCAAAAATTGGTAGTAGCTTTGTAAATTCACTGGTTAATCCTTTTAGGATGCCAGGATATAAATGGTCTTCAGTTTTATAAAAATATTTACTGTTACACACGTTGTAGAGTAAATGATTCCCAACCCCAGCTTGTGTGCAGAGCCACCTCACTGTGAATGAGAAACAATCTAAATGTTGATGTGGCCCCTCTCAACGTAGTATCCGAATGTCTCACAAACACTAATGAATCTATTCTCATAGCTCCCCTGTGTATTATCCCCATTTTACAGATGAAGAACTGAGGTACAGAGAGATCGAGTGGCCCAAGGTTACAAAGGAAATCTATATCCAGTGCATAATTTGTGCCAGGGCCTGCCAGGGCTGAGCACCTCTGGGCTTGACGTGTCAGTTATGAAAGTAAAAAAATTGCTCGAGTCCCGGCACCTAATTGCTTGAGACCCAATACCTCTTTCATTACAAATTACACTGTCTATATCAGAGTCAGGAAACAAACCCAGATTTCCTGAGTATCCATCTAGTGCCTGACACACAAGATACTTCTTTCCTTCTTTTAAATGTTCCTCAGAAAAATCTCCTGCAATGTGTGAAAGTCCTGTGGCCCAAAAATGTTCTCAGAACGGGTTCCCTTGCAGGATAACAGCTTTCATTACCTAAAGCCTGGACGTTTGTGGCAATACAACTTCCTAGATTTCAAATTTGTATGTCTAACTTAAATGTGCACGTGTCATGGTCCAAATGTAATTCTCATGTACATAAAGAATAACTCCATTGATTTCAACAAATTTACTTTAGACTAATGTAACTGAGGGCAATATGTGCCCCCATTTGGGTACCCCCATTAGCAATCAGAAATACAAATTCCTGTTTTAAGTGTCTATATGCAGAGTTAAGTGCCAATATAAAAGATTTAAAGGCCTAATTTAAGAAGGCTAGTTTGAAAACTGGAGTCTCCTGATTAAATTCCTGATGGGAACTCATACTGACCACATTTAAAGCAGTATACTGAGAATCAGTGTTTAACGCACTATACAGAGTCTGCTCTAGCTACTAGCTATTGGAGACACCCCTGAAGCTCAAGTGCTATAGGCCCCTACTGAGTAAAGAACATTCAGGGTTCAAACCCCACTGAATACTTGAGTCCAGGGCTGTTATAAATGCACTAAAATATGAGGCCTTTCATCTAGATTTCTGATCTCAATTAAATCAGCATCGATACAGAGTAATTCCATTTCCTTCCAGGGTATTACACTACATTTATGCCTGTGTAACTGAAATCAAACTCTAGCCATCAGTAAGATGAATCACGTTGTTTGTAACCTCCTTTTACTTGAATATTCTTCACCTTTTGTTTGTTTTTATGGCTCAGGGGAGAGTATAATTACCCATTAGTAAACAAAGCCTAGATTTTATTCTTGGATTCACACTAGGATATCAAGATGGATCCAGGGGATCTAAATCTTAACTAAGCGTGTAGTTAAAGAGGACTCGGAGAAATTGATCCTTATGTGATGCTATCTAAGCTGTAATTCAAAGCAACTGAGAAAGACTGAAGTCTCATTTACGTTAACCACTAAAATGTACAGTAACTGAAGTCCTCTTTTGTTGTGCAGCTTTCCATTCAATAAGATTCCCCATTTGTCTCCCCTCTCCTCACTCCCGCCCCGGACTCCTTTCCCCTTGCTAATCAGTGGCAGCCACCAATTAGGACTGAGAATAGAAGAAAGTCTTATGATCTTTAATCATCACAATATAAAACAAAGACGACACAGTTCTTCCCAGTCATGTTTTTAATGGCACCTTAAAATAATTTGCTGGTGTTTTCATCTTATTGTTGGGCCCCAAAAAATTCTTTACCATTTCACCCATTATGGGCTCAGTCTGTGAACGCTGAGCATGTACATTTGTCTAGCTGGCTGCAGCCTCTGCTAAATTGCTGCCGCCGCTGCTATTCCTCTTCTCTACTACCTGGTAAAATATTGATTTCTACAGCGCACATTAGAAAAAAAAATCAATATTTCCCTAGGCACAGCATATTGGCAACAACATAACAGAGATCAGCCTGGTGTGCAAGACTAGCATCCAAAAATGAAGTGAAGCAGCAAAAGGGGGGGAGGGGATAATGTGGGGAGAGAGGCCATGGGTGATGGAGACAAGGAGTAAAACAGGGATTGTGAAAGGGAGCCTGCATGCAGGGTTTGTTGTGCTTTTTAAAATCGTTGTTACGGAGCTTCTTATTGCACCTCCATAAGCCATCAGCATTTCCCTACAATAGTCAACTGTCAAGTCTATATAATTCAGCCACACAAGTCTGCTGTGAGCACACAAGGCCTCTGCCCTGTGTATTTTTTTTTTCAAAATGCTGATCTATATGTCTTTCACTTGTATTGGTGAAAAGGAAAAAAAGAAAGCAAACTTCAGAGGTTTGGATCCATTTTACTTTCAGAAATTCCTTTGACTGAAAAAACCTGAAGTGTGGCAAGAAATGAGTGTGTAATGGAGTATCTGTATAAAATGGCAGGAGGATTGCAGTATGTGGCAATGTGTATCAGCTACTCAAAGATTCCTACCAAAAATCCATAAAATGCAGACTACGGTTCAAAAAACATTTGTCTACAAGCACGTGCTGTGAGACAGATTGGCTTAAAAACCACTGCCATGTGAAGGAGGGATGCTGAGATGCCCGATGCTAGAAACAGTGGCTTGAAGCATTAGTTGTGTGAAAGACACGAGTCTACAAAGGAGCAGCAACTGTCCATGGGTCCAGATCTAAAGCATCCAAGGATGCTGAGGGAATTGGCTGATATGATTGCAGAGCCACTGGCCATTATCTTTGAAAACTCGTGGCAATCAGGGGAGGTCCTGGACAATTGGAAAAAGGCAAATGTAGTCTCCATCTTTAAAAGAGGGAAGAAGGAGAACCCAGGGAACGACAGACCTGTCAGCCTCACCTCACTCCCTGGAAAAATCATGGAGCAGGTCCTCAAGGAAACCATTTTGAAGCACTTAGAGAAGAGGAAGGTGATCAGGAACAGTCAACATGGATTCACCAAGGGCTAGTCATGCCTGACCAACCTGATTGCCTTCTGTGATGGCTCCGTGGATATGGGGTAAGCAGTGGACATGATATATCTTGACTTTGGCAAAGCTTTTGATACAGTCTCCCAGAGGATTCTTGGAGCAAGTTTAAAAAGTATGGATTAGATGAATGGACTATAAGGTGGATAGAAAGCTGGCTAAATTGTCGGGCTCAATGGGTAGTGATCAATGGCTTGATGTCTAGTTGGCAGCCGGTAATGGGATGGATTGCACCCTCAGCAACTTCGCAGATGACACTAAGCTGTGGGGGGGTGGGGGAGAGGTAGATATGCTGGAAGGTAGGGATAGGGTCCAGAGTGACCTAGACAAATTGGAGGATTGGGCCAAAAGAAATCTGATGAGGTTCAACAAGGACAAGTGCAGAGTCCTGCACTTAGGAAGTAAGAACTGCATATACCGCTACAGGCTGGGGACCGAGTGCCTAAGCAGCAGTTCTGCAGAAAAGGACCTGGGGATTACAGTGGATGAGAAGCTGGATATGAGTCAGCAGTTTGCCCTTGTTGCCAAGAAGGCTAACGGCATATTGAGCTGCATTAGTAGGAGCATTGCCAGCAGATTGAGGGAAGTGATTATTCCCCTCTATTTGCCACTGGTGAGACCACATCTGTAGTATTGCATCCAGTTTTGGGTCCCCCACTACAGAAAGGATGTGGACAAATTGGAGAGAGTCCAGTGGAGGCCAATGAAGATGATCAGGGGGCTGAAGCACATGACTTACGAGGAGAGGCTGAGAGAATTGGTCTTGTTTAGTCTGCAGAAGAGAAGAGAAGAGCAGAGAAGAGAAGAGAAGAGAGAGGGGGGATTTGATAGCAGCCTTCAACTACCTGAAGGGGGTTCCAAAGACGATGGAGCTCGGCTGTTCTCAGGGGTGGCAGATGACAGAACAAGGAGCAATGGTTTCAAGTTGCAGTGGGGGAGGTCTAGGTTGGATATTAGGAAACACCATTTCATTAGGAGGGTGGTGAAGCACTGGAATGGGTCACCTAGGGAGGTGGTGGAATCACCATCCATAGAGGTTTTTAAGACCTGGCTTGACAAAGCCCTGGCTGGGATGATTTAGTTGGGGTTGGTCCTGCTGCTTTAAGTAGGGGGTTGGACTAGATGACCTCCTGAGGTCTCTTCCAACCCTAATCTTCTATGATTTTATGATTATATACCCTTTAAAACAGTGGTCCCCACACTGTGGGTGCATCCCCTAGGAAGGCACGAAGGAACATTTAGGGGGGCACTGTAGGGCCCAGGCCAACCCACACGGGAAGCGGAGAGGGAGCACTACCCAGCGCCGCTCTGCCCCCAGCTTTTCTCCAGCCCCTCCCCAAGCTGCAGCCCTGGCTCCTAGCCATGGATCCGCTTCCGCAGCCAGCCCCAGCTGCGGTCCTGGCCTTGGCCCCTGGCTCCCAGACTAGCCGTGGCTCCGCACCGAACCGTGGCCCTGGCTGCCGGCCCCGATTATGGGTGTGCTCCTGGCCCCAGCCCCAGCAACAGCCCCAGCCTTGGACCCCAGCCCAGAATGCAGCCCCGCTCCTAGCTGCAGCCCCAGCCCTGACCATGGTCCCGCTCCCAACCGCGGCCCCAGCCCTGACCATGATCTAATTCCCAGCCTCCAACCGTGGCTTGTGGAATGTGGGGGGCTAAGAGGGGGACTACTGTTTTAAAAGGTGCTTTGCTTTTCCTAGACTGCCAGCCATCGAAGAGGAGGCAAGGCCCTTGCCTCTGTCCCAATTGGGATGTCTAGGATTACTAATCCCCTTGAACTGTGGAAGTGCAGAATATTATTATTGCTTGCTTCCTACAAAAGGGCATGTGGCAGGAATAGCTTCCTGAATGCTCTTCCCTTTGCACACCCAGGAACCAACAGCCAGAATCTGACCCTTTGATGGTCACACGTCAGCTAGCATGAATGTGTGTTAAGAATTTGGTTCCAAACCAGTGGGCCTTTTCACAGATTGTAACTGGCCCCAACCGTATAAAAATATAGCATACTACTGAGCTCAGTAGTACTGAGGATATCCAAAGGATATGGTACCGGGTCCAGAATACATATTTTTAAAAGGCCCCTAAATACACATTCATATAATAAACCACAGGTGCTCCAAAAAGCTGTTACCATCTGCTCTGCTGACTTTCAGACACTTCCGTAAGACTCTACCCCTCACCCATATCCACTTTCTTTTCCTCTTTTTCCTAAAATACTGTTATACAAGGGAAGGGGAGAGGAAAAGAAAAGGAAATGAAAATGCAAGAGCTGAGTCCTTAAACCACAGCACTGTGCCTGGGTATTGTAGGGACTTCTAAAGAGTGAGTAACCTTTTGTGTCATAAGTCCAGCAATAAAAACGTGGGTTGTGGACAGAGTTTCATCCTTAACTCAGAATTTCCTTGCTTTTCCCATATAAGTCAGACCCATAACATTTTTTGGTATGCAGTTATTTTGTGGTTTAATCTACATTCATTTATTACTTCTAATTTGAAACAGACTTTATATTCCCTTGTTTTAAAACTAAGGTTTTTTTTAAAAAGTTTGTCTGGCTAAATTTTCATTTAAACTTTTCCTCAGCTCTTCAATTAACAGACACAGCAATGGTATACAGTGACCCTGCTCACCCTGTTCCCCCCATCTCCACCCCAGATCCTAAAACATCACAATGTCACATACGATTCCAAACTCAGGTTTAAATAATTTCTATTCTGTACTAGCAGGAAAAAGGACACAAAGTGCAGCTTAATATAATTGACAGTAACTGTGAGAATACATTATTAGAATGAAATAGTTTTCAAGCAGCTTCCCTGAACTCCAGAAAACATTTGGATTCACTCTTTAGTACTAAAATCTGAAAGCAAAGAGTGTGTGTGGGGGTGTGTGTGGGGGGAACAGGTGAGATTGTTTCAACTTTTCACCCTCTCTGAAGAAATTGATGTTAAGTGGATGCTTTACAAGCTCAATTCTGAGGTACTCACTCAATGTTTATTCAGAGCCAGACTGTGGCTGGCCCTTATGTAGCCGCACTCTGGGTGAGGAGGGAGGAAGAAGCCTTTCTTTCTTCCTCCCATAGGGTTTGCTTAATGGCCATCTGAGTTCAACAAATACAGAGACTACTAGTAAACTGCAATTTCATGCATATCCTCAAAACGACATGCTCAAAAGGGGGCAGAGAGAGGCAGAGTGATGGCTCTTCTTCTATGCACAGAGCTGGGCACTTGTGTATGGGGGAGCATATTACAACCTTTAAGAATATGGTACCTCTTGATGTTCCGGGGGTGGAAAAGCTCCACACTGCCTCTAACTATAGGCTGTGGCTAAAAATGCCAAATCTAGCCCTCAGAGTGCTTACACAGGCAAACTCCTGTATAAGTTAAATAGAGTTTGTCTGAGTAAGCACTGAGTGATTTTCAGAACAGGTTTAAATCTTAGATTGGGCAGTCAGCATGGACAGGGCCAAACGATATTTAAAGTGAACTTGGAACTGTTCTAACCTATGTCTTAAATTAGGCCATTAAATCTAGTTCCTGGCCCATTGCAGATGGGATCTGAGTCAATCAAATCAAGATGCACAACCCAACCTATATAACATTTTTTCTTTTCTGTGGCTTTATATTCCAGGAGACAAGTGGCTAAACCAGAATTTTGAGTCAGTCTCTGTTCTGTTCTTTTGACTGGGACAACATATATTTGAAAGTAGGGGACTGGCTGATGGAAACTTGAGGAGCCAGGAGCTGCCTTCTAATGTGCTATGGCCCAGTAAAACTACTGTATTTTCTTGGAGTAAGAAATAATGAGAGAAACCAACAAACTCTGAATTGTGCTCACCAACTTTGAAAAAAAGGCACAACACAAGATTCCTGAGTGTAATTTTAAACAAACAGAAAGGGTATCAGTTTTTAACAGGGGAAAGGAGGAGACCCACATTCAGAATATATAGATATTTTGATACTTACATTACATTTAGGGATAACTTTTGAAAAAGCTATTTGAGCAAAATGTACAAATAATTGTGCACAAAGTTAACCTGAACACGCATACAAATCAGGTAACTGTATGCAAATGAATATAATTAGCCCACAGTTTGCAGTCACACAAAGTAGGCATGTAATTTTGGTGGACAAATATATCCCTATTTTTTTTAAATTGCCATTAAATGTAGTAAGATCAAGTATAAAAATGTTCACCCTAAAATGCATGGGAAGCTTTCAGCCCAACTCTGCAAATGTGTGTGCAATTACACACCAAAGCTTCTTGAAAATCTGACCCTTACTGTGCTGCAGTTTCAGCCTGGATAGCAGCTCCTCTGAAAATAAACTTTACCATGTCTATAGTATACATTATCTGCAACAATATGGTGCTGCTCATTATCCTTCCAAGTACTGAACCAGGATTTAGTGATGGTACTTCCAGAAAAGACATTAGCAGGTTGCCAGGCAAGCAGGCACTCTTCAGAGGCCTGTGGTTAGATGTGGATATTGACTAATCTACTCGCTACCTCTGCCATTTATAAACACGGCTTTTTGACTTCTAGCAAAATAATTAAATAGGGTGCTAACTGAAGAAGGGTGACAGCCAGGCTTCTAAAGATGTTTTTGCCTTCTTAAACTGATACATCATTAAGTGGGCTAACGCATCATCTAATTTTCCTTTTATCATCCCGTTCTACTCCAATATCCCTACTCATCTATCTGTCCAGAAAGAAACCTGACAGGTTTGGAGGATATGTTAAGATCCGCAAGGATAGTGATTGTTGTCAAAATGTTAACTGAATTCTTACACTTAGCCAGGATAAAATTAAGTTCTCCGTCTCCTTTTTAAGGAGAAGGACTCTTCCCTTTCTCCTTCAAACACACAATAGTCCAGCCAACACTGAAGAAACTCACCCAGGACATCAGTTCTAGCCAACCCCAGCCAAGTGTCAAATTTCCCATACCTGAACAATCTCACACAGAGAAGCTACAAACTCATCTAATTTAAGCTAATTATTTTAGACCTGGCACAATCTGGATTCAGGCCAGATCATGAAACTGAAACTACTTTTGTGACACTGATAGATGATCTCCTGCTGTCACTAGATAGAGGACAGACATCCATTCTCATTCTTCTGGACCTCTCTGTAGCATTCAATACTGTTAGCCATGAGATATTTCTGTCCTGCCTAAGAGTGGTGGCAGGGGTCCCTGGGAATAAGCTAATATGGTTTGAATCTTTCCTAGAGGGACACACTCAACAAGTAGTGATGGGAAACTGCATCTTGACTATTAAACTCCTGACTTGTGGAGTCCCACAAGGATCAATTCTCTCTCCAGTGCTATTGAACATATACATGCAAGCATGAGCTAAATGGATCAGACAACACAGACTAAAGTGTAAACTACATGCAAACAATTCACAGCTCTGCCTGTCCACCAATGTATACGATTGTACCATTACCACCAACGTGGCCCTGTGCTCGGATGAGATCAGCTCATGAATGAATAGCTGGTTGAAGCTGATCCTGAGCAAGATGGAGATTATGCTGGTGGGGAGTGGTGTGGTGGTGGGCATTGTGACGAGTTTACCGTCAAACAAAGGAGACAGCACAGTGACTGCAAACACTCACAACTGGTCAGTTCAGGCTGTAATTTAGGAGTGTTCCTGGATTCTTGCTGAGTCTAAGCTCTCACATAGCAGCATCCACAAGTAACATTTTCCATTATTTCCACTTGACTAGGAGACTCTGTCCCATCCTGGTGAACAGTGACCCCAGGCCTCAGTTATTCATTCCTTTGTCACCTCTCAGTTGGGCTAGAGCAATGCAATATGCCTGAGCACAAAACCTTCAGCACTTAAGAAACTCCGATGAGTAAAGAATGCTGCAGCTTTTCCTTTCAGCAATGCAGACCACCACTAAGACATCATAGCTGCTTTCCATTCCTTACGCTGGTTTCCCATAGAATACTAAATCAAGTTCAAGGTCTCAGTCCTTATCTTCAGGGTACTCAATGGTCTGGGCCCCCAAGTTGTTTAAAAGACATGAATGCCGGCTTCACTCCTCTGGCACAATGGAACTCTCTACAATAAGGGTAAAGTTCATAGTGCGGGGGAAATAGCTTCCTCTGGGCCAGCCCCAGACCATGGAATGAGCTCCTAAAGGAACTAAAGACCATCACAAACCTCACCTCTGCTCCAAGTGAATTTCTTTGACCTTGCCTTCTTCTCTAACACATAAAACTACCTATATTACATTAAACCTACCAACACAATACACTCCACTGCACACACTTCTCCCCCATAGGGAGAGGATGAGAGAACTAACAACATATGATAGATGTTAGTCACATCACTTAGGGCTTGGCTAGACTCGCACTGTACAGTGCTGCAACTTTCTCGCTCAGGGATGTGAAAAAACACCCCCCAGAGCACAGCAAGATGCAGCGCTGTAAAGCCAGGCTCTCAGCGCCGGTAGCCATGCCTCTCGTGGAGATGGGTTTTCTCTTCTGCCGCAACCACACAAGCCATGTTAAAGCGCTGCCGTGGCAATGCTGCCACAGCAGCGCTTTAGCGTTGCCAGTGTAGACTAGCCCTTAATGAACTACCGGAAGGTGCCCAGTAGGGAGAGGAGCATGTTATAGGAACCTACCTTGAATTGAATTGCACTCTTCCCTCAGGGCTGAGGCTATAGCTCTCAACCAGTATGCACAGCATTCAGGACAGGTGGTGCCTTACTGCCGTCCAAGCTCAGTTTGCAGCTCTCTCTCACAAGTTCATACAGGTGGTTAGCTGTCTAAATTCTATTTAGCCCTTTTTTTAAAATTTGTATCCATAGTTGATTGTTCTCGCAAAACTGTATATACAGGGAAACAATTGCTGGTGAAATTTTAGTGCTGTTTAAAGGAGATTTTTGAAAACTTCCCAGTAGGGACTTTCGCTCTGTATATGTTGTATGTAAATGAATATACAGCACATTAGAAATATATGCGTACACACACGTACTGTATTTTATAATGTGAGTCACCTCTCAGGAGACCTGTGAGATGGAAGTGCCTGCAATCTTAAATGTTGGATATGGCACAATGAGAGTGAGAAAGAAACACTAGGGAAGGGAAGGAATGCATGGAAAGACAAGGGCTGCAGCATTACAATCGCATAGTTATTCAGTACAGTCATGTACAAGTAGGTAGAGCATCAGGTTTTATCAGAAAAATACACATCTGAATTAGTGACCACATTGAATCATTTAATGTGGGCATCACAGGAGAAGTGAGTTTCCAGGAGGGCTTTAAATTAGAGAATAGTGACTTACATGAGCTCTCTTTGCTTAATAACTTTAAATATTCTAATCATGTTCATTATAATTTTTAGCACTCAAGAAAATCTATTATTCTCATAATTAAAAGTAGAAAAAAACCTAAGGCATGCAGGCAGTGAAAAGTTACAATATAAGATCAGCTTCTCTGGGCCATGCCATAGCTGGGGGTGTATGTGTGCTAAAATTGAATTTTAAGACAAGGCATCAGAAAGGCCTAAGGCTAACATTGAAACTAACTAGCTGCTACCAATTCATAAATTCTTACTGGTTTTACCCTAATGGTTTTTTGACAGTTATTTCCTTAGAAAGCTGCCCTGCCTTCAGCTGAATGATAGCTTGATTTAGAATGCGCAGTGCACACCGTAACTCTTCTGATATATCCTAGAATGCACCTCTGCAGGAGAGATTTCAAAAAACACTTGTTGCCATATGTGTCTCCCGGAGAAGGAAGAGTGGTATGTTTTTGTGGGCAGAAGTGCCGCAGTATCACCAGCAAAAGGGTGTTTTTCAGTGGAGGGCCTGAGTGTTACTTTTCATGAACATGGGATTAGGCACTGCCTATTGAGCGCCGTCAGCTGTTGCCAGACTTTGGATAATCCAGAACCCTGCTTGCACATGAAGAATGTCACACTCTCACTCCCTTAGCAAGTACGGGACAGCCAAGAAAAGGAATCAACTTTCTAACAAAGTTACCACCAGTGGTGCAAGTAGAATTCATTTCTTACTGGTACGCTGCACCAGCTAAAGGGGGAGGGGGCATGTGATCTCCCCACATGACTCCTCACGTGACCTCCGCCCAGGACCCCATGCTGTCCCCCACCCCTCCCCATGATCCATCCCAGGAATACCTGGGGGTGGGGGTGTCTGTTCTCCTCCCACTGCACCAGAGCCTTCTGAACCGCAGGGCTCTTCGGAACCAGAGCGGCGAAAGGAACAGAATGTGGGGCCACCTGACAGCTCAGATCTCAGTGCTCCCAGTGGATGGACACGGCACAGCTGCTGTGTGGGCTGCTCAGAGGAGGACTTGCTCTCTGGAACAATAGCCAGTTCATTGTCACACCTGCTTTGGGAATTGCCAGCAGAAGAGCTTCAAACCAGCTCCCTCTGAGAGCAGAGAAGTTTTTTTTCAGACATGCTGACAACCGAGCCCCATGCCAGCAGCTCCTCTGGCATGGCTATGCTGCCCCCAACCCTGCCCCCAGCCCTTCCATGCAGCTGCATCTCCTGAGTCCTGTCCAAGGTCTGTACAGCAGCCCTGCCAGAGAACAGGGCCGGGGGAGCGAGGCTGGGGGTGATACAGCTGCGCCGGAGAAGCTGCTGGTGTGGGAGTCTGCTCCTTTCGCCACTGCGGTTCCTGGGAGAGCCCTGACCCGTAGGGCTTTCCCAGGAACCGCAGCAGCGAAAGGAGCAGAACGTGGGACCACTGGGTGGCCCCACACCAGCAGCTCCTCTGGCACGGTTGTACCGCCCCCACCCCTGTCCTCCGGCGGGGCTGTACAGACCCCGGAGAGTAGACGCAAGCACGCAGCTGCGTGGAAGGGCTGGAGGCAGTACAGCCATGCCAGAGGAGTTGCCGGCGGTCCCACGTTCTGCTCTTCCTGTGTCTTTCCGGTATGGTGTACCGGATACAAACATCTTACTTGTACGGCTACCGGACCGCCCTACTTGTACCACTGGTTACCACATAGCAGATGCTGACTTGACACAATCAAATAAGGAATGATAATGATTGGTGAGTGCACAATAACCCTAACCCAAATTGCCCCTCAGAATTAGCGTGGTGGGGTACAATGGTGTGTCATATATTAGCTGTCAAAAGAGCTACATTTAACAAAAGGAAAGCAAATCACCACATCTCACCACACTCCAGGCATATGGGAAATCTGCCAATCACATCACAACAGCATATCACTGTGGTCAGAACACTGTTGATCATGAGATTCTGCCTTCTCACCTCAGAAAAGTGGCAGGAGTCCAGGGGAATGTGCTAAAATGGTTTGAGAGTCCTTCCTTCCAAAAATGTAGTGATGGAAAACAGTTCCTCCACCTCTAGACCTCTCACTTGCGGAGCTCCACAAGGATCAATTCTCTTTCCTGTCCTTTTCAACATCTACATGCACCTGTAGGTGAACTGGTCAGCCAACACGGACTCAAGTGCCAGCAATAAGCAGATGATACACAGCTGTACCTACCCTTTACCATCTATGACCACACTACTCCCACCAAGACAGCCCAGTGCTTGGATGAGATCAGGTCTTGGATGAACAGCAAATAGCTGAAGCTGAACCCAAGCAAGACAGAGGAGATGCTTGTTGGCAGAGGAAATTATTTTGAAGAGCTTGCAGCCACAGTGCAGCTTCTATTGGTTCAAGATACACACCCAGAGCTGGTTAATTCACTCCTTAGTCCAGGAATACTCTTGGATTCTTTGATGACGCTGAGCTCCCACACAGCAGAATCTATAAGTAACGTTTTCTACCATCTCCACTTCACTAGGAAACTCCATCCCATTCTGGCAGACAAAGTATTGAGTAGATTAATGCTTTGATGAACGGAATTCCATGTGGTTTGCTGCAGAACTAAAACAGAACTCAAAACACAATGCCAGCTCTGTATTTAAGTAAGTATATCTATAATCCCCAAATAAAACTTCTCGTTTGAAAAAACAGTTTACTTTTGTAGACTTAGAACTATTCGTCTATAAATGTTTACATTTAATAATTGGGCCACACTATTTGCAGAGCATAAACCCAACTTCATCCCTTTTCCTGTTTTGTTTTTTTGTAAACTTTCAAATCCTTCCTTGTGTTCCGAAATGTATTTGGATACAGATTTTTGTTTTCTTCCGATTTTAGTGTCTCATATCTTTAAACTGTTATCTCTTAACAGCTTGAAATATGTACATGATGGGTGTGAGATTCATCAGTATGTTCAGATGCACACGCAGTGCCTGTTTATTGTGTGCATCTTCTAAACTAATACATAGCCTCCAAGAGGCAGCTTTGCATATATACAAAGAGTAATATATTATCATAAGACATATATCTTATGCAATGTATTGTACTTTCCTAACAAAACAAGCTATTTTTTATATATTCTAATGATACAAAAGTAGGGTGAAAGTGTGATGGTGTCCCCCATAGGGCTTTGTGGAAATATGTTTATGAATGGATATATGACATAGCTGGAATATGCTTTATGCTACATATGCCATGTACCATATCTCTGTAAAGGGTATGATCTACTGAGTCTATTCATCCTATTTGTATGCATGTGTCTTATTGTATTTGAAGTTATGAATATTGGCTGTATACTTGTTTGATTTTAAATAACCTGAGTAAGGCATTTGGTCAGCTTCTTTAAAAAGGAATTTGCAAGTTAAGTGCCCAGTCAAAGAAGCGCTTAACACACAATGGCTCTTGGAAGGCTCCAATCCACATAAGAAGTCTACATGAGGACGTTCAAGGTAGCATGTGAACAATGGCTGCTGCCTGTAAAAAATGAGTCATGCATGGATATGTGACTTGCCCAGGTGACTCCAAAACTCCATCTTGGAGCTGGACTTTGCATAGGAGAGAGGAGGGGGTCTCCACCCACAAGAGAAAGTCTATTTAAGCCCGAGGGAGACCCCTCCATTTTGTCTTCAGCTGGCTCAGGAGATAGCCTCTCCATCCCCAAGGATACCTGAAAGAAACTGGAACAAAGGACAGTAACTACGCAGGGTAAGAGTGATTGCTGGACCCAGACTAGAAGGAGACTAGTCTGTAAAAGGAAGCTTACTGGAATTCCTCTGAGAGTGAGGTTTTATCTGTATTCAGTTTTCTTAGACTCGGACTTGCGTGTTCTATTTTATTTTGCTTGGTAATTCACTTTGTTCTGTCTGCTATTACTTGGAACCACTTAAATCCTACTTTCTGAATTTAATAAAATCACTTTTTACTTATTAATTAACCCAGAGTATGTATTAATACCTGGGTAAGCAAACAGCTGCGCATATCTCTCTATCAGTGTTACAGAGGGCGAACAATTTATGAGTTTACCCTGTATACGCTTTATACAGGGTAAAATGGATTTATTTGGGGTTTGGACCCTATTGGGAGTTGAGCATCTGAGTGTCAAAGACAGAAACACTTCTTAAGCTGCTTTCAGTTTAAGCTTACAGCTGTTAGGGGATGTGGTTCAGACCTGGGTCTGGGTTTGCAGTAGGCTAGTTGGTCTGGCTCAAACCAGGCAAGGCACTGAAGTCCCAAGCTCCTAGGGCAGAAAAGCAGGGGTAGAAGTAGTCTTGGCAATCAGTTGGCAGTTCCCAAGGGGGTTTCTGTGATCCAACCAGTCACAGAAAGAATAACACTTTTTGTAAAACCTGGGATTTTTTCAGTAAAAACAGGTTTAAACTGAAAATGAAGGGACTTACACACACAGAATATTTATATCAGCCTCACCACACACGTAGGAGAAGCTGGTCACTAAAACAGAACAAACTACCTTACACTTATACTTCCACAAATACCCTGGTAACCATCCACATAATCTCTTTCTCTACACAGGATCCCTATTCCCACCCTCAGACACTGATTTATGCTGAAACCACAAATTAATGAGAAATTTCTCCATCTGTTTTCCCTCCCTGTGGTATATTAGTGTCCTAACTTCCTAGAATATTAAGTTATCTAGTTAAGAAGACATTATTAAATACACAGATTTTTAAAATCAATGGCACCATCATAAGCATCCATTTTAATGCAGGCTATAGAATTTCACCCAGTGATGCCTGCAGGTAGCACAGTGACTTGTGGTTCAACTGCAGAAAATTACTTATAGGTAGGTGTTCTGATTTTTGGTAGTAACCAATAATCACTCCCCCTATGGAAGTTATTTATCCAGTAAACAAACACCAGAATGATTACTTAGATATAAGGGCTTGTTTACAGGGAGCAGTCATGTGGATTACAGGGGGTGTGATTGCTAAAAAAACATTAAAGTGTAGAGTACTAATTGGTCTGTGTAGACCAGGCTGGTGCACACTAGAGATTCCCTAGTGCACTTCAAATAACACTAAGTTAAAACAGAACTATGTGAAAGGGCATTCAGGAACATTACAAAGAAATTACTCACTATAATATATACTACTGTAATGATTATATATAACATATATTACACATTACAGTATATGCGAATAGAAAGCCGCAGGAAATTTCATTTTGGATATCTACACAAAAAACTCTAAAAATTGCTAAAAATTAACCCCCCCCAAATTAAATTAATAAACCTGGAAAACCAGAAACCCAACCTCTAGATTGCTTTTGTGTAAACCTAGGAGCTTCTGCTAACATTTTATATTTGAGCTTTTCATTTCACCCATCACTTCTGATAAACACACAGTGAGTCTTGTTTTGGCACAGCTCTTAGCACAATGGTGCCTTAACCCTGGTTTGATTTACTATAATAAAATATTAACACTTCTATAGTATCTTCCATTGGAAGATCTCAAAGCACTTTTATAAATACAATAAATTAAGCCTCACAATACCCCTTTGAGGCTCTCTCCTTCTGTAAACAAAAGCAAAGAGAATTTAAGTGTCTTGCCCAAGGTCACATAGCAAGCCTAAAGCAGAATCAAGAATAAACCTTAGATATCTTATTTTCATGCCTGTGACTTAATTGTTAGATATTATTTTTATTTCTAGATGTTTTGTAGTTTCCTAGTAAAAAGTACTAAAATGCTAAAAGGAAATTTGAAAAAAAAAAGGAACATTTGAGCTGAATACATCTAATTATTAGTTGGTCTGCTTTAGCAAATACAGAATGTGCAAAAGAATGAAAAAACACTATATAACCTTTCCATGAGCCACGAGGTTGTATAAGCAGAAAGGAGGCTTTACACAATTATTTGATTTACATTTAGATTGTTTGCATTTGACATCTGCTTGCCTATTTACATCGTAAGTCTTTGAAGCCATTATCTGGCCAGGTACTTAAAGTGTTTGACACACAAACCATATAAAAATGTAGTTGAAATTATATTCAGGTAATTTACAGACCCACACTAGCATATGGAAAATAAGATTCTCAGTTTCAAGGCACAAAAGATTCTATAGCTGTTGTAGCAACCAGGCAAGGTACTAACAAACTTCAACAGGACTTTATTTTTAAAGTGGAAACCTCTTTACCAAGCTGCTGCTGCACCCTCAGTAGCTCTCACTCCACCTCCTCAACTCCCCCCGCCTTCCTGGTTCCTGTCCTTTCAGACTCCCAACAGCCAATGCTCCCAGTTCTAATAATTACAAGCAGTATCTAAACACCACATTCCCTCCTCTCTTAAGAAACTCTCCTTATTAAAATAAACGTTGTTGTTCTAACCACAGGAACAAATATGAAACAAGACACATACTGTTGACAGAAATATTACACTAAAAACACTATAGATACTACATAACATAGTCTCTAGTCCAGACAGGTGGTCGTCTGGGTCTGACAGGCCGTCTCTCAAGCCCCAGTTCCAGTGCAATGTCTTGTTGTGTTTATATTACGGTGAAGTCATCCATACACTGGGTGTTGGTGTTGGTCCATAGGCAGGTGCAAGATAAGAAGCATTCCATACCCGCCCATCAGAAAGTTGATAGGTGTAAGGTCCCTTCTTCTCTATGATTTTAAGAGGAGCTGTGAATTTATGGTCCCCTTTGCGTAAAATTCCACATTTTCGTATTCTAATGAAGGAACCACACGGAAACTTTGGTTCCTTAGCACCCCGCCACTTGTCTGTGAAAGCCTTATACTTTGCTTGGTTCTGTTCAACTGCTTTTCTCACATCTTCCTCGGTTGGGGCATCAGGTTGTGCCTTTAACAATCCAGCAATATTCAGTTTAGTATTCATCTGTTTCCCATGTAGTAACTCTGCGGGTGATCTTTGTGTTGTGGCATGTTGTGTAGCCCGGTATGCTTGCAAGAAATCAGTAGTGAAGGTTATCCACAATCGCCCTTCCAGTTTAGTCATTTGCAAACTCTCTTCAAACTTCTGTTAAACTGTTCAATTTCCCCATTGGCTTGAGGGTAATATAGGGATGACCTTCTGTGTAAAATGTTCTTCTCTGCTAGAAAAGTTTCAAACTCCAGGGAAGTAAATTGACTACCATTATCTGAAACCAGTTCTTTGGGGTTACCTTCCCTGCTAAAAACTGAAGAGAGGAACTTAATTACTGTAGCAGAAGAGATTTTCAATGTAAACACTACCTCAGGCCATTTACTGAAATAGTCTATTAAAGTGATGGCATAACGGCAGTCACTTGGAGCAGTATCAAAGGGTCCTACAATGTCAATCGCCATTTTTTCCCCATGCAGATTCAGGAAGAGGAACAGGCTGTAATGGAGGGGTACATGTCACTGCTGTCTTATCATGCATTTGGCAAGTGACACAGGATTTTATGAGTGCTTCAGTTTGAGAGTCCATCCCTGGCCACCAATACAGATCCCGTAGTCATTGTTTGGTTCTGACAATTCCTTGGTGAGTATCGTGTGCCAGCTGTATGAGTTTTGACTGTAATTCTTCTGGCACAAGTAGCTGGTGTACAGCCATGAAGCAAAGAAAGTTCATCCTGAACTCTAAAATAAGGCAGCAAAACTGGGTCAAGTTTTTAGGGTTACTGGGTCATCTCTTTGTCAGAAATTCCCAGTTTTTGTTGAATTAGACACTCTGAACAAGCACCTTGAAATTGTTCTTTTGTAACTGCAGTAGGAGTGCTTGTAATAAGGGCAACCACTACATCCTCATCCTCCGGTGGACCATCTGGTGAAGGCAAAAGCAGGCGAGAAAGGCAATCAGCTACCACATTTTGGTTTCCAGGCTTATATTCCAGTTCATAATTGAAAGAGAGTAGTCTTGCAGACCATCTAGCAATACGATATCCTGCTCTTCCCAGTCCTTTCGTGGTGACCAACGTCATCAAAGGGCTGTGGTCTGTGCACAACTTGAACGTGAGGCCCCACAGGTAGGTTCTCCATTTTTCAGTAGCCCAGACACAAGCAAGTGCTTCTTTTTCGACTATAGAATATTTCCTCTCAGCACTACTTAGTGTCCTTGAAGCAAATGCAACAGTCCTCTCTGTGTTGTCCTCATGCAGTTGTGTGAGAACAGCCCAAGTCCATAATCAGAAGCATCAGTAGTTAAAATTGTGGGCAACGCAGGAGTGAATAGTGCAAGTACTATTCTACTAAACTAAACTAGGAGGAGTGGTAGATACGCTGGAGGGCAGGGATAGGATACAGAGGGACCTAGACAAATTGGAGGATTGGGCCAAAAGAAATCTGATGAGGTTCAACAAGGATAAGTGCAGGGTCCTGCACTTAGGACAGGAAGAACCCAATGCACCGCTACAGACTAGCGACCGAATGGCTAGGCAGCAGTTCTGCAGAAAAGGACCTAGGGGGGACAGTGGATGAGAAGCTGGATATGAGTCAACAGTGTGCCCTTGTTGCCAAGAAGGCCAATGGCATTTTGGGATGTATAAGTAGGGGCATAGCCAGCAGATCGAGGGACGTGATCGTTCCCCTCTATTTGACATTGGTGAGGCCTCATCTGGAGTACTGTGTCCAGTTTTGGGCGCCGCACTACAAGAAGGATGTGGATAAATTGGAGAGAGTCCAGCGAAGGGCAACAAAAATGATTAGGGGTCTGGAACACATGACTTATGAGGAGAGGCTGAGGGAACTGGGATTGTTTAATCTGCAGAAGAGAAGAATGAGGGGGGATTTGATAGCTGCTTTCAACTACCTGAGAGGTGGTTCCAAAGAGGATGGTTCTAGACTATTCTCAGTGGTAGAAGAGGACAGGACAAGGAGTAATGGTCTCAAGTTGCAGTGGGGGAGGTTTAGGTTGGATATTAGGAAAAACTTTGTCACTAGGAGGGTGGTGAAACACTGGAATGCGTTACCTAGGGAGGTGGTAGAATCTCCTTCCTTAGAAGTTTTTAAGGTCAGGCTTGACAAAGCCCTGGCTGGGATGATTTAATTGGGGATTGATCCTGCTTTGAGCAGGGGGTTGGACTAGATGACCTCCTGAGGTCCCTTCCAACCCTGATATTCTATGATTCTATGATTCTAAGTACTGGACTATGTACAATCAAGTCTTTCACAGTTTTGAAACTAGCTTGTGCATCCATTGTCCACACTAAGGTTGAACTTCTCCATAGTAATTCTCATAACGGTTCAATGACAGAAGCATAATTGGGAATGAATTTTGCGTAGTAGGAGGTAAGACCCAAGAAGGAACGTAAGGTTTGCAAATCTGTTGGAGGAGGAGCATTTGAAATTGCCAGGATATGATCTGGATCAGGTTTTAGTCCAACCTGTGAAATTGTATGCCCCAGAAAGGAGAGTTCAGTTTGTCTAAATTTGCATTTGGACCTATTGAGCTCGAGGCCTGCTTTGCTGAAGCAGTTTAGTACAGACTGCAGGTTATTGTCATGCTCCTCAGAATTATTTCCAACACGATAATATCATCTAGATAGCACTGAACTCCCTGTTGATTCTTCAGAATCAATGACATCATTTTTTGGAAGGCACTTAGGGCAGATGCAAGACCATATGGAACACGTTTAAAACAAAATAGTCCCTCAAGTGTAATAAATGCTGTGAGGTCTCTGCTATCTTCATGCAACATAACCTGGTGGTATGCGCTCTGCAAACCAAGAGTAGAAAACATCTTTGCTCCACGGAGTTCTGCAAATACTTCTTCTATGTGAGAAAGAGGATGGCTGTCAATCACAACAGCTTTATTTGGCTCCCTTAAGTTCACACAAAGGCGAATGCCTTCACCCTTCTTCTGCATCACTACTACAGGTGAAACCCATTCCGAGGAGTCAAACTCTTCAATAATGTCCTTTTGAACAAGTTTTCTAAGATTCTCTGAAACAGCTTCCCTGACTGAAAATGGTAAGCGCCGTAACTTCTGTCATACAGGAATCACATTATTCCACATTTTAACTTTATGCAGAAACCGATAAGCACAGCCGAGTTTCTCCGCAACCTGGTGTTGGGTCCCAGCTGAAACTGGTGTATGTACCGCACGAGTGCTTTGCTGAGGAAGATCAAATCGTCCATTAACTACCCTGAGATTTAAAGCAGCCAATAAATCTCTGCCAAGGATAGGAGTGCCTTTGTGCACAATGTAGAACTCTGCAGTTACACAGCAATCACCAAAAGTAACTATTGTTGGAAGGCAGCCATGTACTGGAATATGGTTTTTCAAATAGCACACCAAGTGAAGTTTGGGTTCAGTAAGAAGCACATCTATAAAGTAATGCAAATAGATGGAATCAGGTAGTATAGATACTGCTGAGCCAGTGTCCAACATTAGCTGAATAGAGTGTGATTTGCCTGAGGGTATGGCAGAAACGTTTACAGTGCACTTTATTTGTTCTGGAATATGTGCGGTAGTGATTTTGTCCATGCTCAGCACAGTAACATCTGGTATTGTAACTGCATGGACCTGTTGATTGAACTGGCTGCTGTGACATACTTTAGCAAAATGCCAATCTTTTTGCAATGATTGCACTGAGCTACTTTTGCCAGACATCCTGAGTAGCTTGCAAGGTGTTGTGGGGATCCACAGCGAAGGCATGCTTTTACTGTATTTTGAATTTGCTGATTCGGTGGTTTTTCATTAGTTTTCCTCTTGTAATTGTTTGTCTGCAGCAATAGTGAACTTTTCTGCAAAGGAGTCACAGCCTGGACTGTGCCTCCTGTATCCAGGCTCATTATTTTGGCTTCAGCTGTAGCTGACTCAATCTGACTAGCAATGGTTATTGCTTTTTCTAGTGTAAGTTGTGGTTCTAGAAGTAAACGTTCTCTTACACGAACCATGATTGTATTCTCAATGAACTGGTCTCTAATCATCTCATCTGCCATATTCCCAAAGTCACAAGTTACAGTCAGACTCCTTAGGGAAGCAATATACTGCATTATAGTCTCCCCTGTTTTCTGCTCACGCTGGTGAAATCTGTAGCGATTAGCTACTACATTCACTTTTGGCACAAAAAAGTTCTTTAATGCAGTGAGTGCAGTCTCATATTTATCATATGCAAGGGGAAATGTGTAAAATATACGCTGCTCTTCTGCTCCAAGGCAGTGGATTAGCAGAGCAAACTTTCTTACTTCAGAAATCTCTGTAGCACTGACTGCAAGCAGGTAAGTCTCAAACATATGGATCCAGGCAGTAAAAGCAATTGGAGGCTCACCTGGGCTTTGCAGAAAGGGTGCAGGTGGGTTCAGAGGCAGAAGATCCCATCCTCATGGCCAAAATGTTGTAGCAACCAGGCAAGATACTAACAAACTTCAACAGGACTTTATTTTTAAAGTGGAAACCTCTTTACCAAGCTGCTGCTGCACCCTCGGTAGCTCTCACTCCCCGCTCAACTTCCCCCCCACCTTCCTGTTTCCTGTCCTTTCAGACTCCCAACAGCCAGTGCTCCCAGTTCTAATAATTACAAGCAGTATCTAAACACCACAATAGCTGAGACAACAAACTGCATCACTGTTCAAGCCTGAATCATGCAAGGAGGATCCCCTCCACTGACAACCAAGAAGAGTTCAGTAAGTATTTTAACTTGCCCTGAAGTATTACAAAGCCAGATATAAGTGATTTTGTTTGAGGGACCTCTAGGCAGCAGGGGACATGGAGAGAACATCAATTGCTGCTTCAAAACACGTGAAAAGGAGTGGCACCTGACACATTTAAGTGGACAAGGGAAACCAGAGTATAATAGCCAGAAGCAGAACACGTTATCTCATATATTACCCTCAAAGCACACAGGACACAGAGACAGAAAACCAGTAAATGAATGGTGTTTGAGAGTAACTCTAAATCACAGTTACCTTAGGAGCAAGCCAGATGAAAATAATCTTTTGCCCCTATATAGCACTTTATATTATCAGAGTACTGCAAACAGTCCAGTTGAAATAACATTCACTGTAACTGCATGCAAGCATACAAATACCATACAACATACATTTGCAGGCAAAACTCATAACATCTGCCTACCACATACATAAGTTAAAGAAATAAAAAAGTTAAGATAAAGTGAAAGACCTTTTTTATTATATCAAGGGGAAATGGTTACTCACACTGATGTGTTGTATCAGATAAAAATCCACTGGATTTTAAGAAACATATTTCAGGTTAGAGTAACTTCCTTATAACTTAATTATCATCAGGTTTTCTGTCTGTTACTCAGCCAGACAGAGAATAAACAACTCTCAGCTATCAGTGCTTCACCTCCATTTTTCTGCCCTCCTCCTGTCATCCCACACACAAACTCAAAGTCTTGTTCAGTATCAGGGCAGAATATTGCTCAGATACGAGTCAAGTGTAGTTCACTAGCTTCTTTCAGGCACTGTATTTTTTTAAATGACCATGATTTGAAGAAGATAAAGAGTAGGAAAAACATTTAAACAACCAGCTTGTAGGGTTTTCCACTACGTGCATCCGACAAAGTGGGTACTTACCCACGAAAGGCTTATGCTTCAGTACGTCTGTTAGTCTATAAGGTGACACAGGACTCTGCCACTTTTACAGATCCAGACTAAGATGGCTACCCCTGTGTCAAGGTTCCCTCCCCACTCTGAACTCTAGGGTACAGATGTGGGGACCTGCATGAAAATTTCCTAAGCTTACTTTTACCAGCTTAGGTTAAAACTTCCCCAAGGTACAAACTATTTTACCCTTTGCCCTTGGACTTTCGCTGCCACCACCAAACGTTTAACCAGGTTACGGGGAAAGAGTTGTTTGGAAACATTTCACCCCAAAATCGTCCCAACCCTTGCACCCCACTTCCTGGGGAAGGTTTGGTAAAAATCCTCACCAATTTTGCATAGGTGACCACAGACCCAAACCCTTGGATCTTAACAACAATGAAAAAGCGTTCAGTTTCTGAAAAGAAGAATTTTAATAGAAGTAAAAAGAATCACCTCTGTAAAATCAGGATGGTAAATACCTTACAGGGTAATTAGATTCAAAACATAGAGAATCCCGCTAGGCAAAACCTTAAGTTACAAAAAGACACAAAGACAGGAATATCCATTCCTTTCAGCACAGCTTAATTCCTCAGCCATTTAAAGAAATCATAATCTAAGGCATATCTAGCTAGATTACTTACTAAATTCTAAGACTCCATTCCTGTTCTGTCCCCAGCAAAAGCATCACACAGACAGACCCTTTGTTTTTCCCCCCTCCAGCTTTGAAAGTATCTTGTCTCCTCATTGGTCATTGTGGTCAGGTGCCAGCGAGGTTATCCTAGCTTCTTAACCCTTTACAGGTGAAAGGGTTTTTCCTCTGGCCAGGAGGGATTTTAAAGGTGTTTACCCTTCCCTTTATATTTATGACACCCTCTGAAGCATGTAGGGTGGGATTTTTAAAAATGCTAAATGTGGGCCTGTGTTTCCATTGAAGTCAAAGGTAGAGCTCCCATTGGCTTCAATGTTAGAGTTCCCATACCTGTGGGTTTCCCCAGACACAGCCGCTTTTTTGAGCCTCTTTTCTCTGTCTGGGGGGATTTTTCAGATAACAGGAAATGTCTTGGGTTTTTGCAGAGCAGACAAGCTGCAGCTCAGAACTGATTGATGCCTTGATTGGTCCGCTTCCCAATTGGACCCTCCCCTGCATCTGCAGCGGATTGGTCCATTCCCCTGCAAACTACAGCTGCCGAATCCCAAACACCCAGGCCCCAGCTCCCAGCCCTGAGGAGAGGGTCTCACAGGGAGACACCGACTGACGGCTGTCGCTGCATCCTGGGCAGTGTCCTCTTCAATGTAAGCAGAGTTAGGCCAGAGAACCAACTCTTCAGTCTAATGCCTTACATACTATTATTATTAAGGTTAAGATTTTGTCACGGTTATTTTTAATAAAAGCCATGGACAGGTCACGGGCAATAAACAAAAATTCACAGAAACCCACAACCTGTCCATGGGGTATGTGTGGGAGCTGACAGCCCAGAGTCCCACCATGTGGCTAAGCTGAAGAAGACACAGAGGTCCGCTAAAGTCACAGAATCCGTGATGAAATTTTATCCTTAATTATTATTAGTTAGCTGTATTGCACTAGTGCCCAGAGGCCCCATCGGGATCAGGGACCAGGAGTCATGCTAACACATGGGATTACAGTTGCCCCTGCCCCAAGGAGTTTACTCTCCAGGCTTCTGGATTTAAGTACAGTAGTGAGAAATACAATACTTTAAAGCTGGCAATGTGAGACAGTGCAGGATTTGCTGGGTCCTGCCAAAGAAATGAAATCTCAGCTGTTTTGAATGTACTAGTTCTGAATGAAACTCAGCAGCCACTGTTAAACCTTTAAACGCCCCTTTTCTCTACAATGGCATATTGGAACATAGGTAATTTTAAAATATGATTTTTGAAAGCAAAAGCAAATCTTGAAATCTTAAAAGAGAGTTATGGGTGTTATCTTAGTTGGATTCACACCTTCCAAGGAAAGTTTTAAAAGTCTTCTTAAGAGCTTTCTTGTCAGAAGAGGGAAATTCAAAATAGTAGCTGCAAGCCGGGCTGCAAAGATTTTTCTACTTTCTTTACACCTCATAACATTAATCAGAACTCATAGAATCATAGAAGAATCATGGAAGATTAGGGTTGGAAGAGACCTCAGGAGGTCATCTAGTCCAATCCCCTGCTCAAAGGAGGACCAACACCAACTAAATCATCCAAGCCAGGACTTTGTCAAGCCTCTAAGGATGGAGATTCCACCACCTCCCTTGGTAACCCATTCCAGTGAAATAGTGTTTCCTAATATCCAACCTAGACCGCCCCCACTGCAGCTTGAGACCCTTGCTCCTTTGTTCTGTCATCTGCCACCCCTGAGAACAGCCAAGCTCCATCCTCTTTGGAACCCCCCTTCAGGTAGCTGAAGGCTGCTATCAAATGCCCCCTCACTCTTCTTCTCCTCATCAGTCATGTGCCCCAGCCCCCTGATCATTTTCGTTGGCCTCCACTGGACTCTCTCCAATTTGTCCACATCTTTTCTGTAGTGGGGGGTCCAAAACTGGATGCAATACTACAGATGTGGCCTCACCAGTGCCAAATAGAGAGGAATAATCACTTCCCTCGATCTGCTGGCAACTCTCCTACTAATGCAGCCCAATATGCCGTTAGCCTTCTTGGCAACAAGGGCACACTGCTGACTCATATCCAGCTTCTCATCCACTGTAATCCCCAGGTCCTTTTCTGCAGAACTGCTGCTTAGCCAGTCAGTCCCCAGCCTGTAGCGGTGCATGGGATTCTTCCTTCCTAAGTGCAGGACTGCACTTGTTCTTGCTGAACCTCATCAGATTTCTTTTGGCCCAATCCTCCAAATTGTCCAGGTCACTCTGGACTTTATCTCTATCCTCCAACATATCTAGCTCTCCCCCCAGCTTTGGGTCATCTGTGAACTTGCTGAGGGTGCAATCCATACCATCGTCCAGATAATTAATAAAGATATTGAGCAAAACTGGCGTGAGGACCAACCCCTGGGGCACTCCACTTAATACCGGCTGCCAACTAGACATCGAGCCGTTGATCACTACCCGTTGAGCCCGACAATCTAGCCAGCTTTCTATCCACCTTACAGTCCATTCATCCAAACCATACTTTTTTAACTTGCTGGCAAGAATACTGTGGGAGCTTTGCTAAAGTCAAGCTATATCACGTCCACAGCTTTCCTCATATCCACAGAGCCAGTTATCTCATCATAGAAGGCAATCAGGTTGGTCAGGCATGACTTGCCCTTGGTGAATCCATGTTGACTGTTCCTGATCACCTTCCTCTCCTCCAAGTGCTTCAAAATAGTTTCCTTGAGGACCTGCTCCATGATTTTTCCAGGGACTGAGGTGAGGCTGACCGGTCTGTTCTTCCCCGGGTTCTCGTTCTTCCCTCTTTTAAAGATGGGCACTATATTTTCCTTTTTCCAATCGTCCAGGACCTCCCCCAATTGCCACAAATTTTCAAAGAAAATGGCCAATGGCTCTGCAATCACATCAGCCAACTCCCTCAGTACCAGAGGTGAAAGTAAGCCAGTATGCCCCAGTACAGCATACTGGCAAGAGCCGGTACGCTGTACTGGACCGGCTTCCTCAGGTGGCAATTTAAAGGGCCTGGGGCTCCCAGCAGCAGCTGGAGCCCCTGTCTCTTTAAATTGCTGCCAAAGCCCCGCTGATGGATCCCCCAGGTGGCGGAAGTGGCCAGGATCTCCAGGGCTCTGGTGGCGATTTAAAGGGCCTGGGGCTCCGCTGCGGTAGCGGCGGCTTGGAGCCCCTGACCTTTAAAATCACCGCCAGAGCCCCACCGCCACTACCCCAGGGCTCCGGCAGCAGGGCTCAGGCAGCAATTTAAAGGGCCAGTGGCTCCAACTGCCACTACCACCTCTGCAGCTGGTAGCTCCGGCAGTGATTTAAAGGGCCCGGGACTCCCAGCCACCACTACCGCAGCCAGTGCCCGGGGCCCTTTAAATCTCAATTTAAAGGGCATGGGGCTCTAAAGGCCCTGCCTCTTCCGGTTGAGGCCATGCCCCTTCCAGTTGAGGCCCCACACCCTGCTCAGGACTCCGGAGTAACGGTAAGTCCTTTAAGTTACTTTCACCCCTGCTCAGCACCCTCAGAGGCATTAGATCTGGACCCATGGACATGTGCATGTCCAGCTTTTCTGGACTCAAAGAAGAGGGAAAGAACATAGGGATGAATGTTGGTGAGCAGATGATTAAAATCCTTCTCTGTGTAGCGAGAAGCCCATATAGCCAGTAACAGTAGAAAGTAGGAGTCACTCTATACTTGGACTCACTCCAGCCTAAGTGAACAACAGGGGGTTCAATGAGGGAAATGCTGAAGAATCCAGCTGGCAGCCTACACTTGTTTCTAAAGCTTGTGGGGAGTCTGGATGGGATATAAACAAACAGCAGGGAAGAAGCCAAAGGGAGATAGGAATAGCAGGCTGGAGGAAGGCACTTGTGTATTAAGGGTCTGGTTGTACTGTCACTGAAGAGAATGTTAATACTCTCATTAACTTCAACAGTGCAGCATCAGGCCCTAAAACTGTTTGGCTGAGAAATGCTTCATCTTTACTTTGACACTTGGCTGAGACAAAAGACAGAGTGCGCTTCTTTAATGCTTAAACTACAGTGAAAATCAGTATATATTATTACAGCACAACCTTATACCCCCCCACACAGGGCTGAAGTAGAACTCCCAGCTTACCTGATTTATCTGGCATGTTTGGAAATACTGTAGTGTGATTGTACCAGACACCGATATATAGTATGTACATGAGGTGATGCTCTCATTTTTTTTCTGTCAGTGATTACATCATGTTAAATATATATAGCATAATTCATACAGGAACTCAAAGCACTGTATTGATATACAAGGTACATCATGTCACAGTTTAGGGGTAACTTCACCTGTACTTCCCCCTCCCTGTGCACTCACAGGCACTCTCTTAAAGGCTTCCAGCTCCCAACCATTACCTCTGTTGGGCAGAGATATGAATCTCACTCACTCCTGATGAGAGGGGTTTAAGGCCGCACAGCTCCCTGGATTACAATGAGATATCGTCAGCAACCCAGACTGCCTAAAAAGGCCAGTGCCTCTACTTTGCTTTCTCTCTAAGGGTTATGACCAGCTTAATTAGCAGCAGTTACAAGGTATCAAACAGCCCTTGTAAGCAAGCATTTATTCTTCAGGTAAAAGCATTACAGAGAAAACAAACACTGTGTTCCTATGCACATGCTAACAGCTTACTAGAGGTCACCCATCAGTCTTCTGGGGCCACAATAGGCCAGATTCTTTTATCCCTTTCACAAGGGGCGGGGTACCCCTTGGACTACAGGTTCTGTCCCTTGCTGGATCAGACAGAAGGCTCTTAGACAGCTTAAACTCAGGTTATTTATCCAAATGTCCCTTCTTTGTCTGTTGGTCTCTGGAGAATCCAGTTTAAACTAGTATATGTGAGCTTCTCTAGGTGGTGGTACTTCTCAGGAGGTCACCACCTGAGTTAATTCCCCCCCCCCCACCACCACATTGTTAGTTCCTGGGAGCTATGCTTACCTTCATCCATAGAATTACATACAATCCCTGCCCCACAATGATACATAAACCTAATACAGAAAATTCTCCCACAGATACAGCAGGAAATTGCCAGATCAGTCACACACTATTTAGAGAAGCTGGAGAAGACTCATGTAAACCCCTTGATAACAGATCTGACCTTTGGGCACCAGAAAGGAGTAATTTTCATTTAAAATATAAACTATGTTTCCACCCTTTTTACTTGCAACAATAACCTTGAAAACATAAAGCTGAAAGGAACAAGCGGCTGGGTTTCACTTCTGCAGCCGAGTGCGTGTATGTGCCATACCTAAACATCCACATCCAAACGCACTGTTTGGGTAAAAGGAGTCAGTCAAGCTGTTGGTGTCCCAAACAACCATCTGATAACCCTAGCCAAATCCTTACCCAGGCCTGTTTACTGTGATGTGAGAACAATGAACAAGAAATGAATATGCCAAAAAAACAGCACTGGAGGAGAAGGGTTCAGAGATTGTGATAGGGCATGCCTACAACACACCATGCTTCTTCCACAAACAGACTGCTCTGAGACCTGCTGTTAAGGACCAGGCTGTGGATTTTCTTGCCTAATGGTCAGTGCAGGAGGCTTGCCTAGTGCTTGGAGCAGAGGTGACCAGGCCTAGCAGCTAGAGCCCTAATCAGGAGCTGAGTTACCAAGTCCAGGGAGTGAGCCAGCATCAGGAATCAGGAGCCAAGGCTCAGCATCATAGTCCGAAGCTGAATACCAAATCCAAGGAGCAATCCAGAACCAATGGCCACAAGTCAGAGGTCAGAGCCAGAAACAGGAATGAGACCAGAAACAGCAATAAGCCTGGAATGCTATTGAGGAGCCAGAGATGCAGGCCTGCCGCAGGTTTTCAGAATGTGCCTGTTGGAACAGGCCAACACGAGGGCCAGGTTCATTAGATGAATAAGGCATGTGGGTAATGAGCTGTATCTGGGTTCACCTGTGGTGGGTCCCTGACACCTTGCTTCTAAACAGCAGCATGTACTTTATTTACAATGTCTCAACCTCTCCACCACTACTTATCAGTGCAGCCACACCTTTGCTCTATTTTCCAACTTTCTGGCCCCCTCTCCCAGGGAAGCAGGGGCTGAGCTGTCTACTCAGAGAACTCCTCGGATCAGGTAAACACGCATTCCTGCCTCCCCCAGGCACTTCCCTCCTGTGCTCTTTATAAATCACTTGTTAATGGCCCAATTAGCTCATTAATTCCTAGATGTAGGATTCATACAAGGGTTATGCGCTTGGCAACATTCAGGGCACACCCAGAGTGTTGTGCTGGACCTGTGCACACACAGCTCCTCTCAAGGGCATCAACCTTGGAATCTCGCCAAGATGACATGAACCGTGGGAAGCCTCTCAGGACTGGGCTCAAGGCCCGAGAGCAAGGAATGCAGTAGATAGAAATTGGTAAATAAGAATGTTAAACAAAGCCAGTGTATTCCTTTTATCTGTTGGAGAATGTAATGCGCGGGGGGAGAGAGAGAATAAAGGGGAAGGTGGAAAGCTGACAGGCAGAAGCCTGTTAGCAGAGACCAGCCGCTTGCTTGCTAAAAGCTGTGTTCCGTCTTGTCATTGAACCACCACACATAGACCCAGTCTGACCTGGCAATCAGGTCCACCCATGTCCAATTAGGCCTTCTCCAGTGGAAGCTAATTAGTGCTAATAGTGAGCAGAGTGCTGGCTCAAGAACCATCTCTCAGCACTATCACAGTGGCCTACACCAAAATACTGAGGCTGGCTCAACTTGTTCACATTTTCAGCCCCACTGCATCTGGGACTGAGCTGGCTGCAGTTTAAGCCATCACCGTGCTGCAACATCCTCTCCACTGAGGGAGGGCCTGTACCCTGTTGTCAATCTGGGGGATGGGAGTGTATTTTAACCGGAAACGTTACCTGTATTGGTAAGATAGGCAGAATTTTTTTGAAGGAGGACATTACTGAATTACCTTTGGACTGAAACCTGGCAACTGTTGGAGTTCAGAGTGATACTACGCAACAATTTCAAGCAGAAAGTGAAGAAGAATACCATATCCAATTGAAAAGGCAAGGGGAATTCAGGTGGGAAGAATGTAATTCTCTAAACTAGAATTTGGCCAGCACACAGAGAATAACACACCTTTTCTTGTGGCTCTACCCCACCCAGCACCATGGGGTTTTCAGTCATCAGAGAGGGTTTCAAACCATCATTTTATATCTCTTCTGAAATACAGCACATCCAACAGCACAGGATGCCTAACATCATATTTGAGAAGACAATAAGTTTTACTTTAGATACAACCTGGGAAATATAATCCTTAAGGTAGATATTCAGTGCAAGGTAAAGCACTGATGCTGAAAAACAGGTAAGGGTGATTGCGGACAACAAATTTGATATGAAATCATGATGCTATGAAATATGAAGAATAAAAAATGAACACTATTTTAAACTGCACATGCAGAGGTAGCACATATGCCAAAGGAGGTGACAGACCCATTATATAAAGCACTAATGTGAACATACCTAAAATACTGCTCATGATTTTGAGCACCTCTGTACCAGAAAGATGATGACAAATTGAAGGGAGTTCAAAGGCGAGCAACAAAATAACTAAGTGGCTGAATGAAGTGATGTAAAGAAAGCTTTTAAAAAATAGCATAGCTTGCTTAGATTATACATAAGGGGGAATGTGATAACTATCTACTGATATTTGAAGCACTTACCTTCAACATTTTTCCTATGAACACTGCTTCAAATTAAAAAAGATTAATATGCTTTGGCTATGTTGGCACCACTTTTCCAAAAATATTCGAGTTACTGGCAAGAATGTTCACAGAAACAGGGAATTTTAAATGAATATTGCAGAATATTTGAGAAAAGTAAGTGTTTAATTCACAACCACACATATTTGCATGAAAAATCAGGTTCTAAGAGCTAGCTCATCCAGTAAGGAAACAATGCTATGCATTCTGTGTGTCCAATCAAGACTGAACAACACACTGTGAATTTCAAATGTGTGCAGTAAACTACCTGTGTCCAAACTACAGATTTATTAATTTATTCAAGAATTATTCATTAAAAAGTACATAGTGAATAATTTCAAAAAGCATATAAATTCTGCAAATTGTAACAAGTTTTGTGACCACGAAAAGTGGCTGAATTCATCATAAAAATTGTTACAAATTATTCACTCGGCTTTCAGGTAAACAGCAAGGAAGGGGAGGAATTATTAAAAGTATATGTAGGGCTATAATAATGGGATGAAATTAAGCAAAGGAAACATTCAACCAAATATCAGGAAATATTTCCTGTATGTGTGGTTTATAAGGCTGTCTACACTACCACTTAACGCCGGCAAAACGTATGTCGCTCAGGGGGCTGAATATTCCACCTCCCTGAGAGACGTAAGTTATGCCACTGTTTGGGGAGTGGATTAATGATATAGGCAGGAAAGCTCTCTCCCATCTGCATCGAGCGGCTACATTAGAGATCTTACAGCGGCGCAGCTGCATCAGTACAGCTGCACTGCTGTAAGCTCTCTAGTGTAGACGTAGCCTTAGACTGTAGAATAATTATCCAAGGGAAGTAGTGAAAGCCTCTTCACTTGAGTAATTAAAAAACTAAACTAGACAAATCACTTGAGAATATGCTGTACTGAACAATTACTTCACAGAGAGATGGACAATATCACCAAATAGGTATTTTCTCTAATTTCTTTTAACTCCTAGGAATGTGTGGATCTGGTGTGTGCCATATTGAATATACAGCCTGATTACTGATCTATTGTTTTGGTTACATAGTACTGTTCTCAAGTTAATATGGATAAGACACTCTGAGGTCAGACAAGGACTTTGAGAATATTTACTTCTTGTAATATGTAAGAGATAATGAATTAACACTATTTAACTCTTCTATATTTTCAAAGACTTTATGGGTCCTAACCTTACTTTTATAGCCATCTCAGACTCTTCCATTTAAATATAAGAACAGTTCAGCTCCATTTACTAACGTAGTCAAGGTGTATGTCCCAGATTTAAGAGAAGAGAATAAAGGTGTCATTCCCATTAATTTTAATAGGAGATGCACGAGCACACTTAGAAGTGAGTGCTACTATTATTTGATGGAAAGATAGCAGTTGTAAAATACATTATTTAAAAATATTGCAGTACTCAGTTGTGTAAGAATTGTGTGTAAATGCCCTTTAGTGTCTTTAAACAATGTTTTTTTTTTCAGTAAAACTAAAAATAAGTGCTAGAAAAGTGAACAAATGGTTCACAGATGTTTTTGACTCGATAAGCATGGATTTCTTTATAAGAGGATTATTTTAAAACCGGGATGTTTACCTTGGTCTTCAGTGGTTAACATATCCAAACGATACAGCAACATCATTGAGAACCATTAATACCACATACTATGAGAATAAATGTTCACGCACTGGGTTCTCAGATGACTTGCACAGGTGACTGGAATTAATGGTAATTTTTTTCTTTAAACACTAGCTATTGTGGTAGAATGAGCTAAACCACCTGAGACATTGAGGCTCTGGAACTCTGTCATAGCTCAGGAAGCTGATTAACAAGAATGAACACAAGCCAGATCATTCAGCAGAAACTCACTCTTTCTGCTGACCTTACAAAGCTTTGCAGATGACAAGGATAATAAAGCTTAGAAATCACCAATCATAAAACTCAAACACAAATCCAGCTTTTTCCTAAAGATTAGCTATTTGGGATTCAAACAGAATATTATCTGTTTTGCAGTTTTACCTATACCTCTGAAAAGCAATCAATAGAGCTTCTAAAAACTCGACTGTAAAATATAAATTGCTGGAATGGTCACACACACACACTCTCTCTCTCTCTCTCTCTCTCTCATATACACTCATTTTGGACAGATCTGTTTGGATGGCTATTTCCAATGGTGTGTGTATGCGTGCATGCAAGCATGAGTACACAGATGTGCGAAGTCTGACTGCAACTCCAAACCTTCCTCCCACTTCAATTATCTGCAAACATTAAAGCTGCCAGAATGATTCTTCCCTTATGGTTTTCAAAGTCATGAGATGAGTGCTGAGCTGTCATGAGTTGTCAGAGGTAGAACAAGAAAATATGCATTGATAATTCAGTAGGTGATAGATGAGGGAAAATGTCAGATGTGTATACAGGAAAATGGAGCACATACATAATTTTCTTTGGGACCAATTAATGTTAGAACTGGTTTGCATAATCTTAATAAAAAATGTGTTGTAATTTTCTTGTCATGGGGATGGGGATCTTTTCTAATGAAAGTCAACAAGACACTTTTTTGTTTTAATAAATAAATACATTCTGAACTACACCGCAGTATAATCACTTTGTCAAGTACTAACACCAGCAACAATATGGGACTTAAAGGCATAAATATTTAAGATCTATTCCAGATGTTCATTTTGTGCACTGTATTATTGATGTCAAGTATCAGGGGGTATTATTGATGTTTCTTCTGTGTGGTGACGCAAGACTAGAAGCATCAAACTGTGGTCCAGTACTTTGGCACCCTGGGCTACTTCCCCCACACACACACACACACATCTACATTTCCATTATTTAGCTGAAAAATCATGCCACAGATTAGCCAGCAGAAGGCAGGAAGTGGGGGAAGGGCAGAAAAAAAGCTATTTCTGCAGAGTGGTGATGCTAAAACTCTCCTCTCGAGACTGCAACACACCAAGCTGAGTACCTGTCCGTATTACAACATTCAATACCTGTTTTCTAGGAATGGTCTCAATACAGTTTAGGCATTTTTATCACCCTACCATCAATACTTCACTTGAAGTTGACAGGTTTCAGAGTGATAACCATGTTAGTCTGCATCAACAAAAACAATGAGGAGTCCTTGTGGCACCTTAGAGACTAACGCATTTATTTGGGCATAAGCTTTCATGGGCTGAAACCCACTTTATCAGATGCATGGAGTGGAAAATACAGTAGGGAGATATAAATACACAGCATATGAAAAGATGGGAGTTGCCTTACCAAGTGGGGGGTCAGTGCTAACAAGCTAATTCAATTAAGGTGGAAATGGGCTATTCTCAACAGTTGACAAGAAGGGGTGGAAATCACTTTTGTAGTGCTAATGAGGCCAATGTAATCAAGGTGGCCCATTTCAAACAGTTGACAAGAAGGTGTGAGTATCAGCAGGGGGAAATTAGTTTTTGTAGTGACCTATCCACTCCCAGTCTTTATTCAGGCCCAATTTGATGTTGCCCAGTTTGCAAATTAATTCCAGTTCTGCAGTTTTAAGTTTGCCACTTTTAAGTCTGTTATAGATTGTCCAGGGAGATTGAAGTGTTCTCCTACTGGTTTTTGAATGTTACAATTCTCGATGTCAGATTTGTGTCCATTTATTCTTTTGTGTAGAGACTGTCCGGTTTGGCCAATGTACATGGCAGAGGGGCATTGCTGGCACATGATGAGATATCACATTGGTAGATGTGCAGGTGAACGAGCCCCTGATGATGTGGCTGATGTGGATCAACTCATCTAGATATTTGCTTAGTTTTACAACAGGCTACATAAAAAGCATTAGCAAAGTCAGTACAACTTAAAATTTCATACAAAGATTTGTTTATACTGTGTGACAAAGTTCCTGCTCCACCTTGGTGGGTCTTGCGCTTATTGGCGGATTTGCTCGCCTTGGAGCTTCACGGCAGCCCTCAGCTTGGCCGTTTTCGTAAACCCACAGTCCAGGTCAACTCCTCCTGTGTCTGACCAGGACTTGGGAGGTTTGGGGGGAACCCGGGCCTGCCCTCTACTCCAGGTTCCAGCCCAGGGCCCTGTGGAATGCAGCTGTCTAGAGTGCCTCCTGGAACAGCTGTGCGACAGCTACAACTCCCTGGGCTACTTCCCCTTGGCCTCCTCCCAACACCTTCTTTATCCTCACCATAGGACCTTCCTCCTGGTGTCTGATAATGCTTGTACACCTTAGTCCTCCAACAGTCCGCGTTCTCACTCTCAGCTCCTAGTGCCTTTTGCTCCCAGCTCCTCACACGCACACCACAAACTGAAGTGAGCTCCTTTTTAAAACCCAGGTGCCCTGATTACCCTGCCTTAATTGGTTCTAGCAGCGTCTTGATTGGCTGCAGGTGTTCTAATCAGCCTGTCTTAATTGTCTCCAGAAGGTTCCTGATTGTTCTGGAACCCTCCCTGTTACCTTACCCAGGGAAAAAGGACCTACTTAGCCTGGGGCTAATATATCTGCCTTCTATTACTCTCCTATAGCCATCTGGCCCGACCCTGTCACAACTGCTGTCTATACTATACACTGAAATGTAAGTACAATATTTATATTCCAGTCTATTTATTTTATAATTATATGGTAAAAATGAGAAAGTAGGCAATTTTTCAGTAATAGTGTGCTGTGATACTTTTGTATTTTATGTCTGATTTTGTAAGCAAGTAGCTTATAAGTGAGGTGTAACTTGGGGGTACACAAGACAAATCAGACTCCTGAAAGAGGTACAGTAGTCTGGAAAGGTTGAGATCCACTGCACACAGGTGTTTGTTTTTTTGTAAACAGCCCAGAAACTAGGATGGCACTAATACAACAAAATAAAAATAAAATAAAGAAATTGGATGCAATAGAGATGTTCTAAGAATTTAAAAACAAAAGATTATGGGGCAGATCTTCTGTGGGTATAAATCACCACAGCTCCATTTACTCTAAGAGCATGTCTACATTATGGGCGCGACAGTCAGAGAGCTACGGCACTCTAGTTGTGCTGCTGTAGCGCTGTAGTAGAGACACTTCCTACATCGCTGGAATGCGATTTTTGGTCAGTGTAGCTAACCCACCTCCACCTTCCATGGACCTAGCTCTGTGTACACTGGGGATTAGGTTGTCTTAACTCTGTCACTCAGGTAGGTCTATCTAAATTTGAAGTGTAGAACAGAGCTAATAAATTTATACTTATTTACACCAGGTGAGGATCTGACACTGTGTCTAAAGTTCAGAATAAGCAGCAGGAACTAATAAATTCTTAAGTAACAAAAATATTGTTCTCACAGATAAGAATGGCCATATTGGATCAGACCAATGGGTCCACCTAGCCAGGTGTTCTATCCTCCAACAGTGACTGGTGCCCAATGCTTCAGAGGGAATGAACAGAACAGGGCAATTTATCAAGTGATCCATCCCTGTAGCCCAGTTCCAGCTTCTGGCAGTCAGTGGTTTATGGACATCCAGAGCATGGGCTTGTGTCCCTGACCATCTTGACTAATAGCAATTCATGGACCCATTCTCCATGAACTTATCTTTTTTGAACCAAGTTGTAATTCTGGCCTTCACAACATCTCCTCGCACCAGTTTCCACAGGTGTACTGTGTTTTGTGAGAAGAAGTACTTCTTTATGTTTCTTTTATAACTATTCCCTATTAATTCCACTGGGTGATCCCCAATTCTTGTGTTATGTGAAGCTGTAAATAACACTTCCTTATTCACTTTCTCCACACCATTCCTGATGTTACAGACTCCCCCTTAGTCATCTCTTTTCTAAGATGCACAGTCCCAGTCTTTTTAATCTCTCCTTGTATGGAAGCTGTTCCAGACCCCTCATCATTTTTGTTGCCCTTCTCTGGACTTTTTCCAATTCTAATATTTTTTTTTTTAGAGATGGGGCAACCACAACTGGACGCAGTATTCAAGGTATGGGCATACCATGGATTTATATAGTAGCATTATGATATTTACTATCTTATTATCTATCCTTTTCCTAACGCTGCCTAACATTCTGTTCGCTTTTTTGACTATAATTGCACATTGAGGGATGTTTTCAGAGAACTATCTACAATAACTGCAAGATCTCTTTCTTGAATGGTAAAAGTTGATTTAGACCCATCATTTTGTATGTATAGTTGGGTTATGTTTTCCAGTGTGCATTACTTTGCACTGATCAGTATTGAATTTCATTTGTCATTTTCTTGCCTAGTCATCCAGTTTTGTGGGATCCCTTTGTAACTCTTGGCAGCCAACTTTGGACTTAACTGTCTTGAGTAATTTTATATAGTATAGTGTACAAACCTTGCCACCTCACTATTTTACCATTTTTGCAGATCATTTATGAATATGTTGGACAGCGCTGGTCCCAGTCCAGACCCTAGGAAAAAGGGGTAAACAGTGAGGTGGCAAAATTTGCAGATGATACAAAATTACTCAAGATAGTTAAGTCCAAAGCAGACTGCGAAGAGTTGGGATCTCACAAAACTGGGTGACTGGGAAACAAAATGGCAGATGAAATTCAATGTTAATAAATGCAAAGTAACGCACATTGGAAAACATAATCCCAACTACACATATAAAATGATGGGTTCTAAATTAGCTGTTACCACTCAAGAGATCTTGGACTAACTGCGGATAGTTCTCTGAAAACATCCACTCAATGTGCAGCGGTAGTCAAAAAAGCTGACAGAATGTTGGGAATCATTAGGAAAGGGATAAATACTAAGACATAAAATATCATATTGCCTCTATATAAATCTATGGTACACCCACATCTTGAATACTGCATGCAGATCTAGTTGTCCCATCTCAAAAAAGATATATTGGAATTGGAAAAGGTACAGAAAAGGGCAACAAAAATTATTAGTGTTCCCATTTTCAAGTTTAAGAGGATTGTGGTTCCACCCTCAAAATGTACTGGGCTCCAATATGTCTTTGCAGAGCCAGAGCCTTCCTGGCTAGAGGAAGGAGGTGCACTTCCCAATGTTCCTAGCACTGCTGTCTCCTATTATGCTATAAGAATGCACTGGACAGGGATGCTTTCTACATCTGTACAACAAGCATAGTCAGCACTCCGCCCAGACGGCATTGATGTGGGGCGGGTGGCTCATGGCCCCCACCCTCAACATGCCAAGACATGCCCCTCCAGAGACCCTTGTGCTGCCAGCACCTGTAGCCAAATTACACATTTACCAAACAGAGTTACATGGGAAGGTTCACAGGAAGGGCTCATTGTGTTCTCTAATATCCCCCTATCCCAGGCTCCTATGGTAGAGCACCAAGAAGTTACTCAGAAAATGATTTTTAAAAATGCTACAGAAGCTGCTTTCTATATATGAGCTCCTCTCTACCCTGCATGCTGCTAGGTTGGCTCCAGCTCAAAGACCAGTGGGAGCAGCTTCAGTGTAAACCTGAATAGAAGTTCTGCTAAACAGACAACAACCAAGAACCTCTCTCATTGCACAGGCCCGATTTCAACCTATGAAATATGATGCCTGTGCATTGTGATGTCTTTGTATACAAATATCTTTGTACTTGTTAGCACTGCAGTGTGTTTAATGGCTTTCACCAAGTACTTTACAGCATTCCGTTTGCAATTTTCATATTCAAAGCATGCCACACGTTCATCTTTCTCGCAGATTAGTTTGTAATTGTAGGTATAACAGGAGACCGGTGAGCCAAACCTTACAGTACAAACCCTGACAAAAAATGTGTCTGTCAGAGGAAACACTTCTAAAAACTCGCTTCTTCTGCCAAACCCATGATAATAGTTAATACTGTCACTTACTCACCCTCCTTCCGCCTAAAAATACAATGTTCTTCTGGCAAAATGTGTCCCATAGTTAAAAATAACGAAGTAAAATAAATCATAGAATCATAGAATATCAGGGTTGGAAGGGACCTCAGGAGGTCATCTAGTCCAACCCCCTGCTCAAAGCAGGACCGATCCCCAGTTAAATCATCCCAGCCAGGGCTTTGTCAAGCCTGACCTTAAAAACTTCTAAGGAAGGAGATTCCACCACCTCCCTAGGTAACGCATTCCAGTGTTTCACCACCCTCCTAGTGACAAAGTTTTTCCTAATATCCAACCTAAACCTCCCCCACTGCAACTTGAGACCATTACTCCTTGTCCTGTCCTCTTCTACCACTGAGACTAGACTAGAACCATCCTCTTTGGAACCACCTCTCAGGTAGTTGAAAGCAGCTATCAAATCCCCCCTCATTCTTCTCTTCTGCAGATTAAACAATCCCAGTTCCCTCAGCCTCTCCTCATAAGTCATGTGTTCCAGACCCCTAATCTTTTTTGTTGCCCTTCGCTGGACTCTCTCCAATTTATCCACATCCTTCTTGTAGTGCGGCGCCCAAAATTGGACACAGTACTCCAGATGAGGCCTCACCAATGTCAAATAGAGGGGAACGATCACGTCCCTCGATCTGCTGGCAATGCCCCTACTTATACATCCCAAAATGCCATTGGCCTTCTTGGCAACAAGGGCACACTGTTGACTCATATCTAGCTTCTCGTCCACTGCCACCCCTAGGTCCTTTTCCGCAGAACTGCTGCTGAGCCACTCGGTCGCTAGTCTGTAGCGGTGCATTGGGTTCTTCCGTCCTAAGTGCAGGACCCTGCACTTATCCTTGTTGAACCTCATCAGATTTCTTTTGGCCCAATCCTCCAATTTGTCTAGGGCCCTCTGTATCCTATCCCTGCCCTCCAGCGTATCTACCACTCCTCCTAGTTTAGTATCATCCGCAAATTTGCTGAGAGTGCAATCCACACCATCCTCCAGATCATTTATGAAGATATTGAACAAAACCGGCCCCAGGACCGACCCTAGGGGCACTCCACTTGATACCGGCTGCCAACTAGACATGGAGCCATTGATCACTACCCGTTGAGCCCGACAATCTAGCCAACTTTCTACCCACCTTATAGTGCATTCATCCAGCCCATACTTCTTTAACTTACTGACAAGAATACTGTGGGAGACCGTGTCAAAAGCTTTGCTAAAGTCAAGAAACAATACATCCACTGCCTTCCCTTCATCCACAGAACCAGTAATCTCATCATAGAAGGCGATTAGATTAGTCAGGCATGACCTTCCCTTGGTGAATCCATGCTGACTGTTCCTGATCACTTTCCTCTCGTGTAAGTGCTTCAGGATTGATTCCTTGAGGACCTGCTCCATGATTTTTCCGGGGACTGAGGTGAGGCTGACTGGCCTGTAGTTCCCAGGATCCTCCTTCTTCCCTTTTTTAAAGATGGGCACTACATTAGCCTTTTTCCAGTCATCCGGGACTTCCCCCATATAATAAAAGTCTTAGAAATATAGTCCACTCAGTGGTGAATCTCTGTTGGATATCTCTCCAACTCATTTCTGAACAACTCTTACCCCACTGAATAGCACTTTACTCCATGAGTAACCCCATTATTTCAATGGACGACTTGTAGAGCAACATGCTACGAGTCTGCAGAATGCTATTTCTTACCAAGCCTATTCTTTAAGCTTAGATTTGCTAATTCTCTGGTTTTGCAAGCTTACCGGGTCTGGAGGGGTGTATTTTACAACTAATCCTCTTTTTAGAAACACCGATAGTGCACAAGTTAGCTAGTCAGACGATACCATCTTCCTCTTTCTTACTACAAAATGGGGGCAAATTTACTGTCGTTTCATTTTAAAAGATTACTCCTGAGAGCCAAGTTCAACTACAGTTTATGTCTAAAGCCTAGCAAGTGATTATACCGTATATCTTAAATATGTTTAAAAAATGTCATTGAATGGGAAATGCATCTGAAATGCCCCAGTGGGGATGAAAAGCTTGTACTGAATTTATGTTATAATAAGTCCCATGAATTTATGCTATGTTAAGTTGAGAACAGCAATGTAGCTCCTTCTAGAGTGTACCATCAAGTTAAAAAAAACCACACACCCAAAAAACCAGATCCCCTCCCAATTAATGTTTTTGTTTGAAGGCTGTAACTCTATTTAATTTGAAATTTCCTCTTGCTGTGCCAATTACATTTTAAACTTCTTCCTGTGAAGTTTTAAAGTGCACTGTCTTATTTGACACACAGAGTACTATTAAAACGACCCAGAGTGGGATAAAAATGTTTTTCTTTCTTTAGTATCAAGCACCTGGCAAGTAAATGGAACGTTTCTGTAAAGCCTTAAAGGCTATTAAAGGCATTCCTCTTTTTCCCTGGGGATTCAAAACCCACTTATTTTTATTTCCTGTTTTAAACCTATGAAATTACATCACTTTTTTCCTTTGATTTAACATTTTGCAGTATTTTTCCACATTGTTCCTTAGTTTTTTAACCCACTAATAATTAAAACTGCTGTTCTGGTAGACCACCAGAGATAGTGGGAGAGGAGATGACTAATATTAAATTAGTCTTGGCAATGGGGGAAGGGCATTGACTATTTGCAGTAAGTCATATGACTTACGGTAATTTAAATTAAGGTTTTGCTGATGTGAATTGCTTTGGCTATATAGGCCTTTGGTCTAGCCCTCTCAAACCCTGGTGGAGGGGGAGTGGAGCAATCAGGGCTGGATTCTGGGTTTATAGGATCCATGTATTCAAAATATTGTAGCAAGTATCTAAAACTAATAACTTTATTGAAATAAATTATAATGTGGGAACCCGACAAAGGGGTTAACAGCTACTATACATATACTTAATTCTGAAGTTAGATGAGTATTTAGGGGGAATAACATATGTCATCAAAATGGATGGGTTGTAAACACCGAGCGGACACATGAGACTTTGGGTCAAATCATTCCTGGCGTAACTCCACTGGCTGAAGTTGAATCCATTGTGTTTAGGAGACAGGATCATTGCATTTGAGTGGTTTTCCTATTGTGTTGCAAAACACCTACAAAGAGGACAACCCACTTCCCCGGCACCCAGAACCATATGGCCAAAGCATGCTCAGCATTTAGAAGAACTAGAGAAAACATCATATGATGCAGGAGGGATGGTTTAAGACTGAAAGCTTCTACAACTGAGAACCATTTGGAACTGAGTTTGGGAGAAGCACAAAGAGAATACAGTCTGGCTGGAAAACTGGGAAAGTTCTGATGTCTGCAGTATTGAGAGTAGCTGCACTTGGAATAAGAATCAAATCACAAATTACAGGTCCATCTCGCTCCAATCCAGGACTGCTATTGCTTTTGCCATCTAATATCGCTACACAGGTGTGTACGTATTGGTCGATAAATTAGACTAAACTATATTATTCTGGTGTTTGGGAGCATTCATGTCTCTTACCAAGCAAATCTCACTCCCGGAGTCCAAATACATTTTCTTGTCCACTCAGAAACCGTCACAATATCTATTGCACTCTCACCTTCCCCCACAGGCCAAACTACGCCAACAAACAAACAAACAAAAAAGTGCCCTTGAGGCCACACAATCTTTTTGAAAGTCTAAGAACGATGCAGCCTTACTGCTGTGCAAGGCAAACCTGGCTGGTCTTTATATTTTACTTTACTGGGGCTCCTATTTCCTTCCTTCCTGAGAAATCATGACATGGGGACATGTTTGTAAGGCTAGATACACACATGGACCACATTCTGCTGTGAAGTAATGAGATGAAGAGCGGTGTAAGTTATATATCTGATGGGATAATAACAAAATGGGTACAAGTAATAAAGTAGTATGATTTGTGCTGATTTGGTTGTAGAGGTGCAAAAGAGGAGGTTACTGTAACTGGAAGTTCTTTGAGACGTGTGGTCCCTATGTGTATTCCAAACACGTGTGTGCATGTGTGCCATGCACCAGAGCCGAAAGATCTCTGTAGCAGTATCTGTCATATCGCATGTGCACCGCACATAGCATCATGTTGCAGGTGAGGTTATATGAGGTTGTGCAGTATGACGCCCCCTCTTTCATCCTCTTACCACCACGCAGTGTGGACTACAGCAGAGGAGATGGAGTAGTGGGCGGTGAGGGTATGCACGGAACATCATGTGGCTGCCCAGAAGATGTCATACCAGTATACGTCCACAAGGGAGATGGAGATGGCCATCTGCACCCATGTTGAGTGTGCCATAATCTGGCCAGGAGGCAGGATGTTAGCATGTAGCACTCTTAGATGCAGGCAGAGACCCATTTTGAGATACACTGGGAGAAAAGGGCTTGAACCCGGGATCTGTCTGCAATGGCCACGAAGTGGCATGGAGAGGCACGAAAGGCATGGATTCTGTCACGGTAGAACACAAGTGCAAGGCGGACATCAAGCGAGAGCAGGGTTCTATCCACAGGAGCGGCATGTGGCTTAGGATGGAAGATCAGGAGATGAATAGACTGGTTGAGGTGGAAGTCTGAGACCACCTTTGGGAGAAATTTGGGATGAAGGCATAAGGAAACCTTGTCCTTATGGAAGACCGTATAAGGGGCATTGGCCATCATGGCGGCCAGTTCACTGACCCGCCGAACAGAAGTGATAGCCACAAGGAAAATGACCTTCATGGAGAGGTGGGAGAGGGAGCACATGGACAAGACCTCAAAGGGGGCTCTGGTGAGAGCGGAGAGCATAAGATTGAGGTTCCAGGAGGGTATGGGCACAAGCATTGGCGGGAAGGTTTTCAGCAGCCCCTTCAGGAAGCAGGTCGTGGTGGGACGAGGCAGGTGGTGATAGTGAAAGGTGATGATGCCAAGCCCTGGAGGTGAAATGCGTCCATTTTTCTGTGTACCATGCTCTGGTGGAGGCCCATCTACTGTGTGTAAGGATGAGTCCCACCAGTGTCAAACAGGCGTTGTCTGTACTCAAGCTCCGTCCAAAAACCAGACCATGAGGCGAAGGGGGCTGGGATTGAGGTGGTGGATTCTGCCCCGGTCCTGGGTGAGAAGATCCAGGAGCAGGCAAAGGTGGAGTGGGGGGGGGAGGTGGAGAGACGGAGGAGGACTGGAGAGTGGCCCTTGAGTCCTTCAGGCAGTGAAGCCTTGTGCTTTTCTGCTCCGAGAACAGTGAGGAGCCTTCAAAAGGGAAGTGCTGGATAGATTTCTGGCCCTCGTGAGGAAGTCCCGAAGACTGGAGCCAAGAGCAATGTCTCACGGTGACAGCTGAGGCCATTGTCCTGGCTGCCATGTTGGCTGCATCCAGAGCCGCCTGGATATTGGTCCTGACCACTTTCTTACCCTTCTCCAAAAGGGCAGTGAATTCCTGCCTTGAATCTTGAGGCAGAGAGTCTTTAAACTTGGCCAGGGAGTCCCACCAATTGTAATCGTATCTCCCCAGAAAAGCTTGCTGGTTAGAGATACGCAGTTGAAGGCTACCCATTCAATAAACCTTTCTCCCAAAGAGATCCAGTTTGTTTGTGTCTCTTTGTTGAGGGATAGCACTTGTCTGGCCCTGCCTAGCCCTCTTGTTGGCTGCCAACACAACCAGGGAACCCGGGTGTGTGCACAAGTACAGGTACTCAAACCCGCTTGCTGCCACATAATATTTCTTCTCTGTCCTCTTTGAGGGGGGAGGGCAGAGAAGAAGGAGTTTGCCAGAGGGCCTTGACCAGACCCATTAATGGTAAGGCCACTGTGGAGGGAGCTGCCACAGCCAGAATGTCAATAAGGCTGTGGCATATTTCCTTAAGCTCCTCAATCTCCAGCCCCAGGTTAGGTGCTATCCTCTTCAAAAGGTCCTGTTGGGCCCTGAAGTCAACCTGTGGAAGCGAGCTACTGGACCCTGAGACAGCCTTGTCTTTTCACACAATACACAATCAACTTGTGGAACTCCTTGTCAGAGGATGTTGTGAAGGCCAAGACTATAACAGGGTTCAAAAGAGAACTAGATAAATTCATGGAGGATACGTCCATCAGTGGCTATTAGACAGGATGGGCAGGGATGGTGTCCCTAGCCTCTGTTTGCCAGACATTGGGAGAGGGCGACAGGGGATGGATCACTTGATGATTACCTGTTCTGTTCATTCCCTCTGGGGCACCTGGCACTGGCAGGATACTGGGCTAGATGGACCTTTGGTCTGACCCAGTGTGGCCGTCCTTATGTTCCTATGAGGAGGAGGAGGGGCTCCTTCCTCTTTCTCTGCCTCAATGATATCCATGGGAGCCATATCTTGGATGTTGGTACTGGGGTCAGTACCAGAGTCGGGGTCCAGTGCCGAGTGGGAAGGGATGGTAGCCCACCTCTTTGAAACCACCGAGTATGATCAATGGGAGGGAGGACCTGGTACTGGGGGAAACCCCCAAGGGTTCCACTATGGCCACTGTATAGGCCACTGAGCCATTGGCCAGGTGCCGGCTGAGGTCTGGTGGCGCATAGGCTGGGTACACTAGTGAGTCTTAGGCTGCACGTAGGTTTCCCCTTTGGACTCTGATGAAGAGTCCTCCCTTGGTGACCACATTGGAGTGATGCCCCACTCTGCCTCCATACAGTGCTCAGAGTCTGGGCACTGGCAGTGGACTGGAGATGTCCGTGATGACAGGATTAGGCCCAGTTTGCCCCTAGAGGGCGCCGGGAGTGCCCGGTGCCAGAAAGGAGTTTAATGCTCTCTGATCCTTCCTGCTCCCAGTCATTGGAGCCAATAGCTGTCCCATTGGAGTCAGGGAGACCAGGAATGATAGTAAATCCCTGGCCACTGCAAAGGCCTCCAGAGTCGATGGAACAGTCAGACCGCTGGTACCACCACGGTGGCTTCTGGGTGTTGGCGGTGGGTCCTGCCTCAACACTCTGGGCAGAGTTGATAGTGCCACCATGGGACCGGGGGTGCAGGAGTGGCCCAGCATAGGTTGCACTGTGCTGCTTTCCCCAGGCTTGTCCTTTTTCTGCACCATCGAGCGCCCTCTGTCAGTGCGCTGCTTTTTGTGCTTCTCCTTGACACTGGAGATGGTGAACAGTGCCAGGAAGAGCATGGTGCCGGAGGAGGGCTTTGTATCAAATCCAAAGTGCTTGGTGCAGAATTGGAGCAACTTGGCTCTGAGGTTGGTCTGAGGGCGGCTTCCATTAGGATAGCCTTCAGCTTTATTTCTCTGTCCTTTTTGGTATGGGGTCGAAAGTCCCAACAAATCTGGCACTTGTTCCTCACATGAGTTTCTCCCAAGCACTTCAAGCAGCTGGAGTGCAGGTCATTGATGGGCATACATTTTCCACAGGAGGCACAAGGTTTGAAGCCAGGGACTGGGGCATGCCCGCCTTCTCAAGTGAGGGGAGTTCCTCGATGATAGCAATTATCTATCTACACTAACTATTTACACTAACACTAATTACAAAATCTATGTATACTAAAAACTATGTATAAGGGGAGTAATATTGCTCTACTGCTCATAGGAGTGTTCTGAAGATAAAATATTACAGTGATGAGCAACATAAAATATCTGTGGCAAATTGCTGGTATGATTATCATGGGTCCCGCACTTCCTCTTCTTGGGGGGTGGGGTTCAGAGAGCAGTTTCCTGCCCCTGAACTAGGGTATCTACTGTCCCACTAGTAACCCAGAGAAGGGTAGTGGAGAGGGAGGGACCTGGGCCCCCCTCTACTCCAGGTCCCAGCCCAGGGGCCCTAGGGATAGTGGTAAACCACTTGAACTAGTCTTCCTTCCCCTGGGCTACTTCCCTCTCCTGCTCTTCAGCTTGTGGGGCTTCCTGCCCTCTCTCTCTCTGCACAAGCCGGGTGTCTCTTTACCTAGGATCTTGGTCTTCTAGCCAGCCACGGCACTTCTCCAAACTCTCCTCTCCTCCAACTCCTTCAAACTGCTCTCTGCTCTTTCCCTGGCTGATTGAAGCAAGGGTTTTTTTATCAGGTGACTGGCTTCAGGTGCTCTAATTAGCTTTAGGTGCTTTTAATTAATCTGTAGAAACCTTTCTTCCCTCTACAGGGAATAAGGCTTCTCCTTATCCTGGGACTTACATATCTCTCCTATATCACTCTCCTGCTGCCTTCTGGCCATGCTGTATCACATATCCCATGAGGAACCTGATTTCTGTGTTCAGTGCAAGGTTTGGATGGTGTGCAGTAAATAAGGCTTAAGGCTAGACACTGAATGATGAGCATAGAAAGAAATATTGAATAATGACCCTTTCAGTGAGGAGCATCCAACCTGTGCACTGAATGAGGGGTTCTGTGATAGCATGTAATCATGTAATTAAAAACTACATCATATAATGCACACACACAAGAGGGGCGTGATGAGGTCCCCAGGGTGCAACCTAGACTGTAGAACTACTGAGCCCTCCAAAACCAACCAGCCTGGGTATCCCTCACACTGCTACACTGATGTCAAACTACAAACCTCTGATAGGCAATGCACTTACACAGACGTCCACAGGCAGGGACATTCCCAACCGTGTTACATGAATGATCTCCCAGCCACTCATGAACCATCAATTGGGAGGCTCCAGCCAATTCCTCCCAGCTTTCCAGCCTGGCAACCCAGAACTGTCCTGTCTTGCATGAGTTGGAAGTCTGGCCAGTGTCAGTTCATTACATAGTTCGCCACTCCAGCAAAAGGGTAGTGGACATGCAACAGCCCTTCTTAACCTGAGCTGAGATATCCCAAGCTCTTCAAACAAAACACACTGTTTTAGGTAAAATATAAAACAGATGTATTAACTACAGAAAGACACGTTAAGTGATTATAAGCAGTAGACATAAAGATCAGAGATAGTTACCTTAAGAAAATAAAAAGTAAAGATGCATTCTAAATCCTAAACTTTTAGTCTAAGCAAGAGTTGAATCACACAGCTTTTCTCACCCTGACAGATGGTAGAACCAGGTTACAGTTCCTCAGTACACAGACTGGACCCTTTTCCAGCCTGGGACCAAACTCCCTCAGTTCAAAGTCTTTGTCCTCCAGGCGTTGAGTTGGACGGGGGGAGGGGAGGAGAGGCCAAGTGATGATGTCATTTCCCCTCTTTTATACTTTCTTCCAGCTTGCTGGAAAGATCTTTGCTGTGATGTGGGGATCAGGCTGTCCCCACTGGTCTGATCCTTCCTTGGATCTTTCCTTTCCCCACTGCCTCCCCTCTGCCAGAGCCTTTCACTGCTCCATGGACTGCCCCCACCCTGAGCGCCAGCTCCACAGCTCCCATTGGCCACAAATAGCAGTGCGCAGAGCCCCCTGGCCACCCCTGTGCCTAGGGGCCGCAGGGACAGGCCAGCCACTTCCGGGAGCCGCCTGAGGTAAGCACTGCCTGGCTGGAGCCCACACCCCAACCCCCTGCCCCAGGTCGGAACCCCCTCCCACTCCATAACTCCCTCCCAGAGCCCACACCCCACACTCCAACCCCTGCCTGAGCCCTGAGCCCCCTCCTGCACCCCAAACCCCTCATCCCTGGCCCCGCCGCCAGCCTGCACCCCCCAGCCAGAGCCCACACTCCCTCCCACACCCCAACCCCCTGCCCCAGTCCTGATTCCCCTCCCACACTCCAAACCCCTCAGCTCCAGACCAGAGCCACCTCATCGCCCCCAAACTCCTCATCCCCAGCCTCACCCCAGAACCCACACCCCCAGTCAGAGCCCACACCAGCTCCCGCACCTCAACCCCCTGCCCCAGCCCGGAGCCCCCTCCTGCACCCTGAACCCCTCATTTCTGGCGCCAACCCAGAGCTGACACCTCCAGCCAGAGCCTCACCCCCCTACTGCATCCTAACCCCCTTCCCAGCCCGGTGAAAATGAATGAGGGTGGGAGAGAGCAAGCAACGGGGGGATGGATGGATTGTGGGGGGACCTCACAGAAGGGGCAGGGAGCAAGGCAAGGATGTTTGATTTTGTGCGATTAGAGAGTTGGCAACCCTACCTTGAACCCAGGTCTCTCATGTGAGTAGCCTAACCACTGGGCTATTCTGGAGCAGGTTGCGCTCAATGTCTCTTGTTGAAGCTGTTCCACTTTGTATAAAAACACTTACATAGGCACTGGGCCAGAGATACAATGACTAGTCTATAGTTTACTGGCTCGCACGCTCTCCTGGGAGACCTAGGTTCCTGTTCCTGCTTCAATTAATATTTAAGTGTTTTGTACAAAGTGGAACAGTTTCAGCAGGAGAGACAGGGCCCCACTTGAGAATATTCATAGCCCAGCAGTCAGGACATCTCCCCTGTGAGGTACGAGACCTGGGTTCAAGTCCCTGCTCCAAGTCAGTCAGAGTAGGGATTGCAGGTGAGTGCTCTAACCCCTAGGCTAGCAATTGGGTAGAAGGGAAGCATAGGCACCTCTCTCCACTCAACCTATGTAGGGCCTGGTCTGGTAATTATACTCTAAGAGGGCCTCTGAAAATTCCATTAGATTGGGCACTGCAGGCGAGATAGGTGGCAGAATGCCCAGGTTGAGGATCCCACTGGCTTAGCCATAAGGTAGGTGCTACACAGCTGAATGGCCTCAGGACTTGCGGGGGGGTATGTATGAGCACCAGCAGAAATTCAGGTGCCTAGGGGACTTTACCAGTAGAAACAGGTGCCGACAGGGTTAGGCAAAAACTAAGCAGGGGTTCTGAGGATCTAAATTTTGAACTTAGGTCCTTAAATCCCTTTGTGGAGCTAGCCCTGTGTGTCTAAGGTTAGCCACTCAGAAACCGAAGCACCCCAAATTAGAGGCCACTTCTGATAATACAGGTCTTAATTTTGCTGTTTCTTTCTTTCTCCATCTATAAAATGGGGAAATATTTTCCTAATTACCAACAGTATTGTGAGAATTAATTAGCTAATATTTGTAGTTGCTTTGAATACATGTGAAAAACTTTGCACAACAACTACCACCATGCAATCAAACTCTGCCCCCCACTTACAATGAAAATATTATCAAATATTACCATTACTACTTCTACAAGGTATTAATTGGAGTCTTCTGCATATTAACCTTCAAAACAATAAGGAGGGAAATTTCTTTCATTACTCAGTCTTCTGAGTGCCCCTTTTCTTCCAAAAAAAAGACCCAATAAATAACCCTAGTAATACAAACACTCATCTCCTCAACTCGTCTGTTTTCATCAAAAGGTTTAAACTCAGCAATGGAATTTTCACAGTGTTCTTTGATTACAACACAGAAAAATGCTGAACACTAAACCCTGTCAGAGCTCAAAGCCATCGCAGGAGACTACTCAGCAGCAGAACATCATAGATGGCTACCCTCTAGGGAAGGCCACGCTAATGAATTACAATCTAATAACTTGTACTATTGGGGTTTCTGTACATGCGAAGATATTTAATATTGTTTCCTTGCCTCTCTGTGCAGCTCTGCTTAATGAAGAGCTGCCATACCAAGTGGAGGCAACCTCTGGCTATTTAATTCCCCCTGCTTAAGCATGATCACAGGTATAACATCACAGCTCCTATTCTTCAACGTCTCCTATAATCAAGGGGTCAGGGAGGCCTGTTTCCTCATTATCTCCTATCACTTTATAAAAAGCTATCAGGCTCAATTTGGAGGAAAATCTGCATAATTAAAAAGCATTTCTATTTTTAAATAGGGGAGAATCCTGCCTGTTCATCTGAAGCCATGACATTTTCTATCTATCTTTTAAATACCATGCTCATCACGATAGTACAGTTTTTGAGAACCAAGATAGTTCCATTGCTGAGGGGCATTCAAGACACGGAGAGTCCATGAAAAGGGTATGCATCCCTGGGGCACTGAACAGGGGCTCTTTCTGTCTTCTGACCGCAGGGTTTTGGGTTAGTAGAGGGGAGAAGTAAAATCCAAGACTACACTGATCTGCCAGTCACTCACACATGCCTGCAGAGTGCGGGTGGAGCGGGGCATAGCTATGGTAGCTACAGCAGCTGCAGCAACCACAGAGAAGCCATTAGAGGGGAAATATTCCTTGCACACAGCCCTTGTGGGATAGTCCCAGTATGCAGCCCTGCTTCCCAATAATTGTTCCATAACAGGTAGCTCACAACTGTGTTTGAATAAACAAGCGACTTACAGCAGACAGCTCATCTCCTCTTAAATATTAACCTGTAAGTTTCCTTCTTTTACATTTCCCACATGTGCTGTAAACCTGAAGGGGATAAATGGCAGGTGAAGAGGAAGAGTTACACCAGCTCCACACCAGTTTCTCACTGGAGAAAATCCCGACATTTCTTACCTGCAACAGATGACTGCCTTGCAGGACAGTGCTAGGTCCAGGAAGCACTGCCGCACTTCAAACGAGAGAGCATACTTCAGAGTCTGGCCATCAATAATGAGAGCTATATCATTTTCTTTGCCCAGTGAATCTCCCAGGTTTGTACAGTGATGGGTCAGGGTTGCTCTTGTTGCCTAAAGTACAAACACACACAAAAAGGAAAAAAATGTTTCTTTCCCTGTACTCCAACTGTCTCTCTAAACCAGCATTAGCATCCTTGACACATTCTCAGACTTAAAGCTGGGTTAGAATAAATGGGGCTTGGTTCTTCCATGGCTTTTGCCACTGCTTCCCCCTCAAAATATTATGGATTTTTTAAACTTCCCTCCCAGTGCCTACTCCAAAAAAATTACATTTGGAAAATGCTTTCAGATCTACTGTTGAAAAGGGATACATGTTATTATTGTTTTACCATCTTCCCAAATGACTCAATCTTCAGCTCTCAACCTTTTCCTCAGACTGTTAAGGTAGGAATCGCAGAAGTGCTTACACTGGTCTCTCTTCCCGTTAAAGGCAGAGTTTTACCACTGACTTCAATGGAAGCAGAGTTAGGCCAGTTCTGAACATTTTTGAAAATGTTAGTTTCTCAGGACCAAATTTTCCAACATGTGCATGTAAATTGTGTGTATTGTTTTGTGTGCGCAGAACTGCACACATAGTTTTAAAAATGTAGCCCTCACTGTTTCACTCCTGGTTCAGGCTCTCTCAGGCCACCAGACTTGGATAACAAAGACTTTAATTAACCCCTACTCAAGCACGGTACTTTGATAAAGAAGATGCTCAGTAACTGACCGCTTATTAATCTACTACCAGATTCACAGTTCTCTTCCGTTTTTTTGAAAATCAGTGGTTATGAATTGAAATTCACAGCATGTTGTTTCACCAGATTTACTCTAACAAAACAGCTCTCCAAAAGTGTGTCTACGTTATCTACTGGTTTGTTCAAGTTTTGGGGAAGTGGCTTTTCGGACATATTTGTAAAGTAAAGGCACAAAAATTGCCCATGGATCCTGGAAATCTGTGGGGAAAGGACTCTTCAGAGGCTGGGGCAGTCCACTGAAATGGTGCTTGCCTGCATGCTTCTCCACTAGGCTCTCCTTTAGAAGCAAAGCTGATTTACCCCCTGTTTCCTGGTAGAATGGCTCAGCGTATACTTGGTCTATCCAGCTTCCCAGCTGAGAACACAGATGGCAAAGCTGAGTGCCTGACTACGCAGCATGGACTACATTGTTATTGCTTTTTTTGAAGATCGGATGGGGCTTTCCTCACAGACTGTGGCCTAGAAGGAAGGACTCAGAGTTGCCAACTCTCATGATTTTCTCATGCATCTCATGATAATTATTCTTTTCCTTAAAGCCCCAGCTCCTGGAGTCAAGTGGATATGTGATGATTTCAGTCTTCACTGTTAAAGAAAAAGTAAGTTCCTGGTCTTTGTGTCTGTGAAGAAAGCTTCCAAATGTGATCCCGGTGCACCCTAAAGGCTCAAAAAACATAAGGCAAACCAAAACAACACCAAATCTATTATCTGTACACAATCACATGAGTTGAAAGCCAATCTCGTTATTTCTGGGGAGCCAGATTCATGATTTTTGAACATTTGGGGTTGGCAGTATCGATGGTTTGATGCCTCCATTGCCTCCAGGGGGATTTCTAGCACCAACTGCATCTGACATTTTCTATAAGCAATGTCCATTCTGGTATGATCTCCAACACACAGTGTTGCAAAACAAAGTATCCTTTTTTGCTCATCCCAGAGCTATGAAAATTTAAAAACTGGTGCCAACTTAACTGTCAAATATGTGTCTCAGTGTATTCATGCTCAGCTGTGCTTCCTTTCTTTGTACGCTGGTCTACAGGAAAAGGTACCATTTCTCTCTATCTGATATGAACAATACTGGAGCAGGGTTATATCTGCCAAATGAAAATACTATATTTATGCCTCATTGTAATCCATTCATTGTTTTATGAAACCACATTTCTCCAGGGAGAGCTACAAATCCACAAGCAGTTGCTGAGTGCTGCATTTTCAATTTGCATCTCTGATTTAACAGACAGATGTAAAAAAATAAATGTAGCCAAACTGCTCCCTACAGACTACACATCTGCTGGTACTGAAGAACACAAATTACTCCAGTTAAGTTCAGCATTAACATACAGTCAGGATTTCCCCTACACATTCACCTTATGGGATAATATGGCTTTGTGGTTGGGGTTAATCAAAAAACATATGGAGACCAGAACATCCACACCTTTGGGAAGATGGAGACATACCAGCAGACCAATTTTCTACAATAGGAGGTAAAATCAGTAAGACTCCATCTACGCTACAAATTCAACTGAGGGAATGTCTACACTGCAATCAGATGTGTGACTGTAGCACATGTAGACATATACAAGCTAGCTTTGGTCCAGCTACCTCAAATAACAATAGTAGAGAATCCACAGCAGAACTGGCATCAGCATTGGCTGGACACTTGAGTACACACCCAGGTTCCTGGGCTGGCTTGCATAAACACAGCTTCACTGTTGTTAGTATTCAAGCTAGCTAGATTGAAGCAGCTCAGGTATGTCTACATGTGCTAGAATTACACCTCTGATTGTAATGTAAACATACTCTGAGTTAGGGGCCCAGGTACACCACAGAACACCATTGAAATCAATGACTGCTTAAGTGTAAATGAGGGTAGAAATGTCTTCTATCCCTATTATATATGCTGAAATGTTTTCTCATGCATCTTGCCACCAAATAAATAAAAAAACAATGACAGAAGTATAAGGGTTTTTTTTATGTATTACGGATTCTTCACTTCCTGTCCTAAACTGTTGCTAAGCTTCTGTGCACTGTGAAAACAGTTGACAAGCTTCACCCTAGAGGCTGGTGTGTTTTAGAGATGAATGAAGTGATTCATGTGTATAATTTATACATCAATTTGTTGTAGAATGCTGAGAGATCCTCTTGGATGCAAGGTGAAGAATACATGTAAGACAGTCATAATTATATGCATACAGTATACACATACTGGCAACCACTATGATTTTCTGTGGGATTGCTGAGATTTTCAAGTTCCCAGCTAGACAAATAGATTGCAAATGTAAGTTTCTTCAATATTCTGAAATATCACATAAATCACTTTCTATTGGGATTTCACTTTCCAACTGAAAGCCATTCTATATATATGTAAACACAACCATTCCCACACAGTTTGCCAGACTGCTAACAATCCTGCAGAAGAGGGAAATGCCTGCATTGCACTTTAGAATAGTTTGATCTGAAATGGGGATGTCTTCTATTTCACGGATCTTTCCATAGAGTCAAATATGCTTGTAATATAGGGTTTTTTTCTTTTGCTTAACTGAGATGCTTAACTGAACAGAACAAAAGTTACTTCCACAGCAATCTAAAACAGAAACAGCCATGTTACCATTACTAGTGAAAATCTATTCCGGGGTTTTGTTTTTTAGTTTGGTCGCAACAAATATCATGTTGCAACACTAATTTTCAGGACTTTGGCTTTGGCACAATTTATGGCTAAAGCCTGAACCATTTTTCAGGTATGTCTACTAGAATTACACCTCTGATCGTTGGAGCCCTGGGTGCATAAGGACCCCAGTAATGAGCGAGTGTTGAGAGAATATGGAATCAGTCAATGCTACGCTCAGCTGATGCGGCAACTCATGGTGTCAGACATCATCACGTGATCGAGGGACATCTACCTAGAACACATCACTGGGCATCAGCAATAGCAGGAGGGATGAGCTGGAGTGCCGATGAGAAGCGCAGTTGGCAAAGTAACTGAAATACTTCCCTGATGGATTGTATTTTCTAATTGGACAACCTACCCTAAATTCTCAATTACCGAGGGACAATCTTCACTCATTGGCAGCATTGTGCTTTCCACAACCAACTCTCAGTATAACTTTTCATGAGTGATGTACCCAAATACTTGGATGCTAATATCTAAACTGTATTGTTAAATTTATTCAAATTTGGGTTACTGGTGATTATGCACTATATGTATCTTATGACTTTTAAAACAAACCTTTTATTTGTGGATAATCTAAGCACGATACCCAGATGTACAGACACTCTTTTCTCAACCTATGTATAGTATAATTTTTTAACATTAGCTTTAATAAAATATTTACACTAAAAAGATTAAATGTAATAGCAATGGGAAAAGTGAGCATTTTGTTTATTTACCTGTGGATCTCTCTACTATTTACAATCTGTTATTTTGAGTTAAAAATGTTTACAAATTATTAATAGTTCCCATTACAGCACCTTTTGTTCAAAGGTTTCTAAGTGCTTGTAAGAATGCATCTGTGACTTCAGAACAGAAAAACATGCTGTTCATTCTATCTTAAATAAGGTTGGCCTTCTTTAGACAGAAGAAAATACACCAAGGTTTCAAGTTATGTACTTTCATCAACTGATTATTTTCATTCACAACACTGAGTGACCTTGATATGACCTTCCATGGAGCCAGATAGCAAATACACTATACTTAGTAGCAAGAGAGACATGGATGCTACATACTGTTGCTTGTCGGATGAGTAATGAGAACTGCCTGAAAATTAAGGCAGTATTTTGAGCCATCTCAAGTTCACAAACTGCCTGCTTAGTTAGCTCCTAAATGTCAGTGATTCGGTCAACAATTAATACAAATAAAAATGACCTGAAGCATAAACATTTCCAGAAGTCTAGCCAAACTTTGCCAGCCAATTTGCTGAGGTAATACTACCAAGGGACAGAGACATCTGTCTCAAATGATTTCTGAAACTTAATTTAAAGCAGTCTGAACCCTAATAAAAATTGCAGAGTCAGTAATTGCAGTATTAGCACATTTATATTTCTTTTTGTGTACACCTTTAATCGAGTCTGAAAAGTGATGGAGAACAGCATTTCACAGTTCAAGGGCCAAATACATCCCTGCTGTAATGCCACTGAAGTCAGTAAGGGTGAATTTGTCTTGAATGAACTTCTTGGAGGTTGTTAAGACAGATAGATAAAAACAGTCGGTGACTGCATGTAACTTACAGGTAAGATTCAGGCATCCTTACTCACACTGAATAGCACCGGACTCTATAAGCAGCCCCACTGACGTAAGTAGCACTAATTGCAAGGTGAACTACTGCTTAACATGAGTAAGTGTGGAACAATCTGGGCCTAATTCAGCAGTCTTTCTGCAGCTTGGGAAAGTAAGCAGTAGTGAGGAGGGCAGACGGACCTGCTTGGAGGTTGGAAGTAGCAGGGGCTACTCAGTGCCAATACCTGAAGTCTAGAAGGCCTGCAGGGACAGTCAAGGGGAGTGAATTTATGCTCCTTATTCACTTCTATGCCCTTCTATGGCAGCATAAACTAGGTCACAAACTGGCCCTATAGTACCCTAGGGAAGGCCATGATCTGATTTCAAAACAGGGGGATATAAAAGAAAGACGATACACTGAGTAAAACATTTCTCTGGGAGAATTAACTCTCTTGCTCCTGATTTAACAATAGGAATTGGGGAAGGGGGTGGGTCAGAAGGTAAAAGCAGCTGGGATGTGCAAGTTGACAGAAAGGGTGGATGTGGTGCTCCTAAGTAGTGAGGCTGAATGTAGAGCAAGAGAGGGGAGAGTAATGGCATGAGAGATGTCCAGTGAGGAGGAAATTGGAGGGCACGGCAGAGCAGAGAATGAGTAATGACACTGTTGGAAGAAGCAGGAGAAGAAAGGAGGGAGGACAGGTGGAAGGTGGCGGGGGGAGTCAGGTGGGCAAAATGCTGACTGTCTGAAAGAGCCTGCAATGCCATGCCAGCCAGCTGGGAGGAGTGAAGAGCTACTTAAAATGTGGCAAGAAGAGAGGAGCTGCTTTACAGCTAGCTTTCTATAATCCAAGGGGTCCAACACTCCTGGGGAACTAATATGGCAAATCAGAACTAAGGAACCAATACCAAACTGGAACCAAAATCACAGGTTATACTGTGTTTAATTTTAATGTGTTGTGCTATTTGTACTGTATGGAGTAATTGCTAGCATGAGGGATATGGATTACTGTGTTCTATGCCTTCTTCATTTCTATTACTGAATAAACAACTTCCTCCATCAAACTGTAAGGAATTAGCTTTCAGACCTCATGGGAGGATGTGCTTATACACTACCAGTGTACTCAAACTACAACAAACTCAGTCCAGGAAAAATGAAGGCATATTTTGGGGAAGGATTAGCAATTTTGTCTACTATAAAAATTGTAGTATGCAATTATAACAATCTACAGTAATTCAGTGCACAGAGCATGGGTCTATTTTTGATGACGGCTTCACATCATATATGCAATAGCAAGAATAGAAATTCATGTTAACCCTAAGAACACCTATCGTTAGTATTCTAAGGATTCAGTAGCAGTTGAGAAAGATCATTCCTAAACATTTGCTTTTTCCATACTGGAACGCATCAGAACATTCAGATCCTGAGCTTATAAACAGACATTTGAAAAGAGTGAAACTACCTCAGATCTCAGAGGATAATGGGGCAGCTCTTGATAAGTAAATTGCTGCACAGGTAGTTGAAGTTGTAATTAACTGTTTAAAATCCAGTAAAGCTCCAGGTCCCAATGGGTTTTCTGAGGAGTATTCCAGAGCTCTAAAGCAAATGTTGGCCCCTATTTTATTTAATGGTATGTTACAGGGGAATGAGATTCCAGATTCATGGAAAAAGGCAAAAATTGTGATCATTCCTGAAGAAGGGAAAGATCTTACCAACTGTGCATCATACAGACTTATTTCTTTAATTAAAGTGGGTGCTAAAATTTATGCCAAGGTGCTAGCAAACAGACTGTCACTCTTGTTCACTCTGACCAGCCTGGGTTTGTTGCTGGTAGACATCAATCTAATAATATTGGAAGAACTCTGAATTTAATCTATATTGTTAATTTTAGCAACTCTTCCTGTGCACTGCTTTCTTTGGATACTTAGATAGCCTTTGACCGGTTGGTGTGGAAATACCTTAGACAGATTTTGGTAAGGTTTGGTTTGGGTAATCAGTCTTCTGTGGGCATATTGACTATGTATACTCATCCTCATGTGTCTGCTTTGGTTGATAGTCATTAATCCCTTCCTTTTAAGTTATCTAAGGATATGAGACGGGGTTGCCCTTTATGCCTTCTGTTTGCCCTGACAATGGGGCCATCTGCAATAAATGTGAGAAACAGCCCCTTAGAAAAGGGCATCAAAATGTCTTCTGGGTTAACTCAAAATAGCTTTGCATGCTGACAACATCCTGTTATATTTGCATGATCCAGAAGTCCCATTAAAATTATAGTACAATTGGCTTTGACATTTGGGCAGGTATCAGGCTTCAAAATAAATTACAGTAAATCTAACATTTTAGGAATTAATATTCCTGAAAGGGTCAAAACAAACTGCTATCAGCTACATAAGTTTAAATGGGTAAAGAAATCTTAAAATATTTAGGAATAATATTTGTTTGTGAAGAAACAAATATCTTTTTAAGGCAAACTGCCCTTCACTATGGAATAAAATAATAAGGCTTGGAGGAATGGAACAAATACGAAATTTCTTGGCTAGGTACGGTAGCTCTGGTAAAGATGAATGTCCTCCCAACGTTGTTATTTTTCTTTCAATGCATCCTTGTTGGTATCCCTGACATGACATTAAAACTTGGCAGGATACACTATTAACATTCATATGGAACCATAAAAGATAAAGGATGAGTTCTAAATTCTGTTTAATCCTACCGTATACAATGGACTGGCGTCCCCTACTTTGGTTTATTATCATTATTATGCACCACAACTAAAAGATGTGAACAACTCAGTTAACAATAGACCATCCAAACACTTGGTAAAACTCAAACAGCACTGGAGCCCAAATACAGCTATTTATAGTAATCGTTACATTAAAAAGAAATTTAGGTCATCAAAAAATAAATCACCCATTCATCCAGACCACTTTAGCAGTTCTGGACACATTTTTCAAATTTCCTGCTGCTTAGCCCTTCTCCCTTAGTCACTTTCTTTAATAATCAGGAATTTATCTCTGGAAATACCAACATGACTATTCGTTGTGAGTAAGAGCTGTGATTACTCGGTTTGGACAGCTATTCCTGGGTCCTCATTTGAAATCATATCGAGAGATATGTAATAATGTAAATAATTTAAAGTGCCCATATTTTCAATACTTACAAGTCAAACATTTTATGGTGAAATCTGGATCTCCTATCTAGACCTTTAGACACGTTTGAGGAGTTGACCCAGGAGCAAGCTGGATCAAAGGGTTTAAGTTCTAAAACATATGCAATTTTGACTGAAAAGATGTTGATAAGAAAACTCAGCTGAAAAGATGGAAGAGAGATTTGGATAAAGAAACTGATCGGGAACAGCGGATCTCTATCTGGGAAAGGGGATAAACATCTTTAATTTGTGTGGCTCATGAAGAATATTCTTATAAGTTACTGTATAGACAGCATAGGATACCAGTAAATATCCAACATATTTTTGCTACTAGAGAGGTGCTCTGTTGGAGGGATTCTGGGGAAAAAGGAACATACTTGCACATGTGGTGGTTGTAACCAGGAATTAGACAGCTTGAGGAAGAAATTATCAAAGCAATTCATCTTATAACAAAATGCCGCTTCCTAGAGATACCCTGACCTGCTTACTTAATGCTCCAGTAAAAGATCTACATTTTAAATAGAATGAAAAATTAATTTCTTTTTACTGTGAGGAACAAGATTTTGTATTGCACATAATTGGAAAAATGTGACTCTTCCTCCTTGGAATTGTGGTATAGGAAAATATGCACTGCCCTTGTAACAGAAAAGCTTTCATACTAAGTATGTACACAAGAGAAGTGCCAAAATGAGAATGAAATTCAGAAATTTGGTCACCCTTTTTAGTGTACTCAGAGGAGAAGGGCTCCCCAGCCAGCAAGCCATTATCTTTAGTCAGATTCTTTGAATATTAACCTGATCCTGAATAAGTAATAAGAAACGTATGATAAGGACATAACATAAGAACATGATGCAGTATGGTACAGTTTTATTGTAACTTTGACTTAATAAAAAGTAAAATACAAGAAAAGAAAGATAATTCCTCCTCTCTCTCCTCCCATCCCCTCTCTTGCCCCACCTCCCGCTAAGCTTTCTCTTGCTCCCAAATACAGAGTATGACCTCTTTCACCCACTTGACCCACCTGAAGGGTTGAAACTGATTTCTACTCCCCTAAATGGATGGAGTCAACCTCCTGTCCCTGCCCATTGCCTAGTTCTCTGCCAAGAAGTACTCTCCTCCTGCCCTCTGCTGTCTCTTGATGCCACCTGTACCATAGGTGCCGACTTCGTGGGTGCTCCAGGGCTGACTGCAGGACAGATGCTGTGACTCCTTCTCTGTCTCCCTTTCCTCTGCTAGCTGGTCAGTGCTCCCTCCCATTTGCTCTTTTCTTCCTCTCCCCTTCTGTGTCTCTTGTTAGGAAAGGAGGACCAGAGTACATGGTGGGTATTAACTGGCTAGTAAGTGAAGGTGAGGAGAGAGACTCAGCCACTAACCTTAGTCAAACATGGAGAAATCAACAGGGAGTCCAGGGAGCCAAATAAGATGCCTGAAAAGTGGAGCCTCATGTCAAAAGCAACAAATCAGCCAGGCCTAGTAACAGCCATCAAGAGACAGCACCTAGGAGTCCTACCCAACATTTCAATCCCTGGCCACAGAGCCTCTTTCCTCTCTTTGTGCAGCAATCCCTGGGACAAATGTTCAATGAGCCAGTGTTCTATATCACAAGAGGTCATAAATCAGAGATATCTTCTTATCTAAGAATGTTTCGGGAAACATTTTATGTGGCACACTCTCCAACATCTAATGATAATCCGTAACCCAGCAATTTACACAGCAAAGTGGCACTAATTCTCACAGCAGATAAACACACACCCTGGAAAGTGGTATACTCCTTTGTACAAAATTTGTCACTGATGTTAAAAAAAGTACAGGTGATTCTGCTCACATATTCTGCTTTTATTCTACACTCACCAACCGGGGACCAGTCTTCTATTTTTCTTAATGCTTTAAAAGGGCCAATTTTACAAAGCTGAAAACAAGTTTGAGTCAAATCAGTTGGGAAGAAGAATTTAAACAGCAAAACATAAATGATAATTGGGAATTGTTTAAGTACATTTTACTGGATGCCCAAAATTCTACAATCCTACTACTGAGAAAGAAGGCTGTGCGGTTTAAAAAAACAACTTGGCTTCGAGGGGAAGTAAATGCAGGTATAAAAAAAAGATAACGAATGGAACAAGGTGTGAAGTTCATAGTAAATAATATAAATCAGAAGCTAGGAATTGTAGAAATTCTATAAGGGAAGCTAAAAGATACACAGAAAATCTATGGCCAGCAGAGTTAAGGGAAACAAGAAGGAGGGGTTTTTTAAGCATAAGAAACAAAAAGCAGCTTACCAATGGTATTGGTCCATTACTAGTGGAAATGGTAGAACTATCAATAATAATGCAGAAAAGGCAGAAGTGTTCAATAAATATTTCTGTTCTGCCTGAAAAAATGAACCTGCACATCCTGAAAGATTTCAGTTCTATCTTTACAGTTCATCCACAAATAGGGATTGGGGGTAAGGGTGGATCTCAAGAGGGAATATATTCAGAGCTCTCCAGTTATCGGTCACTAACCTAGTTTTTCTCCTTCATGAAATTGCCTGCACAGATCCCCACTCTTAGAGATTACCCATCACTCTATCCTAGGAGGAGAACTGAAGGTGGGATGCTATAATAAAACATCCCTGAAATGGGCATCAGACCTAACATTCAAATTACGACCTTGATCCACAAAAGAATTTGTGCATTCTAAGGGCTGGTCTACACTAACGCTGTAAGTTGACCTAAGTTACGCTACTTCAGTTACATAAGTGACATAACTAAAGTCGATGTAATTTAGGTCCACTTACAGCGGTGTCTACACCATGCTATGTCGACAGGAGACGCTCTCCTGCCAACTTACCTTCCGCCTCTCGGGGAGGTAGAGTACAGACCTCGGGAGAGCACTCTGCCATCGACTTAGCTTGTCTTCACCAGACCTGCTAAATCAACACAGCTGCATCGATCATAGCAGTGCTGATTTAGCCAGAAGTATAGACCAGCCCATAGACTCCTACTGAAGTCAATGGGACAGCACACAAAAGTAAGGGTACCCTCCCCACACAAGGTCCTGATTCAGCAAAGCACTTAAGCACCTGATTTCAATGGGACATAAGGAAATACTTAAGTGTTTTGTTAAATCAGGGCTAAAGTTTCATTGTTTTAAATGCAAGCATAAGAATCCATTCATGCAGATCCCTTTGCAGGATCAGGGCCTGAGAGTGTAAAATTAATAAAGATGTATCTTAAGCTACAAGGAGTACATCTGCAAGTCTCACACATAGATAAGTTATACATATATGGCTGCGGAAGCTAACTGTGGTGGCATGATCTTTTTTTTCATTATTTACTGTTTATTCTGCTTTCTATTGGTGCTATGCACATAGAAAAGAAGATTTAAAAATCTAAATGAATCAGACAGAAACAATACATAAGTTTCAGGTTTTAGTTTCACTCCTGGGAGTCTACGTATGTGGTTTCAATAATTTCTCCTGTGAACGATTCCTTTCCATAACAAGTCTACCCTGCAGACATTTTTCCACCGTTTTAATTTTCCTACTGCTATTCCCCATTTTAACAAGTGACTTGCTCAAACTCTTGGTAGACCATTTAGTTGCAATATTGCTCTTAACATTTTATTTACCAAGAAGAAACTTCCTGAGGTTTGTACACTGTGTAAATGTAGTTTCTTTCTGCAGATCACCATATGTTGAGGAACTAGGGCACTGTTATAAATCTTAGCAGCAGAGTACAATTTGTTGACAGGCAGAGAATTAGAATATCCTGAAGCAGAGTTCATGTGTGGTCTTCACTCTAGACCACATCCTGCCGTTCTGTATGAAACCTTGTAATGGCTTCTTTGTATTTTGTCTCTTTCTAAAACCTCACAGAAGGACCCTGCCTTACCAGGTCACTCAGTATCTGAAGGATAAAGCAGACACATTAACAACCCATAGGGTTCTACACAGATTATTAAAAAGAAAATGGCATTCCATTTTGGAATTTAGCACCAGAAGAAATGCTATATAAAATTTCACACACAACTCTTCCATGGACCAAATTCAGACTTGATATAAGTGGGTACAACTCCATTGATTTCAATGGAGTTATACATTCTTACACCAAATTTCAGCTTGGCTCATTACCTGTGATTTTAAAAAGCCAAATAATAAAAAAGTTAGAAAAACTAATAAAAGTTTAAAAAAGGAAATGATATGGACTTTGTGGCTTGGGAATTTTTAGCAGCTGCATTTTGCGTAGCACGAATGACAGTAGAAAAACCTGGCCCTATCTTCACAGAGACTATATTCACATTTCACATGCAGTTTAAGGCTCAGTGTAGTGGAGAATAGGGATTAAAAGCAGCCAAGCTAGGCTGATTGGGAAAGCAGCAACAGTTGTGGCCAGCTCAATTAGGGCCCAGCTGGCCCTTATAAGAGGTCTGGGGGGCCAGGAGCTGGAGGAGTCTCTCTCTCTCTCTCTCTCGAGGTCCTTTTCAAGAGAGAGAGAGAGAGAGAGAGAGAGAGAAAAGGACCTGGCTGCCTGGGAGAAAAAGGTACCTGGAGTGGAGCAGGGCTGGGGAAAGGCTAGAGGAGCTGGGGAGTTCCAGCCTGGCAACTCCCCAAGCTTAGGCCTTGGTAAAGGCCTATGCAGGTACTGGGGCTGGAAGGTACAGCCCAGAGATAGGCAGAGGCAGTTGGTCCAACCTCCTTGCCAATGATGAGTGGCCAGGACAGACTGCAGTTTGCCCCAGTAAGTGGGGGCTAGATGATGACTGGCAGTAGCCACTGAGGCAAGGTGGGTTTAGAGGGTTGGGGGTTCCCCTGGGAGAGGAGACCCAGACTGTGGGTTACTGCTGAGGGCAGAACCCCAAAGTAAAGGGGCACCTGGGCCCGGGAGGGACACAGGGGCCTGAGGCAGGTGAGCCACCGGCCAGCAGAGGGCGCTCCGAGCTGGAATCGAGTTGATAACCAGCAGGAGGTGGCACACCGGTGAGTCTTCGATTTGCTACACTCAGCATTGCCCCAGGTAAAGCAAAAGCTCTGGAGAAGAAAACCAGTATTGAAATAGACTGGTTATGGTGGGTATCAGACAACAAATATTCTTTTTCTAGTTAAGATGGACAAAGAAAACACTGACTGTTGGGACCTGTGGCCTCCATTAAGCACATTGCTTACTAAAGATGAGAGCAACTATAGGCTGCATTTTGGCCACTCCTGCTTTAATATTTTGGATACCATTATCACATGTTCCTTTTTTTATCTTAATAGAGTTAATGTAAGAGTGATCTTCCAGGATGAACCTCTATAACATCTATTAAACTTGAGTTCCTAAAGTAAACCATTCATATTGGTACCTGTTTACATACCATATCTATTATAAATCTTGGAAGTGTTGTTCAATTGCTGTAGTAAGAAGATTAAATGGCTTCTAAATTCTAATGAATTTTTCTTTCACCAGATAATTCAGCCCCAGAACTACTGTCATATTTTGTGTGATCATATAAATCACTCAGAATCTGTAGCTCATTGTTCCGAAGGACACTAAACTGCCAACTGGACATATTTTACCAATATGAGGGATTTATTTTTTACTGCATTTGCTGTTTCCTGCCTACATCTGGATAGTGTGAACAGTTAAATGTGATACAATTGTTTGAATTTATTGGAAAAGTAAAGTTTTTTGGGGTTTTTTTTTGTTAAAGTGAAATGAGTCTTCCACAGAGTGCTGTGAAGAACAGAGGACTTAACTGCAGAACCATATTCAGGGAGATACTTTGCGGCCAGGTTTGAAACACTTTCCACTGTACCTTAACCATGGTTTAAAGGGTTCACCATCTGTTTGGTGAAGAGCATTTCACTTGAAGCTGTCTAGTTCCTGAGCCCATGGGACCTATGGACATCTGGCATAACGCAGTGTACAGTAGAGAAGGGATAATGAAAATAACAAAGGAAAGACTATGTTTAAACCAAAGCTAGCTGAAACAGAATATAAGTATTCAGGGCAGCACCTGTTGAACTGAGGATGCAGAGGAAATATTTTTTACAATAAACAGCACATGTTCCAATATCAGCCCAGAAATAACACCTCCACAAAACTGAAGTACAGTTAATTGCAGGCACAAATGACCCTACCTGATTTGCAAGACTAATCAAACCGTCAGATGTCTAAATTCTATAATTCCTGCCTAGCACCTAGAAGTTGTTTGTGAAAGCAAAATTTCAAATTCAAAATTGCAGACAAATTTCAAAAGTGTAGTCTTAAATTTTGATAAATAAAGGGGGAAATTCACATTGCTGCAAAGCCTGAATAATTGCAGGGATTGCAAAGAATAGACCTCTCCCTCATACCTGAACACACGCCATAAGGTCCATTGGCCATGCTCTTCTGCTCCCCTTCCAAAGTGCCTTATTACAACCTTCTTATGATCTCTCACAGAGTGAGCTACCTCAGAGCTTGATTCTCCAAGTGATGGTTCTTGTGCATTTTAGTCTTTCCGTTAAACTCAGATTCCCTAAAGTCTGTGAGACCTTGTGTAATATATATGTAACATGTTCTTCTGCACCAGCCTTATGTAAGTATTCCTGTTATCTTTCTACTGGATCTGTAAGGTAAGGAAATCCTGTGGCCTTTTTTTAACATTAGAAGTCTGGCTGGACCTGTAAATGAGTTTAAAAACTCTGGTGCATGAACATAAAATTATTACCCAACAAACAATACTATATTTTAAAATATGCAATTAATTCTGTTACGTAACATTGAACTTAAAGTTGTGGTTTGCGTCACACTAAATGCAAACTCTCAATAGATAGTGTGACAACCCTAGATGATCATAATGGTCCCTTCTGACCTAAATATCTATGAATCTATGACAAAGTTCCTCCTCTACCTTGGTGGGTCTTGCGCTTATTGGCAGATTTGCTCGCCTCGGAGCTTCATGGTAGCCCTCAGTTTGGCCGTTTTCGTGAACCCACAGTCCAGGTCAACTCTTCCTGTGTCTGACCAGGACTTGGGAGGTTTGGGGGGAACCCGGGCCTGCCCTCTATTCCGGGTTCCAGCCCAGGGCCCTGCGGAATGCAGCTGTCTAGAGTGCCTCCCGGAACAGCTGTGTGACAGCTACAACTCCCTGGGCTACTTCCCCATGGCCTCCTCCCAACACCTTCTTTATCCTCACCACAGGATCTTCCTCCCGGTGTCTGATAATGCTTGTACTCCTCAGTCCTCCAACAGTATGCGTTCTCACTCTCAGCTCCTAGCGCCTCTTGCTCCCAGCTCCTTACACACGCACCACAAACTGAAGTGAGCTCCTTTTTAAACCCAGGTGCCCTGATTAGCCTGCCTTAATTGATTCTAGCAGCTTCTTGATTGGCTGCAGGTGTTCTAATCAACCTGTCTGTCTTAATTGTCTCCAGAAGGTTACTGATTGTTCTGGAACCTTCCCTGTTACCTTACACAGGGAAAAGGGACCTACTTAACCTGGGGCTAATATATCTGCCTTCTATTACTCTCCTATTACCCTCCACCCCAGGCCTGCCGGACCTTTTCATTGGCCCCACCCCCACCCCTTCACCGTGAGCCGGCTGCACAAGCTGCAGCCGGTCTGCTTCCAGACGTGCCAAGGAAACATCTATACACGCTCGCGCTCCACACCCTTCACGCCCTCACCCTCGTGTCCTGCCCCGATACAAAATGACGGGACCTCCTGCCACCTTTGGAGGGTGAGGAGCCCAGGTGGGCCAGCCGATATTCCACCTTGGTCCCGAGGCCCGCCGGGGTTATCAGTTGGCGGCTCCTTCATAGAACCATGAGCACGGGTGTGTACTTGGTGCGGTTCACCCCTATCCCAGACACCTGCCCCTTTTGTGGCATGAGGGAAACCCTGGCACACATATATTTGGAGTGTGCCAGGCTGCAGCCCCTATTCTGGCTCCTCACAAATATTTTATTATGTTTTTGGTTGCACTTTTCCCCTGACCTTCTTATTTATGCACTCCCTATCCACAGCCCCACAAAGTCATGGGATCTCCTGGTCAACCTCCTCCTGGCCCTAGCTAAAATGGCTATCTATAAAACCAGAGTGAGGAGGTTGGCCGATGGAGTCTCCTGTGACTCTGGGGCCTATTTCCGATCCTCCGTCTGTTCACATATCCGGGCAGAGTTCCTCTGGGCGGCGTCCACTGACTCCCTTGATGCCTTTGAGGAGCAGTGGGTGCTGTCCAGGGTTCTCTGCTCGGTGTCCCCATCCGGTTCCCTTTGTTTGACCCTTTGACCACACTCCTGTCCCTGTTATTTCATTAGCTGTCCCCCGGATTTATTTGGTGTCCAGGTTCTGTGGATCCCCCTCTTAGGCTGGGGGGGATCCTTTAGCAGTGGGCGGGCGAAGTAATCCAATAGGATTACTCTCCTGTAGCCATCCGGCCCGACCCTGTCACAATAGCAAATATATTAGTAGAATTTTCTAGATACTGGGAATGGTGAATCTACCTTTTATTCTATGTGCATCACTATGGTACCCAAGTTACCACCCCCATCTCCCTTTCACCTCAAGGCTCATTTACACACTGTTCACAATCACTCTCTGAAGTTCCTCTCTCCAGTTCCATCTGTTCCTTTCCCCTCTGGCTTCCATACCTTGCACTCCCCTGAAACCACTCTTGCCAAAATCTTTAATGGCCTCTTCCTAGCCAAAGCTAAGAATCAGTGATCCATTCTCATTCTGTCAGCCACCTTCCACACAGTTGGCCATGCTCTTCTTGAAATCTCCTCCCTTGGCTTCCCTGACTCTGTCCCCTCCTGGTTCTCCTCCTACCTCTCTAATTGTTCCATCACTATATCTTTCGGAGGCTCCTCCTGGTCTCCTCCTCAGCTTTCTGTGGTGGCCCCTTAGAGCTCTGTCTTCAGTCCCCTTCTCTTCTCCCTCTGCGCCTTACCTCTGGGTCGTCTCATCCACAAACATTAATTCAACGACCACCTCTATATGAATAATTCACAGATCTACTTCTACACTCCAGACCCATCTTCTTCTGTCCAAACTAGAATCCTGGCCTGTCTCTGACAACTTCTCAGATGTCAAACTCAACACGGCTAAATAAAGCTCTCAGTCTTCCCCCACAAACCTTCCCCACTACCTCTTTCATCACAGTGGACAATTCCACCATCTCAGGCCAATAACAAGGTGCCACTTTCATCTCCGACTTCTCTCTAGGTCCTCATATCCAGACTATGTCTAAATCTTGCTGATTCTTTCAGCCTAACATCTCTGAATATTGCCTTTACCATCTGTCCAAACAGCAAAAACTCTCTTTCAGGCTCTCAATATCGTGTGTCTTGATTATTGCAACATCCTTTTCTCCGGTCTTGCAATCATTTCCATTCAGAATGCTGTTATAAAGATCATTTTCCTAGTCCATCTCTTTCCTTCCCTCCACTTCTCTGTCACATCAAACATAAGCTACTTGTCTTCACTTTCAAGACCCTTCGCAGCCAATCTCTCACTATTAAGATGTTAACCTCTGCCTCCAATCTGTCCATGATGCCAGCCTCCATTGTACATTTGTTAAATTTTCAAACAAGCATCTTCATGCTTTCTTTCATGCTGCCGCTCATGCTTAGGAAGAGCTCCCCTAATCATCCGCAAAGCTACCTCATTATCTTCCTTCAAAACCATTCTTAAAATTCTCCTTTTAATTGATGCCTATGAAAAACCTGACAATGGTAAGACTGCTGCTGTGCCAAGACCACTCCCTATCATGCTGCCCAGTACTCATTGTTTCTTTGTAATTAGTTCTCAGCCCATCTGTGTCCATCTGTTCTCTCTTTTTTTAATATATACTTAGATTGTGAGCTCTCTGGGGCAGGAACTGTCTTTTTGTTCTGTGTCTATACAGCACCTAACACATTGGGGTCCTGGTCCATGACGAGGGCTCCTAGGTGCTACAGTAATACAAATAAAATAAGTAGTATCTGAATGCCAGTTTAAATACTAACATACACAAAGGATCTCTACTTCTTTCCCCCTCCATCCTCAAGTTAGCTGGAATTTTCCCAACCATATAAAAGATACACACTAATTATCAGTAATAATTTACAGTGATGATTGTATTACACTAGCATCGAGAAGCACCAATCAGGATCAGAGCCCCCATTATGATGGGTTTCAGAGTGGTAGCCGTGTTAGTCTGTATCAGCAAAAAGAACAAGTAGTACTTGTGGCACCTTAGAGACTAACAAATTTATTTGAGCATAAGCTTTCGTGGGCTAAAGCCCACTTCATCAGATATATATAATCTTCCTACTGTATTTTCCACTGCATGCATCTGATGAAGTGGGCTTTAGCCCACGAAAGCTTATACTCAAATAAATGTTAGTCTCTAAGGTGCCGTAAGTACTCCTCGTTCCCATTGTGATGGACTCTGTACAAACATGGAACAAAAGACAGTCCCTGCCCCGAAGAGATTAAAATGGAAAACTTCCGTCCTGGAAAGATTTATGCTGACTAGAGAGAAGTCAGAGATGAATAACCCATCGATTTTAGTGTTCACGTGAGATCCTTAAAGAGAAAAAGGTTCCACTTTTCCGATTTTTCTTTCACAAGCAGGACTTTCAAACTTGTGACAATTTAAATGGGTGAGTGAGAAGAATTTGGAGTCAGATTTTAAATGTCTCAGTGAAACACTGCAAAACCCTTTAGCACGAGAGAGAGAGAGAATGGAAAATTTCTAACGGATAAGTTCCTTTCTGCTAGCAGTATCTCCTACAATTCTTGACATCTGGGCTGTTCGTCTCACTCTTCAGCTTCACGGAGGCAGATAGCGTTTTTGCGTATCGCTTTGGCAGGAACAAAGTAGCTTCTCTTTGCCTTCTTAAGTGTGGGGGTGCATAAGGCAGTGGTGTGCCAGACCACTCTGGCTGTCTCCATGGTGTCCTCATTAACCTCAGACAAGTAGTTTGCAGAGAAGGGGCTACTAGGATGATCTGAGGAATGGAAATCCTGCTTTATGAGTGGAGACTCAAAGAACTTGACTTGTTTAGCCTAACCAAAAAAGGGCTGAGGGGAGACATAATTGCTCTGTATAACTATATCAGAGGGATAAATACCAGGGTGCGAGAGGAGTTATTTAAGTGCCAATGTGGACACAAGAACAAATGGATATAAACTGGCCATCAACAAGTTTGGGCTCGAAATTAGGTGAAGGTTTCTAACCATCAGAAGAGTGAAGTTCTGGAACACCCTTCCAAGGGGAGCAGTGGGCCAAAAAGCCTAACTGGCTTCAAGACTGAGCTTGATAACTTTATGGAAGGGATGGAATGATGGGGCTGCCTATGATGGCATGTGGCCCACGGGCAAAAAAACCCAGCAGCTGGAGATGGGACCTAGATGGGGAGGCTCTGAGTTACTACAGAGAATTGTTTCCAAAGTATCTGCCTGGTGGGTCTTACCCACATGTTCAGGGTCTAACTAATTGCCATATTTGGGGTTGGGAAGGAATTTCCCCCCAGGTCAGATTAGCAGAGACCCTGGGGGGTTTTGTCTTCCTCTGTAGCATGAGGCATGGGTCCCTTGTAGGTTTAACCTAGTGTAAATGGTGAATTCTCTGTAACTAGAAGCTTTAAACCATGATTTGTGGACTTCAGTAACTCAGTTAGAGGTTAGCGGTCTATTTCAGGAGTGCGTGGGTGAGGTTCTGTGGCCTGCAATGTGCAGGAGGTGAGACTCCATGATCACGATGGTTCCTTCTGATCTTAAAGTCTATGAGACTATCCAGGAGCCAATGTTCGGACCTCCTCCACTGGTATTGGAGGTCACTGGCAATTCTCTGAAGCAGCTCCTGGTGCTCTCTCTAGTCATTTGGTGGAGATGGTGAGGATGGAGTGTTTGCTTCATCCAGATGCAAGGATGAGATACCTATCGGTACCTGTGGATACAGGCCATGTACTCCTCCTCGTACTCTGTTGGATCTGGTGGGTGCTGAGTAGAAGAGGTGTGGTAAGATTCATGGATGGATCTGGGGCATCTCCCATAGGGGTAACAGGGACTGCAATAAGGCCAAAAGCAGGGACTGACCAGATAATGATAGTAATCTGGAGAATGAAATGAACTGCTGCGCATACGTGGGCCAATGATCACTGCTTGTTAGAATTTCACAGCTCAAGCGCATGCACACGTGAAATACACATAGAGCACTCAAAGAGGAACCTGCGATGGCATGGTCTGATTGGCATGTGGAGGTATCCATCTGCCAGATCCACTGAAGTCAGAAAGTACCCTTGGGACAGGGATGAAACCGTGGAGATTATTTGATCCGGAACATCGTTTTCTTCATCTACTTGTTGAGCCTTTTGAGATCTAGAAAGGCTCAGACTCCCACTCTACACTTCTGAATGATAAAGAAGATGGAGCAGAACCCTAAAAATCTTTCTTCTGAGAGAACACTTTCTATGATTCCCATATCCTGGTGCTGAGAAATATTAGACTGTGCACAACGAAGCTGTTCGAGATAGGGGACTGGATGAAAAAATGGATGGCAAGGGAGTATCCCTGATTCACTATCTCCCTGGCCCATTAATCTGTGGTCAAAGCAACCCATTCCTCCAGGAAATGGGAAATTCTACCCCCAAGCTCCCGTTCCAAGTGGAGATCTGTATAGTCTTTGTCATAAATAGGGCTTGGGAGTGGCAGAGTTCTCTCAGGACTTTCCTTCCCAGCCGTGGTTCCATGGTGTTCCTCTGGAGCAGAGGTTCTCAAACTTTTTCTTTCTGAGGCCCTCCCCCCAACATGCTATAAAAACTCCACAGCCCACCTGTGCCACAACAAGTGTTTTTCTGCACATAAAAACCAGGGCCAGCATTAGGGAGTAGCAAGCAGGGCAATTGCCCAGGGCCCCGCACCACAGGGGTCCCCATGAAGCTAAGTTGCTCAGGGTTCACCTTCAGCCCTGAGTAGCAGGGCTTAGGGCAGTGGGGCTTCGGCTTTCTGCCCTGGGTCCCAGTGAGTCTAATATTAGCCCTGCTTGAGGGACCCCCTGAAACATGCTTGTGGCCTAGACCCGATTGAGAACTGCTGCTCTGAAGAACCTGTTGTCACTTGGCTGGTATTTCTGCAAGGATGAGGGCCGAAAGGAACATCTTTGTCTAAAGACCAGCCTGTACTCTCTCTTAAAGGCACGGTGTGCCGTCGGAAGGGACTGTTTAGATTTTGCAGTACCCTAAACCACTACCACGTTTAGCTTCTCTCCAAAAAGCTGGACTCCTGTGAATTTGGCATAGTACAGCACCTGCTTTGAGTGGCTATCCATCTTCCAGGGACAGACTCATAGGTGGTGCCTGGTCACTAAGGGGGAGGCCATGGCTTTGGCTGAGAACCTTACCAAATTCACGGCCATGAAAAACGCATCACAGACAGTGAAATCTAGTCTCCCCTGTGAAATCTGGTCTTTTGTGTGCTTTTACCCTATACAATACAGATTTCACAGGAGAGACAAGCGTTTCTCAAACTGGGGGTCCCAACCCAAAAGAGGGCTGGCGGGGGGAGGGGGGGAACACAGGGTTATTGTAGAGGGGTCATGGTATTGCCACCCTTACTTCTGCGCTGCTTTCAGAGCTGGCTCACCGGAAAGCAGAGGCTGCTAGGTGAGGGCCCAGCTCTGAAGGCAGCAGCACAGAAGTAAGGGTGGTAACACTGCAACCCCCTTACAATAACCTTGCAATCCCCCCACAACCTCCTTTTGGGTCAGGACCCCTACAGTTACAACACTGTGAAATTTCAGATTTAAATATGTGAAATCATGAAATGTATTACATTAAATCCTATGACTGTGAAATTGACCAAAATGGACCGTGAATTTGGTAGAGCCCACTGAGGTATCAGCAATGAACACTGCTGCCAGGAAAATTTTCTTTAAATTAGATCCAAAGTCAAGATAATCTCTGTTCTTGAGGGCTCTGAGATATTCAAGCAAGCAGTTCTGAGGGCTGCCCTGAGAGAGGCTGCAGAGACCTCAATGTCTTTTTTGAGAGTGGCCTCCATTTTTCTATTTGTGGGGTCCTTAGGATAGAACTCTCCTTTCTCAGAGGATAACCACATCTTTAGCCAGGGGCACTACAGCAGAATCAACCTTTGGTATCTCTGTAATCAGACCCTTTGGTTCCTGTATCCTGTAGAACCTGAGATCATTTCTGTTAATGTGCTTGCCCCTTGTCTGGCTGGTTCATCCCTGGTTATGTCTTTGAAGGAGGAGTATGGGGGAATCACAGCATCAGGGGAGGATTTTGAGGGAAGATATTTGCTCAGAGGCTAACTCTCAGCGTTCTGTTTGGGTGCAATCTGAATAGGGGATACAACCTTGTTGCTCATGGTCTTAAATTTCTCAGCTCTTTGCTGAGTCTTTCCCTGCACCTGATTGGAGTCAGAGCCCAACAATTCACTATCCTCTGTGGAACAGGAAGAGAAGTTAGAGCAGGGAGTACTCAGAGGTGTTCCAGGGGGTACATGAACTCATTTAGGTTTCTCAACCTGGGGGTTGCAGCCCCCAGGAGGGTCATGGGATGGGTTTAGGGGGGATGCAAGTGAAGGGCCAGCATTATGGGGTGGCAAGCAGGGCAACTGTGTGGGGCCCAACAAAGCTAAGTTACAAGCTTCAGCCCCAGGCGGTGGGGCTTTGGCTTCAGACAAGGCTCATAAGTGAAAAACAGGGTCAAGTATCAGACTGAAATGTAAACATACTATTTATATTCCAGTCTATTTATTTTATAATTGTATGGTAAAAATGAGAAAGTAAGCACTTTTTCAGTAATAGAGTGCTGTGACACTTTTGTATTTTTGTTTGATTCTGTAAGCAAGTAGTTTTTAAGTGAGGTGAAACTTGGGGTACACAAGACAAATCAGACTCCTGAAATGGCACAGCAGTCTGGAAAGGTTGGGAACCACTGAGTTAGAGGACTCAGACCACGTACACTTTTTTTTTTTTTGCATTTTCTTCCCCTTTTTTGCTTTCTTTGATTTTTGAGGGGTTTTTTTGCTTGGAGAGTGTACGAACTCCATCATGGCTTTGGTGAGGGCTTTTGCAGCTAGCTTTGCTGAGCGCCTGAAATCCTCTTACAAGATCTCTTTCTGAGTCCTTGCCGGCTGGGTTCCATTTCTCCATGGACTGGTGGGGGGTGGGGAGAAATGCTTTCAGGGCCCTCCTGGTCAAACTGGGAAGGAGGGGGGGTGTTTATGAACTCTGTTTCTTTTCCCAAGGTGCTCAGGACCCATTTTAGCACTTAAAAGGGATTTGTGACCCCGCCAGTCTGCCCCGTTTTCCAGGGGCCCCCTTAGGATTTACTCAACTGATCGGCATTTTCCTGGTCCTTGGAGCCTCTCTCTACTCCACCCATAGACTCCTGGGTCATTGTTCCCACGTCGGAGTCATGGCTGCTTGGGTGGGTAGAGGATCCCACATGCTGTCTGGTTTATGGCCCTGGGACCTAACAGAGTGAGGGATGAAGGCTAGGTGAAGGCTGGGCACAACTCACTGTCCGCTGACCCTGGGAGGTAGTGTCATAGATGGATCACCATTTGGATTTCACTTGCTCAGGGTTTTTTAGACTGCTCTGCCATACCTGGAAGATGCAGAGGTATAAATGGGGAGGTACGACAGCTGAGGCTCCGGGGATTCCAACAACCAGCTAAAACTAGCACGGGGGGAGGAGGGGCTGGGAGGGAGATGACTGCTTACCACTTGCCCAAATTTGAACAAAAAAACCCCAAACAAGCCTTAGGCAGATGAAGGCAGGAGCCTTCATACCACTGTCCTCAGCTGACATGCAGGTAGACAAAACTGGCTGCAAGCAGGAGAGAGGGGGTGTGGCCAGAGCGGAAGCCCCAAAACACTAATCTGCCTCAGTGAAGCCACAGAGTGAGGAGAGCAGCCCAGATGTCAAGAATTGTGGGAGACACTGGGCTGCAGAAAGAGAGAGAGAAAGCAACTTTAGCAATGTCTTAAAATTAATCCTAAATGAGCAAGTTTCATATTCAATACATGGAACTTAGCAGATCTGAGATAGGGATAAATATTTTTTTAATTCTCCTTTTCAGCTGAAAACATTTTCCAAAATAGTTTAATGTTCAATTGCTCTTCTAATGGCTTTATTCATACAGCTCTTCCTATTAAACTATCCAAGGTGACTTACAATAAAATAGAAAGTAAATGAATACAAAGGTGCAAGAACAAAACAATTAATCACAGGCCACAAATGAAGTTCAAAGTGCTGTGTAAAGGCCTTGGGAAATAAAATGGTTTTGAAACTGATTTTAAAAAAGATTAGTACTGTTGTCATCCTTAAGCTAAATAAATAAATAAAAACAGGACATTCCCCAGCTCCAACATTACAGCAATGGTACAAGGAGCTCCCTTGCCTCTGAAAGCTGCAAACAAACTCTTTGGGCTTGAGAGAACTCCCATAGATGGTACACAGAGAGAAGCTCAGAAAGGCATTTAGAACTCTGTCTCTTAAGGGCTTTATAAGATAAAAATCAATATGTTATATTCACGCCATATGCACAAAGGCAAGCAGGGAAGGGAACACAGTAGTAGGAAGGTACTGCCCCTTTGTCCATCCTCAACAGTATTCAAGCAGTGACATTCTGTACTAGCTGCAGGTAGTGATCAGCCTTTTGGGTAGCCCCATGGTAGACAGCATTACAATAGTCAACTTGTGTGTCACATCTTGTCAGATGAGCATGTGAGCAACATGGGAGCACTCTGGAGACATGTTTAAGATGATAAAAACCAGCCCTGACCACTCCTGCTACTTGATCATCAGCCCCAATCAAGAGCTACTCCTAAACTCTAGCCTGTTGAAGTGATTCACCATCAGAGGGTGGAAGGCCTATCAAAATGTCTCCTTCTCTCTTTAATGCAATCAGCAAGATTTTAGTCTCAGTTCAATCTTGTCCAGTTTTCAGCCATCCAGTCTCAGATTTCTATGACAGCACTGCCAAGACAATTGAATGTCTTCGGAACATGGTGAGATCATAAATCTGTACATCTGATAGCTGGGGATAACCTAACCCAAATCTTTTACAAAGCTCTCCTAGAGGTAACATATAAGAATTTTAGAACATCTGAGCCAACACTGGCCAATGCAAAACACTTCACATAGTCCCATCAAGACCCAATGAGAATTCATCCAGTGATACAAGCTTAATTAATAGATTTTGAGGCCAGAATTATGTTCATCTAGTCTGATCTCCTGCATAACGCACCTTCCAATAGTGTCTGCATTTGCATCAGGTAAGAATGACACAAATTCAAATATTCCCAGTCTCACACAACCAACCCAATAAATCATCCAGTGGTCCAAACTAACTCAGTTACAAGGGCAGTCTCACTATTATGTTCACCTGAAACAGCACTGATTATCCATTTCAGTCTATGTAAGTGTTACCATAGCTGTATTGCTAGGACCTTCTCCAGAGCTTTAGCTAAAAATGGCAGGCTAGAAATCAGTAAGTAATTCCTAAACACATATGCATTGAGCAAAGAGGACTTTGTGACGGAGGCTTCACTGCCAGCTTTTCAAGACGATATGAATATGTATATCTAATAACATTTCAATTATGCTTGAAAAGACAGGCATCCAGCTTCCCAGCCCTCCAAGACGGACTTTATGATATAAGGACATACGGATATTAGATGGGCTTACTCACACTATTTTCACAGCTTTGAATCTGAAACTATCCTGAAATTCCTTCCCAGAAAGACAAGTAATCTGAGACCTCAAGATGTAGCCTGAGACATGCTATGCAGATTATCACATATGGACTAAATCTTGCTTTCAAAAAATTAGATAAATATATCATATTTTTATCCTGATATTGTCTGCGGCGGCTGCTGAAAGTCCAGATGAATCAGACCATCAAAAAACATAACGAGAGCTGTGGACAATTATTCAAGGATGCTTTATCAGTCCTGAAACAGAAACTCATTATGCAGAGGTCATAGTATCCTGCTGATAGGAAAAATATATCCTCAAGGCAACTCTGCCCTGTATGCAATGTATTTATCTGCACCTAATCCAGTTCAGGCTAAAATAAACGATAGAAAAATACACCTACAGTAAAATTACCTAAAAACCTATGGAAAACATGTATTTTCTTTTATTACAGTATTTGAAATATCATCTGAAAAAATACCAGTCAAGATACCCACACTGGTCTCTGGCAGATAGTTTGTAAAGTCATAAAGATCACTATAAAGAACTGTTTTTGATACCTGAAATTTCAACCAAAAAAAGAGAAGATTACTTACCTGTAAATGGAAGTTCTTCAAGATGTATGTCCCTATCTGTATTCCACTGTTGTTATGCATGTGCACCATGCACCTGGAGTCGAACAATTTGAAAATAGCGTCTGTTGGTCTGTGCATCCACCCTGACTCGCCCAGTGCTTCCATCTGAGGCAATAAAGGATGGGGCAGACTGAATTCACCTCCAGTTCCTTCTCAAATCCGTAGCAGAGGGGAATGAGGGCAGGTAGTGGAATACACATAGGGACCATACGTCTCAAAGAACCTTCAGTTACAGGTCAGTAATCTCCTCTTCTTCTTCGAGTCATGGTGCCTGTTGTATTCCAGTGTGGGTGATTGGCAAGCAGTACTTCAGTAGGAGGAGGTGAGGATGAGGATGGAAGGGTTTTGCAGAGAATCGCCGTGCCAAAGGAGGCACCCACTGTCAAGTCCTGCGCCAGGGCATAGTGTGTTGCAAATGGGTGGACAGAACTCCACACACCTGCTCTACATATGTCTAGAAGACGCACGTCTTGAAGATATACTGTGGTCACTGCTTGAACTCTATTGGAGTGAGCCCGCATCCCGCTGCCGGGAGGTAGGTTTGACAGTAGGTAGTAGAGTTAATGCAGCCAGAAATCCATCTGAAATTCTCCAGGTGGAGATTGCATGTCCTCTGATTCTCTCTGCTACAACAATAAACAGTCTAGGAGACTTCCTGATTGTTTTGGTTCTCTGTAGGTAAAAGGCCAAGGTTTGTTGAACATCGAGGAAATGGAGGGAATAAATGTCCTATACAGCTGAGGAATGTGCCCATTGTAAGCTTGATGCCCATCCAAATACCATAGTTTGAGGTGGAGCAGTCCTGGATTGGGATGTTTGATTCTGCCATTGCACTGGGTCAGAAGACCGGGGAAGTTCGGGATGGTAAATCGGTGGACGGGATGACATGTGCAGTAGGTTGGGGAACCAGAACTGTCTAGGACAGAAGGAGGTGATCAGAATGACCATCACTTTGTCTCATTGGATCTTGTGTAGCTCTCGAGGTGGGCGCAGTAGTGGGGGTGGGGAAGGCACAGTTAAGCTGATCTGACCAGGAGAGAAGGAGACCACTGCCCTGAGAGCAGTAACTGAGGGCTCCCCGGAGCAATATCCATTTGTTGTTGGCCTGAGAAGTGAATAGGTCTCTGGTTGGCGTTCCCCACTGCATGAAGAGGTCCTGTAGTACTCCGTCATGAAGCTCCCCACTCACAGTCAATTGCAAAGTCCCTGCTGAGTGAGTCTGCGAGCACAATCTGAGTCCTGAGAAGGTAGGCTGTGGCTAGCAGCTGATTGCTGATGCACCTGTTCTCAAGATTGACCACTAATGTGCCTGGGGCAGTGTGTTCGCTGCCCTGCATTTGTTGATGTAGAAAACAGTGGTCATGTTGTCTGACATAACTAGGCCATGATGGGAGCAAATGAGTAGAAAAAAGAACTCGCATGCCTTCCTTACTGCTCCAAGTTCCAGAATATTGATGTGCATCCTGGATTCTTGAGGTGTCCATGTCCCTTGTGTTGTGCAGTTGTCCACAGTGCTTCCACCTGAGGCAAGTCAGAGCACACGTGTGGACCAACAGACGCTATTTTCAAAATGTCTGACTCCACCAGGAGCATGGTGCGCATGTATAACCACAGTAGAATACAATGGGACCATCACTCGAAGAAGAATGTACATGTTTAAGGGCTTGTTTAAAACTGATAGCATGAGTCACGGTTATTTTGGGAAAATTTAATATGTCTGGCACATAATTTTAAAGGGCCCAATGCTGCACTTCTTTCACACCCAAAATTCCCACTGAAGTTGTCAGCTGGCTTTTTGGGAGCATAAAAAATGTAGGATTGCCTCTGAAGCAAGGAGTTCTTTTTTCCTCCTTCAATTCTTCTAGAAATGCTAATTTGTCCAATTTTTCATTAACCAATCCTCATTCCATTTAGCAATACTGAACCCAATGGTGATGTAATTGCCAGAAACTGTTCACTCATTATAAAGCTATTTAGGGTACAGTATATGAAGTATAGATACAAAATTAGTTTGACAGTACCTCTGTTTTACAAGAACTAAAGAAAACAAATTAAAAGAGTTAATGGAGTCCACCACTCAATTTAAAGGGGCCACTCTCCATTGTGAAAACTCAACTGTAATGCTTCAGATTGGGGCAAACCTCAGGGCTTACTGCTCCACACTACCAAACTAAATCTGGCAACTTTGAATGAACATTAGAAGTTTGACCACAGAACAGTTTATGATGCACACCGTGGAATATTTTACAGTATATACCAAGGAATGAGCATTAAAAAACACTTGTTCTGGAAGCATTAACATGTCTATGTAATTATAGAAAGCAATAGTACTGCAGCCAAGCGGAAATGGTCCACATTAGTTTTGCTAATGAGCTGGAATGCCTCAACATATTTAGATTTGATTATATAAATAAAATGGGTTTTGGTTTGGTTTTTACTTCTCCCTGCTTTTGTCAAAAACAAATATTCAAAATGTGGTTCACTTCTTTCCAATTCTGTAGTTTGACTTCATTCAACACTGTATTATTGACATGGCATACCAGCCTGCCTGTAGTGGAAGCAAATCATTGCTTAGAACTCCATGGTGATTTTACATCTCTGCCAATTAATTTCCCCAACTAAAGATAAAAATAACATTTCAGCCATCTAACTGGAATGTTGGCAGAGTATCCTCTGTGTGAGGCCAGGAATAACATCAGGGCTCCTTACTACTCTAGCTCATGGAGATTTAGGTTCCTACTCATCAATATTTTATTTACTCATAGGTATCTTTCTAGTTAAGAAATTTAGCACATCCAGATGGCCATGTAATCTGGATGATAGGAAAAAGGAAATTCTGCATGTGGTTACACACTGGCTTATTCGGATCCTAAATTCTCTGAAGCAGGAATTATCTCTTATTATGTATTTATATGGTGCTTTTGGGATCCTGATCTTGGTTAGAGCCCCCATAATACAAGTAATTGCCCAGATTCAGGAAAACACTTAAATACATGCTTTATTTTAAGCATATGCTTAAATCTCATTGACTTCCATTCAAGTTAATCACATGTTTAAGTGTTTTACTAGAGAGGGGTACTTTTCTGAATAGGAATCAATAACAGAAACAGCCCATAACAACATAGGCAATTGCATATTTGCAGGAGTTCATCAATACTAACAGGTAAACACATTTCCTTGGTTTAATAAAATAGCTGCATAAGAAGTGAACACGAACCACTGTGATTAATGCAGTATAAATTAGTCAGAACATCATTTCTCAGAACAAAAGAACTGCGCATGGGAAACATGTACAGCTTAGTTCAATGCCAGAGAGCAACAGGCCTGCCTCAGCATGGCTTCCTCACGCAGCAGTGCTCTACTACTACAGCGACGAGCACTTCAGAAATTCAAAACCGAGACCGTTGTTTGAAAAAAGAAGCTAAGGTTGCTAAGTGAAAACAGTGTAATCACCTAATTGCACCATTTGTAAAGCGTAGGCACTCAAAAGCAAGGAAAGGGATAGTTGGGGACACTGTAATGGGATTTATAAACCCCCACATTGAGCACAGGCAGAAGAGAGAGGAGAGTCTTCCCTGTTTACAGGCAATGAAGCTGACCAAGCTCCAGCATAACCACCAGAACTGCCAATCATGGAGACACACCGACAGCTGAGACCAATAAGGAAAACAAGCCCAACTTGTTCTCCAAAGGAAGGAGAACAGTGAGAGAAGGAGGTACAAAGCCTGGGGACAGCAAAGGGGTAACAGCCCTGCACCAGATTGCCTCTAAGACACTGACAGGGAGACAAAGGCAGACTGCAAGCCCTGGAGTTTAAGGGCTGTGTGATGAAGTACAGCAGCAGCCAGCAAACACATCAGGGGTTAAAGAGAGCCTCTGGGCCCAGCTAGCCCTGCCCTGTTATACCTGCAGCCAATGCCATGCCTGGAGGGAGGAGAAAAGGAAAGAGCCTGGCTCAGTTTGGGGCTGACTGATGAAGGGGCAGGAGCTAGCTGCCTCTCTAACAGGGGGAGGAACACTAAACTGCCAACCAAGGCAGCCACCTGGGAGTGTGGGCGGAGACCTAGGAGCCTCCAGCTCCAGAGGCAATTGAGTGGGTGAAGCCCAGGGACACTGTGGGGCTTAGCCCCCACAATTTGCAGCTGCCACCCAAAGGAGCCTGGGACCATGATGAGGCGCTACTCAAGACCCATGAGAAGGACCCTAAGGGAAGCTGCTCAGGGTTCACAAACACAGGGCCCTGCGCTGGGACGCAATGGAAAGTCCCATTTCCTGGGTCCCCCTACCTCCTGGGTCCCCCTACCTCCTCCCCAGACTTAAAGACATAGGCCCCGCAACCAAGCAGGGGGCTGGGAGCCACGCACTCTAACCACAAGATTGTCCGGCCCTCTAAGTGGCCCATTACAGGCTGATTGACTCATTTTAGGTCAAGTTAATGGATTGGGCTAACTGGAAAGGAATAAAGGGAGATCTGTTAGGAGAAAGCTGGGATCTCTAGAGAGACCGCCCCAAGAACAGTTGACAGACACCATAACTCTTAGTGTGCCCACATGATGAATGCACTAATTTTATCTTTATATATTCTTAAAAATATTAAAGGTTAAGGGTTGAAGTTAAGGTTGGATAAACAGGATTTTCCCCTTTATGAACATATATGTTTTGAATGGATACATACAGGTCAACTTTGGTGCAAAAACAATAAAAATTATTCACTTTATATTTTTTCATAACTTTCATGAAGAATCATTTTGCCCCAAACAATAAACACTCTGCTGCTAGTGTTTGCTACTCAAAAATTGTGGCAAGCAGACTCATGTAACAAAGTGGAGTGACGCGAACAGGCATTTAAGTCGTCAGCAAGGAATTAAACCCAGGATCTTCATAGCAAAATAGACTGATTCCACTACTTGAGAAAAAGAAACTGCTTTTACTAATGAGCTAACAGCAGGCTAAATTCCCACTGGGGCAAGTCACTAGTGGGAGACACAATCGCTTGCACTAAGCCAGTGTTTTGTTCTAGTACATGAGAATCTGAGAGTGAAACTAACAAGGCTTACCTGAGAATTGTAGAGAGCAGCTGAGTAGTGAAAAGTAAATTATATTTTCAAATGATTTCAACATTCATATTAGAAGGTGTTATTAATGCCCTACTGTATTTAAGGAAAGTGGCTTTTTAAAGTGTGTGATTTTTGATTAGTCAGTTTTGCTTAAAAAGTCTGGCTCTAGATGCATAACATAGCTACTGTAGAACAACATTGAACAGCCAGCAGTTCCTGGAATTCTCCTTGAGATTTTTTTTTTTAAAGCAAGATATAAACACCAAGAGCTACTCTTGCTCCTTAGACTATATATTTTTTTACCCACTGCAGAATGAAATGCTAAAGTGAGATGCTAAAGTATGTTTTCTGGAGGATTTTATGTCGGAGTCGTTTTTGCATAATCTTATCTCCATTTTCGAATGGCAGCGTGAGAATACAGGTGATGTACTTGCCAACTGTCCTGGTCCAGCTAGGACTGTTCTCTGTGTTTATCCTGCCTCCCAGGAGCTCACAGACTCAGCTACAGTCCCAGGCAGCTGACTAGCTCATTTAAAAAAAAAGGCTTCTTCTAGCACTAGTAGCTTCTACAGAGAAGAACAGGATGCCAGAAGCTACCCAAACTGTTTTCTACCCACCTCATCGACATCTCTGCACTCCGCCGAGCCCCTTGGCTGAATGATGAGAAAGGGTGGCTCAATTCTGATGCCACTTTTTTTTTTATGATCCAGTATCAGAGTAATGTAGCTGGGGACAGTAATGTGTAATTACTAAATGTGTAAGCTAACTGGGGACAGTAAGGAAGACACAAAGCACTTTGGAGGACATGGGTGGAGAGAATGTGGGGCGTGCACACACACTAAGAGACAGACGTGGACATACATGAGGGTGGAACACTTCCAGACACTGAGGGATAATGAGGGACACAGAGAGAAGGAACATGAGGGAACACACAGTGCGTGCAGGGGAAACTGGGGGATTAGAAAAATCCCATATCTTCCCAATTACCAGAAATGATCATGAAAGCTATAGGTATCGATGACAAAAAATCAATGGCCACTAAAGGACAACAAAGAACAAATGTCTTAAATACATCAGGAATAAAAAGAATCCTAGCCATGGCCCATTAATAGATGGAGATGGTAAAATGGTCAATAATGATGCAGAAAGGGTAGAAGAGTTCAATAAATATTTCTGTTCCCTCTATTTAGAAAAACTGGACAATGTATTCACATTCTTACAGTTATAACGAAATATTTTATATTCCACCAGTAACTAGGGAGGTATTAAGCAGTGTTCATCTAAACTTGGAGATTTTTAAATCTGCAGGACAGATAACTTGCATTCAAAAATTTCAAAAGATTTGGAAGAGGAGCTCTATGAACTACTGCTGTTGATTATTAATAAATCTTGTAATAATGGGGAAGTTCCAGAGGCCTAGGGAAAAAAGCTAATATTATGTAAATGTAAAGTGAGTAAATGGGGTATCTAGTCCAATTAGCCTGACAATGATCCTGGGCAAAATTACTTATGGGGGATTCAATCAATAAAGAATTAAAGGATGACAGTATAATCAATGCCAATCAACATGGTTTTTATGGAAAATAGATCTGTCAAATGAACTTGATATAATTTTTTGATGAGATAACAAGTTTGGTCAATAAAGGTAACCGTGTTAACATAATATACTTAGACTTCTGTAGGGCATTTGACTTTGAACAATATGAAATTCTGGTTTAAAAATTAGCACTATGCAAAATTAATATAGATGGATTAAAAACTGTCTAATTGATCTCAAAATGCAATTGTTAATGAAAAGTCATTATCAAAATGTGATGTTTCTAGTGCAATGCCATAGGGATCTGTTCTGCACCCAGAATTATTCAATAGCTTTACAAATTATCTGGAAGAAAATACAAAATCATTGCTGATAGTTTGCAAATGATGGAAAGATTGGTTAATAATGATAAGGACAAGTCAATTTTCAGAGTGATCTGGATTGCTAGGTAAACTGGGCTCATTCAAACAATATGCATATTAATACAACCAAATGCAAAATCATTCATCTAGAAGCGAAGAATGTAGGTCACATTTACAGGAAATGGGCCTGTATCCTGAAGAGAAGTGACTCTGAAAAGGACTTAGAGGTCACGGTGGATAACCAGCTAAACAAACTCCTACTGAGATGCTGTGATTAGGAGAGCTAAAGCAATCCTGGGCTGTATAAACAGAGGACAATCCAATCCAGTATGTGTCAGGACGGGGTATTACCTTTGTATTCAGAATTGGTTAGACCATTACTGCAATGCTGTATCTGGTGTCCAGGTTTTAAAAAATATGTTAGAAATTTTAAAGCAGCTTAGAAAAAAAGAGACAAGAATGACTCAAGGTCTAGAAACTCATCCGATGAAGTGAGCTGTAGCTCACGAAAGCTTATGCTCAAATAAATTGGTTAGTCTCTAAGGTGCCACAAGTACTCCTTTTCTTTTTGCGAATACAGACTAACACAGCTGTTACTCTGAAACCTGTCAATCTATTTAGTTTATCAAAAAGAAGGTTAAGAGGCGAGTTGATCATGGGCTATTAGACAAGAAGAAGGTTTTTTGATAGGAGAGAGCTCTGCAGTCTAACAGACAAAGGCATTACAAGATCCAATGGCTGAAAGTTGACGTTAGATAAAGTCAAACTGGAAATAAGGCACGAATTTTTAACAGTTAAGTTAATTAACCACCGGAGCAACTTACCTAGGTATGTGGTGGATTTTCCATCACTTGAACTCTTTAAATGTCCTGCCAAGGAAGGACTAGATATGCTCTAGTTCAATCAAAAGTTACGAGCTAGATGCAGACATTATTGGGTGAAGACCTATGACCTGTGTTATGCAGATGGCCAGACTAGATTATCATAATGGTCCCTACTAGCCTTAAAATCTATGGTGTGGGGGAAACCAGATGGGAAACACGGAGATCCATCATCCTCCAGCGGAGAATGAGAGCACAATGGCCCCTGAATCTGTCTGAGGAGGAAGCGGGTCTACTGTTCTTTGCAAGCAGATGTGAAAAGCAGCATTTCAAGTCATTGGGCCCGCTTCCCCCTGAAGGAAATTACACGATCTTGATGAGGGAGAGTTTGAGGACAGAGGATCAAAGAGACCCTATAGGTTCAGATCAATATATGGATTTCTGGATGCTGATATGAGCCATTAATAATTATATGACAGCTGTATTAAAAATCATGTAAATCCCATGATAGCCCTCAACTTTATAGAGAATAGTTCCTGGACAATTTTTTTTTTAAGTGTTGGCAACTGTGTGCTCAAACTTCTGCTGTTGTCTGCTTTCTAAGATACTACCATTGCACACACTTATACCTCCACGTATATAACCAGGCACTAAGGGCTTGTCTACTCTTCTGGCTAAATCGGCACTGCTGCAATCGATGCAGAGGTGTTGATTTAGCAGGTCTGGTGAAGACAAGCTAAGTTGATGGCAGAGCGCTCTCCCATCGACATCTGTCCTCCATCCCCCTGAGAAGCAGAAGGTAAGTTGGTGGGAGACAGTAAACACCGCTTTAAGTCGACCTAAGTTACATTGACTTCAGTTATGTAACTGACTTCAGTTATGTAAGGTTGATTTACAGAGTTTGCATAGACCGGCCCTAAGACACACAAACTGAACACATACAACAGTTCAGTTTTCTGGTATCTGTTTGGAAAACTTCAGTGCTTGCTACAGAAGACATGCTGATTAAACATACTGCACAGCCCTCAAGACATATGTGCTGCCCATCCAGGGGATCACATGTCCACAAGACACAAACAGACCTGTTATCTTTGCTTAAACTGGGTTCTACTCAGCAGACATCAAAATTGTTGCTGCTCTGCTTGGTGCTATTGGAAAAGATCATTTGCCAGTGTGCACATACAGTTTGCAATTTAAATGTAAAGTTGACCTTCTTCAATTATCAAAACACCCAACAAGTCTTAAGGTTCTCCAAAAACTAAGTTTGGACTACCGAGGTGACGAGTGTTGTGCCAGTTTGCAAGGGGAACAGAGAGATTGCGCTTCCTGTGCTCTCTCCTCTTTGTACAGGCAATCACAAGTACAAAGATAGTGCCAATCCAGCATCACCTGCAGCTATGGCCATGCCTCCTCGCCATTGCTCAACAGAGCCAAGCCAGCAGGGGGGTGGGTGGGGTGCTCACTGTATCCTTTCAAAGGGTTTAATCAGGTGCTGAGCTGGCCCACATTCCCAGAGAAGACATGTCAGGCACAGTGCCTCTAAGAAGCTCCTGCTAGGGCAATGAACCACTGCACCTACTCTACCTTTGGGCAGTGGTCAAAGTGCCACAATTTAGCCTTATGTGGCATAATAATATACAATACGTACGAGAACGAGGGAGGCGGGGAGGTGAAGGAGGAAACAAATCTTTCAGCCTGTGGCTTATGCAGGAGTGGGCACTCAGCTGGGAGCAGAATGAACTGGTACCTATTTGTACACTATACCGGCACCATTCACTGCCCATCTGCCCACACATTCACACTCCCCAGCTGGATGCAGAGATGTGAACGTGACACAGAAGTCCATTTGTGCCAATGGGCAACTTTGTGTCAGCAACTCCTGATAGGCCTGACAAACTCACTAAACCCAACACATTGCTTTCATAATATGTATCCAAGAGGGTCAAGCTTATGTCATATTGATTTTCATAACTGTTGTGAGATGTATGTACAGATGATATTTAAGGAGTTGTGTATATGTACTGACAATACATTTTTAAAGTCTGCAACAAGGCAGACTTTCCTGCCAGACCAGAGATGTTTATCCATCTCTCTGTCAAATGTAAATTAAGCATTTTAAGCCAGCACAATGGAAGCCCCATCTTTATATCAAGTCAGAGACATGTGAAGTCAACAGGGAAGGAGCACACAGGAAAAACAAGCAACAGGGGCAAAATGTCTTATCTGGAGTGGGGGCACATCAAAGATTTACTGGACTGTAACTGCGGGACAAGTAAGGCACCCTGTTATCCATTAACTGAGGAAACCTCTTGAAGAGTGGGGGGTGTTCACGAATGTTTAGATCCTGATTTGACTGAAAACAAGCTAGCTCTGCAAAAGACTGACTCCTTGGGGGAGGGGAGAGAAATCTACTGTATTAAATAGGAAAGGTAACCATTGAAAAGTGTAGACCCAGGTTTGCATTTGCATTTTATGGTTTTGTTTTATATGTAACCATTCTGTTTCCATTATCCTTGTTAAAGACCAGCCTTTGATAACAAACTTATGATTCGCAAAAAGAAAAGGAGTACTTGTGGCACCTTAGAGACTAACCAATTTATTTGAGCATGAGCTTTCGTGAGCTACAGCTCACTTCATAAATTGGTTAGTCTCTAAGGTGCCACAAGTACTCCTTTTCTTTTTGCGAATACAGACTAACATGGCTGTTACTCTGAAACTTATGATTATTTTCATTATAAATGTATCTTAGTGCTGCGGTGATATATTGGAGCTCAGCCAAACAAGCTGAGATGAACAAGCACTGTTCCTTTGGGGACAGCTTACCTAGTAACTTCTGTGTCCAGTAATTTAGGGCTAGACAATGCAAGGAGTTCTCTGAGAACTCAGATGCTAGTGTGTGCCTATCACTAGCCTGTACAGACAGAGCAAGGCATGCGGAGACCTGAAAAGCAGTACTTTTTGGCCAGACGCTGTTGGTTTCAGGGAGCTGAGCTTCAGAACGCACTGATAAAACTGCTTCATGCTAAGGGCAGGTAGTGGTGAGGTACCTAACAACCCTGCATACCTCTGGGGAATGTCAGAGTGAAAGAAACTAACAGCCCTGAAGCACCTTAGCACTACCACTTCAGAGGTAGTTTAATGACTCGCTTGCTTGCTCTACTCCTCCCCATTCCACAGCTCCCTTCTGCTGAGGGGCATGGGAGAAACAGAGCAGGTGGAAAAAGGGGCAGGGAGCGAAGCACTACTGCTACCACCCCTCACTGCTGTTGTTATCTTCATTTAACACACGAGCATTCAAATCCCACTAGGTTGTGGAACAACGGGAGCCACAGAGAGACAGGGGCAGCAGCACAAGCTGACAAGAGAAGGTACAAGAAAGCAATCAGGTGGAAGATGCGGAGCAACAACAAAAGTAGACAAGTAAGAAATACAGAATAAAGACAAAGATAGAGGGCGGAAAGCTATGGTAGAGAAGAAGGACCAAGTGTGCATCACGGGGAATAGGAGGAAGAGTGGCATCAGCAAGGGGGTTAAAGTGACAAAAGAAAACTATATTTTCCCTACAGTAATGATCTTAGTTATACATTTTAAATGATCTGACATTGAACCATATTTGTAATAAACATAAATAACCTCAAAAATTCAACACTTTATAAATGAAAAAATTACAATATCCTCCTGCTGAAGTCAACAACAGCTTTGTCACAGACTTCAATGGTAGTCTTAAATATGAAACAATTATGTCTGAATATTAAATTTGTAATGGTGAATTTTGTAGCTGTGTATGTGGTGCATTGAGAATTTTATAATTGTGGGGTGCCTGACTGTAATATCACCTATCCCTAGCTGTACTAAGTATCTCTTATTGTTTAATCATCTGCCCATTCTACTGGAAGATTATCAACTACTTAAAAATCTTAAGAATCCAGAGTTTTAAAAAGCAGCACCCTAAAGATTTGCAGAGCTTCTCTCATCAGTGTTGAGTAATACACAATTAAGGAAAGCCATGCATCACAAGTCCAGGAATAAATTATTCATCGTTAAATCATATAGGCTGCCTGTTCTTACCATGTGAACTGAAATCCCATCAGCTGGGAGTTAGGGATTCAACCATGCACTGAATATAGAAATTAGCTATTGCAGAACATTGACTTTGAGAAGTTCCTGACCTGGCACGGCTGAGTAGCAGAGCTCCTGGCCTTACATGAAATGTAACAGTCATATAATCAGTGGCTTGACCAGTGGTCCTCATTTCTGCAGTGACTGCATCTGTACTTTTCTGCCCTGAGCCTCCTTCAGGCCCTAGTTAACCTTTGCTCATAAAGCATCATGTGTTCCAGAACAGTTTAATGGGAAAGAATCTTGTAGCCAGTACTTGGTACATGGGGACCCAAACTGCAGGTTACTGAATTTACTGGGCAGCAGATAGCTTAAAACCACACTGTCAGCTTTTCAGCAACTGTTTTTGTTTCCTCACTTTTAAGACACTTGATACATCCGATGAAGTGAGCTGTAGCTCATGAAAGCTCATGCTCAAATAAATTGGTTAGTCTCTAAGGTGCCACAAGTACTCCTTTTTTTTGATACTATAGCTAAACTATATTTTAGTTTATTTCCTTTTAATTTTGGCCTTCTGAAATGCAAGTTTATGTGTCAAACTTCCCACTAATTTAACCTGTTATAGTAATACAAGTAGGGACATAAGTTATTATTTATTGCTAATATTAGAGTAGCATTCAGATGCCCAATTAGGATTAGGCCCCTCTGTGCTAGGCACTGTACAAACTGAGAGATAGACAGTCCCTTATAAGTCCATTGGTTAGCTAAAAATCAGGAACTAATTATGTCATTGCATTATTTGTTTATACAAATGTCACAGCAGAATATTTATCATCCCTTACACTTCAATATTAAGGTATGTAGGATCCTTCTGAAATAAAATTTTAATTCCAATTTCAGCTGCATTGTGAAATAACTAGAATGATGACACAGAGAGCTCTATGGAACTTAATTTAAAGAAACATCTTCTGCATGATGCAGCCTTTGCTCCTGGTGAGCCCATCTCACTCTGACACGGCACTGGTTACAGCAACAGCAACTCTACTTGAATTCCTTGAGCTCAGCTCTCTCATGACACAATACAAAATAACTGCTACTGACTTAAAGTCAAATTACTCATATTCTTGGAAGACAAGGTCTCCTTATGTTTTCCCCAGGATTAGCCCTCAGTTTTGCAGGCGCATTTGCATTTTCATGATCTCTCTTTATGGCCCAATGATTCTTTTATTATTTTATCCACAGTGGAACAGCTTCAACAGGAGAGTCTGAGATAGCCCCACATCAGAAGGTGTTATAGTCCAGTGGTTTTGGCACTCACCTCAGAGGTGGTACAGCCCCGTACAAAATCCTTCTCCCCTCAGGCGGAGGGGGGGAATTGAACTTGTGGGAGGAGTCTCCTACATCCCAGGTGAGTTCACTAACCATTGGACTAAAATAGATGAGACAGTGTCTTATTCATCTTGCTTCCCTTGCTAGCCATTTTGTGTAAGCTCATCAATAGCGGCCTGATCTGGTAGGTGAGCTCTGAGTATGGCTACTGGATTAGGCCCCGCAGGAAGGAATGGGAAGGAATTCCTATTCTTCCCTGGTTTATGAAGGGGACTTAAGTCTTCCAGACACCTGGCATGGGGCAGCAGTGCACATGCTCAGAGGCAGAAGCATAGTCATCTTGCAACTTTTATTGCAAAAACTTATGCACTGAGCGAGTTTAGGCACCCACAGGGTTGGGTGGCAGCTGAGCAGGGGTTTCGTGAATTCCAGTTGCCTAAAGGGGCAGTTAGGCATCTAAATCCCTTTGTGAATCTAACCCATTGGCTCTTCCCCTTCTCCGTTTCTCACATGTCCCCCACAAGTCTCTGTCTCCTCCTCCATACATTCTACTCCCCCAAGACTCTAGGTCTTTAACCTTCCATCCCCTCCCCCTGCAATAGATTTCTTCACTCCATCCTTCCTGGACACAGGCTTGATACAAACGAAAGTACAAGGATTAACAATATATTACAATAAATATACCAACTGTTTAGAGCCACTCATTGATGACCTGCCAATAACGACAAGCCAGTTTGTATAATACCAACAATGATATAATGGAGGAAGTAATTAACAGTTATTGTTCTTTAGTTAGGATTGATTATTTCACATTAAAAGGATTACAAGTGAGTTTACAAAGATGGGGTTGGAATGTTGCAGGAGCTGGGATAAAGCAGCATGGGGCCTCTTGTTTATGCTAAGCCTAACAATGCAGGGCACGTCTTCACTGGCAACGTTAAAGCGCTGCCATGGCAGCACTTTAATGTGGCTTGTGTAGTCACAGCATAGCGCAGGGAGAGAGCTCTCAGCACTCTAAAAAACCCACCTCCACGAAGGGCGTAGCTCCCAGTGCTGGTGCAATGTCTATACTGGCATGTTACAGCGCTGAAACTTGCAGCGCTCGGGAGTGTGTTTTTTCATACCCCCTGAGCGAGAAAGTTGCAGCTCTGTAAAGTGCCAGTGTAGACAAGCCCTTAGAATGGTTTTCATGTGCTAGCAGGTAGCAGATACAAGCTGGCATTTAAGCCTAACACCCTTCAGGGACTAGGGAAGCAGTGCTGAAACTTTGGAGTGATAGCTCTGTACTGTAGGTTTATTTGTTTGTTGAATGTGTTTACCTCTGTTAACGTCTTTTTAGTAGAACCCTTCAGACAACTTTAGACGATAAAACCATTTAGACAACTATTCTGGATTTTCAGAAAGAATTAACTGGGATTTTACAACATTTTCATAACAGAAACACTGAGTATCCATGATAACACGAGGAGATGGACTCATTTGCTCCTCTTCCATCCTTACAATTTCCTGTATTTCTGGCCAAGAATTATGGAGTATTTATGTTAGCTTTTGAAACAGTACATCCTGAAAACCTAACTTCACTTTTCCAGTCAAGTAAGTGCATTACTTGATAAGGTCCCTAGCTTTTAGAAAGTCTTTTATTGTAGAAGAAAACAGAAACATTCAGTTTCATATCAATTTACTTAAATGTGCCCATCTTTCTAGAATGTTTTTATTAAAGTTTATCTAATAAATATGATACCTACATCAATTACTGACAAATAATTTTAATAAGAAAAAACAAAACCATCAAGATCAAATTTAATTTTAAAATTGAACTACTGAAGTCATTTCCCTAAAGACCACAGCTTTACAATAGCTTTCTTTTATTAATATTTACTAAACCTATTAACTCCATCCACTGAACTGTGAAGTACTATAATTTCACCATCAATAGCATGACCACATAACTCCTTGGAACTTGATAATATTACAGTTCTTGGATGAAGTAAATCTAATAGACCTGGCAATTAAATTCTAATAACTTTAAAAGCTCAGTGAAAGTTTTCCAAAACCAACCTCTTATACCTTTGACCCAAGTCTCCCTTCCTTATTACATTAATGGATATTTCCCAATTTATCTGTGAAATAATCATTGCATCATAATATTTTTCATTATAGTACAAACCTGATTTACTAAAAAACCCACTTAACCAATTTCTTTTATCCACCCAAGTTGCACTGGAGAGACCTTTGCTCCTACAAAGCTACTAAGCTCCACAGGAGAAATTAAATGCCCTAATGACCCCCTCTTCCACTGTGACAGGTGGATTGTTGAAGTTCAACAATTTTGGTCACAATTAGCTAGTAATATGAATGGCCAATAGTTTGGGTTTCTACAAAAGGTGAAGTTTTATAACTCCACACTTCAACTATGAGACCCTAATTAACAACAAGGGCCAAATTCTGCCATCCTGAATCCTATAAAATTCCCTCTGACTCAAATGGGAGTTCTGCTTAATTACAGACCACAGAAATGACCTGTGTATTTACTTCAGTCAGATAAGTACACATCACGACAACAAAAGCCTTCCAGTATTTGCGGGTATTGACATTGGTTTTCCAATTAATTTCTCATTATCACCTCTTCTGAAAGCAAAACATGGATTATAAAAGAAACTTATTGACATAGAATCATGAAAATGTCAGGCTGGAAGGGTTCTTAAGGGATCATCAAGTGCAGCCCCCTGGGCTGAGGCAGGACCAAGTAAACCTAAACCTTCCCTGACAGATGGTTGTCCAACCTATTCTTAAAAACCTCCAGGGCTGGGGATTACACAATCTCCCTTGGAAGACTATTCCATTACTTACCTGGCCTTCTAGTTAGAAAGTTTTTCCTAACATCTAACCTAATTCTTCATTGCTGCCAATTAAACCTATCACTTCTTGTCCTACCATCAGTGGGCCTGGAGCACAACTGATCACTGTCCTCGTTATAACAACCCTTAACGTATTAGAAGACCGTTATCAGGTTTCTCCCCACCCCATCTTCTTTTCTGAAGTCTAAGCATGTCTAGTTTTTTAGCCTTTCTTCATAGGTTAGGAACCTTTTTTCATTTTACTGCTCTTCTCTGGACTCTCATCAATTTATCCAAATCTTTCCCTAAGTATGGAGCCCAGAACTGGCACAGTACTCCAGCTGCGGCCTGACCAGTGCCAAGTAGAACAGGACAGTGTCTTACATTTGACACTCCTGTTAATACACCTTAGAATGATATTAGGCTTTTTCCCCCAATTGCAGCACATTGTTAAATCATCCAATTTGTGATCCATTATAACCCCCTCAGTCCCTTTCAGCAGTACTATCACCTAGGCCATTTTATAGTTGTGCATTTGATTTTTTCCTTCCTAAGTGAAGTACTTCAGATTTGTCTTTATTAAATTTCATTTTGTAGATTTCAGACCAATTCTCTAATCTGTCATGGTTGTTTTGAACTCTAATCCTGTCCTCCAAAGTGCTTGCAACCCCTACCAGCTTGGCGTCATCCACAAATTTTATAAGCATACTTTCCGCTCCATTATGCAAGTCATTAATGAAAACATTGACTCGTACCAGATGCAGAACTGACCCTCATGGGATCCCATTAGATATGCCCTCCTAGTTTGACACTGATAACTCTCCAAGTATACTCTTTCAACCAGTTGTGCACCCGCCTTATATTAATTTTATTTACACCACATTTCCCTGGTGGAAATGATTTCATCCTGTCCCTGACAATATCACGAAAATCCACTAAAACACATTTTATAATTACAGCACATCTTGAAAGTTCTATTAAACTATACATTGTACACCAGTAACACAATGTATCTATCATTTTCTACCTACTTTATGCACTTATATGGCCCCCATTAACATAGTAACCAAGTACTTCACAATCTTTAACATATTTACCCTCTCAACACTCCAGTACAGTAGGGAAGTGCTATTATCCTCCCAATCTTATAGATGGAAACTGGCACAGAAAGGTTAATTAATGCCCAGGTCACACAGGAAGTTTGTGGCAGAGTAGTATGAGCGGCGAGTGTCATAGGCAGGCGGAGGCTGTGCCTCCACAAACAGCCTGGCATGGCCCCGCCCACGCTCCACTGCCAGGTCCCCTCCTGTAGTTACCAGAGCTCTTCCGTGACCCAAGCTGGTTGGGGCGGGCCAGCCTGCCACCGGGACTTGGGGTGGCTTATGCTGGGGCCTGGGCCGCGCTGCCTGCCTGGCGCTCGGACTGCACCAGCCGGCGGCCTGGCACTTCAGGGTTGGGTGGCTAGGACCGGGACACCTGGCCATCCGGCGCTTGGGGCTGGGGATACTGCTGCTGCTGCGCCACTTGGTGCTCTGGTGCTGGGGGCACTTGGGCAGCCCGGGGCTGGGGCCAGGGGCCGCGATAGGGGTGCTCTGGGCTCCTGTAGGGGTGGGGGGCAGAAGGGGAGGTGGAGGGGTGGGGCCTTGGGGAGAAGGGGAGGGGCCAGGGCTAGCCTCCCCCAACAGCCCATTGATCAGCTGCCCATGCAGAGTAGGGAATTGATCCCAGGTTTCCTGCATCCCCAGCTTTTGCTCCATCCCCTGGACCATCTTTCCTCTCTTATTTTACTCCTCTCTCTTCACTACTGATATGATCCTGAGCAGAAAACATTGCTAAGCTTGTATATTTGATAAAAATTTGCTTTCTCCTGGGAGTCACTTTGGATCACAACTGATAGCTGGCTATACCTTGGAAACGTCAAAGGACGCTGACACCCTCTACTTCCGTCAGAGTAACAGCTAAGTTAAAAATGTACATCCTGTTTATATCTGCATGAGCTGAAATTTCTTACCCTACAACTATTGTCGTTTATTAGTATTACAGTGGTAGCTCTGGTCCTGATTGGGGCCTCACTTTGCTGAGTGTTCTACAAAAACATAGCTCTTGTCTCAAAGAACTTTGTCTAATTTAGGACATCCTCATTTCTGTGTTCGTAGCACTCCGCTCTAAAGCAAAGGGAAGCTGAAATAACACTTGTGTCCTGAACTTTTCTTATTTCACCTCATAGAAAAAAACAACCCAAAGCTATGTTCTCTCCAACAGTAGGCTGGAAAACTGACATCCTGAACAGTAGTATTTGACATTCTATCAGAATTTGGACTGAGAGCTTCATTGAACTGGATCAACTGGATTTTTATATCAAATGCTAAAACAGTAAATAAGTACCACCAGCACTCTTCTGAGAGCAGGTTAATTTGATAATGGCTAGAATCATCCAGCTTTAATTTAAATGCAGTATTTTCATAAACTGCCCAGAAAATGCATAACTGAAAAGAAACCCTCCCTCTCTCACATACACATAGACTCTAAATTTTCAGTTCACTCTGTCCCTATTTACATTATTTTTCCAAAGAATAAAATTTGTTGTATATGGTTACTGTTATGCTAGTTCCACCCATTTATTGTTCTTCTGCAACAGACACTATTAAATGAATGGCACACGACAGTTATGGGGTGGATACATTCTGCTCTCCACCCTAGAAAACAAATGCCAAATATTCGTAACAGACATCATATGTAATGTTGAATCACTTTACCCAACAGAATACACATATGCCGTACACTGAAATGTATTCTACAACAATACATTTTGTTTAACAATAACACGAGTTAAATTTTCAATGACAAAATTGTTTCAATATTTGTTGGATCACACAGGTTTGGAACAACTGCCAGTCTCTGTTCAATGTAGCCTAGTATACGAATAACAGACTATATTGGAGATCAGGAATGAGAAATCTAGACAGAATGTTAGCTTCTATATCTCCTGGCCTATTTTAGCTCAATGGTTCTTTGTGCTGCAGTAGTAGGGGCTAATCACAATTTAAGGGAAATCATATTTTCAGAGTTAAGTATTCCATGTCTCCCTTTTCTCAAAAGCACAGCAGTTGATTCATATATGAATGAATTTGGGGGAATCCATTGAGCAAGCCTGGCAGATTAACCAAGATCTGTCTATCTTCAAGTTTTCTACACCATATATCACCATAGAACCTAAGGTAATGGTGGGAAGTTAAATCTGCTTGTCAAGGTCCCTCGTGGACATGAAGGAGTTTTCTGTTCTTCGCAGCTCCTTGGTTAAAAGATGCTCTGCTTAGGGAATCAGTCTCTTGGTCAATGTCTATAGGCTTTGGAAAAGCTTAACTGGGTCATGACTAGGTGGTTGACCTGTAGTATTGTTGTGTAGGTAAAGGCTAGTGGTTTAAAAAACAAAAAACCTTTACTTGGTTGAACTCAGGGGTAGAATTGCTAGTCAGACATGAACAAGAAAAAGGCTATGAACAGTCCAAAGATTTAACCAAAAAGAAAACTGACTGGGGAAGGGGGAAATTCCCCTCCCCAAACACGTGCGTTACAGTTTTTTGGGGAAAGAGGATTCTTTTTTTCTTATTTATCTTTCATTACTCCCAGCTAAGCCCTCCCCTCTCCCTTTTGTGCAACTGCACAGGGCTAATCATAATCTAGTCCTGAGGGTGATGGGATGAAATTAAAGATAAAATTTAGAAGGAATATGAGAAAAACTTCCTGAGAATGAGATGTACTTGGCTATGGAATAGTCCCTTCAGAGAAGTGGAGAAAGCCCCACGGTTTGTGATATTTGAAACCAAAGTCCAGAAAAAAATCACTAGAAAATGTATTGTTGGGAACAACCCTTTTTCCCACCTTTAATTTCTGTATTGACATAACAGAGCATTTTAAAGGATTTCCTGTAGAACTTTTCCGCAAGGAAATATTATGTGAGAAATTTTCCCTTAATACCAGATCAGCACCTAGAGATGCTTTGCAAACTACACTTTTAACATTAAATGTAATGTAGCTCTAACTAAGCTAATTTCATCAAGGATGTGAATGCTAAAGCTTGTAAAATAAACATTAAGGTGGGGAGAAACTGGCAAAGAAAACTTGTTACTAAGCAATGTGTCACAGGTAAGATGGTTCCTTGATGACATCTGCAGTTGCATGAGAGAGACTGATTTCCCTAAGTCTTTTCATTCCTTCAGTCAGATGACTCTATACAAGAAACCCAAGGATCACCATAGTTACCTCCACACACCCAGAAACCACCCCAGACACACCAAAAAACCTGTTGTCTAGTCAGGTACTCAGGTACCACAGAATTTGCTCCGAAGAGAAAGTCCTGGATACACACTAGAAAAAAACCCGACTGATTGCACATCCCTACCTGTCACCTACCACTCCACACTGGATCTCATATGGGATATCAAACAGCTACAACCCACATCTGCTAGGGACCACATCCTGAAAGAAATATTTCCCAACCCCCCTATCTTTTGCCCTCTCAAACAACCCCTCACCCTTTCCAAACTCAACATTAGAAACAAGCTTCCTGCAGACTGAACACAAAGCAGAACTAGACCCTGCCAGAACAACAGATGCAAAATCTGCAGACATACCCAGGAAAGAATTTTGTGTAGTATCTGGCTGGTGAATCTTGCCCATATGCTCAGGGTTTAACTGATCGCCATATTTGGGGTCGGGAAGGAATTTTCCTCCAGGGCAGATGGGAAGAGGCCCTGGAGGTTTTTCACCTTCCTCTGTAGCATGGGGCACGGGTCACTTGCTGGAGGATTCTCTGCTCCTTGAAGTCTTTAAACCACGATTTGAGGACTTCAATAGCTCAGACATAGGTGAGGTTTTTCGCAGGAGTGGGTGGGTGAGATTCTGTGACCTGCGTTGTGCAGGAGGTCAGACTAGATGATCATAATGGTCCCTTCTGACCTTAGTATCTATGAATCTATGAATCTCCACTGCTCCAGTGAACAATACCTAGCACAACACACTGTCATGACCCACAGGCCTCAAACCCAGGCTCACGGGAATTACAAGAGTAGCCATTCTGTAACCCTCCACCTGACAGCCTGCTGACAACAGCTGATCCAGGAGTGATGAAACCCAGCCCCAGTTTGAGGCTCCATCGCTGACATCCCATTGGCAGAGTCCCAAAGCAGCCGATTGGCCGACTGGCCCTACTTAGGCCAGCAACAGGAACAGAAAGCTGTCTGAACAACTGGAATCATAGAAGCATTGGACTGGAAGAGACCTCAAGAGGTCTTCTAGTCCTGACAACTGCACTCAGGGCAGGACTAAGTATTATCCAGAAATACAATATGGGAAATGACTCCCTAGAAAGGAGCCTGCAGAAAGGGATCTGGGGCTCATAGTTGATCACAAGCTAAATATGAATCAACAGTGTAACTTGTTGCAAAAAAAGCGAACATCATTCTGGGATGTATTAGCAGGAGTGTTGTAAGCAAGACACGAGAAGTAATTCTTCCACTCTACTCCGCGCTGATTAGGCCTTAGCTGGAGTATTGTGTCCAGTTCTGGGAGCCACATTTCAGGAAAGATGTGGACAAATTGGAGAAAGTCCACAGAAGAGCAACAAAAATGATTAAAGGTCTAGAAAACATGTCCTATGAGGGAAGATAGAAGAAATTGGGTTTGTTTAGTCTGGAGAAGACAAGACAGAGAGGGGACATGATTCCAGTTTTCAAGTACATAGAAGGTTGTTACAAGGAAGAGGGAGAAGGGTTGTTTTTCTTAACCTCTGAGGATAGGACAAGAACCAATGGGCTTAAATTGCAGCAAGGGAGGTTTAGGTTGGACATTAGGAAAAACTCCCTAACTCTCATGATGGTTAAGCACTGGAATAAATTGCCCAGGGAGATTCCACAACCTCCGTCATTGGAGATTTTTAAGAGCAGGTTAGAAATACACCTGTCAGGGATGGTCTATATAATACTTAGCCCTTCCTTGAGTGCAGGGGATGGGACTAGATAACCTCTCGGGATTCCTTCCAGTCCTACTATTCCATGATTCTATTTGTCAAAATCAAATCTACAACAGCTTCTTCCTTAGAGGCTTTCTCCACTTTCTGAAATAAAAAATTGTCTCCAATATATTCCAAGAAGTTGCTGGATAATCTGTGCACTGCTGTGTTATTTTCCCAACAGATATCTGGGTAGCTGAAGTCCCACATCACCATCAAGTCTTGTGCTTTGGATGATTTTGTTCGTTGTTTATAAAAAGCCTCATCCACCTCCTCTTCCATGACATCACCCTTGTTTTTTACCCCTTTTATCCTTACCCAGAGATGTTCCACAAGTCTGTCTCCTATTTCCATGTCAACCTCAGTCCAAGCGTATACATTCTGATATATAAGGCAACACCTCCTTCCTTTTTTCCCTGCTCCATCCTGCCCTGGACTGTGTACCTTATGGCTCCTACTCCTCCAGCCTGACTTCCCGGTAACCTGACCTGGCTTGGCTCCAGAACTTTGGCTTGTGGTTCTTATCTCTGGTTTGTCTCCTGCCTCTGACCTCCTGGTATCCTGACCAGCGTGACTCTGGTTACCGACTTGTGGTTCTGATCTACCATTTGTCTCCTGCTTTTGACATCCCAGTATCCTGACCCAACTGACTCCTGACTGAGGACTCCAGCTCTGACCACTAGGTCTGCCTGCCCCCAACACAGCCCTGACAGCTTGTTCAGACCCAATAACCCTATGAGACAGCCCAGTGCAAGAAGGATGGACCGAGCCACACTGCCACCTCCACCGCAAGAATTGCATTCACCTGATTGGGCCCTCTGCCTGCAGGTGGATAATCAAGCTCTGCAGGCCCAAGTTATGCAGCTGATTGGGGAAAGCAAGTGAGGCAGCTCATTACTGAGAATGCCGTACCTGAGCACTGCTTGCAGTGCCTTTCCCTGAACAGGGTCCTGCAATACCCATGCCTGAAAGGTTCAATGGGAGCTACTGGTGGTTCTGGGGCTTCATGAACCAATGCAGGCTTCTGTTCCTGATGCACCCCCAGAATGTATGTCTCTGATCAGTCCAAGGTGGCTTTGGTAATCAGCCTGCTGACAGGAGATGCGTTAGACTGGGCCTCCCCCTGCTGGAAGGCCATAGTCCAGTGCTGTCAAACTGGGAGGCCTTCCTCTGGTCGATATCAACCATCTTCGATGACCCGCACCAAGCTTGAACAGCCGATGCTATCATGAGGAGACTCAGACAGGGGTCAGGCATGGTGGACTCCTGTGCAGCCAAGTTCCACGGCTTCATAGCAGATACTGAGTAGAATGAAGCAGCACAACTAGACCAGTTCCAGTGGGGCATGCAGGAAGAGATCAAAGATGAACTGGACCATGCAGGGATGCCTATGGGCCTAGATGCCCTTGTGGACCTTGCCATCTGCATCAATGATCAGCTACAAGAACGAAGAGAGGAGAAAAGAGTTTCCCTGCAGTCCTGTTACCCATGTACTGGAACCTCACTTCCTGCATCACCCACCAAACCCATACAAGCCAAACTGACTCATTAGTGGCTCACCCCTGAAGAAAAATAATGGCACTGTCAGCTCCACCAATGCTTCTACTGTGGCCAACCTGGCCGTGCCATCTCGAACATCGAGGAGCTTGGGGAACCAAGCCGGTTCAAACATGGTGGGGGGAACCAACCTGGTCCTTGAGGAAAATGAGTTTCCTTATACTCCAGTCCTCACTGAGATACACCCTGAGCCCCATCTGGGGGCTTTCCATTTACTGGTGCCTATCCAGCTGCACATCCCAGGGAGCCCCGGTAGATCCCCCTCCAACAGGCCCTCATTGATTCGGGAACAGCGGATAATTTTATGGATACCACTATCAGTCAGGCCCTACAGATTCCCCTGCAACACAAGGCCACACCAGAAATGATTAAAACTACTGATGGCTCTCCACTATCTTCAGGTGCAGTTGTGGAGGGAACTGTCCCCCTGGAGGTCATTATTCAGGGACACAGAGAGATAATTCAGTTTGATGTGATCCATTCCTTACATTTTTCCCCTGATCCTTGACAACTCCTGATTAGCCTTTCACAACCCCATCATTCAGTGGCGAGAACAGAAGATCACTTTCCCACTGGAATTCTGCCAATGGCATGACCAGGGACCAGTGAAGGTTGCACTGAGGCCCAAGAAGGGCCAAGTAGGTCTAGTCAGCCACATCAAAACCCCTACCAAGGGGACTATCAAACGCCCTCTTCCCCCCCACAAGTGCTGCGACTATGTGGACATCTTAGAAAAGAAGATCAGGACTATGACTGTCCCTTAAAACTCCAACCAGAGGTTAAGATACTGTTTGGGCAGATCTACGTAATTTCAGAGCCTGAACTGGCAGTGTTGCAGGAATAACTTCAGGAGAACCTGGTCCAGAAGTTCATCCACAGGTTCACCTCACCAGCCGGTGCCCCAGCCCTTTTCATAAAAATGAAAACCTTCATCTCTGCATCGATTACCGAGCCGTAAACCAGGTAACAATCCACAACCATTGCCCATTACCACTAATCCCCAAGTTGTTGGACAACAGAGGGGCCACCCACAAATTCATTAAACTGGACCTCTGGGGAGCTTACAATCTCATCCGTATCCGAGAAGGGGATGAGGGCAAAGCTGCCTTCTGAACCTGCTATGCCATTTTGAATATTTAGTTATGCCATTTGGATTGACCAATGCCCCAGCAACATTCCCGCACTTCACTAACAACATGTTATGAGACCAAATGCAACAGTTTGTAGTGATATACTTGGATGATGTATTGATTTTCTCGGATGACCTGGACCAACACACCATTTACGTTTGCACAGTTCTGGAGAGACCATGGCAACCTGGTCTCTATGCTAAACTGGAAAAGTGCACATTTGATCAGACCTCAACTGAGTTCCTGGGTTTCATCCTCTCCACGGAAGGAATCAAGATGGACCCGTGCAAGATCCAGGCTGTCCGTGAGCAGGCAGTTCCTCACAATTAGTGGAACCTACAAAGTTTTCTAGGCTTTGCAAATTTTTAATCGGAGGTTCATCTCAAATTTTTCAAAACAAACAGAGCCACTCATTGCCCTGCTCCGGAAGAACGCCCAATTCCACTGGTCGCCTGAAGCCCAGCACACATTCAAACAGCTAAAACTTGCCTTCACCACTGCTCCAGTATTGGCCCACATGGGCGGTGAGTATCACAGACCAGGGGACTGAGGCTCCCCAAACTGCCTGGCATGGCCCCGCCCATGCTGTGCCCCCAGGACCCTTCCTACCTGCTTCCAGTTCCCACTCTTCTGCTGTGGCTCAGGCTGGGGTCGACTGGTCTGCAGCCGGGATTTGGGGTAGTTGGGGCCACACCGCCCACCCAGTGCTCTGGGGCTGGAGGCATTCCTCTCCCAGAGTAGCAGATCCAAGCAAGTACTATGCCCCATTGTCTACAACTTGAGAAAGCTTACCCCTGCTGATGAAAACTATGAAATCCTGGGCAAAGAGCTCTTAACAATCAAGACTTTCTTTGAAGAATGGCAACACTACTTGGAAGGGGCCCATCAACCAGTAGAAATGTTTACTGATCACAAGAATCTGGAGTTGCTGTGTCAGGCCAAGGCCCTAAACCAACGACAGCTTCAGTGGGCCCTGTTCTTCTGGTTTCACTTTACCTTGATCTATCACCCTGGAAATACAAATGGCAAGGCGCTGCATTGTCCTGAAAGTATAGCCCTGATCTACAAGGCCCCAGTCTCAAGTCCCATAACTTTCTCAATGCAACCCACCACCACGACCTGCTCCTACTCATCTGCTCTGCCTCTACCATTCCACCCGACAAGATGGCCATGATCAACCAAGAAATACATGATACTCGGGAGGGGATCATGTTCATAGGGGACTGTCATAAATATACAGGGAAGGGTAAACCCCTTTAAAATCCCTCCTGGCCAGAGGAAAATTCCTCTCACCTGTAAAGGGTTAAGAAGCTAAAGGTAACCTCGCTGGCACCTGACCAAAATGACCAATGAGGAGACTAGATACTTTCAAAAGCTGGGAGGAGGGATAGAAACAAAGGGTCTGTGTCTGTCGATATACTGCTTTTGCCGGGGATAGACCAGGAATGGAGTCTTAGAACTTTTAGTAAGTAATCTAGCTAGGTATGTGTTAGATTATGATTTCTTTAAATGGCTGAGAAAAGAATTGTGCTGAATAGAATGACTATTTCTGTCTGTGTGTCTGGAAAGAATCAACCAGATCCTAGAGCAATACCTATGATTCTACACCAGCCGTCACCAGGATGAATGGTCTGCACTATTACCATATGTTGAGGTCTCCTATAATAATGCAGACGATCCGTCCAAGTGTCACTGCCCTTTCTTTGTTAACTATGGGTACCGCCCGCAATTTCACTCACAATTACCAAAATCCTCCTCAACCCATTGACCTTGGACCTAGAACAGCACATCCATCACACCCAAGAAGAAGTGAAGGAACACCTGGAGAAGGCAAGGGAGGATTACAAAAAACATGCAGACAAATGTAAGCAACGAGGCCCAGCCTACTCTGTGGGACGAAGGGCATCGCTCTCTAAAGAACTCCTCCGCACAGACAGACTCTCTCAGAAAGTATACCACTGGTTCCTTGGCCCATATTGGATTAACAGATCAACCCAGTTACCTTTGAGCTCCACCTCCTTTGATCATTTATAGAGTCCATCCTGTATTCCATGTCTCACTCCTAAAACCCTATACTGAGAACACATTTCCCCATAGAGCCCAATCTTCACCTCCACAGTGCAAGTACAAGGTCAGGAAAAATACATTGTCCACAAAGTCTTTGATTCCAAGGTCAGGGGAAGTACCTTGTGGTACCTGATTAACTGACTGGGAAGGTTATGGCCCAGAGGAACGCATCTGAGAGCCAGCAGAAAAATGTTCAAGCTCCCACTTTGATTTGGGCCTTCCATAGGCACTACCCCAAGAAACCTGGACCCCTGTGACCCAGAGGGCGCCCCTAGGGGAGGGCGTAGCGTCATGACCCACAGGCCTGCAAGCCTTTTGACAACAGCTGACCCAGAATCCATGAAGCTCAGCCCCAGTTTGAGTATCCGTCCCCAACATCCCATTGGCAGAGTCCCAGAGCAGCTGATGGGCCTGCTGGCCCTATCTAAACCAACAAGAGGAACAGGAAGCTGTCCACCCTGCTCTGGACTGTGTACCTTGTGCCTCCCCTCATACTCTCCTGGCCTGACTTCCCGGCAGCCTGACCTGGCTTGGCTCCAGACCTCTAACTTGTGGTTCTGATCTCTGGTTTGTCTCCTGCCTCTGACCTCCTAGCATCCTGACACGGCCTGACACTGGTTACCGACTTGTGGTTCTGATCTCCAGTTTGTCTCTTGCTTTTAACCTCCCAGTATATCAACCCAGCTGACTCCTGACTGAGGACTCCAGCTCTGACCGCTAGGTCTGGCTGCCCACAGTCTGGTCCTGATACACATCTTTCAAGGTCCATGAGTCTTATACATGCTTATCACAACATGTGGGGTACCTCAGCCAGTGTATCAAATGCCTCAAAAACAACTACGTAGCAGAGTCGAATCACTGCACTTTCAAATGAACTCACACAGGAAAATGATAAAAGGCAAAAACACTCCATCATCTGTGGGTGAACACTTTTCACAAAGCGATCGTTCCATATCTGACTTCTCAGTTCTCATCCTCAAAGGAAACCTCACAACACCTTCAAAAGACAATCCTAGGAACTTCAATTTATAACTCTGCTGGACTAAAAATCATGGATTTAAACAAGGATACTGATTTTATGGCTCATTACAACAATTTGTAATACACCCTACTGCCTGCTAACCCTTAACTGCCCACTTCACTTTAAGTGGTCTCCTACAGCGTGGGTGAACCCCTTATGCTCAACAATCTATCCCACCTTGTATTTAGCTTGGACACACTGGTTACCTTCCCCAGACCTGAGGAAGAGCTATGTGAAGTTTGAAAGCTCATCCCTTCCGCTAACAGAAACTGGCCTAATAAAAGATATTACCTCATCTACCTTGTCTCTCTATTGACATTCACAAGGCAGCATTACGTGTGTACGTAATGCTGAAGTTTTAAGTGAGAAATTGCCAGAAGTCCAATAAGGGGCCTGGCTGAATCGTCTTCTGGCACATTTCACCTCTAGCTGTAAATATTTCTTCTGAGAAATTAACAAAAATGCCTGTGTTCCATTAGCGCTAATTGTATGTGTCTGAGAAGCTACCAGCAGTGTCCAATCAGTAGATGTATTGGCATTCTGCTACCCTCCAAAAGGTCCATTTTGGCATGGCCTGCATATACTGTACAGTTGTTTGCATGAAAAAGGGGGGGTAGTTTAAAAATGTAAAGTTTTAGCCCTATAATCCAATTATTTCCCTAATCCTCTCTGAAACTAGAACATCTGGGTCACATTCCAAGAGCTTGTACTTACTCAAACAAACAACTTACAGGAGCAGCCTCCAAAATATATTCAATAGGTAACAGTCTACCTACATGTATCAGAGGGGTAGCCATGTTATTCTGTATCCACAAAAACAACGAGGAGTACGGTGGCACCTTAAAGACTAACAGATTTATTTGGGCATAAGCTTTCGTGGGTAAAAAACAACTTCTTCAGATGCATGGAGTGAAAATTACAGATACAAGCATAAATATACTGGCACATGAAGAGAAAGGAGTTACCTTACAAGTAGAGAACCAGTGATGACAAGGCGAATTCAGTCAGGGTAGATGTGGTCCACTCCCAATAATTGATGATGAGGTGTCAATACTTAGGGAGGGAAAATTGCTTTTGTAGTGAGCCAGCAACTCCTAGTCCCTATTCAAGCCCAAATTAATGGTGTTAAGTTTGCAAATGAACCGTAGTTCTGCAGTTTCTCTTTGAAGTCTGTTTTTGAAGCTTTTTGTTGAAGAATGGCAACTTTTAAATCTGTTATTGAATGTCCAGGGAAACTGAAGTGTTCTCCTACTGGCTTTTGTATGTCACCATTCCTGATGTCTGATTTGTGTCTATTTATTCTTTTACATAGAGACTGTCCGGTTTGGCCAATGTACATGGCAGAGGGGCATTGCTGGCACATATCACATTAGTAGATGTAGTAGTCTGCCTATGTGTGATTTTTACCCTTCCTTCAAAAAAGTCAGAGGTTAAAATGCAAAATCCAGAACTCCCAGACATTACATGGATTTGTGTTATTTTTGGAGTACCACAAATTCATAAAATAATGAATGGATTACACTTTTCCACACAGGTAGTCTTCCACCTGAGAAATATAACATGAAGAATAGTTTTTATTTATAACAAGTAACCCCAAGATAATTCATCACAAGTCGCCAAAATACATTAGCACAGTTCTTCATTTTATTTAACTGTTTCACAACACCATGATTGGGAAAACACAAATAAATGAAAATCAACCATACAAAATGTGGGGTAGAGGCTTATCCATTTGGAACACAGTGCATGTCTCATGGCAAAGTGAAAAGCCTGAAACATGACACGCTGGCTTTGCGACTGTAGTATGCTGCCCAGGCTGTAGTGTGTCAGGTTCAAAAATCCATTTTATAATGTGCCTTTCACTTCACTGCGAGGGATGTCACGAAATGCTGATGCCCTCACAGCAATATATCTGCAGTACACATTAGTGAGGTATATAGCATTGCTTGATTATAAGAGTTTACAGTATATTCTTCCCTCATGAAAAAATGCAGGAAAAGAAAAAGTAGTCAGGAACATTCCAGGGAATTTGAGCCACAGAAATCCTGGCAGATTCTCTCTTCTGGGAGGAGAGGTTAGCAACAGCACAGTGGGGATAAGGACGTGGCTCTCTATAATTTCGCACTCTTCTCAACATATTACACCAGGCCCATAGCTCTGGTGGGGAAAACTGTCTGTTTTAAGCTTAGGCAGATGGTGCTCCCTCACTACTTCACTGAGGTAGCGTGGAGCCCCCCAAAAGGGGAAGGAAGGACAGACAGCAGGTGGCTTCATCCCAATAAGTTGGCAAGCAAAGCTGGCTGGCTGCACAGAGAAGAGTATTTGACAAAAAGTCCAGCAGCACACATATTTATTTCCCCTGTACGGTGGGGAAGCTTTAGAAGGCCTTCGGTCTCCCTGACTTCCCTTGTGACACTCCTGAGGCAGGTTGTGGTTAAAATGCACAACTGAGGACTTATGTAGGTCTGCAAAATATGCCCTCTTTTTACAAGGCTGAAGTATTCTTTAATCATATTTTATGGCAACATCAACTCCAACAGGCTAAGAAGCCTCTTGAAACCTGATGGGACACTTTTGTGGTTTCTGAGCAGGATTAAAATGCCAGTTTGTTCTTCTAAATTCCCGTGTGTGAAGAAAATAAATTCCTTCCCTGGCTGGTGGACAAGGAAGCTTGAAGCTGTAATCAGCTTTTAGCTAAGGCAGAAAGGTGATCCCACTCTAAGATTTGAGAAATTCCTCCTCAAAGAGGAAAATACAGGGCCGATCTGCCAGAAAGAGAGAGCACACTTAGTAATGCAGATCTCTATTTTTGTCCTTCTGAAGGTCCAGTCACGCTCAAATCCTGCAAGACCTTGTGGCTCCAAATCATATGCCAAATCCCAAAAGATCTCAAGCCTACCCCCGAAGTACTGTGAGAGCGGGATATCTTGCAGGACCTGGCCCATCCTGTCCTTTTTGCCCTCTCTGATCGCAGGAGCCACCTCAATTCTTACAAAATTGCACCATTTTTTGGCTGATTAAAGCACTCTACCCTACCAGAGAAAATGAATCATAGTAGCTTAGCTTCTGATTGGCCTGTCTAGGCCTGAAGCTAGGGAACATTGTGAAATTCAAGCCAGCACCTCCAGCAAACCTCAATTCTCAAACAGGCTTTTGTAGAATTTATAGAAAAAACCCTAATGAATGCAAAGGAATCAGGTATCAGAATAAAGCTATCCGGATATAATGAAAAGTCATTAGTCAGTGTGTTTTGTGGTTTCGTCCCTTCCCTGTAGAACAAATATTTGAGTTGTTACATATCAGCTGTAAAAACAATTAAGCTACAACCAAAAGGCACTGTACCCAAAATTCATTAGGTACTCTGATCGTAGAGGCAAACAGTTTTTCTTTTCCAAAAACAACAACATTTAAGAGCATGCATTTCTGGGGTGCCATTCTTCCTGAAGGAGAACCTACTTTAACTTAGTAACATGTTCCACGTATCTTTTCCATGTGCCTATTGCGATTCTTTGTGACACTGAAACGAATACATTGCTTGTCACCTAGTAGCACTGCAAAAAGGCACCTTCTTCTTTGTCCTATTAGAGACCTTTTTGTTTTTTGTTGGTTATGCAAAGTAAAACAAACCTGTACCAAACCCAAGGTGATCTATTAAAGGTAGGCATTCATGTACGTAAGTGTTGCTTGCATGTCTTATAGGAAAACAGAAACAATTTTTGTTTGTTTTCTCAAAAGTATCAATGAATTATTCTACTTTTGCATATCAGATTTCTTACAAAACCACAGTAGATTTCAAATGGAATTTAAACAATGCAAACCATTCATTTTTATTTCCTTGATATGATTAATTCAGTCATACAAATTGGTGAAAGATGAAAATGGGGTTCATCCTGCTGATGTTTTAGTCAAATGAGATAGAAATCTATGGCACAAACCTGAAAAAAATCTTTCAGTCAATGGGTGGCCTTTTCCTAAATTTGATCACTGACATTAAAGCTAAAGCAATAAAGGCAACTCATAATAATGTCTTTGTATCCATGTGTATGTTACTATTTTTATTTTGCTGTACTCTCCTGCGATAGAACTCTAAATTCTTTTCAGACATAATTTTTGAATTGCTTTCAGAAGCCCATTGGCCCCCTTTTCTACCCAAACAAATGTTGAAATCTATATTGCCATCTTGCAATAAAAGTACAGTAGCTAGAGAACACTGAGGTACAAAAGCACGAATGAGATAAAAAAACAAAAAAGCCCAACCAAAAACCAACCCATCCATAGCTCACAGCTCAAATCCATTAAATATTACTTCCTCAAAGAAATGGTAACTTAAATATTCGAATTATCCAATTCAGTGTATATTTAAACTTGGAGGCCCAATTAGCAACTGGAATTCAATAACTATACTCTTGCTCATGTAATTTAGACAATGGCTTCAGACTGAAGAAATTTCTTGATGTAGAGAGCTGTATATTTATTTCAGATTTGCACTACTACTTTGATATACATATTATTGAGTAGCTAACTAATGCTCTGAAAAGGTACAGTTGTTCCACAAAAAGAGAGTAACAAAAAAAGGATTTCTCTCTATTTAACAACACTTCTCGCATTTCACCTGATTATTGGACACAGCTCCTTTCGCAACTACTCATTAGCCTGATGTCTCTGAGTCTCTATATGATTACGAAAACTAAAATCTTAGAGCAATAAAAACTGACAGTGAATTTGACCTCAAATGTATTCTCTCTCCCCCAATTTTCCTAATTAGTTTCCTTTGCTAACTCCCACTACTGAGTGCAGTAATGGATTTCAATTACTGCCTGGCTGGTTATTAAGATAACTACTCAGCCACAAGACACTGTTAGAACAGTCTGGCTGCCTCCCTCAAGGAGAGAGTTGAAGGCTTTTAAAAGCTGACTCTATACCCTACTTTTCTCATGTATTTATATCACCATTTTCCAAATCACTGTCTTTGTATGTTAAAATGTTTGTGCAGATTATGGAAGGTGGGGGAGAATCACATCATTTGCCTCCTACATACAAAGTACATGATATCAGCACTAACATATTACTTGATACATAACAAGTCACTAAGCGGGTAAGTGGCTACAGTTAGCAAGGCTGAAAAGCAAAAGAAGACTAGAGAAAAAAAAGAGCAGCACTAGCATAATTGCACAAACCACAGTTTATGAATAAAACAAACTAATGCATTTTCTGAAAAGTTGGCTGCATAAACCAGACTAGCCCCTGGGCAAGTCTAACTTAAACAACCAGAAATTGCTCAACAGATATACAAACCTCTCACTAATTTTATAAACATAACTATGCATAGAATTGAATGCACAGACATTTCTATGACAGAGAATACAGCTAAAATAAACACCTTTATTGTGATCAATGCAAGGAAATATCCTTTCTCCACTTGTGATTGAATTTCTCCTGGACCATTTACTTTATAATATCACAGGGCATTAAAGTAATACAGGATTCTTTCCCCTCCTGCCAATCCATTGCTGTGCCTTTTCAGCCTGACTTCAAAGCTCAACTGACACCAACAGTTCATAGTTGCATGCAGTGTTGTAGTCCTGTTGGCCCCAGGACATTAGAGAGACAAGATGGGTGAGGTAATATCTTTTATTGGACCAACTTCTGTTGATGAGAGAGGTAAGCTTTCAAGCTGCACAGAGCTCTTCTTTAGGTCTGGGAAATGTACTCGATGTCACAGGGCAAGTTTACACTACAAACTTGTATTGGTATAACTACGTTGCTCAGAGGTATGAAAATTCCACACCCCTGAGCGATGTAGCTATGCCAACCTAACCCTCAGTGTAGACAGCACTATGTCGAAGGGAGAGCTTCTCCAGTGAATATCGCTACTGCCTCTTGGAGAGGTGGATTAACTATGCCAACTGGAGAAGCTCTCCTGCGGGTGTAGTAGCGTCTTCACTAAAGCGCAGCACTGGTGCAGCTGTACATGAAGATAAGACCTCAGCTAAACACAAGGTCGAACAGATCATTGAGCATAAGTAGTTAATTTGTTTCAAGGGACCATTTGAAGTGAAGTGACCCATTAACACCTCTCCAGTCATAGGGAGGAAAGGAAAAAAACAACCACTGTTTTTGACACCCCAACATCATCGATTTATCGAAACTACCCCTACCTGGAGCTGAATTATTTGTGCTCTCCAAGGGACTCAACTTCTGCCTCACCATAGCACCTAATACCATACTAACATAGAGAACTAGAAAAATTATTTTGCCGACTCCACCTCAGAGAATTATTTCACAATAATGACACCATGACCCACAATTACCATGTCCCCACCGTCATAAAAAAAAAAGAATCACAGCGGAGAAACCAAACTCTGGATCATTACATTGATGCTTCAGGACAAAAATTGACGGTGAAATCCTTAGCAAACATCACACCCACCACTATCTCTCCACCACCTAGAGAATAGCTAGACATTCCCTGAAATCCAACCACCAAAGTGATAAAACCAAGAGACAAAGGGGACGCCATCATAGTCCTCAACAGTGATGACTATGTTAACGAGGCCAACTGACAACTCTCCAACATCACCTACTATAAAGAACTCAAAGAAGATCTCACACCACAATTTACTTGGGAATTTAAGGATATCATCAAATCCTTCCACAAACAACTCCAAGAGAAACTCTACAACCTCATCCCCCACAAAACCACCCCAGGGACTTTCGATATGCTTCAAGATACACGAACAAAAGAACCCAGGCAGACCCATTATATCAGGCCAGGGCACTTTTACTGAAGGAATGTTAGGACTCATAGAAACCGTCCACAAACCACTCACCACACAATGGGCCAGCTTCCTCCAGGAAACAACACACTTGCTCCAGAAATTCTGCAACATTAACAACCTCCCTCAGAACACCATCCCTGCTACAATGGATGTCACCTTCCTATAACCAACATGCCTCACAATGATGGCATAGCTGCCTGCCTCAAATGTTTACAACATAATGGAAAACCCTCACATATCTACCCCAAACACTCCGCCAAACTCATCCATTGCATCCTCACCCATTATAATTTTACATTCAACACCAAACATTGTTTCCAAACAATGGGAACACCCATGGGTACTAGAATGGTTACCGAATATGACAACCTCTTCATGGGCCACCTTGAAGAAGAATTTCTGAACAAAAATGCACCACAAAACCAATGACAGACTTGAGATACATGGATGATATTTTCATCCTCTGGACAGACAACTTAAACTCCCTCACAAATTTCAACCACAACTTCAACAACCACCACCTATCCATTAAACTCTCTCAAGAACACGTCCATACTAACATTAACTTCCTGGTCACCACAATCAGCTTCAAAAACAGAACCCTACAGACAACAATATACAAGAAGCCCATGGATCACAAAACCTATCTTCACAGATGCAGTAACTACCCCGAACACACCAAGAAATCTGTTATCTACAGCCAGGCACTCAGATACCATAGAATATGCTCCAAGGAGAAAGCCCAGGACATACATCCTTACCACCCTCAAAACTGCCTTCATCAAACAAGGACACTATACCAGAGAAGCAGATCGCATCATGGAATGGGCTACCAAAATATTCCAATAGAACCTGCTTCAATACAGAAATAAAACCCTCTCTGACCGCACACCTCTAGTTGTACCTCTAGCTGTAGCCTACCACCCCATGCTGGAATCCATACGGGGTATCATCAGCCAGTTACATACAATGGGGACCACATCCTGAAAGAAATCTTTCCCAACCCCCTTCTTCTGGCCGCTCAAGCAACCTCCCAAGTTCACCAAGCTCATCATCAGAAACAAACTCTCCACAGACCAGGACACACCAACTCAAAGTGGCACCAGAGCTTGCCAGAACAACGGATGCAAAACCTGTAGACATACCTCTACTGGTACAAATGATCAGCACCCCCCATTATGCACCTTTCCACCTCCATTGGTCCTTCACATGCCTATCACAACATGTGATAGACCTCAGCCATGCACTAAATGCCCCAATATTAACTATGTGGGTGAAACCAGACAATCACTGCACTTTCAAATGAACTCATACAGAAAAAGGATAAGACAAAAACACCCCATCACCTGTGGGTGAACATTTTTCACAATGTGATCATTCTATATCTGACCTCTCAGTCCTCATCCTTAAAGGAAACCTACACAACACCTTCAAAAGGTGAGCCTGGGAGCTTAAATTCATAACTTTGATACTAAACTAGACTAGATTAATAACTAGATATTAAAAATCATGGACTGAATAGGGGCACTGGATTTATAATTTATTAAAACAATCTATAACCCAATTAATGCATCCACAGATTCCCGTCCCTTTCCCCTCCATGACTGGAGAAGTGATAACAGGCCACTTCACCTTGAACAGTCCCTTGAAATATGTGCTAGCTACTTACGCTAAACAATCTGCTCCACCTTCTATCTACCTGTGATACTCTAAATACATTTCCCAGACCTGAAGAGCTTTGTGTAAGCTCAAAAGCATGTCTCTTTCACCAACGTGAGTCGGTCCAATAAAAGAGCAGCAGTTCATAGTTTATTAACCCATATTGGACAGGGGGATTTTAGTTTATGAAAAACTGGAAGGTGCTTTCCTCCTATTTCTCGTGTCTATGAAGTGATGCCAATTTTTTTTCCCCAACAGTAGAAGTTGGACAGCAGAAGTATCAGTTTAGTAAAGCAACTTACCCAGTGTTCCCTCAGGACTTTGATGCTATTTTGCACAGCACCTAGTACAGTCAGAGTGCAGTACTGTATTTGAAATGCATACTTAAATGAAGACACTTAAATACTATGCTGATGAGTGCCAAAGAAATGACTATAGTAAACCTAATACATACCTTTTGGAAATCTTAAGCAGATAAATATGTAGCACATAATTCAGATTCTGTGCTATCAGAACAGTATCCTTGGATGGAGGAGCTCTACAGAATTTACTTTCAAACCAACTGAGAAGAAATAAAATTTGTTTAGTTTTTAAATTGACTAATTTTGCAATTTTCCTCCTTTCTGCAACTCCACTTAATTTCTCCAGTAGTCATTAGCACAAAAGGCTTCAGGCTCCAATCCAGAAAAGTATGTGCTCAGTTTTCAACAGGTGACTTCAGTGGGAATACTGGATTAGACCCTTAAAAACGATCTTGATTCTTTTAAAAATAGAGGCATGACCACCTGATATGGATCTTCAAATAATTTAATGGTTAAGTAAAACAGTGTTGTTGATGTTAAAATATGACTTAGTGACACCTATTCTTCTGCTCAAAAGGCTGGGGAAATTAAGTGGTCTGCAATCTGAACCAGAGGCATAATCAACATTAGTTATATGTGATAGTAATGTCATTCTGCTTTCAAAGGTCCAGCCATAGGTTAGATGACCTCCCTGATACTTCATTATAGAATAAATGAACAAAAACAATAAAGACGGTCAGGCAATTAAGTTTTCCAACTTCTCATTCATTACTGAAATGTGAAAATAAAAGAAAAAAATAACCCCTTTTTAATATTTTCCTTCAGAATAATGTGAGCAGGTTTAGGATAGCAACACACCAATTATGAGCTCAGAATGCACCTTTTTTAAACTTGGCTATTTTACAATCTTGATGCTGCCAATAACCAGCAAAGTACATTTGAAGGACACATTGGCGATGTAAACAAACAAATAGCTTATCATGACTCGTACTAATGCACAGCATGTCCAAGCTGCAGCTGAAACACAGACATGATACCACAGTTCAATCAGACTGCAGAACACAAGCAAAACAGGACAATAAATGGAGCAAGAACAGTAAAATGAAGCATGTCAATTCCTATTTGCATTCCTTCAAAGACAGACTATAGACAAGGATTGGAGTGGACACTGATGTACTTATTTGTTTAAAAAATGGTTGCCAGTTTGTTGTTTATACATGCATATATATTGCACATATTAATATATGTGCCTACAAACCCACATACACATATATGCACTAGCTCAGGGGTGGCCAACCTGTGGCTCCGGAGCCACATGGGGCTCTTCAGAAGTTAACATGCGGCTCCTCGTATAGGTACCGACTCCAGGGCTGGAGCTACAGGCACCAACTTTCCAATGTGCCGGGGGGTGCTCACTGCTCAACCCCTGGCTCTGCCACAGGCCCTGCCCCCACTCCACCCCTTCCTGCCCCCTCCCCTGAGCTTGCCGTGCCTCACTCCAGTCCTCCCCCATCCCTCCCAGAGCCTCCTGCACACCACAAAACAGCTGATCGGGAGGTGCAGAGAGGGAGAGGGAGGCGCTGATCAGTGGGGCTGCTGGTGGGTGGGAGGCACTGGGAGCGGGGTGGGGGAGCTGCTGACATATTACTGTGGCTCTTTGGCAATGTACACTGGTAAATTCTGGCTCCTTCTCAGGCTCAGGTTGGCCACCCCTGCACTGGCCTGTGGACATGGTATATTACTGGTACCAATGATTTAGGGATGTGTAAGAGAGGGATCCTGGAAACTCAGTGTAGATAACTAGGGAAAAAAGGCAGATGACAAGTGGGGAAACTGAATGCAACATGCAAGCAAAGTGTTGTGTGTGACGACAACTGTTATGAGTTTGATTGTTCTGTATACTTTTTAAAAATCCTTAGTGCAAACTGTACCATTTTTGCACATTAGTTTGGCATAAACAAGCTAAGTGTTTCAGCAGATTTTTATAACAAAAATGCAACTATTAGTGGTGAAGACTGGTGCCCAAAATAACCATAGGGCAGTCTCCTCTACATATATCTCTACTCTTGCAGACTACCACCTCGGGTCAAATCCTGACCAACTAGCCTGTGTCTAAAGGTGTTAAACAGCATCTATCCTAGGTGCTTAAATTCAGAGTAGCATCAGCTAACACAATAATTATGGTGTCACATACTCACTTCCTGCACAACCAACCAGCCATCTCTGCTATGTCTCCACCCACTCTCTGTACTTCCCTATAAGCTGTAGAGCTCAGTTCATCCCCAGGAAAATATGGAGATAGCAGTCTCTTCCCTCTGCTTTAAACACATGCTGCAAGGATTAGGATCAAATATCCTCACAAAATTTTGAGACTTATGCCAGATTCACAATAAATAAATCAGTAGCAGGACTATCCTCTAAAAATACCTCCCTAAAGGGAAGTGGGAGGTAGACTTGTTTTTCACTGTTTAGTGGCCTAAGAAGCCTCTCTGTACTTTTCATCAGTCTGCCATTCTTAATTACAATGGAGTATGTTGTGCCGATTAGAAGACGTAAAAGCTTATCATAATAAAAATACTGAGAAATTTAAAATCAGTCAAGATGTCAAAACATTCAACTTCTAAAAACAACAAATTTAATATCCTGTTTCATTCAAAGTCTAACTTAATGAAAATACACAAGAAAAATTAAACAAATGATTAAAAGAAATTGTATACCGCCAGTATACAAACAACTTAAACTAGTATAAAAATGAATTTTGGGTAAACTGTACTAGCTTTTGAGCATAAGCTTTCGTGAGCTATAGCTCACTTCATCCGATGAAGTGAGCTGTAGCTCACGAAAGCTTATGCTCAGATAAATTTGTTAGTCTCTAAGGTGCCACAAGTCCTCCTTTTCTTTTTGCGAATACAGACTAACACGGCTGCTACTCTGAAACCTGTACTAGCGTTGAGCATTCACCTTGGCATAAACGAGCTAGTTGTTTTCCCAAGAAACCAGCTAACCTTTCTGTCATACAATAATTGAGCCTATCATTTTAGAACTTTACCTTACTGGTTTAAAATCGTTTGTCTTTTGTTAAAACTACAATTAAAATATTCCATAAACCAGTGTTACATCCACAGTCATTTCTGATTGGGTAATCCCCTGCCCTTAGCTTTGTTTCGCAAAATCACGTTCTCTTATTTTATTTAAATTTTACATCATGTTTGACTTACAAGCATAGGTGCCGACTCTGTGGGTGCTCCAGGGAAAAATAATAGTGGGTGCTCAATACCCACCACCAGCCCCACTGATCAGTTTCTTCCCCTCTCTCCCAGCGCCTCCCACCTGCCATGGATCAGCTGTTCAGCGGTGTCCAGGAGGTGCTGGGGGAGGGGGCGGAGCGAGGGCGGGGCACTCTTGGGGTGGTGAATGGGATGGGCTGAGGCATGGTGGGCATGGAGTGGGGGCAGGAAGAGGTGAGGTGGGAAGAGGTGGGGCAGGGGTGGTATGAGGGGGGCCAGGCCTGGGGAGAAAGGGGTGGAGTAAGGGCAGAGCCTAGGGCAGAGCGGGGGTCAAGCATCCCTGGGGGAAATTAGAAAGTTGGCGTCTGTGCTTACAAGCATAAGACAGGAGCGCTCTGATTCTTCACAGCTGTGCTCAGATGTAGTGGAGAGTAGTGGCCTCAGGCAACTGGCTGTGGCTCTGCGATTCTCAGCCCCCTGGCCCCATAGAAGTTAGAGCAGGCCCCCTGCTCCCCTTACACCACGGGTGGCAGAGCTTGCATTGCCAGCTTTTCTCCAATGGAGAGCTCCCTGAGGCGAGGGGAATCCTCCACCAACTATCTCTGGCTATTATAAGGCTGCTTACACAGCACAAAGTAGTGCTAAGAGCCATATTCTGCCCTCGGAAGAAGGGATACATTTTCCAAGTGCTGAGGCACAGCCTTCCTTTCATAGAAAGCAATTTGCAAGCAAAAAATTTGTAAACACATTTTGTAACTTCAAATAAGGAATTACAGGTGCTTATCAGAGTACTTGCACCTGAAGCCAGGTGGCTGAAGGCTGAAGTACCTGGATTTGTACCTACAGTTAGTATGCAGGAACAAATTTTAAAAATGTGGCCCAAAGGTGCACAATCTATTAACATCAATGAGAACTGTAAATGGGTAACACAGACATATCTTGGGGTTCATATTATATCCACAAATAAAAAAGGAAAGTAGTAGATATTGAATGACTGGCCACAAAATGAAATGCCAGCCCAAGTTCTGCTCAAATTTTGAAACAAACATAAACCAAAGTATTAGGTTCATAAACATTTAGTGTAGTCCCCTATTTTTGTTGAAATCCATCTAAGGGTCTCAAGTCCGACAAGCTGTTCTCTTCAAATCTAGAGTGCTCTAGGGTTAAATGGTATTTAACCCCTCCAAACTGGAATTATATACAGGAAGACAGCATAGAGGGGCTGACATAGGGCATGCCAGTCCTTTATGGTGGGTTCCAGGTCCAGCTCTGCCATATTTCCAGTTTCCATCCAGAATTGAGGGATTCTAAACCATAATCCTGAGGAACCATGGGAGTTTCATAGAGTTTAAGCCCAGAAGGGGCCCTTAGATCATCTAAGCTGTCTTCCTGTAACACAGAGGTCATTAAATTCCATTCAGATGCCTCTATATTGAGCCCAATAACTTGTCCTCCAGAAACTAAACTGTTGTGTGCCACAGGCAGAGAACAGGAGAGACTGAGGTGCCACCAATGCCCGAGGCTCCTAAAATATATTAGGAGGGATATGCTCACGTGATCCTAACAGATGATCCACATGCCATGTTGAGAAGGAAGGTGAAAAACCACCAAGGTCCCTGCCAACCTAGTGGAAAATTCCTTCTTAACCCCAAATCTGGTGATCAGGTTGATCCTGAGCATTTAAGCAAGACACACCAGCCACGCTTCTAGGAAAGAGGATTCGCTGTACCACCTCAGAGCAGCAGTTCCCAAACTTGTTCCACCGCTTGTTCAGGGAAAGCCCCTGGCGGGCCGGGCCAGTTTGTTTACCTGCCGAGTCTGCAAGTTCGGCCAATCGCGGCTCCCAGTGGCCGTGGTTTGCTGCTCCAGGCCAACGGGAGCTGCTGGAAGCGGTGGCCAGTATGTCCCTTGGCCCGCGCCACTTCCAGCAGCTCCCATTGGCCTGGAGCAGCGATCGGCTGAACCTGCAGATGAGGCAGGTAAACAAACCGGCCGGCCCGCCAGGGGCTTTCCCTGCAGAAGCGGCGGAACAAGTTTGGGAACCACTGCCTCAGAGCACTGGTCCACCCTTTTTGGTGTCCCATCTCAGGTTATGGCCAATCCCTGATGTTTCAGAGGAACATGAAAAACAAGAATACATCTGGTTAATTGAGCATTGGCGAGAAAAAAATCCTCCTTGGCTCCTTCAGGTGACCCTCTGAAGCATAAGATTTAATTATAGTTATTGTCATAATGAAGACCTTCAAGTGTTATGAGCATGCTGAGGGCAATGGAGAGCTTCCTGTTCTCCCCATGGCCCATGGAGGAAGAGGAAGAACAAGGGGATTCATAAATTCAGACTTCAAAGCCAGAAGGGACCAGCATGACCATCCAGCCCAACACACACACACACACACACAAAAACAGGCTGCAGATTTTTCTTCCAAAAGCTGGATTAAAGCCTATCTTTAGAAAGATATCTAATCTCACTTTAAAGACTCCAAGCAATGGTGAGTTCACCACCTCCCCAGGTCAGCTGCTCCAATGTTTAATTACTTCCCACTGCTAGGAAACTGCATCTTATTTGAAGGTTAAATTTGTCCAACATCCAGCCACTGGATCTTGTTAGGCCTTTGCCAGCAAGGCTGAAACCTCCACCCCAGCTCCTCACCCCCATGAGATATCTCTTCCATGTGTACGTACCTTCACACCGTGATTAAGTCAAAAAGAGACTTACAGGCTGGCAAGGAATGCTGCGGTGGGGGAGGCTATATATAAGTAATTCCCACTGCCACAGTTAAAATGAGTTTGGAAGGGAACTAGTTGTGGGTCTCTCATGCTCTTCGTTAGAGAGGTGAATGGCTGTTGAAGAAGAGAGCTGGCTAAACGAAGAAAGAAAGCTAAGTTTTGTATCTACACAGGGAATAAGTATTTAATAATGGGTTCTTCAATTTAGCAGAGAAAGGTGTAACCCGATCCAACGGCTGGACATTAAACCTAGACAAATTCAGACTGGAAATAAGGTGTACATTTTTAACAATGAGAGTAATTAACCACTGGAACAATTTACCAAGAGTTGTGGCGAATTCTCTGTCAAGACTGGATCTTTTTCTAAAATATGTTCTCTAAGGATTACTTTGGGCAAGTTCTGTTGCCTGTGTTATACAGGAGGTCAGACTGGATGATCACAATGGCCCCTTCTGGCACCAGAAAATATGAATTGTCCCTCAGGGTTTTGCCTTAGTCCTTTTGTCCAGAAGTTCCCTGGATCCCTGCATCTGTGGGTGCTAAAGGAGTTGGCGGATTGATTGCAGAGCCATTGGCCATTATCTTTGAAAACTCATGGCGATCGGGGGAGGTCCCGGACGACTGGAAAAAGGCTAATGTAGTGCCCATCTTTAAAAAAGGGAAGAAGGAGAATCCGGGGAACTACAGGCCAGTCAGCCTCACCTCAGTCCCTGGAAAAATCATGGAGCAGGTCTTCAAGGAAACCATTTTGAAGCACTTCAAGGAAATGAAAGTGATCAGGAACAGTCAGCATGGATTCACCAAGGGCAAGTCATGCCTGACTAACCAAATTGTCTTCTATGATGAGATAACTAGCTCTGTGAATGAGGGTAAAGCAGTAGACACATTATTCCTTGACTTTAGCAAAGCTTTTGATACGGTCTCCCACAGTATTCTTGCCAGCAAGTTAAAGAAGTATGGGCTGGATGAATGGACTATAAGGTGGATAGAAAGCTGGCAGGATCGTCGGGCTCAACGGGTAGTGATCAATGGCTCCATGTCTAGTTGACGGCCAGTATCAAGCGGAGTGCCCCAAAGGTCGGTCCTCGGGCCAGTTTTGTTCAATATCTTCACTAATGATCTGGAGGATGGCGTGGACTGCACCCTCAGCAAGTTTGCAGATGACACTAAACTGGGAGGAGTGGTAGATACACTGGAGGGTAGGGATAGGATACAGAGGGACCTAGACAAATTAGAGGATAGGGCCAAAAGAAATCTGACGAGGTTCAACAAGGACAAGTGCAGAGTCCTGCACTTAGGACATAAGAATCCCATGAACTGCTACAGACTAGGGACCGAGTGGCTAGGCAGCAGTTCTGCAGAGAAGGACCTAGGGGTTACAGTGGACGAGAAGCTGGACATCAGTCAACAGTGTGCCCTTGTTGCTAAGAAGGCTAACAGCATTTTGGGCTGTACAAGTAGGAGCATTGCCAGCAGACTGAGGGACGTGATCATTTCCCTCTATTTGGCATTGCTGAGGCCTCATCTGGAGTACTGCGCCCAGCTTTGGGCCCCACACTACAGAAAGGATGTGGACAAATTGGAGAGAGTCCAGCAGAGGGCAATAAAAATGATTAGGGGACTGGAACACATGATTTATGAGGAGAAGCTGAGGGAACTGGGATTATTCAGTCTGCAGAAGAGAAGAATGAGGGGGGTTTGATAGCTGCTTTCAACTACCTGAAAGGGGGTTCCAAAGAGGATGGATCTAGGCTGTTCTCAGTTGTGGCAGATGACAGAACAAGGAGTAATGGTCTCAAGTTGCAGTGGGGGAGGTTTAGGTTGGATATTAGGAAAAACTTTTTCACTAGGAGGGTGGTGAAGCACTGGAATGGGTTATCTAGGGAGGTGGTGGAATCTCCTTCCTTAGAGGTTTTCAAGGTCAGGTTTGACAAAGCGCTGGCTGGGATGATTTAGTTGGGAACTGGTCCTGCTTTGAGCAGGGGGTTGGACTAGATGACTTCCTGAGGTCCCTTTTAACCCTGATATTCTATGATTCCCACTCTTTACAATGCTTCTTTCAGGGGTTCACAGCCTAGCTAAGGCTCCTCCCCATCTGGTTCCTGCTCTCTGGAGATGTGTCCCTCTCTGGCCTGACAGGTGCAGAGAGCCCCCTCCCAGGTCCTTCCCTGCCTCTGGGTTTCTCCAGGTTCCTTCCCTTGCCTAAGCGGCAGGACACAATTTTTTATAAAGCACATGAGTAGGAGCAGTCCTGTGACCTACAACTACAGATCCCAGTTTTAAAAGGCCCCAAAACCATAACATGTGCAATGGGACATGCATCTGCACCACAAGGCCTAAGTCTTGTGAGACATATTGCCCATATGCTACTAATTAATCCCAGATACAGAGCCACACACTTACTAACTCAAAAATGAACACTGAGGAGCACCAATCTGAAAACAAACAAGTTTTAGAAGATTCACTCATCCATATTAAATTCAGCCACTCCACAAATATACAGCATGTGCCAGTGGTCCCTCATATGTGTGAGAATATAAGCATTTACTGCTGCCCAAGCCAACGTAAAGGGGCTTGCTCTTTACTCACATATAAATATCATCATGAACCTAGAAATCTTTATACATATGAATAATCTTTACTTGCATGAGTAGCCCCACTCAGGCTACTGGAACTAATGGCATGAGAAAGGGCAACTCATGTAAGTAACGGTTGCAGGAATGTGTTATCCAAGTTTGTTCCTCTAATCATTGTTCCTTTCTTTCTTTAACTCTCAACTTTTTAATATATTACCTCAAATTAATATGCAACCTCCTATCCCATACCCCTCAAACAGGCAAAGCTATTGAAATCAAGGGGAATTCTGCCTGAAAAATGAGTGCAACACTGGGCCCTTAATACCTTTATACCCATAAAAGAAAACATTACTTCATTCATACCTAATTATATACTCCTTAACCCAAGAACTGATAAATGTTATTTCCAGCTCTCCCTTCTGCAGCTTTTGAAAGTGGAAATTTATGCTGTATTTCTTACCCATAACTTTATGTGCCCATATCATGGGTTTTTCAAGGCCTTTACTTTGGGTATCTGATAGATTTCTTTTACCCTTTTCCCTATTCTCCCACACAATTCAGGGTCTACACTGAGACATCGACAAAAGAGATTTTTCCAGGTCAAAAGCAGCAAAATAAGATTATTTTTACAGTGAATTTCCAACCTTGTTAAAAAAAGAGAAATGGAATCTAAGAAACTCTGAGTGATTTCAAGTTTAAAAACTCAGTTAGGAAAGTGTGAGCAAAAGTGAGCAAGTGAGTACGAGTATGTATGTGTGTGTGTGTAGTCTTAAATCTATAAGGGATCAAAAACATTTGCAGATTAGTATGGTAAATTTCTGGAATTCAGTTCAACTAAGTACAGGATTATTCTTTTCAGAGAACTACTGGGAATGGAAAAGAACAGAAGTGACTGGGGTTGTTCCCCCACCCCCTCAACAGTATGATTTAAAAAACACGCACCCACTCAACAAGTAAAGACAGTTGTTCAGTCACATCTCATCTACTGTCACATGGCAAGGAATAAAACAGAAAGTCCCACAAGGGGGAAGTATATTCATTTGTAAAAGCTCCAAACTCAACTAGGGTCTTGTAAGGATTCACTTTTAGATTAATGATTTTGAAGGTAGAATATATGAAATGTACTTCCAAGTCATAGGATTTTAATTTAAGATAAAATGTATTGATACTAGATTCAAAAAGGCTAAATTACAATAGTATCCATATGTTTAAACCATTTCTACTACTGATACAATATACAAATTAAATAATTAATATTATTTCTGTTAAGAAACCATTAAATTTAAAAGAAAATTAGGGATAAACTGTTAGCCAGTCAAGAAGAATAGGACTTACTTTCAAAATAAAGGAAGTGACGATAATCATTATTAGTCAAGTACACATAACGTTTTTGTATTGGATGCATTTCAGTAGCCGTGCTCAATTAAAAATAGAACCAGGTCACTGGAAAAGTTTAATGTGTAATGAACCTAACTCACTGATAGTTGCCCTTGGAAACCTGACCATAGAATAAACCTTACTGATGAAGAAATTCAACTGACTTAAGCCTCTGATGTAATGATAACTTCTTTGATATACTGCTTCAGTAGCTCTGCAACAATAAACTTGCTAGCTTGTTATGGTGGAGAAGCATGTTATCTGAGCTCAAGCACCACAACCACCAAAGATATCAGATATTTCTCATGGCATACATTCATGACGTACCATGTAATCACCAATTTTCTTCACTTAGGAGGCCAGCAGTTATAAATCAACAAGTTCTCGGGTTGTCTGACAAGCTATGGATCCTTCTAAGTTTATCTCACTGTATGCCCTTAATGTTTTCAGGGTTCCCGTTAGTTCTGGTGTTTATGAAAGACATCTGATGCTCCTGTATCACTTTTTCCTCTACGCATCACTGAATAGCTGGATTTTATAACCATCCAAAAGCTGCTATAAATAAAATCAGAACTGTCAAGTGATTAAAAAAATTAATCACGATTAATTGCACTGTTAAACAATAACAGAATACTATTTATATAAATATTTTGGATGTTTTCCATATTTTCAAACATACTGATTTAAATTCCAACACAGAATACAAAGTGTACAGTGCTCACTTTATATTTATTATAAATATTTGCACTGTAAAAATAAAATAAATAGTATTTTTCAATTCACCTCATACAAGTACTGTAGTGCAATCTCTTTATCATGAAAGTTGAACTTACAAATGTAGAATTATATACAAAAAACAGCTCCATTCAAAAATAAAACAATGTAAAACTTTAGAGCCTACAAGTCCACTCAGTCCTACTTCTTGTTCAGCCAACTGGTCAGGAAAACAAGTTTGTTTACATTTACAGGATATAATGCTGCCCACTTCTTAATTACAATGTTACTTGAAAGAGAGACCAGGCGTTTGCATGGCACTGTTGTATCCAGCGTTGCAAGATATTTACGTGCCAGAGACACTAAAGATTCATATATCCCTTCATGATCCATTCCAGAGGACATGCCTCCATGCTGATGATGGGCTCTGCTCGGTAGCAATCCAAAGCAGTGCAGATCAATGCATGTTCATTTTCATCATCTGAGTCAGATGCCACCAGCAGAAGGCTGATTTTCTTTTTTGGTGGTTCAGGTTCTGTAGTTTCCGCAAAGGAGTGTTGCTCTTTTAAGACTTCTGACAGCATGCTCCACACCCAGTCCTGATCAAATTTTGGAAAGCACTTCAGATTCTTAAATCTTGGGTCAAGTGCTGTAGCTATCTTTAGTAATCTCACATTGGTACCTTCTTTGTGTTTTGTCAAATCTGCAGTGAAGGTGGTCTTAAAATGAACATGTGCTGGGTCATCATCCGAGACTGCTATAACATGAAATATATGGAAGAATATGGGTAATACACAGAGCAGGAGACGTACAATTCTCCCACAAGGCGTTCAGTCACAAATTTAAGTAACACTTTTTTTTTATGAGCATTATCATCATGCATCCGACGAAGTGGGTATTCACCCACGAAAGCTTATGCTCCAATAAGTCTGTTAGTCTGTAAGGTGCCACAGGACTCTTTGCCATCATCATGGAAGCATGTCCTCTGGAATGGTGGCCAAAGCATGAAGAGGCATATGACTGTTTAACATATCTGGTATGAAAATTACCTTACAATGGTATTTACAACAAAAGTGTTTTCGGCTACAAAAGTGCCATGCAAATGTCTGTTCTCACTTTCTTATGACATTGTAAATAAGAAGAGGGCAGCATTATCTCCTGTAAACGTAAACAAACTTGTTTCTCTTAGCGATTGCCTGAACAAGAAGTATGACTGGGTGGACTTATAGGCTCTGAAGTTTTACATTGTTTTGTTTTGAGTGAAGTTAAGTAACAAAAAAATGTACTTTTGTAAGTTACGCTTTCATGATAAAGAGATTTCACTACGGTACTTGTATGAGGTGAATTGAAAAATACTATTTCTTTTGTTTATCATTTTTACAGTGCAAATATTTGTAATCAAAATAATATAAAGTAAGTACTGTACACTTTGTTTTCTGTGTTGTAATTGAAATCAATATATTTGAAAATGTAGAAAAACATCCAAAATATTTAATAAATTTCAGTTGGTATTCTATTGTTTAACAGTGTGATTAAAACTGTGATTAATCACGATTAGTTTTTTTAATCGTGATTAATTTTGTTGAGTTAATCGCACAAGTTAACTACGATTAATCGACAGCCCTATATAAAATCCACTGAATATGAAGCAGCTGTTTATTATATGTGATATCTGAAGATAACAGTGGAAAACTGAACACTGTATACTGTCTTTTTGCAAAAGCATTTTTGCATTTACAAGAAATTCTAAGCAAGCAAAATAGGAATAATATAAAATATTAGATTTACATACTGATTTAGCTGAAGATTTCAAGGTTGTGTAGGAAATGCTCTCATTAAGCAGATTCTTCCTGAGGAATATTCATTGCTATAAAAGTGTCAATGGGGGGTACATTTTGTGGTTTCTTCAAAGTATAAAACTAGCACTTAATGCTTAAATACTCTGAGAATACTAATGAGTGGGGGCTCTGAATGAAATTCTTCACTAATCATAGTGAACGTTTGACAGAAGTGACTATCATCCTCCAAACTTTAATCACTTGGAGAGCTATTACAACCCCATTCTTAGGATCTGGACTGAAGACATTTATGGCTGAAGATTTAGTTTGTCATTTCTAAGTCTGATTTATCTAAAGTTACAGGCCAGGAAAAGGTAGAGGTTAATCACATCAGCTAAAATTTGTAATTATAAAGAATTATTTTAAAGCAGCAAGGCTAGGGGAAAGAAAAGCACAAAGGATGAAGGCACTGACCTTTCACACCTTTAAAATGGCCGTAGTCTCTTTGTTCATGTATATTTTTAAGACTTGTGACAGTGTGCGCTGGCATAACTGGCTGAAACCAGCAGAAGATAAGCAGGCTCTCTGAAATCATTCCTCCATTGCTCTGCCATGGAAAGGCGTAAATGGGCACCTCTTGCTATGAATTTAACTTCTCCCAGTGATTTTTGTTGTTGTTGTTGTTGTTGTTTTGCCTAGGCTTAATCACTAGGACTGGATTCTGCAAAGTGTTTACCTTATGTGAGTTCTCAAATTCCATGGGACTGGAGGTCATTCAGCATTTTGCAAGATCAAGTCCTTAACCAAGATCACAGCTACCAGGGCAATCTATGTCGAGAGCCAAAAACTCACACCTTCTTTCACTGGGTTGAAGACAGACATTGTGGTTTTCCAAACTTCCTCTGGCATCTGAGATAACTGGGTGGGCTACAGGAACATCAGTGCACCCTACAATGGTTTATCTTTTATCGTCTAATATTTTAATTAATCACAAACTAATGACCAAGAGTAATATAAATAGAGGATTTATGATAGCCATAAGATAACCATAAATTTCAGTGTTTATTCCATTCTTCTCTAATGTTATTTCCCGATTTATTTGAGTATAATTTACAAAACAATAGCGCTCCCCAGACACCTTCTATCCCAAAATACTCAACAACCTTTAAGCAAAACAGCCACTGCAGCTCGTCTGCATGGTCAACAAACTCATGCTATGACAGAGCAGTGGAAGGGGGGATGACCGTATGTCTGGGTACTTCTACAGTACCATGCTCATCACCAGTATCTTTGCACCCTACAGAATGATACCATTTAAATTGCAATTGCACTAGCAGTTTCCAAATAGTTTTCAGGTACAGAGAGCATTGCAGCACTCCAATTTCCAGGTGATAGAGGCAAGAATACCACTGAGGAGATCTACATCTGAAAAAAGATTGCAGTCTCCTTGCAGGTGGGCTGGAACAATTTGTATAGTGGGGGAGCTGAGAGCCATTGAACCAAACAGTAAACTCTGCATATGATGGAAACTACTTCAAGCCAGGGGGTGCAACAGCACCCCCAGCACCCCTAGTTCCAGCACTTAGGTCTCCTTCCCAGATGTAGACGGGATAAAAAGCAGCAGAGAATCCAATATAACCTCAAGATTGCCCCAATTTTTTAATTGATACATTTATATCAATTGATATTTATAAATGGATACAATTAGAGAAAAAATTGCTTCTTTTCCCTGGGGCAAAGGAAAACACACCTAGGTAAGAGAAACCCCACAAAGGTTCTATTAAATAAAACAAAAGTGATAAAATCTGTAAGCATATTTCTCTTCCTCAAACAGAGAAAGACACATGTTGTGCAAATGAAATGCTTTCAAATTCTGGATGTAAAACAAGAACACAATCATCAAGTTCCTGATCTACTAAGTAGTTAGGCCTAGTTTTTGCCCTTAAACAGCAATACAGATTTACCAATTTAGCTTTTTAGCACAGACTATTGTGAAGTTTTGACCAAACCAATCCACTGCAATCAAGTCTTACTGTCAGTGACCTGGCTAGAAAGGAGTGCAGAACTTATAAAATGTGACAAATTCTGAATTAAATTATCTTGCTTTTTGTGATTTTAATGCTAACTTTTACTACTATTTTAAAGCAAGAAACTGTGATATAACCTCCTTGACAAACACAGATTTGGGATAGAGGTCTATATCTTCAGTTTTACATGGTAAAAGAGATGGAGGGGAACTCAACACATTCCATTAGCCAGATTTCAGCCTCTTCTTTTCTACTGTGGGCCAGACGTATGACCTTTGTATTTGGTATCAGTCATGTTGGTTAAGTAACAGGAAAGTTCCATAGCTTTTCTGAATACTTTTTTTTTTAATGTTGTCCTCATGTGGCTCCAGTTCATGTTGTTAATTACATCAAGCCAGTATTCCACAGAGAGGGCTGAAGCAGTGGCATCAGCCTGTAATCTGTCAAATTCCTTTGAAATCTCCTTCAACTGCTTTTGTAATTTTAGTGCCTTTTCGAAAGAGTCTCTATTTATGTAAAATGTGTGAGATGTTTTGATCGAAATCCTCCTTGTGCATAGTGTAAATGTAACATTTTATGGGTAGTGGGATGCAAATGCAGAGTCACAATTTTCATGAGAGTGCCCTTGATTGTTTCGAGAAGATGGGATGTGAATCCTTCTTTTTTCAGAAATTTCTTTCAGCTTCCAAAATTGGTGTTACAACTATTGGTTGACACTTCCTTTTCATGGCTTAAATAAATAGTGCTGAACACCCATATCAGGGGGGCAATCCTGGCTCCACTGAAGTCCATGGCACAAGTCCCACTGACTTCAATGGAGCCAGGATTTCATCCCAGAAATTTACAAGTATGTGTGCCCAAGAAGTTCCCACATTTTTTATTTTATTTTCCATTTTCTAAGCAAATGGGGAAAACCTCTGCCATACCTTTCTCTGCATTCTTGAACCACATTTTCAACAACCTGTACACAAGAGAGTCTGCGTTTTTCTTTTCAGACACAGAATAAATATAAATAAGAAGGAATGCATCGTTCCCTATACAGATCCTTATAGCCATTATTTGGTAACAGTCTCATGCCTGACCAACCATTCTGCATTAATGTTGATTCTTTTAATTCTTCCTCCTCCCGCACATTTCTTCACTTGCAGCATTCAGCAGTGGGACCGTAAGTTTAAATCGGTCTATCCTTCCAGGATGAAGTGTTTCAGCCATTTCTTTAAATTGTTGATTTTGAGACACATTGAAGGAGATGTTAAAAGAAGTCTGAAACTTTTTCAACAAGTTCAAGTCTTTCAAGCTGTTTACAGCATTGCCACAGCCATTTTTAAAAAATGAACAGAGACTGCTCTTCAATAAAGCTGATGATGAAGAGTTGCTAGAAGGCTTGGGACAGAGGGCTTTAATTATCATTACGTTTATGTTTCAGTGAGGACAACAGCATTGAAACTATTTAATTTACAGGACAAGGTGGAGGAGTACTTGTGGCACCTTAGAGACTAACAGATTTATTTGAGCATAAGCTTTCATGAGCTACAGCTCACTTTCTGAGTCTCTAAGGTGCCACAAGTACTCCTTTTCTTTTTGCGGATACAGACTAACACGGCTGCTACTCTGAAACAGGACAAGGTGGGTGAGATAATATCTTTTACTGGACCAACTTCTGTTGGTGAAAGAGACAAAGCTTTTGAGCTACACGGAGCTCTTCTTCAAGTCTGGGAAAGGTACTCAAAGTGTCACAGCTAAATACAAGGCGGGATAGATAAGGAGTTCACACATGTTGCAAGAGACCATTGAAGGTGAAGTGGGCAGTTAAGACCTTGACTGTCATAGGACAAAGGAGGGTTAGTGGGTTATAGATTGTTGTAATGAACCATAAATTCAATGTCTTTATTAAGTCCATGATTTTGGTGTCTAGCAGAGTTATGAATTTAAGCTCCAGGCACATCTTTTGAAAGTGTTGTTCAGGTTTCCTTTGAGGACAAGGACAGAAAGGTCAGATAAGGCGTGATCAGTTTGTCAAAAGTGTTCGCCCATGGGTGAGATGATGTTTTTGTCTTTTATCATTTTTCTGTGTGAGTTCATTCAAGAGCATAGTAATTGTCTGGTTTCACCCACATAGTTATTGGGGCAGTTAATGCACTGGATGAGGTAACCCCATGTTGTGATAGGCATGTGTAGGAACCATTCATCTTGAAAGGTGTGTTTGGGGGGTATAGATAATCATAGCAGTGGAGATATGTCTGCAGGTTTCACATCCGTTGTTATGGCAAGGGCTGGTGCTGCTTTGAGTTGGTGTGTCCTGCAGTGTTCCCACTAATTTTTTACATCCATGTGCAGAATGATTTTTGTTATATGCACCAATATGGAGATGATGTGTGGCGGGCGTGGGGCTGAGGGATTTGGAATGTGGGAGGGGGCTCAGGACTAGGACAGAGGGTTGGGGTGTGGGTGGGTGAGGGCTCTGGCTGGAGGTGCGGACTCTGTGGTGTGGCTGGGGATGAGGTTTTGGGGTGCAGAAGGGGGCTCAGGGATGGGGCAGAGGGTTGGAGTACAAGGGGTGAGGTAACTCCAGCTGGGAGTGAAGGCTCTGGTATGGGGCCAAGGAAGAGGGGTTTGGGGTGCAGGCTGCCCGGGAGCTGCGGCAGGGAGAAACGACTCCCCTGAGCCCTCTCTAGCCAGAGCAGCTCAGAGCCGGGGGAGAGGTGCCCCTCCCCGCCTGCAACAGCTCCAGCAGGGCTGGGTTGGGCTGGGCTGGGGGCACCTCTCCCCAGCTGCGGAAGCTGGGGAGCCACAGGGTAAGGGGCAGAACGGGGGGGGAGGCAGGCTCCAGGCTTGGAGCTCCACCACTGCGGCACCCAGCCGGGAGTGGGTGGGGGAAGATGCTCTGGGCTCGGAGCTCTGACCAGGGCCAAGAGCTCCGCCACGGTCCCAGCTGGGGCTGAGAGCTCAACCCTGGCCAGAGCTGAGCTCTCAGCCTCCCCCTTGTGGCCCCGACTGAACTCTCAACCCCACCTCACCCCAGCAGGGGCTGGGGAGGGTGATGAGAGCAGTGAGCGTGGGCGGGGCCTTGGCTGGAAAAGGCACGGCAAGGGGCTAGCCTTCCCAAGGGGAAGCTTCACCACTGCCCATGATGTAGGATACATGTAGCTTTACACCACAGTGAAAAACAGGCTGCATCCATACTGCAGTGTAGCAACGTGCAGCAGAGAAAGGCTTGGGTGCGGGGGAGGCTGCAGGGAAAGACTTTAGCTGCCGGCAGGTCATTAAACTGCTAAAAATAGCAGAGTAGGCTATGCTTCGTTGTGTAGAGAGCCATGTAGGGTACATACCCTAAGGCTCTGTAGTGTCTTTACGCACCTAAACAGTGCCTCTCCATCTACACTATTATTCACACCCAGGCTGGGAGGCATGCAGTGTATGTATTCTGCACGCCACCATAAGTGTAGACATAGTCTCTGTTAGAGATCTGTACATCTCTCCCAGCTGGCTCCTTTTGGAGGCGCTCTCATGAGCTGTTTGGCAATATCAAGAACCACTGCTGATGTTCAAGCCACACGTGAGCTGCTTGTGGAATTGGAGAGAAAGCACAGGCGTCAGCATTTCAGAAGGAGACAAGATCTGTGGATCACCTCAGCACATAACTAATTATTTCGGTACTACTGGAGGAAAATTCCATTCACTACGCATGGGCCAAGGACTGAGGACATGAACAACTACAATGCTCTTTTAATGTTGCTTACATCTCAAAATGATATGCACTGCACAGTGAATTTACATATGTGTATTTCCCCAGCCTATTTGCAACCATCTTAAATGTTGCCCAAAACATTAACGTCAGATACAGCTTTATGAGAACAAGAAACACCTTGGTTAATTGTTTTCCCTTAGCAGGAAGCCTCCTAGTGGAATTGAGGTGTGCACAATAAATGTTAATTAAAGCCCAGCCCTGTTCCTATTGATCTGTTAAATCACAGAACCATAGAAGATTAGGGTTGGAAGAGACCTCAGGAGGTCATCTAGTCTAATCCCCTGCTCAAAGCAGGACCAACCCCAACTAAATCATCCCAGCCAGGGCTTTGTCAAGCCAGGCCTTAAAAACCTCCCTAGGTAACTGTGGTGTTTTGATGTTGCTTGTAATTATTAGAATTGGGAGCACTGGCTGTTGGGAGTCTGAAAGGACAGGAAACAGGAAGGTGGGGTAGGAGTTGAAGAGGCTGAGGGAGAGCTACTGAGGGGGCAGCAGCAGCTTGGTAAAGAGGTTTCCACTTTAAAAAATAAAGTCCTGTTGAAGTTTATTAGTATCTTGCCTGGTTGCTACAACATTTTGGCCATGAGGATGGGATCTTCTGCCTCTGAACCCACCTGCACCCTTTCTGCAAAGCCCAGGTGAGCCTCCAATTGCTTTTACTGCCTGGATCCATATGTTCGAGACTAATCTGCTTGCAATCAGTGCTACAGAGATTTCTGAAGTAAGAAAGCATGCTCTGCTAATCCACTGCCTTGGAGCAGAGGGGCAGCATATATTTTACACTTTTCCCCTTGCAGACGATAAATATGAGACGGCACTCACTGCATTAAAGAACTTTTTTGTGCCAAAAGTGAATGTAGTAGCTAATCGCTACAGATTTCACCAGCGTGAGCAGAAACCACGGCAGACTATAATGCAGTATATTGCTTCCCTGAGGAGTCTGATCGTAACTTGTGACTTTGGGAATATGGCAGATGAGCTGATTAGAGACCAGTTCATTGAGAAAACTACCATGCTTCGTGTAAGAGAACGTTTACTTCTAGAACCACAACTTACACTAGAAAAAGCAATAACCATTGCTACCCAGATTGAGTCAGCTACAGCTGAAGCCAAAATAATGAGCCTGGATACAGGAGGCACAGTCCAGGCTGTGACTCCTTTGCAGAAAAGTTCACTATCGCTGCAGACAATTACAAGAGAAAAACAGTTGAACAGAACCAAGCAAAGTATAAGGCTTTCACAGACAAGTGGCGGGGTGCTAAGGAACCAAAGTTTCAGTGTGGTTCCTTCGTTAGAATACGAAAACCTGGAATTTTACGCAAAGGGGACCATAAATTCACAGCTCCTCTTAAAATCATAGAGAAGAAGGGACCTTACACCTATCAACTTTCTGATGGGCGGGTATGGAATGCTTCTTATCTTGCACCTGCCTATGGACCAAGAGGAGATTATGCCAACACCCAGTCTGCACTGGATAACTTCACCATAGTGTCAACACAACAAGATATTGAACTGGAACCGGGGCTTGAGAGACGGCCTATCAGACCCAGATGACCACCTGTCTGGACTAGAGACTATGTTATGTAGTATCTATAGTGTTTTTAGTGTAATATTTCTGTCAACAGTATAGTGCCTTGTTTCCTATGTTGTTCTAACCACAAGAACAAAATGTTTATTGTAACTGGGAGAGTTTCTTAAGAGAGGAGGGAATGTGGTGTTTAGATGTTGTATGTAATTATTAGAATTGGGAACACTGGCTGTTGGGAGTCTGAAAGGACAGGAAAGAGGAAGGAGGGGGAAGGAGTTGAAGAGGCTGAGGGAGAGCTACTCAGGCGGCAGCAGCAGCTTGGAAAAGAGGTTTCCACTTTAAAAATAAAGTCCTGTTTAAGTTTGTTAGTACCTTGCCTGGCTACTACAAGAGTAACCCATTCCAGTGCTTCACCATCCTCCTAGTGAAATAGTGTTTCCTAATATCCAGCCTAGACCAATGCAGTCAGTATCAAAGTAAAAAGCAAAACTACTGACGTAATGAGCCAATGATCATGAGCTCCATGTTTGGATAGTTTAGTGAAATAATTCTACAGCTCTATGATGAAAGACCACAGAAACACAGCTTAGTACACCCCAGCCCTTTTTCACGTACCTGAAAGTTGTTGATTGGTAGCTTTCTAAAATGAACTCTGATTTTAAACTATTCCTGAAGCAGAATGAGAAAATAAAACAAACGCAACCCAAATAAAGGATTGAACCAAGAACTTCCACGGAAAGAATTACTTACATCCAAAGAATCTTCATTCACTAGGATGAGAGACATATTCTGAGAAACAAGCCTGCAGGAGTACCCTGTAAAAAATAAAAACAAGTGTTTCCTTGTAAAGATTATGAATATTTTAATTTCACTTTGTTTATATAGCACCTTTTATTTGAGGATCTCTAAGGGCCAGATTATGCTCCACGGTGAACAGTTACTCACAGGAGTAGTCCGTTGTGAGTAACTGATTAGCAATATGAATAATGGAGTGGTTTTTTGTTTGTTTTTGTAGGGGTGGCATACAGAGACACACATTAACAGCAATCTATTTCCTTAAGTTAAGTACCCTCACACCTTCTTGTCAACTGTCTAAATGGGCCATCTTGATTATCACTACAAAAGTTTTTTTCTCCTGCTGATAATAGCTCATCTTAACTAATTAGCCTCTCACAGTTTGTATGGTAACTTCCAACTTATCTGTATGTGTGTGTGTGTGTGTGTGTGTATATATATATAATGTTCCATTCTATGCATCTGATGAAGTGGGCTGTAGCCCACGAAAGCTTATGCTCTAATAAATTTGTTAGTCTCTAAGGCGCCACAAGTACTCCTGTTCTATTCACAGCAATGTAAGTCATTTAGTCAGACTACAAGATTTTTCATGGTGCTAGTATATTTTATAGGCGTTATTGAGGACTGACATATGAAAGAATCACTTTAACCTACAAATGAAATGCAGCCTCCTCTTGGGTGGAAAATAGCAGCTGTTTAACAGCATACAGCTGTACTGCACAACATTTAAGACAGTAAATAAAGAAGAATTTTGAAAATTGTAATTATTATTGTCAAGGATGTTTCTGCCTGATGCTCTTCACAACTTACGTTAAGTATAATTATGGCCCAAAATAATATAGCTTTGCAATAATATTTTGGGCAATATTTTGCAATGACTACATTTGTGTCGACTAGATAAGGATTACTTTCTACAAATAAAAGAGGATGGGGGCCAGCTGTGAGACTGTATGCCTCTGTTGAGAAAATGATGAAGCATAGCTAGTAAAACAGGGTTCACAATAGGAAAACTGCACAGTCCATGATTTTCTATGCTATTCCACCCAAAGAGACTCACTATCAGAAAGAGTAATTAAACCTTTTAGTGGGTAATGACAAACAAAAAACAGACTTCACAAGAAAAAACACATAAGGATTCTTTTGGCTCCAGTGTAATTCCAGCCTACTACTTCCATTCGGGCGGGGGGGAGTCCCACATGCTGAATTTAAGGGGGGGAAAAATTGGGATTCTTAAATTAGCTCCAGACTGAAGAGCTACATTTTTATTTTCACTGAAAAAAATGGGATATTACAACTTTAATCATTTCCCTCCATGTCAGGCTTATTCTTTCCCCAGGGAAAGGCTGCAGCTTTATGCAGTAGACTGTTACAAATTCAGTATAACTAATTCAAAAGGATTTTCTAGTAGTTTTTGATTGGAACAACAGCTGCAACAGTGAGCAGTAATTTTGAAACTGCTGCTCGCTGTTTTATTTTACATCTTTCAAATCAAGCAAGACGCCATTTGACAGCTGGAGCAAGATGAAGAAGTTCTGGAGAAAACGTTAAGCAGTTCTGCTATATGTCTTGGCAATTATGGAGTCAAGAGGGCCCAATCCTGCAACCAGTGAAGTCAACTGAAGTTTCATCATTGAGATAAATAGGAACAGGACAGGGCTCAGAAAGAGGGCGCAAAACACAAACCTATCACCATTTTATAAGATACTTATATATTATGCACAATTTCAGACCTCTAACATCTTAAAATATAACATCAGTGTGTTAAAAGTATAGTAATTGGCACTTAAAGTTGCTAACTGACGTTTATAACTATATATTCTATGCAAATGGTTAATATAGTTACTTCTGGCAGTACTAATATGGCAAATTAAAACTAAAAGTTCAGACACTCCAGTTTCGTAAAATGAGATCAACTTCTGGATCAAAGCTAGGTATAAAATGTCAATCCACACTTGTAAATTGGGGTCTAGATCCTTAATCCAAAAATTTAACTAAGTCCATAAAGTGGCTGAGACAGGCACCTCTGGGACTTTTATTTACCTGAAGTTAACCATTAAATTAAAGCTAGAAGGGTGCCAGAAGTTATGCACAGTGATTGTAAACCTTTGTGCTTACAAGGGAACTTTAAAATGTAATTTAAAACAAGTTTTACAAATATGATTCAAACTGCACACAAAATGTTACTGCTAAACATTAGACTAATTATAGTGATCATTTAAAGGCACAGTTTTTAAAAGGTATCCCTCTGCATCCCAATATTTGCTTTATTTTGAGCCTGTGTACAAATTTCGAAAAGATATGAATTAGTGGAAAACAATGTCCCTCTCTGTCAGGCCAGATACGATTCAGTCAGTCACAGAACAAGCCTATGTAAATCATAATACTTCACCAATTAACATAGACACTATTCTGAAAGGTCTGTACTGACATCCATTGTTGCATTTTACTAGCTATGGCAAATAAAAAGAAAGTGCTTTTGTGGTTGTTGATTATTGTCCTTTGAGGAGCAAGCTGAGCTCAACAAACTGATTTTACAGAAGATTCACACCAGAAGCAGTGGTAAATGACTCTTAAAAATATTTAGATATTAAGCCACCCACCGTATTTCTACTAGAAATACTACCACTTCAGAAAATCCTGTTTAATCCATTTTACTGCCTTTGAATTCTACAGGTACACTGAGATCTTACACAATTCCAGTCAGCAAACAATAACTATATGAGTCATGCAGACTGCATCTGAAATTTCACTTAGACTAACTGAAGCCAATTTTAAAGCTAAATAATGAAAATTACTGAGTGTCTGAAACTTTGCTAAAGTAATGCAAGTTCGGTCACAGAGTTCCAGAATTTTGGCAAAAGGCCACTCAGAAAATTACTAACAGTCTACCTGCAGATCTGTGTACATAATGGCTCATAGGCCACTTTTGTTCAAACAGCTAAAGGCCTTAATGTCAGAGCTAATTTGAGGATGCTAAGAAAGTATCTGCTTCAACAAGAAATCAGCATGTTACTAAAATAGGTAATTCCTAAAGGAAAAAAAGCTAATGGCTGTTGGTAAAGATTTGTAAACATAGAATCATAGAATCATAGAATATCAGGGTTGGAAGGGACCTCAGGAGGTCATCTAGTCCAACCCCCTGCCCAGAGCAGGACCAATCCCCAATTAAATCATCCCAGCCAGGGCTTTGTCAAGCCTGACCTTAAAAACTTCTAAGGAAGGAGATTCTACCACCTCCCTAGGTAACACATTCCAGTGTTTCACCACCCTCTTGGTGAAAAAGTTTTTCCTAATATCCAACCTAAACCTCCCGCACTGCAACTTGAGACCATTACTCCTTGTAACCTGCAAACAAAGAAAGGCAAGGGTGAGTGGTGCTTTATACAGGCTAACTGTAGCTTTCTTTGAGGACTTTTTGGTAAGGATGATGTTTGCAGACTTTGGCAACAAGGTAATACCGGGACTATGTATGTATAATATGTGCATGACAGCCTGTCCATTCACAAGACCAGACAGAGTGAAGCTCTGCTTCTCTTCGTCTGATAAGAAGGCCTGAAGAACTTTAGGATTAAGCAGATATTTTGGATTAAGTAGATAAATTGTACTTGCTTGTCCTATATGACAGCGTGGCAAATCCATAAGCATGTGAGACAAGTAAACATATGGGTTCAAGTTCCATAGAACAACAGATGTTTGCTGTGGGATAGAAATCCAAATTAGGAAATTTGGTTCCAATTCTGTTCTGTCTTCCACCGAACGTCCTAAAACTGTTTGGTACTTCAGGATCAGGATTGAGATGCGTGCATTGCTCATCTGCATTACCAAGAAAATAATTCAAGATCTGGAGAGATGGTGTTCCATTTGTTTCAAACTCATAGGCTGTGTTTTCAAAGAAGCCTCTAAAAATACACCTAAAATATATATATATTTTTAAAAATCCACATTTGCAATGCAAAACAGACAGACAGTCAGAAGGACAGCTGCTCCTTTTATTATATTACTATTTACTATATGTATTGCTGTAGCACCTAGGGCTCTACTCTGGTCCAGGACCCCACTGGGCTAGGTGCTGTACAAGCACAACAGGCACATATGCCTGCTTGCTCAGATAACTGAAGGGTTTTTCATAAGCAAGATGTTGCACTTGCATACACTGCAGGCACTTTTTCTTGATGGTCATGGAAAAATTGGCCTCCTCTACCACGGCACTGGGAATGAGAGGGTTTTTTAAATTTCTTATTAATAACCAGTTGTTTATTTCTACTGTAGACTTTCCCTTCTTGTATCTGATTAGAGGGCAGTGCAACATTAGAATATTCTGTCACAGCATGAAGGGCAGTGAAGTAGAAGCTGGCACACAGATAGTTCCTGTAACATCCTTTGATGGGTCTCAGTGGCATGAAGTAAGACCAACTCCTGCTCCCTCTTATTGGCATGAAGTTGTGAAGGGGTCAATCTATCATGATTATACACCTGTAGGTGAAGACAAGCTTGTCACACAGCACAAAAACTAGCGTTTTCATATAGTTGAAACTCTCGAGGGCTGAGCTGGATAGGTCCTTCCTTAGGACTGTGTTGGTACAGTCAGTTTGGCTCTGCTGGCATGGTGGCAAAGAGCTAAGGAAGAAGTGACTCAAGAGATGCAGCACTTTGTAGTATATGCTGATGGACAAGGATATCTTGGCCAATTGCCCTTATCTGTTCAAACCAGACATATTCCACTGGCTTAAAATTGGCAGGTGACATTTTCGACTCTAATCTCCAGAGCCATCTGAATTCCAGCCAAAAAGGTCATGTGACCATGGAAAGTTGTAGACAAAGATGGAAACCAACATCCATAATTCATCCCCCTACCTATTCTGTATTGTTCTTACAGTGGTATTTTAGCTGCTCTGAAAGATCTCAAGAAAAGGGCCACCACCACTTTCCTGACGCTTGGTCTACACAAGGAATCTATGTCAGTCTAACTACGTCACTCAGGGCTGTGGAAAATCCACACCCCTGAGTGATGTAGTTATACCAACCTAACCCCTGGTGTAGACAGCGCTATGTCAACGGGAGGACTTTTCTCATCGACATAGCTACCACCTCTTGGGGAGATGGAGTATCTGCGCCAATAGGAGAAGCTCTCCCATCAGCATAGGTAGCAGCTTCTTCACTAAGTGCTAAAGCAGTGCAGCCACACTGGCGTAGCTGCGCCGCGGTAAGTGTAGACAAGACCTTAGAGTATTTACTCCACCATCTAATATGTCTCACTGCAGGACATTTATCCTACATTCTTCTTTCTCTAATTTCATACATTACTTCAAGTAGTTCCCCTTTGTATCATGCTGAAAAATTCCTCTCCCTCCTTAGTGTACACACTCTTGTAGTCATGACTTAGCCAAGATGCAGAAATTTAGGGTGAAATCCTGGCTCCATTGAAGTCAATGGCAAAATTCCCACTGACTTCAATGGGGCCAGGATTTAACTCATAGTTCCTTTAATCTTTCCTCATATGTCAATCCCTCAGACAATTAATTTTTTTTTTTTTTTGGCTCTTCTCTGAACTCTCTCCAGTTTGTCTATATCTTTCTGGAAATAAGATACACAGGACTGAATGATATATTCCACAGAAGACTTTCCCCAGTAGAAATCAATATGATATTTATATATACACTACACAGGAAAAACTACAATAAAAGAACATTAAGGTTGAAAAGCCAAGCATTCAGATGTTAAGAAATGCCAGAATAAAGGTTCCCTGTGCAACTTTATTTCAGCCCCAATTGTTCATATGCATTATCAAACTGTCTTCAGTCACATCTCATTTTTTCACAGGACCCCTGCCTCAGGATGGACAGTATTCACTTAATGAGCAGCTATCTTCCCCCCACACTGTTCAACGTGTGGCCCTACCCCTTAGTTACTGCAAACTATTCAAACCCTGCTCTGAAGACAAATGAATTTCCTCCTGGGCTTTTCTATGGTGCTCATCATTATAGTATATGAGTGTTTCACCATTTATTTTAAGAACACCTCTGAGACAAGGAGGTATTTATTTGCTCTGTTTTACAGATGGGGAACTGAGGCAAAGAGAGATTCAGTTCAAAAGTATCGACTAATTTTGGGTGTGATACCTAGGGTCTGGTTTTTCAGAGTGTTTAGCATCACACAGCACTTTGTATGCACAAGCACAGCTCCCACTGCCTCCAATTGCAGCTTTGCGTAATCAGCACTTTTGCCAATCAGACCCCAAGATCTCAGTCAGGCACCTAGAGAATGAGATACACACAATTAGGGTTTGCCTACACAACCCTCAGCAGTGAGCCTCTAAGCCTGGGTCGAAAGATTTCCTAAAAATAGTCACCACGCTAGAAACAGGGCCGGCTCTACAGTGAAAAAAACTGCCGCCGCAGACAGCAAAAGGAAGAAGCTGCTGCCGAATTGCCGCCGCGGCCGGAGGAACTGCCGCCCCTTTCTAACTGCCGCCCCAAGCACCTGCTGGGAACGCTGGGGCCTGGAGCCGGCCCTGGCTACAAATAGCTGTGTGGATGTTGCAACTCAGGCTGGAGCTTGGGCTCTGAAGCCTAGAGCATGAGCTGCAAGTTAAAAGCACTGGCCATACAGCTCTTTTTAGCACGGTAGCGTGAGCCCCACAAGCCTGAGTCTGTCAACCCAGATTCGGAGATTTGCTGCCATGGGCTGCTGCCGGCTGTGTAGACGTACCCTCATTGACTACTCTGAAAAATTCGGTTTAAGTGACTTGATTAGCATCACATAGGAACTAGAATCCAATGCACCAGGGCAGCATTCAACTGCCTTCTCTTTCTGTAATCCCCTGGCTCATTCACTACACATCTCCCAACGGGTGCAAAAAATTAAGCAATGGCCCGACAACAGACTCCTTTGGTACACAATCCTGATTCATCCTCAGAGCAGGTCTGTTCTATGCACTGAATGAGGCAGGTGTCCTGTGGAAGAAACTGTATATGATCATGTAATTGAAGATTGTATCATAATGCATACACACATGGCGCTGAATTAAGGTTGCACAGGCAACCTTAATTGTGGTATGTCCTAAGTTTTAAGTGTTTGACTTTGCAACTTTGATAAATGTTCTTTTAACTGATTTTTGTATATAATTTTCTACGTTTAAAAAAACTAACTGAAAAAACAAACTCCACCATATGACATCATATTGACACCCACATGGTCACCAGCAGGGTTGAAACTTTTACATCCATAGCACAGCTCTCTGCCGCTTGAGCTAATGGAGTAGCTGACAGCAGAAGTTGTCATCCTCTGTGTGGACAAGCACTGTCTTAGAGGTGAGACACACACATTTTGCCAGTGGGTTTCACAGATATTTGTTGACAGCAGAGGAATGGTGAGACTCAGGAATGTTGGGTTGCATTCCCGGCTCTGGAGGGGAGTGAGCTCTAGTGGGCACAGGTTCTCCTACCTGTGCCCCACAATCTTGACCCTTTCTGTCGCATCTCTTCCAAACTGGCCATGTCCCAGCCGTGTCTTCCCCACTTCTAGCTCCTCATCTCAGTCCCATTCTCCCTCACTACCCAGCCTCAGTCTCCATTCCTCAGGTTCCTCATCCCAAACCAAGTTGTCTTTGCCCAGTAAATCCTTGCCTCGCCCCCTGGATTTCTCAATCCCAGTCTTCTTGTCCAGCCATTCCCAGTTCCTATCCCCACCCTCTAGCTCTTGAACCCTAGTCTCTTTGCCTAGCCAGTCCCTCCTTCCCTCCCAGTTCCTCATCTGCTCTGTCGCTCATTCCTCCAGTCTCTGGATACACTCCACATCCCCATGTTCCCTATCCCTTCTGACTCCCAGTCCCAATCTCCATCCCTAGACTCCTTGTCCAATCTCAGTCCCCGCTTTTCCCATCCAGGCTCCTTGTCAAAGACTTTGCCCAGCCAATCACAGTTCTTCCCCCTCACCTCAACCACTCAACAGATCAGTTGTTGCTCCCTCTCCCAACTTCTTCCCACAGCCCCACTTGTTCCCAGTCTGGTCTCCCATGGCAGGTTCCTTGTCTCAACCTATTTGCCCCAGAACCAATTCTTGCCCCTTTGCCTTCCATTCAGGCAGCTTCCTCCGCCACACTGCCTGGGGCCAGAAGGGGGGCATTAGGAAGACTAGAGAGCAGCTTCCCACCCTCAGTTCATGTGCCTGCCTGACCCTGGCCCAGCCACAGGTGCCCAGAGCTGCAACTGCAGGTAAAGTCCTGCTTATCCCTGGGCTGCACCATATCCAGTGTGGATGGAATCTTTGGGGAATTAGCTCCAAAAGTCTAGCAAATCTCTGAATTTATGCAAAGGCTTAGGGCTGGTCTACACTAGAAACTTACATCAGCATAACTACATCTCTCAGGAAGGTAAAATCCACACCTGGCATGGACATTTTTTTAGCCCAAGTGGTTAAAGTTTGGCAAAGTTATAAGCAACTGGAAACAGGGTCTTATCATAGGTAGGATCGGGCAACCTTAATAACAAGTGATTCTACAGGCCTATAATGGAAATTACATTATATATGTGTGTGCAAATGTGTGAGACACACAACATATATAAGTTTTGTAATCTTGTCATTTAGTGGGGCTTTCGTCTCCTTATTTCCTTTTTGTTTGGGTGTATGTATGCCATCTGTGACTCACACAGTTAACTCTGTTAAGGTATTTGTGCACCATGATAGAACAATTTCAATTTTTAAAAATACTGTTCCACCATGCTATATCTTTTTAAATTGTCCCACAATAATGCGTGTAAGTCTAACAAAGTCATTGCATGTGAAAAAAGAGGAAGCAAGAATGCAAGAAAAAATCCACTGGTTAAATGGCAAGGTTGAAAAAGTTATTTGAGCTGAAAAGGCATCCGTCCAAAAAAAATTAAAAAATAAAAAAAATAAAAAGGAAATAGAGACGCAATAAGAAATGGGCATAAGTTTTTGCACCCTTAGCTTCATGATTTCTGTGGGTGCAACAGAACCCGTGAACTCACAATAAAGCTGCCCTTGCTTATATGTCAAAAAAGGAGAAATAAAATGTCACAGGGGCCAGATAGAATCAGTACAGAGTTCTGAAGGACCTCAAGAATTAGGTGGCAGAGCAGCTCTCAAAAATATGGAAAACCTCATTAAAATCAGCTATTGTGTTAACCCATTTCCCGTTACTACCCATCTGTGATGGGGTGCATAAACCCCATGCTGGGCTTGAAGGGGTTAAAGGACAATACTGGGTCCAGGTAGCCCCACCCCTCCACACCTGCATAGAATGCTCCAACTGGAGAAGAGACCAACTCAGCTCAGAAGGCAGAAGGCTGGGGAGGAAGACAGACCTACTGGGAGGACTCCTGGACAAGAGCACCGGAGGAGCCTGCTGAGAGGAAGAAGACTGCATGCTGAGCACGGTTGGGTCTGAACGTTCAGTTATCTTTTCTTTTTACCTTATATTGGACTTTGAGCCGGGGGAGAGAAGCAGATGGTAGGAAGTGACCCAGGGAGGGTAACTCAGAGGGGACTCTAGGGTGCCAGACATTGTTGACCTTATTAGGGCCCTGGGTCAGAGCCGAGTAGAGCGGGAGGGCCCAGGCTCCCCTACCAACTGGCCCTGGTGAAGGAGGGACTTAAGTCTCATCCCCACTTCATTCCCTGTCTGGTAAGAAGAGAGACTGGACTGAAAGACTTTCCCACTGGGAGGTGGCACTAGGTGTGCTACTCACTAGGCCACCTACCCAACGAGGTGTATTATACTATCATTACTGAAGATGCTCAAGAAGAGCTAGTCCTGGTTGAGATGGAGGTATTCAGAGTAATACCTGGTTTGGATGACTCAATTCCTAACATGTGCACATGATGACAGCAAAATTCACAGGAGAATTTCTTATTGTCAACAGAAGAGAGCTCACAATTTTGTACAGCTGTTTCCTAGTGGACTGGGTCCTATGAATCGGTCACACAAGGAGGTTTATGTATACTAGAAAGATAGGTTGAAGTTGGGGTTAAAAATAGGTTAAAGTATGTAACCATGCCTTTTTCCTACAGTAGATGTCTTTTACTTCAATTAAGCAGGTTATGGCATACCTATGCTCCCCATAGTTCCTTTCTGTGGTGCTTCTCTCTGTAATTTGTTTTCATATCTATGGGCAGGCTCTTTTTCCTCAATATTGAGTAGTACCTGTTGTGGAACAGATACACCATTATAACCTAAAGGGCCAAATTCTCCTCAAATATGTTCCATGGATAGCAATTCATTTCAGACAATCTGATCTCCCTCTCCATGTACAGAACTGCATGCAGAATTGAGAGATTTTTGTTATGAGAAATTATAATATAGCCCTAAGCTATTAATGTCAAGAACTTTTTCATACAAGCTGATTTCCCCCTACTGCTGGAATGCTACTTTCACCTTCAAATATACGAACTAGATTGCACCTTAAACTCTAATTAACATTTTTCATTCAGTGGAAGTTACAATGGCTTCTTAATCACTAGCACCAGTTACCTTAGTGCACACATTTGCTACGTATCTTCACAGTTCTGTATCAGGTGAATTCAAAGCAAAATAAAATATGAAGGTTGCTGTTGCTACCTATGTTGAGAGCTGTTTCCTGTTTGTCCCCTGTCAGGATCCATATCTTGATTTCTGCTTTCATTAGCGTTGCTATAGTTTCTGGAACACCTGCTTGAAGGCGGTCCTCAATGGCTGTAGCTCCAAGAAGCAGCAAATCCTGAAATAAACATAAGAATTTGAGGGATTGTTTTCTTTAGGCCAAATATCAGCTTAGAACACACTCAAAAAGGGAATTAATGATGCATGCTGTACCTCATCACTAATACGTTTTGACAAGAGATGAAGAAGTTACTCACCTTGCGCAGAAACAATGGGTCTTCTAGGTGTGTGTCCCTATGGGTGCTCCACTGTAGGTGTGCTTGTGTCCTTGAGCTGCTGATTGGAGAACTTCAATAGCAGTGTCCAGTAAGCCCACACATGCACTCTCTCTCCTTGTGCTGTGCCCGAGGCTAGTCAGTGCATGCAGGCTAACCCCCTTAAGTTCGTTCTCTAGCACAGAGTTATTGATAAGAACTCCGAAGTAGAGGGAGAAGGGTGGGTTGTGGAGGGACACATATCTTGAAAAACCATTGTTGCTGCACAAAGTGAGTAACTTCTTCTTCTTCGAGTAGTGTCCCTATGGGTGTTCCACTGTAGGTGACTCCCAAGCAGTATCCTTTCTGGAGGGCCAGTACTTCAGAGTCTGGTCCGTTACAGATGACAGTACTGTGGAGCCAAAGATGGTGGCTCTTTTTGTAGTAAACTCTCATGAGTGGGACAGGGAAGGGTAGGGAAGTAAAATGAATGGCGTACCCGGTTTCAATGATCTCTAGGACTGGGACGAAGAAGATTGAGGGCCTGGTGGTTTGATTTTAGGGAATTTCCCTTCCTTTCTTTGTGTCTCATAATGGCATTGACGTTGATATTGAGATGTGTATGGTCTATGCTGGGATTGGGAACTAAATCTTCTCTTTTGTCCCAGCATGTAGACACCCAGCAACCAGAGAGTAGCCCTGGAATCCTTAAGGATGTGAAGGGAAGCATCAGTCTTCTCACCGAAGAACTTTGTGCCCTCAAAAGGAAGGTCCTTAATGGCAGACTGCACCTCTTTCAAGAAACCTGACAGATGGAGTCATGACACCTGTTGCATCACCACAGCCATGGAGATGGATTTAGCTGCTGTGTCAGCTGCGTCGAGGGCAGATTGCAGCAATGTCTTTGCCACTAACTGGACTTCCCGGATAATGTCCTTGAATGAGTCAAATGTGAATCTGGTATCTGCTCAGTAAAGTCACTTAAATTTGAGGAGTTTATATAAACATATTTTGCCGTGAGGGCCTGGTAGTTGGTGCTACAGAATTGGAGAGTGGCTAACTTGCTACCAAAAAGGTCGAGGCACTTCCAATCCCTCTTGCAGAGAGTAGCCCTCAACTGGTGTTGTCAGTCATAGAATCACAGAATCATAGAATATCAGGGTTGGAAGGGACCTCAGGAGGTCATCTAGTCCAACCCCCTGCTCAAAGCAGGACCATTCCCCAACTAAATCATCCCAGCCAGGGCTTTGTCAAGCCTGACCTTAAAAACTTCTAAGGAAGGAGATTCCACCACCTCCCTAGGTAACGCATTCCAGTGTTTCACCACCCTCCTAGTGAAAAAGTTTTTCCTAATATCCAACCTAAACCTCCCGCACTGCAACTTGAGACCATTACTCCTCGTTCTGTCATCTTCTACCACTGAGAACAGTCTAGAGCCATCCTCTTTGGAACCCCCTTTCAGGTAGTTGAAAGCAGCTATCAAATCCCCCCTCATTCTTCTCTTCTGCAGACTAAACAATCCCAGTTCCCTCAGCCTCTCCTCATAAGTCATGTGTTCCAGTCCCCTAATCATTTTTGTTGCCCTCCGCTGGACTCTTTCCAATTTTTCCACATCCTTCTTGTAGTGTGGGGCCCAAAACTGGACGCAGTACTCCAGATGAGGCCTCACCAATATCGAGTAGAGGGGAATGATCACGTCCCTCGATCTGCTGGCAATGCCCCTACTTATACAGCCCAAAATGCCATTGGCCTTCTTGGCAACAACGGCACACTGTTGACTCATATCCAGCTTCTCGTCCAATGTAACCCCCTAGGTCCTTTTCTGCAGAACTGCTGCTGAGCCATTCGGTCCCTAGTCTGTTGCGGTGCATGGGATTCTTCCGTCCTAAGTGCAGGACTCTGCACTTGTCCTTGTTGAACCTCATCAGATTTCTTTTGGCCCAATCCTCTGATTTGTCTAGGTCCTAGACCCACCCTATCCTATCCTTACCCTCCAGCGTATCTACCACTCCTCTCAGTTTAGTGTCATCTGCAAACTTGCTGAGGGTGCAATCCACACCGTCCTCCAGATCATTAAGGACGATATCGAACAAAACCGGCCCCAGGACCGACCCTTGGGGCACTCCGCTAGATACCGGCTGCCAGCCAGACGTGGAGCCATTGATCACTACCCGTTGAGCCCGACAATCTAGCCAGCTTTCTATCCACCTTATCGTCCATTCATCCAGCCCATACTTCTTTAACTTGCTGGCAAGAATACTGTGGGAGACCGTGTCAAAAGCTTTGCTAAAGTCAAGGAACAACATGTCCACTGCTTTCCGCTCATCCACAGAGCCAGTTATCTCGTCATAGAAGGCAATTAGATTAGTCAGGCATGACTTGCCCTTGGTGAATCCATGCTGACTGTTCCTGATCACTTTCCTCTCCTCTAAGTGCTTCAGAATTGATTCCTTGAGGACCTGCTCCATGATTTTTCCAGAGACTGAGGAGAGGCTGACTGGCCTGTAGTTCCCCGGATCCTCCTTCTTCCCTTTTTTAAAGATGGGCACTACATTAGCCTTTTTCCAGTCGTCCGGGACCTCCCCCGATCGCCATGAGTTTTCAAAGATAATGGACAATGGCTCTGCAATCACAGCCGCCAAATCCTTTAACACTCTCGGATGCAGCACATCCGGCCCCATGGACTTGTGCTCGTCCAGCTTTTCTAAATAGTCCCTAACCACTTCTTTCTTCACAGAGGGCTGGTCACCTCCTCCCCATGCTGTGCTGCCCAGTGCAGCAGTCTGGGAGCTGACCTTGTTCGTGAAGACAGAGGCAAAAAAGGCATTGATTACATTAGCTTTTTCCACATCCTCTGTCACTAGGTTGCCTCCCTCATCCAGTAAGGGGCCCACACTTTCCTTGATTTTCTTCTTGTTGCTAACATAACATCATGGGAGTTGACAGCATCCACCACGATGGAGTTGGGTGGTAGGTGGATTCTTTGGTGGGGACACAGAATTTTTTATCCACCCGCTTGCAAGTATGTGCTACTGACCATGGGGTTTGGTATATGGTTCTTGCTGAGCAAATGACCTCATTAATAGGGAGGGCGATCTATGAGGAGGAGGAAGACTGGAGGATGTCAAGGAGTTGATGGTGGGTGTCTGCCACTCTCTTCCAGCTCCTGGAAGAGACGAAAGTCATCTGCAAAAGATGGTGGGGGAAGCATGACAGCTTCATCAGGAGAAGAGGAGGATATGGTCCTCAACACCAGTTTTTCCTCAATACCAGCCTCCTGCTCCAATATGTCCTGTGGAGGGAGGTTTCAAAGCTCTGGATGCTGCAGCCGATGGGGTGTGTCTTGAGGGTTCTCAGGCAAGGCTTGAAGCTTGAGAGGCATGCTGGCAATATGCCACCCAATGGTAATGGTTGTATAGAGCCCGACAGTGGCACCCATGGGTGGCCGTACCAAGATGGTGGTCGTGGGGCCATCTGTGGGTATATCTTTGGGCTCTGTTCGTACTAAGTACCGGGAGAAGTACTGCAACACTACCTCCTGTGAGCTCACTGTCTGAACCCTTGCTAGAGAGTGGAGGGGCATAGCATGGCAGTGGGGATAATTCCCATGCGTGGTAAAGGCTCAGTGTAGAGGTCTCGATACTGAGAGGTGGGGACTCCAGCATGCAATTCCAGCATGCAGAGGTCCCTGGAATGGCAGGATCCCGTCAGTATTGGTAGCAGTTCCAGGGGTACAGGGATCTTGTTCAAGCCAGTTGCTCCAATGCCAGGTGAGCCATCACTGGTGGTGCCAACGTGGACTCGTGTACCAGGAGCGCCTTTTTAGTGGAGTGCTTACTCCTGTCTTTCAGTGCTGATGACTCGGTGCCCATACCCATCAGGTCCATGGGCCTGTCAGAGGTACTGTTTGCTGTCAGTCTCTGTGAATCATGGGTGCCGGACTTAGATGATCTCAGTGCTGACGGTGCCGAAGATACTAAGCGAGATGGAGATCGCTTATGGATATCTGAGGGCTCACTGTGAGGGCTTCCTGCTCTCTTCTTAGATGATTTATGAGAGGGGTCTGCAGCTTGTTTCTTCAACCCACAACCCTTAGATGTAGAGGGCTGTGGGGAAGACCCACATCTGCCAGGTGACTCAGGCCTGAGAGCCACCTCCATGAAGATGATCTTTTGTCAGAGCTCTCTGTCCTTACGAGATCATGGATGGCAAAGACCACGCTTCTGTTGGATGTGGCCTTCCCTGAGGCAGTGAATGCACTGGGAGTGCTTGTCTGCCATCGGAATTGCCTCTTTGCTAGTAAGGCACTTCTTAAAGCCTGGGAAACCAGGCATACCCCATTGGTGGGGAAGGGTCCCCAGTGGGGGAGAAAAGAGAGGGGAAAAATAAAGTATTTTTTTATTATTATTTTCAAGGGTAAAATAAGAAAGGAGAAAAGAACTAGAACTATAACGAGGAGACTAACTAGCTATAGATATATAAAATAAAGCAATGCTCTTATAATATTTCTGTCTCTAGCCACGGGCAGTTGAGAAGAAATTGAGGAGCGCTCGCCCATGCGCGCTGACTAGCCTCATGGTGAAGTACAAGGAGACACAGCACATGAGCAGGCCTAGCAGACACTGCTACTGAAGTTCTCCGATCAGCAGCACAGGGACACAAGCACACCGATAGTGGAGCACCTATAGGGTCACTACTCAAAGGAGAAATACAGTACAGTAATTTTTTTGTCTGGTTCTTCTATTTCCTCTGCATACAATCCACATTTCAGAGGTGTATAATGAAGCCAAATGTTTCTGATCAGAAAGATGGCAACATTTCAACAGCAGTTAATTGAAGTTACACAACTTTAACGTTAGGTAATGGATGAACATACGTATTGGTGCATTCACTAATCACCATAGCAATATGCTTTAACGGTCACAATCTGTATTTCTTAAGCTCACAAAACAGAAATCATTTGGCGTCATATCATTTAAACTATTTTCCCTCCCATAAAATGTATACGCAGCCTGCAAACAATCACTCAAGGCTAAAATTATTGCAATTATTTACGGACATAATCACATCATATGTAACACAAATGGAATGAATATTGAACAATCCAAGTATCTGTACTGTATATACATATGCATATCCCTGGAAAGAAAAAATGTCCCATACAACTAGTAGGTGCTACAGAGCTGTGCATATTTTTCTGACATTTTAGCGCCATTGCAGGAAAGGATTTGGCCATGTTACAGAAAATATGGCAGACAACATGCTGCAGAAATAAAAGCAGCAAACTCTGCCAAATAAAGCAGCAGTCCTATCTGCCAGTTTTAACCCTGAAACCATTTTAGTAATTCATTGGCCAAAGGAGATGGGATTTTTTTATACATTTTGTAATCATTTAACTTAGTTATTTGTAACTTTACAGATATTGTACAGGAAATATTTCAGCGGCATAGACTGAAAAAAGTGTCTTTTGGATTGAGAATTAGAAAAATAAATATGAAAACTGGAGTGGATACAACAGTAGAAAAGTGAGAAAGAGCAAGAGCATGCATATGTATGTGTAATATATATATATATATATTCCAGCAGATGTATTTATTAATTCAACATGTGATACATTTAGCAAAATAATCCTGCTTGGAACTATTCACATGAATAAGGTAAGCAGGATTTAGCCTTCAGCAGCATAAACGCCTGCAGTCGTTACCTTTTCAATGATCTCATAGCACTCCTCCATCTTTTGAGTTCTGTCTTTCAAAACTGTGCTGGCTTCATTATAAACATTTAACCACTCTCGATAAGAATTTTCTGACAGGTCCGCATATGCAATGCACAGAGTCCTCAAACCTACAAAACAGAATATAGATGTTGCACACATTAACCTACTGATAGGGAGGTTATTAAAATCCTTCTATTGAATGAACCAGCGGATGCTAAACACCTGGCCCCCTCACTGGAGTCAATGAAAGTTTTGCACACATAAGTAATGCAACACAGAGCTCTAGAAAGGCAAGACAATCTCCCAGTACAGTTTAGAAACATTTGGGCTTTTCCACCAACTTCACCCAAATGGGGCAGATTGTGAATTTACTAACACTGGCGTAAATCTAACCAATTTCATTGACTACGCTGGATTTACACCAGTGTAACCAAGATCAGTAGCTGGCCTAACATGCACAAACCTCTCCCCAATTTTCAGTAATCTAGTAATACTGGAGCAACAACAGTGTCATCTTTCATCTAATTTTCCATTTGAGGCTGAAAGTGATTTGTTTTAAATGTTAATTCCCGTAAGTTACACAACCCCAATGAGGTTGGTAAGTATTATCATTATTATATTTCAACAGCAGGTTGTAATACTACTCATCCCAAATTATTGCTCATCCCAATACTTCCTTTCAGAGAAGAGAATGTATTCTCCCCCTCCATGCATACATATTACTCACAGTTATGTGAACGGAAGTTACACCTGCACAACAAATAGAGAATAGGCCCCATAGAGTATGAAAGAGATCATTTTATTAGACGGCTGATCAAGTTTAACATATATGAGACCATGTCTACACTACAAAATAAGTTAACCTAATTTACACTGGCATACAGCCATTGCAGTTATTAAATTGCTTGTGTGTGTGTGCACACGTGGCACCTTGTGTCAGCAGTGCACGTTCTTACCAGGAAAACTTGTGTCGATTGTACTGTCAGTGTGGGGCATTGTGGCATGGCTCCTGAAAGCCAGCAACAGTTGACGTAAGCACCAACCTAATTATAGAAACTGTGACTCTACGTTGCTCAGGGAGGTGGAGTTACTGAATTGGCATAGAGAGGCACTTACATCAGCGGTAACCAAATTTAAATGCACAGTCATCCACAGCCAGGTCGACACAAGGCATCTTACATCAACCTAACTGTATAGTGGAGACCAGGCCTAAGTAAAGATTTTTATTCTGGCATGGGTCAGTCAGAAAAAGGAGGAAGCATGCCATATAAAATGGAAAGGCTTTATTATTTGGGGTTAGGGGAAGTCAGAGAACAAACTGGAAAAAAATATTTAAAGTCTGAACAAATAACAGCTTCAGACTTAGGAAAAAATAACCATCAGTTCATGTTTTTACAGTAATGAAGTAAAAGCTATTGTGACAGGGTTGGGCCAGATGGCTACAGGAGAGTGATAGAAGGCAGATATATTAGCCCCAGGTTAAGTAGGTCTCTTTACCCTGGGTAAGGTAACAGGGAAGGTTCCAGAACAATCAGGAACTTTCTGGAAACAATTAAGGCAGACAGGCTGATTAGAACACCTGCAGCCAATCAAGAAGCTGCTAGAATCAATTAAGGCAGGCTAATCAGGGCACCTGGATTTAAAAAGGAGCTCACTTCAGTTTGTGGCATGCATGTGAGGAGCTGGGAGCAAGAGGCACTAGGAGCTGAGAATGAGAAGGCATACTGCTAGAGAACTGAGGAGTACAAGCATTGTCAGACACCAGGAGGAAGGTCCTATGGTGAGGATAAAGAAGATATTGGGAGGAGGCCATGGGGAAGTAGCCCAGGGAGTTGTAGCTGTCGCACAGTTGTTCCAGGAGGCACTCTAGACAGCTGCATTCCACAGGGCCCTGGGCTGGAACCCAGAGTAAAGGGTGGGCCCAGGTTCCCCCCATACCTCCCAACTCCTGGTCAGACACAGGAGGAGTTGACCTGGACTATGGGTTCATGAAAACGGCCAAACTGAGTGCGGCCGTGAATCTCCGAGGTGAGCAAATCCACCAATAAGCGCAAGACCCACCAAAGTAGAGGAGGAACTTTGTCACAGTATAAAAAAGGAACAAAGCCCATATCCCTGTTAGCACTTCCTTGTGAATGAATGTGTCATGAATTTGTCACCAGTAACATAAAAAGTTGGTATGTTTGATTTTAGATTGTAAGTTCCTGGGGGCAGCACCAGTGAGCCAGATTCAGACATGAATCTATATGAGTTGAAGTTGTAATGCACATCTTTTCCCCAGCTCTCTCAGCTTGTATGTTACACTAGTTTAGACACTTAGGGACTAATTCTCATCTCTTCTGATTTTACACTGCTGTAATTCCATTGATTTCAGTGTAGTTACTCCTGATTTACACATGTAAAAGTGAGATCAGAATCAAGTCACTACTCACCTTTATTCTTATGCAGGACTCAGAACTGCTCCCACTGAAATCAGTTTCACTATGGTTTCAACAGAAGCAGGATCAACTTGTAAACTCCTCTTTTAGACTTAAACTCACTAACCCATGCGTATCTTACATATACGACACATTGCCTATGAATTTGCTCCATGTCTTCATTTTTGTCTTGCTCAGCACTGAACAATTTGATGGCATTTAAAAATTAATACATAAAATATGACTAATAATTCAAAAATTTGATTCATACTTGCGCGTTGTTTCACTTACCTTCTGTGGCAAAGTATTCAAGATGCAATAGTGTTTGCTCCATATACTGGGAATCTTTTGAAAGTCTCTCAAAAATAACATTATCCTATCAAAACCAAATTAGATATAAAGAGTAAATTCACATGTAAACTTTTCATTCATGTACCTACAATGCACAAGTGTTCAACCCCTCTAGATCTAACTGATGTGAGGTGCCTAAAGTGGACATGATAGTATCTGCAAATGAAAATACATACAATAATGAATTTTGGTTTACCTATGAAACGGATCTAGCTCTGCTTAGAAAACCAAAGCTGGAATGCTGCAGTTTTAACCACCATATATGAACTCCAAGCAGAAGTGAAAAGGGGTGGGATACTATCATTGCTTTGCAAATACAAGAACACACACATTGTTTCTTTAGATTTTTCTTCCCTTACCCCAAACTTGTTACACTCTTATTTAAATTTAGAATACAGTATAGCAAAGATGGAATGCTCCATTTTGAATTACTGAAGTGAGACTGAGCTTTCCAAGAACAGAAGAGTCCTGAACAATAAAAAACACAGTTCCAGCACAGACCCATACTTAAGAGCTTATCTTGCAATTCTTACTCAGGCAAAATTCCCATGTATGTCAATGACAGTTTTGCCGAATTGAGAAGTCAGAACAAGCTTATGCTCAAATAAATTTGTTAGTCTCTAAGGTGCACAAGTACTCCTGTTCTTTTTGCGGATACAGACTAACACGGCTGCTACTCTGAAACCAACATAGGTTGGATTCTATTGCTGGGAATTGCTTTAGAAGCACCATCCATTACTGCCTGTGGTTATTTCTGGGACTGATAAAGATCTGGGGTGAAAGGGAAATGAAGGAAGAAAGGCTGCCTGAGAAATCAGGAAAAGAAAAAAGGTGTAAAAGACATAAAAGAAAAGGAACTTCATTTTTAATATCTAGATGAACTTCAAATACAGTTGAACGTAAATAAATAATTTATAATATCACCTTCATTATTTTATGAGACCAAGACAGGAATATATTCAGGGTTCTGCCCAATAAATGCAAACTCACTTTCAAAAGTTATGGCACTATTTTTCTTAAAACAAAACAAGTTGATTTTTGGTGTCATTCTTGCCTCCCCTGGTTATGGTTGTTGCGGCCCCTTTGCTGCTGCTAGAGGGCATTCGCCTGTTCCCACTGAAGTCAGTGCAAAACTTCTACTAACATCTATGGAACAAGATCAGACCCACAATACCGCTTCTCTTTCTTCTTCCCAGTGCTAGTTCTGTGATGTGTACCAGCTGTAACACTCAGCAACACAAAACTGACAGCAAGAGAAAGAAAGAGTACAGCAGTGTGAAAACAAAAGTGGTAAGAACAGTAATGGGACTGGAAACGCAGATGTCAGACATGGTCAGTTCTGTTGGGTCCAGATTTGTGTGTGACTTTCAAAAGTTTTAAGCAATGTAAAATTACAGTGGGCTTGATTCACCTCTGTTATTCCACTTTCATGTTGGCATAACTCCACTGAAATCAGTGGAACTACACTGGAGTATAGTAGAGATGCATCCAGCCCTGTATTTCAAATGATTTTTTAAAAGTGTGTTTAAAACACACACACACACACACAGAGTAGTAAATTAGAGCCTTAAGGTAAAAACATCACAGAAGAAGCACTGTTAAAACAAACAGAGATTTAATTCCACCTGATAAAACCCTCCATCACTTTCCACTGAATTTAAAGCCACACCCTGCTGTGGTTGTTGATGCCTCTGATTTTTTACAGTCATTGCATTTTGATACATTATCCCTCCTGTTGGTGAAAGTAGGAGCACAGCATATTATGAGCAGGGACAACTAGCAGCAGCAGCAGATGCAGAGATGGGAGAAAGCAGAAGATCACAAGACAGACAGGGCTAAATGCTTGAGAACAGACTCCAGTTTTGAAGATTCAGACCACAGTGTTTAGATGTCTAACTTCCTGACTGTACCTGCATATCAGGGGAGACATCCTGCCTGCACTGAAGTCAATGGGAGGACTCCCATCGACTTTAACGCAGGCAGGATTTCAGTTCAGGCACTGAGAGGCCTAAATACTATGGGTGCCTGCAAACAAAATCAGAGAACAGGTTAAGGCTCCTTTAAACATTCGGCCCCTAATATGTGCAGCTAACAGATACTCATTAGAACGGACAACATTTCAACATTTTACAAACAATGTGACTGCTGCAGCAGCTCGCGGTATTTCTACCATTCTCTGTTAGTAGTAGCAGATTACTTACAGCCCCTTTACAGTACAGACGAAGTCGTCCCGTTGGAGTCCGAACTATTACAGACATTCTCTTTCTGTTACTATGAGAAAACAAACAAACAGTCTTTTTAATTGTTTTCTAATCAGATCTATGGTTCTAGGAGTAAAAGCACAGTCTGATCCCACAAGTTTTCTTCCATATGCTTGGCACATTTTAAACCAGGTCATACAAAAACACTAGTAAACGTACAATACATAACTATCTTACACATGCCGTTTCCATCTTCCAATCCTATGCTTCTTTAATCAATATGAACATAAATAGCCTGATTTATAGTAGTTTATGGCATACAGATGCACACCCACATTTGCATTCCTAATGTACATAGGCAATTACTGGGACTGCCTAAACTAATCTGATAGTCCTGAAGTTGGCAATCTGCATGCACAGATACTGGCTCGTGCAGTTAATGTAATTACACACACAAATTAGGCATGAATTGCATGCGAGAGTTTCTATGCCTAAAACTTTTGAAAATTGTGCCCCAAATAATTTACCATAACTTTTCAAAAACAAAAGATAAACTTACTGAATGCTCCAGTTCAAAAATACAATGGATTATCATATAGAAACATGTATTTTGTTGAACTTGATACCTTGCTCCCAGTGCTGACACACTTCAAGATTGCAGGAGCAGAGTGCTCATCCTCTGAGAGGGAATGCTTTGCACTGCCTAACTACCAACTCCTCTGGATCTTTCTTAATGAACAAAACTAATGGGCTCCCATCAGGGTCCCACCTAATACAGAAGGTTGGTGGCTAAGAAGTGTGTCCTGGAAGTTCAAGGAGGGAGAAGATTTTGTGGAGTGTTGTGTCCAGTTCTGAGTTCCACATTTCAGGAAAGATGTGGACAAATTGGAGAGAGTACAGACATGAGTTGGTCGAGTTCAGGATCCTGACACAGGGAAGAAAGGTAAGCAGCAGAATACGGACCCTGGACTTCAGGAAAGCAGACTTCGACTCCCTCAGGGAACTGATGGGTAGGATCCCCTGGGGGAATAACATGAGGGGGAAAGGAGTCCAGGAGAGCTGGCTGTATTTCAAAGAATCCCTACTGAGGTTACAGGGACAAACCATCCCAATGTGTCGAAAAAATAGTAAATATGGCAGGCGACCAGCTTGGCTTAACAGTGAAATCCTTGCGGATCTTAAACATAAAAAAGAAGCTTACAAGAAGTGGAAGATTAGACAAATGACCAGGGAAGAGTATAAAAATGTTGCTTGGGCATGTAGGAATGAAATCAGGAGGGCCAAATAGCACCTGGAGCTGCAGCTAGCAAGAGATGTTAAGAGTAACAAGAAGGGTTTCTTCAGGTATGTTGGCAACAAGAAGAAAGCCAAGGAAAGTGTGGGCCCCTTACTGAATGAGGGAGGCAACCTAGTGACAGAGGATGTGGAAAAAGCTAATGTACTCAATGCTTTTTTTGCCTCTGTCTTCACGAACAAGGTCAGCTCCCAGACTGCTGCGCTGGGCAGCACAGCATGGGGAGTAGGTGGCCAGCCCTTAGTGGAGAAAGAAGTGGTTAGGAACTATTTAGAAAAGCTGGACGTGCACAAATCCATGGGGCCAGATGCGTTGCATCCGAGAGTGCTAAAGGAGTTGGCCGCTGTGATTGCAGAGCCATTGGCCATTATCTTTGAAAACTCATGGCGATCGGGGGAAGTCCCGGACGCCTGGAAAAAGGCTAATGTAGTGCCCATCTTTAAAAAAGGGAAGAAGGAGGATCCTGGGAACTACAGGTTCTGTGGATGAAGGGAAAGCAGTGGATGTATTGTTTCTTGACTTTAGCAAAGCTTTTGACACGGTCTCCCACAGTATTCTTGTCAGCAAGTTAAAGAAGTATGGGCTGGATGAATGCACTATAAGGTGGGTAGAAAGTTGGCTAGATTGTCGGGCTCAACGGGTAGTGATCAATGGCTCCATGTCTAGATGGCAGCCGGTATCAAGTGGAGTGCCCCAAGGGTCGGTCCTGGGGCCGATTTTGTTCAATATCTTCATAAATGATCTGGAGGATGGTGTGGATTGCACTCTCAGCAAATTTGCGGATGATACTAAACTAGGAGGAGTGGTAGATACGGTGGCAGGTAGGGATAGGATACAGAGGGACCTAGACAAATTGGAGGATTGGGCCAAAAGAAATCTGATGAGGTTCAACAAGGATAAGTGCAGGGTCCTGCACTTAGGATGGAAGAATCCAATGCACCGCTACAGACTAGGGACCGAATGGCTAGGCAGCAGTTCTGCAGAAAAGGACCTAGGGGTTACAGTGGATGAGAAGCTGGATATGAGTCAACAGTGTGCCCTTGTTGCCAAGAAGGCCAATGGCATTTTGGGATGTATAAGTAGGGGCATAGCCAGCAGATCGAGGGACGTGATCGTTCCCCTCTATTCGACATTGGTGAGGCCTCATCTGGAGTACTGTGTCCAGTTTTGGGCCCCACACTATAAGAAGGATGTGGAAAAACTGGAGAGAGTCCAGCGAAGGGCAACAAAAATGATTAGGGGTCTGGAACACATGACTTATGAGGAGAGGCTGAGGGAACTGGGATTGTTTAGTCTGTGGAAGAGAAGAATGAGGGGGGATTTGATAGCTGCTTTCAGCTACCTGAGAGGTGGTTCCAAAGAGGATGGTTTTAGACTATTCTCAGTGGTAGAAGAGGACAGGACAAGGAGTAATGGTCTCAAGTTGCAGTGGGGGAGGTTTAGGTTGGATATTAGGAAAAACTTTTTCACTAGGAGGGTGGTGAAACACTGGAATGCGTTACCTAGGGAGGTGGTAGAATCTCCTTCCTTAGAAGTTTTTAAGGTCAGGCTCGACAAAGCCCTGGCTGGGATGATTTAATTGGGGATTGGTCCTGCTTTGAGCAGGGGATTGGACTAGATGACCTCCTGAGGTCACTTCCAACCATGATATTCTATGATTCTATGATTCTAAGAGCAACAAAAATGATTAAAGGTCTAGAAAACATGACCTATGAGGGGAGATTGAAAGAATTGGGTTTGTTTAGTCTGGAAAAGAGAAGACTGAGAGGAGCATGATAACAGTTTTCAAGTACATAAAAGGTTGTTACAAGGAGGAGGGAGAAAAATTGTTTTTGTTAAGTCTGAGGATAGGACAAGAAGCAATGGGCTTAAATTGCAGCAAGGGAGGTTTAGGTTGGACATTAGGAAAACTTCCTAACTGTCAGAGTGGTTAAGCACCTGAGTAAAGTGTCCAAGGAAGTTGTGGAATCTCCATCCTTGGAGTTTTTTAAGAGCAGGTTGGACAAAAACCTGTCAGGGATGGTCCAGATAATACTTAGCCCTGCCATGGGTGCAGAGGACTGGACTAGATGACCTCTCGAGGTCCCTTCCAGTCCTATGATTCTATGTGTCTCTGTGTGTGTAACAAGGCTGGAGGTAATATCACTGTTGTATATGGCAAGGCAACACCTTTAACTCTGGACAGCAAAAGACACTAGAAAAATATCAACAGTTTGGAGGGAATTCAGAGAAGAGCAACAAAAATGATTATAAAGATTTACTTGCAAGAAAAGAACAAAAGTGTATGAGGAAAGAGTTAAATTACCATGGATATGCTAACACTCTATCTACCTTATGTATTTTTGACCCCAAGAAGGAATAAGAATTGGTAGAATTGTTTAAGCAGGTATAACTAGGAGTAATGGGATAAAAATGAAAAACAATTAGGCTGAATGTTAGGAAAACTGGGTTTGGGGTATATTAGATGGCAGAACAGTCTCCCATAGGAAGTGGTGGTAATCACTTGAATATTTCTAACTGGACATTCAAGAATATACTGTAGGGAACAATCCTGCACTGGCAGGGGTATCAATTAGATGACTTAATGGGTGCTTTTCACTTCTAAGTTTTATGTATGTTATTAAGGGACCTAGGCACTGTTCCCACAGATGAAGCAAGAGGGCTGATTTCATAAACCCTGGCAAAATGCCAATAAAAAGAATACTATCAGCACACTGTAAACTATGCAAACAAACCTCCTGCTTTAGGAGAAATTATGCAACAAATTAATGCAGGGTTCTTCAAAACATACAAAGGAGTGAACAATGGGGACTTTCATGTTCCTCTTAAAAACATTAATTTTGCCTTACTAGTAAATTGCATTTTGTGAGTTTCCCCCCCAATTTCAAAAAAAAATGGATTGGTTCATCTGACACTCTACAAAGCTAGGCAGAATCTCCCATCACATGGAGTTTTGTGCCTCTTCCCAGTAGCAATCTGTGCACTAAAGATTCAGACAAACTTTCCTAGCAAATAATTAGCTTTACACTTACATCCAAAATAAAACAAACTATGTAAAAAGAACACTAGGATTTCAAAGTAGAGCATACACAAGTCAGGAAATGTCAAAGTTAAGATTGGTCACACAACCTTAACTCTCCCCTGCAACTTTAACTCTGCCCCTTGTGCACACACATTCAGTACCAAGTTTGAGTCTCCACCTCTCTACAAGATTTTTACATCAGTCTAAACCCAATGAAATCAAACAAGTTAGACTGGCATAAAACAGAGTGGAGAATTGGGTCCTGTGAATGAAGCAGGGGTATATAATGAATAGAGTCCTACCAAATTCACAGTCCATTTTGGTCAACTTCACAGTCATAGGATTTAAAAAATCATAAATTTCATGATTTCAGCTATTTAAATTTGAAATTTCACAGTGTTGTAATTGGAGGCGTCCTGACCCAAAAACAAGTGGGGGGGGGTCACAAGGTTATTGCAGGGTGAGTTGCGGCACTGCTGCCCTTACTTCTGCACTGCTGCTGGCGGCGGTGCTGCCTTCAGAGCCGGCAGCTAGAGAGCAGCGGCTGCTGGCCAGGAGCCCAGCTCTGAAGGCAGAATTGCTGCCAGCAGCAGCGCAGAAATAAGGATCTTAGGAAATAAGGACCCTTCCTTCTGCGCTGCTGCCTGCAGATCTGGGCCCTCAGTCAGCAGCTGCCACTCTCCGGCTGCCCAGCTCTGAAGGTAGCAGCACAGAAGTAAGGGTAGCAATACCGCGACCCCACTAAAATAACCGTGTGACCCCCTTGCAACTCCCTTTTGGGTCAGGACCCACAATTTGAGAAACGATGGTCTCCCCCGTGAAATCGGTATAGTATAGATTAAAAGCACACAAAAGACCAGATTTCTCAGGGGGAGACCAGATTTCACGGTCCTTGACATATTTTTCATGGCCACGAATTTAGTAGGCCCCTAATAATAAATGAGACATGGCTCTTAGTTCAGAGCCTCAGTTTGGTTGAAATTCTGAGGATATTTTGGAAACAACAGAATGTAATGGTGGAATTAAAATATATTGTAAATACACAGGCACAAGGGGATAGAGTAAGGAGTTTCTGAGCAATCTTAGCCTTGGCATGTCCTGCCTTTTCAGTACTTCACTTTACAACCTTTTTAAAAACAAAAAACAAAAACAAAAAACAGTTTTTTGTAGAACTTTGCTTCCTTCTGTGTGCATCTTCAATCACCACATGGAATGAAGCAGGACTCCTGGTAAGTCCAATAAGATAAAGTACATGGGAGAGTATTTGTCTTCCTTGTCTCTTGGACTGAACTTTCTCCTCACAGGCTCTGCCCTGTTGAGTCTCCTACTCATAGCAGATATGTAGGACACTCTTTTATCAAAAAGAGTTCAGAAACTCTGCAGCAAACTAATACGCCAGGGGAGCTTCCACCCCCTCCTGGGTCCTGGAATTGTGTGAGCAACCTCATCCTCTTTGCTGGAGTAAGACGCTACTATGGATGAGGGAGGGACAGAATAACAACAAGAGAGAATTCTATCTGTGGGCCCAAAGAGAATCCATAAAGGGCCAGAAAAGACCCCTGTAGTCAAAAGATGCAGGGAATTTCTGTGTCCAGAAACCCTTCTACTCCCAGTGCTTGGGTCCCTGGATGATGACTCCACTCCCTTTATGGAGGTCACAAAGCAAGTCCAGATATGCACAAGACCCAGTGAGAGCCATGGGGACACATCTGAGGAACATTCAGAGAAGGCAAGGAAGAGGGAAACACAACCTAGCCACCCTTCCCCCTCACCATCCTCTTCCTCCTCAGCAGGCCAAGTCAGCTTGCCACAGAAATAGGGAACAAAGAAGGCCCAAGCAACAGCTGAGTCAAACCTGGCCTTGGCCCACAGAACTGAGGGGGGCCAGGCATTAGAAGTGGCAGAAAATCTCAGTCTGACTGGTACAACACAAACCCAGGCGCAAAGCACAAAACATCTCCATCTTCTCAGCAGAGGGAGAATCTATCAAGTGCCTGTTATGCTAAGGTTCTCTTATACAGCCAGAGTGGTGCAAAGGATCCTTAGTGTAAATGAGAATGAGGCCTGAAGTCTCTCCTGCTGGGAAGCAGAACGGAGACTGGGATATGGGTGGTCAGGCTGCTCCCAAAAAAGGGCATGAAATTTCCCTCAAGTGGGAGATTCCCTCTACTTGCATGGAAATTATGAATTATATTTTGAACTTATACAGTGCTTTTCATCTGACATTCTCGAAGCATTTTACTAAGGCAAGGTGAGAATCATTAGCCCCATTTTACAGGTGAGGAAATTTAGGCGCAGAGAAGTGAAGTGATATGCTAAGGTCACATTGAAAGTCTCTGACAGAGCTAGAACTAGAAAAGATGTCCCTTGACCCCCACTTCCATGTCTAACCACTAGACCTCTAATTCCCATTTGCAAAAAGGAGCAATTTATTCATCCCAGATTGAGGGCAACGGCAAATCTAAAGGAAAATGGATGATTTAACTAGCCAACCAACTACAATTTCTTTAAATTCCAGTGAACCTGATCATTTGTAATGTTACTAGCACATTTTCTCTTTTATTTGCTGCCTTGCATTTATTTAATATCTGCAGAAATAACTTACCTAGAAAACTCCAGCACATTAAGGATTTCAAAGGCTTCCTCTTTCCCCAGCTGCAGAAAAATACATTGTACAGAAAATTAAGATGATGTGAATGATGCATATATGGATAGAAGCATCATGATTTTCAAATGCCCATGTCACATGATTTCAAATGTGACGTGATGATAGCTCCCTCTCCTGGTTAAAGAGGTATACTGTCCTATTTCAGTCTAACTGTGAAGTGGCAAATTCAGCCCTCATTTGCACCTGTACAACTCCAGTGACTTTCAATTTCTTTATTACTTTATGAGCCTGCAGTCACTGATTTTAGCGGGGTTGCATCTATATAACAGACGAAATTCTAGCTCCCAATCTTTGCATGCACATAAATATGCTTTAAAAAAAAAGACTAAACATTTAAACCTGCTAAGTAAAGGCCGTTGACATAAGGAAAGGGTTCAAATATGGACCACCTGGATAAAAATTTTCCCAGCAGAAGCAGAGACGTTACTGTGGCTGGCTAACCTAGTGAGGAGGGCTTTAAACTAGGTTCACCGGGGGAAGGAGACCAAAGCCCTGAGGTAAGTGGGGAAGTGGGATACTGGGAGGAAGCACGAGCAGGGGCGCGTGAGAGGGGAGGGCTCCTGCCTCATACTGAGAAAGAGGGGCGATCAGCGGGTTATCTCAAGTGCCTATACACAAATGCAGGAAGCCTGGGAAACAAGCAGGGAGAACTGGAAGTCCTGGCAAAGTCAAGGAATTATGATGTGATTGGAATAACAGAGACTTGGTGGGATAACTCACATGACTGGAGTACTGTCATGGATGGATATAAGCTGTTCAGGAAGGACAGGCAGGGCAGAAAAGGTGGGGGAGTTGCACTGTATGTAAGAGAGCAGTATGACTGCTCAGAGCTCAAGTATGAAACTGCAGAAAAACCTGAGAGTTTCTGGATTAAGTTTAGAACTGTGAGCAACAAGGGTGATGTCGTGGTGGGAGTCTACCATAGACCACCAGACCAGGTGGATGAGGTGCACGAGGCTTTTTTCCGGCAACTCACAGAAGTTACTAGATCGCAGGCCCTGGTTCTCATGGGAGACTTCAGTCACCCTGATATCTGCTGGGAGAGAAATACAGCGGTGCACAGACAATCCAGGAAGTTTTTGGAAAATGTAGGGGACAATTTCCTGGTGCAAGTGCTGGAGGAACCAACTAGGGGCAGAGCTCTTCTTGACCTGCTGCTCACAAACCGGGAAGAATTAGTAGGGGAAGCAAAAGTGGATGGGAACCTGGGAGGCAGTGACCATGAGATGGTCGAGTTCAGGATCCTGACACAAGGAAGAAAGGAAAGCAGCAGAATACGGACCCTGGACTTCAGAAAAGCAGACTTTGACTCCCTCAGGGAACTGATGGGCAAGATCCCCTGGGATAATAACATGAGGGGGAAAGGAGTCCAGGAGAGCTAGCTGTATTTTAAAGAATCCTTATTGAGGTTACAGGGACAAACCAACTCGATGCGTAGAAAGAATAGTAAATATGGCAGGCAACCACCTTGGCTTAACAGTGAAATCCTTGCCGATCTTAAACACAAGAAACAAGCTTACAAGAAGTGGAAGATTGGACAAATGGCCAGGGATGAGTATAAAAATATTGCTCGGGCATGCAGGAGTGAAATCAGGAAGGCCAAATCACACCTGGAGTTGCAGCTAGCAAGAGATATTAAGAGTAACAAGAAGGGTTTCTTCAGGTATGTTGGCAACAAGAAGAAAGTCAAGGAAAGTGTGGGCCCCTTACTGAATGAGGGAGGCTACCTAGTGACAGAGGATGTGGAAAAAGCTAAGGTACTCAATGCTTTTTTTGCCTCTGCTTCACGAACAAGATCAGCTCCCAGACTGCTGCGCTGGGCAACACAGCATGGGGAGGAGGTCGCCAGCCCTCGTGGAGAAAGAAGTGGTTCGGGACTATTTAGAAAAGCTGGACATGCATAAGTCCATAGGGCTGGATGCGCTGCATCCGAGAGTGCTAAAGGAGTTGGCGGCTGTGATTGCAGAGCCATTGTCCATTATCTTTGAAAACTCATGGTGATCGGGGGAAGTCCCAGACAACTGGAAAAAGGCTAATGTAGTGCCCATCTTTAAAAAAGGGAAGAAGGAGGATCCTGGGAACTACAGGCCAGTCAGCCTCTCCTCAGTCCCTGGAAAAATCATGGAGCAGGTCCTCAAGGAATCAATTCTGAAGCACTTAGAGGAGAGGAAAGTGATCAGGAACAGTCAGCATGGATTCACCAAGGGCAAGTCATGCCTGACTAGTCTAATTGCCTTCTATGACAAGATAACTGGCTCTGTGGATGAGGGGAAAGCGGTGGACGTGTTATTCCTTGACTTTAGCAAAGCTTTTGACATGGTCTCCCACAGTATTCTTGCCAGCAAGTTAGAGAAGTATGAGCTGGATGAATGCACTATAAGGTGGATAGAAAGTTGGCTAGATTGTCGGGCTCAATGGGTAGTGATCAATGGCTCCATGTCTAGTTGGCAGCCGGTATCAAGTGGAGTGCCCCAAGGGTCGGTCCTGGGGCCGGTTTTGTTCAATATCTTCATAAATGATCTGGAGGATGGTGTGGATTGCACCCTCAGCAAGTTTGCAGATGACACTAAACTGGGAGGAGAGGTAGATACGCTGGAGGGTAGGGATAGGATACAGAGGGACCTAGACAAATTAGAGGATTGGGCCAAAAGAAATCTGATGAGGTTCAACAAGGACAAGTGCAGAGTCCTGCACTTAGGACGGAAGAATCCAATGCACCGCTACAGACTAGGGACCGAATGGCTCGGCAGCAGTTCTGCGGAAAAGGACCTAGGGGTTACAGTGGACGAGAACCTGGATATGAGTCAGCAGTGTGCCCTTGTTGCCGAGAAGGCCAATGGCATTTTGGGCTGTATAAGTAGGGGCATTGCCAGCAGATCGAGGGACGTGATCGTTCCCCTCTATTCGACATTGGTGAGGCCTCATCTGGAGTACTGTGTCCAGTTTTGGGCCCCACACTACAAGAAGGATGTGGAAAAATTGGAGAGAGTCCAGCGGAGGGCAACAAAAATGATTAGGGGACTGGAACACATGACTTATGAGGAGAGGCTGAGGGAACTGGGGATGTTTAGTCTGTGGAAGAGAAGAATGAGGGGGGATTTGATAGCTGCTTTCAACTACCTGAAAGGGGGGTCCAAAGAGGATGGCTCTAGACTGTTCTCAGTGGTAGCAGATGACAGAACAAGGAGTAATGGTCTCAAATTGCAGTGGGGGAGATTTAGGTTGGATATTAGGAAAAACTTTTTCACTAGGAGGGTGGTGAAACACTGGAATGCGTTACCTAGGGAGGTGGTGGAATCTCCTTCCTTAGAAGTTTTTAAGGTCAGGCTTGACAAAGCCCTGTCTGGGATGATTTAATTGGGGATCGGTCCTGCTTTGAGCAGGCGGTTGGACTAGATGACCTCCTGAGGTCCCTTCCAACCCTGATATTCTATGATTCTATGATCCTATTATCTGAACAGGCCTGATAAGCAGGACTCCCCAAAAAGTGTGCGCATTTATTTCATGTGTCAGACTGCAATGTACAGGACCAATATGCAAAAGAGACGAAGATTTTCTGGTGAAAATTGCTGCATTTAGGAGCAAACCCTGGTATTACCAACAACCCTCCCCTGCACAAGTCCAACATTTCACAGATGCAGTGAAACCTGTTTGATTCTACTGCATGGCGAAGCAAGTGCTGAGGGACTGGTGGGGTTGAGTGTGGGTGGGCTGAGGGAAAAGAAGTGAAGGGTTTATGGATCCACAACCAATCCTGTAGCAGAGCAGAGGTCCAGGTCCCTCAGAGCTCCACCGGCAGCTGCAGAGCTTGGCCTAAGGAGGGAGGATTCCCTGCCCTTAGAAGCAGCATCACACAGCCCAGATACAGTGCTCAAGCTAAAAGAACAGGAGTACTTGTGGCACCTTAGAGACTAACAAATTTATCAGAGCATAAGGTTTCGTGGGCTACAGCCCACTTTATCGGATGCATAGAATGGAACATATAGTAGGAAGATATATATATATATACACATACAGAGAAGGTGGAAGTTGCCATACAAACTGTAAGAGGCGAATTAATTAAGATGAGTTATTATCAGCAGGAGAAAAAAACTTTTGTAGTGATAATCAAGATGGTCCATTTAGACAGTTGACAAGAAGGTGTGAGGAAACTCAACATGGGGAAATAGCAAGCTGTGTGCTGGAGGGAGGATTTGTCTTGTGCTCAGATGGGCTTAGCTATTTTAGCGATAGCACCGAGTGCAGAGCTGGTGGGAAGGCCCTGGGCACTTCCAGACAGCACTGCACATCCAGGACCTACAGCATGCTTTTTAAACCAAATAACAATGTTCTGAAGTATCCCTAACAACTTTCATGACTTCCTCTAAATAACACTGAGAAAAGGTGGCGCCGTCAGGAAAAAATCTGTACAAAGGCCTGGCCTGGAAATTACAAGAGTGATGTCTGTGCTCCACCACCACCCTCTTGAGGGTGTATTCAGCCTTTGTTACACTGTAGCTAGAAGAGGTGATTTACAAAACAAATGCACATCCAGAACAGCACACAACAGTTACACATTAAGCAAGCAAAACCCAAAGCCCTTGGATGTATCCCATGGACCAAGTTCTTCTCGGTTGCACCTGTATAAATCCAGAGTTAAAGTACCTCACACAGATGGCTGTAAACTGGATCAGAATGTGGCCCCATGTCAATGGAACTGTCCACATTTATTAACCTTAATCTGTTCAATACACTGCACACACACAAAGCATATCTTCAGGAGGATATACATTCAGTGAGGAATAGAGATTCAGCTCTAGCACATGCCAGGACATAGAAATTAAAGGGACAGTTACATAAGTAATTACACTAAAGTATATATTTGTTCCAATCCATGTATTCTCTTTTCTCTTTTGGGGGAAATCTTCTTTCCAGTGCCCAGCTCAAATGAATGTGCTTCCCAAAGCATCCCACAGGGGCAGCTTCAGTTTACTGCCACGATTAGTATCTGTTGCTCTTTGCCTGTTCCACTGAGGAAGGACCCAAGGATTCACCTCGAGACAGATCCTTGGCTCCGCCCATCCCATTCTGCCAAAACCTGTCTGCATATGGCCTCGGAGGGAGCCCTGCAGAGCTGCTCTTTGAACCATACAAAGGGGATGTATCCCATGCACATATCCTTGAAAGCTACTGTACACCGCACATGCTCCACTTACCGCATCAATGATAACTGAGTGTGGAGTTCTTCCTGTGAAGACATAGCCAAGCTTTTTTGCTCCTTTCACTAATGCCCCTTCATCTGTCAATACAAGGAGCTTTGCTTTATTGGGGACTAATCAGAAATATAATCAGATGTCAAAGGAAAAAACCTACTCCCTTGAGCATTGCATTGCCAGGATACAGGCAACGGCCAGCTACTGAATCAGAGACGTCTAAAATCTGTTACCGAGATGAGCTACATCAGCAGCAATTAAAAAGTTTCCATCATAACCCTTAGATACACTATGCTTGCACTGCCATTCCTCCTACAAAACTGCATATAGATTACCAGGGCTGCACACATGTACTTTATACTTGGCATTCTGTATATAATGCATTGTATTTGTTGAAGCATTAGCCTATCCTAAATGCTCAGTTACTGAGGGACAAGCTATACTCCTTGCTATATTTGTTTTCCACAACCAACTCTTAGTATAAACTTCCATGAGTGATGTACCCGAATATTTGGATGCTAATATCTAAACTGTATCGTTAAATGTATTAACCTAAATTTGGGTTATTGCAGATTATGTACTATATCAATTTTATGACTTTTAAACCCAACTTTGTACTTTTGGATAATCTAAGCCGGGTGGCCAACCTGTGGCTCCGGAGCCACATGCGGCTCTTCAGAAGTTAACATGCGGCTCCTTGTACAGGCACCGACTCCGGGGCTGGAGCTACAGGCGCCAACTTTCCAATGTGCCGGGGGGGCTCACTGTTCAACCCCTGGCTCCGCCACAGGCCCCACTCCCTCCCCTGAGCCTGCAGTGCCCTTGCTCCTCTCCCTCCCCCTTAGAGTGGAGGTGCGGGGAGAGAGGCGCTGGGAGCAGGCGGGGAGAAGTTAATGGGGTCTGCTGACATATTACTGTGGCTCTATGGTAATGTACATTGGTAAATTCTGGCTCCTTTTCAGGCTCAGGTTGGCCACCCCAATCTATGCACTATACCCAGTAGGAATGTAAATAGCAGTTAAAAAAAGGAACCGTGTAACTGATTAAAATTTTATCGGTTACATGGTTAAACGTTTTATTCGGGGCTCTGCTGCCGGCCCCCGCACCTGGGGATCCCAGCCACAGCCCACCACTGAGTACTCCGCTGCCCGCGGCTGGGGATTCTGCTGCCAGCTGCTGGCCGCAGCACCTGGGGTCCCGGTTGCCTGCCTGTGGACTCTGCTGCCAGCCCTGCGCCCAGGGTCCCTCTGGGCTGCTGCCCCCAAAGTGGCAGAGTGGCAGTGGAGCCCTGGGCTCCGGCCGGCAGCGGAGTTTAATCATTAACCAAAATCGATAAGACAGATGCTTATCGGTTAACCGGTTAAACATTTATATCCCAAATACCCAGATGTACAGACACTCCTTCCTTAACCTGTTCTGTTATATAACTGTAACATTCGCTTTAATACCAAATTTTAAATCTTTTACTATTGAAGAGCCACAGTTTGTCTGTTCATGTTCTGTAAAGCTACATACGTCAATATTTATACAACATGCATTTAATCCAACTTCAGCTGGAATGACTCAACAAACTTCTTTCCACAAAAAAATTCACCATATTCTATTGGAGACTGGGGAAAGTAATGAAGAGCTCAAATAATTCTGCAAGTTAGAACTCAGAGGCAATGCCTCAGGCAGTGGGATGTACCACATGCTTAGAGAAAGACAAGTGGCAAGGTCTGAATTCCCCTGTACAGGTGGAGTTTGCAAAGTCCAATTCCACAGAACCTGGTATACCCATGAGGAAAGCCTTCCTGCATCCTGGCAGCACAGCTCACAGCTGAGCCTTCCTGTTGTTGGCTCTTCACCCCATTCCTGTACCCATCCCTCCTTGAAGATAGGTAAGAGGCACGGACAGGAATTCATGCTCCTTGGACCACATTAAGCATTGAACAAATCTCCAAATGGTAGGATAAAAAAATCAAGTTATATAAAAAACCCTCAGTCATTGAGGGGAGCTTGCCAAAGAGCTACTCCCCCTGTCCCAATCTGCGGGGCATGTCTGTTCCTTCTGGTCTCCTTTGTTCCCCTCAACAGCACAGAATGGAGGGGAGCACGGGCCCCAATAAATTCTGGACCCAATTTTTCATTGCCTCGTGTCCTGAGTAGTCATTTACACCTACATAAAGTGGGTGCAGGATGCTGCCAAAGCAGAACGGTGGCAGTGTTTACGCTCATTTCGCACAGGCATAAAGGACTACACAAAGGACAAAGCAGTGGACAATCACATACTGCTAGTTCATTGACGGAGCTAGCTTGTGATTGGCTGCTACAAGGATACAAAAAGGGGACGGGGGAGTCAAAAATGGAGTTTCACCTGGCTAGTGGCCTCAAAGGGGTGGCAAAAGTCTTGGGTTGTGGCCCCACTCCTCTACATAAGCCAGCAGAAGCAGCTGGTAGCAGAGGGGATCACCTCTGAAGGATGAAGTAGTGGCTGTGCTCTCTCTGTCCAAGGGGGAGCTCTGGGAGATAGTGTACCCTCTGTGCAAGCTGGTGTCTTGAAGGCACCATAAAGCCCATTATTAGTCATACAGGAAAGGAGATTTTGTTTGCTTTTAAACATGGTTTTTAATTTAAGAGCATTTTTTTAAAAGCTCTTGGCTTCTCTCCTCCACCCACAAAAGAAGGAGAAAATGACCAACCTGGTGAGGAGGCCTGGTAGATTATTGTATTTCCATCTCTCTCAGGAACAACAGTGTGACACACGGCCAGCAGAGTGAGGAACTCCTGTATGTGAGCAGCTGTGGGCTACAAAGAACATTACCAAGTTAGTCTGGTATTTTCATTACATGGAGACTAAATGTACAAGACATAGACACGTTCTGGATTTTAAAATAGAACTGAGTCTGTTTAGATCTGCAACACCCATCTCTCTAACTCAGTGTATTGCCTCTTTCACCTCTCAGCCATGCTAGAATATTGGAGATATCAAGAGCCAGCGCTAATGAACTCTCATTCTGTGTGCAGCACTCAATCTACAGATAAATTATACACACACACAAGAGTTGGAAAGCCAGAACCATTGTCCTTGCACTCAAAAAACAAAAGGAGCTTGATCTTGTACAGCCCTGCACCTTGTGTAGTCATTTACATCTTTGCAAAGGTGAAAGGAAAGGAAGTAGTATAAAATGCTATCATTGGTCTAGTGCAGGGGTGAGCAAACTTTTTGGCCCGAGGGCCACATCGGGCAATACAAACTGTATGGCGGGCCATGAATACGCACAAAATTGGGGTTGGGGTGCAGGAGGGGGTGCGGGCTCTGAGGTGGGGCTGGGGATCAGGGATTTGGGGTGCAGGAGGGTGATGTGGGCTGGGATCGAGGATATTGGAAAGCGGGAGGAGGATCAGGGCTGGGGCAGGGGGTCGGGGCGTGGGGAGAGGCTGAGGGGTGCAGGCTCCGAGCAGCGATTACCTCAAGTGGCTCCCGGAAGCAGTGGCATGTCCCTTCTCCAGCTCCTACACAGAGGCGTGGCCAGGCGGTTCTGCACGCTGCCCCATCCGCAGGCACTGCCCCTGCAGCTCCCATTGGAGCACGTAGGAGCTAGAGCGGGGCCATGCCATGGCTTCCGAGAGCCGTGTTTTGCGTCCACCGACCCAGTGCCTCGGCTGGAGCGGGGCCAAGCCGGGTGGTCCAGCCCCCGACCCAGCGCCCCGGCTGGAGTGGGGCTGAGCCACGTGGTGCGGCCCGACCCAACACCCCAGCCGGAGCGCCGGAGCAGGGCCGAGCCACGTGTTGTGGCTCGCGGGCCAGCTTAGAACGGCTCGTGGGCCATGGGCCGTAGTTTACCCACCCCTGGTCTAGTGACTGGAAAAATTTTGATTTGGTAGCATTTAGACCAGATTTACACAGGTGCAAATGGTCACATAAGGAGCAATGTAGTATAGGATTAGGCCCAGGTGCTCTGCTAAAACTATTTGTCTCCACAAGTCTTATAATTAGTTCTAAGACAGCTGTACAAATTTATGAGTGGGATTGTATGACGGGGTTGCTCGTGATGGCTGGGGGCGGGGCTCGGCAGCACTGGGGCTCACTACTGAGGTCATGCCAAGCATTTTCTCTCTCTCTTTCTCGTGCCTGATTGGCTAGTTCTTACTCACATGCTCAGGGTCTAACTTATTGCCATATGTGGGATTGGGAAGGAATTTTCCCCCAGGTCAGACTGGCAGTGACCTCAGAGGGGGGTTGCCTTCCTCTGTAGTGTGTTACTTGCTGAGATCATCTGTGTATCTCTCTCAATCAATTTCCTGCCATTGCAGGGGCCTTGAGCATTGGTGCACCTTGGTCTCTCCTATTGTCTGCCTGTGGCACACAATTGTTTAGTCTCCTGTGCGATGTAATACTTTGGTCTAATTTCAGTTGTTGGGATCAGTGTGTGGATGCTGGTGGCCTGTGATGTCTTGGAGCATCAGGAGGTCAGACTAGATGATCTTGTGGTCCCTTCTGGCCTGGGACTCTATGACTATGACTTGAACTAAATCCTGAAGCTGAAATCCTGAAGCTGACAACAGTAGTAAGTTCCTTATCGTCTCTGTGGGCTGGCCAGTAGAGGACAACAACACTCACCCATCTTGTAAACCTCAGACTGAGCTTTACACAGCCCAAAATGCACAATCAGCTACTACACTGTTCTACTAGTGTAACCCACACACCTTCTGGGTGTGGTGTTCTGTCATATCTAGTGGCACTGAGACCTCTTAGAGAGAGAGATTAATGAGTTTGCTCTACAGCCTTAGCTAATGGGCAGTTGGCTTTTAGTTCATGCAGTAGAGGCTCATGCACTAAGCTCCAGAGGTCCCCAGTTCGATGGCAACCGGGGTTTGTCGGCATAACAAGTGGGGGCTCGTCCAGGATTTCAACTGGGAAGACTCTGAAGCTCGGGACGCGCTTCGTCAGCTAGGGGAAATATGTAACCCACACACCTCCTGGGTGTGCTGCTCTGTACCATCTAGTGGCACCAAGACCACTTAAAGTGAGAGATAAGACGAGTCTGCTCTACAGCCTTAGCTAACAGCCAGTTGGCTTTTAGCTCATGCGGTAGAGGCTCATGCACTAAGCTCCAGAGGTCTCCGGGTTGATCCTGCCCATCAACGACTGGGGTCTGTCAGGTTATACTAGCACAGTAGCTGGCCTGGTTGAATAAGAGCTGGTCATATAAAAATGACCTGAGATTTTATTATTAAAAAAATTATTCCAAGATTTCCAGTACTCACTTATAGATTCAGAGTTTAGAAGGGACCACTGGGATTATCTAGTCTGACCTCATATATAGCACAGGCCACAGAACTTCCTCAAAATAATTCCTAAAGCAGATCTTTAGAAAAACATCCAGTATGGATTTACAAATTGTCAGTGATGGAGAATCCACCATGACCCGTGGTAAATTTTTCCAATGGTCAATTACCCTCACAGTTAAAAATTTACACCTTAGTTCCACTCTAAATTTATCTAGCTTCAACTTCCAGCCATAGGATCTGGTGATATCTTTCTCCACCAGACTGAAGAGCCCATTATCAAATATTTGTTCCACAGGTGGGTACTTATAGACTGTAATCAAGTCACCCCTTAACCATCTCTTTGTTAAGATAAACAGATTGAGCTCCTTGACTCTAATCACTATAAAGCATGTTTTCTAATCTGTAAATCATTCTCGTGGCTTTTCTCTGAACCCTCTCCAATTTATCAACATCCTTCTTGAATTCTGGGCACCAGAATTGGATACCATATTCCAGCAGCAGTTGCTCCAGTGCCAAATACAGAGGTAAAATAACCTCTCTACTCCTACTTGAGATTCCCGTTTATGCATCCAAGGATCACATTAGTTCTTTTGGCCACAATGTCACACTAAGAACTGATTATCCATGATTATCCATCATGACCCCCAAATCTTTTTCAGAGTCACTGCTTGCCAGGATAGAGTCCTCCATCATGTAAGTATGGCCTACTTTCTTTGTTACCAGTTGTATACATTTATATTTAGCCATATTAAAATGCATATTATTTGCTTGTGCCCAGTTTACCAAGTGTTCCAGGTTGTTCTGAATCAGTGACCTAGCCTCTTCCTTATTTACCACTCCCCCAATTTTTTGAAAATTAACACTGACCATCCAGTGAGCTCCTCATCCAGCTCTTTTAAAACTCTTGGGTGCAAGTTATCTGGGTCTGCTGATTTTAAAATGTCTAACTTTATACCTTCTATTTAACATTGCCCCTCGATCCTGGTGGAATGGAAAGAGCATTATCACTCTGCATCATCTGTTTTTCCCCCAAATTCAGAACAGAAATATTTATTGAATACTTCTGACTTTTTGCATTATTATTGATAATTCTATCATTTCCAGCTAGTAATGGACCAATATCATTGTTAGCATTCTTTTTGTTCCTAATACATTTTAACAACTCCTTCTTATTGTCCTTAACTCTTCTGGTCATAGAGTTCTACTTGTGTCCCTTGGCTTCCCTTATCAATTTTCTACAATTCTTAACTTTAGATTTATAGTCATTACTGTCAACTTCCCCTTTCTTCCATTTGTTATATTTTTTCAACTGCCTTTCATTTCCCCTCTAATCTAGGTTGGTTTTTAACCAGCACAGCCCTCTTCCTCAATTGTAGGATTGTGGCTTTTTGGTCATCTAGTAAGGTGTTCTTAAAACAATTCTCAATTATTCACCTTTTTTTATTAAATTCTTCCTGCCCAGCTGATTTGGCTCATAATTGTTTTCAGCTTTGTGAAATTGGCCCTATTAAGTGCCATGTGTGTGTGTACATATACAGAGAGAGAGAGACAGAGAGATCTGGACTTTATTCTGCTTACACATTATAAATGTGATCAAGTCATGATCACTTGTACCTAACCTACCATTTGCTTTTAGTTCTGTGATCAGTTCCTCTTTATCTGCCAGATTCTGTGAGCAGGTCCTGCCTCATACCAGGCCTCTAATACAAGGGCTTATGTCTCAGGCTCTCTTCCTACTACAAGTGACAGAACCAAAATTAAAACTCTGCAGTTCCTGTCTCCAAGTCCTGTAATTCAACTAATATAATTTCCCCTTACCGTGCCCCTTTTTTTAACCATTAAAAATATAAATTTTGTGCAGCTTCAGAGGTAAGGTTAAAAAAAAATCTGCATCAAACTGCAGTTCTACAGCAAGGACAACCTAAATAATATAATTCTAGGACAGTCACTCTTTGAAGCCTAAAATGTCTGTTGAGTCAGCATGAAGCAAAGGAAACAGCTACAAACATTATTGAGGGCTCTTTTTGTTTAGAATATCACCAGGTTGAATAATCCCAGGATTCACTGAGAACAATTTTTAAGTTCTTAGCCATTTTGACTTTACAAATTACAAATCATGCGAAAGCAAGACACATATTTATGCCAAGCCTAGAGTCCTAGACCATTGTGATAGCATAGATAACTCACCCAATTACCATCCTTACTCTACAGCTAATTTGCATGTAACCATTTCATTGGTTGTATGAAGGAGACTGCACAGATGGTGGCATACTTGGCCCAGCTGCCACAGTTCTTCAAAACCACCCACACAGCACCAAAACCAGTACACACAATAACCCCAAATACACAGAGCCCCTGATGGCAGCATGCATCGCTCATTCCCCACCCACACTGTTCAACACAATCTCCCAGCTCAACACAGTCCACACACAAATCAACACAACCATCCACTCAACAATACAACCAGCAGAGACAATAACCCCAAACTTCTCTGAAGCCTAGAATGCCTTGAGTCAGTGTGAAGTGATGGAAACAGCTACGAGCATGGTTGAGAGCTCTTTTTGTTTAGAATCTGACCAGGTTCAATCCTCTGTGGGATTCACTGTCTGTTACTACCCAACTTCTAAGTTCTCAGCCATTTTCAGCTTTTATTTTAAAAGCCACACATGACTTTACTAATTATACTCGTGCAGAGGCAAGGGCTTGCAGCTACTAGTAATGAGTAACAGCCCACATTATACTTCAACTGTAAAATCCATTCGCACTGGCAGGGTTTCAGATTAACTTTTTTTTCACAATACTAAGGTCGCAGCATCTTGCAACAGCTACTGCATGACACTTCAGTTAAAAACAAAGTAAGCTCAAAAATTGTTGGGAAGCAGATGTCTCAAGATGTCTTTGAAAAAAAACCCAGCACACCTCGTACATATATGGTTAGTATACTTTAAAATAGTCACAATATAAAAAAATATATATATACAATGTCCCATGTACAGTTAAGAATGGAATTTGGCTCCCATCGTTAGACCCCTATGGGATTGCATGGGTACATCTTGAGTTGAATTTGGATAGATCATGAGCAAATAATCATCTAATTTATTATTACACCAGAGAGCAGAGACTACATTCAAGGACATGAACAGATGGTGTATCATCAAAAAGAAATGTGAGAAATGGAAATTTTTATTGTCCAGGAGGTTACAGGCAGTTGCTGTGTTATTGCTAATGAAAGCAGTGAAACTTATACCCCATTTCCACAAAATATGCAGCCTGCTGGATTCTCATTTCAGCATCTGTCGCTGCAAGCCTTTGATGTCCACATAACAAATATATTACCCAGCCTATTATGCACTTTCACAATTTCTTTCCATCTGAACCTGCCTTCCCCCGCATCATAGGTTTTAAGTGCTACCCCCTCCTCTATTTGGCTTATATGAAGCCAGCAATTTAATTTGTTGCTGTCTTTATGTTTTCACAGTTTACAATGGATTACATGGCAACCTCCCAATTCTATAGCAACAGATCACCAAACAGTGAGGCCTGTCTCTTCAGCTCTTTCACACAGCTGCCATTTGTTTTCTTGCTATATTGTTCCAGCACTGACACCATATTTATTGTGTCAATAAAGATTGAAACAGAATGTTCAAAATACTACCTCAGAATTATGGGCAAAGAGCCTCATGTTCATTAACAACTTCTGTGGTTATAATTCTGATTCTCCATTTGAAGTGTACCCTCTGCCCCCATAGGCTATCAGATTCTGCATTATTAGTTATGGTTTTCATTTAATAGAGGAGAACCCAACCACTCTGTTGTTGAAATTCTAACAGCGGAGTATTCCTTGTTTAGCCCCTTGGGCCATGCCCCAGCATAGACGCCACCACTGCTTTAACTCTCTATTTCCCCCCTCCGCCCCCCCGTTCTTCTAGTCCCATTTTTCTTTTTTATATATCTGGGCGTTTTCCTACTTTTTTATTTTGCTCTTTATCTTGTTTTGCTCCCCATCTGCCCACTAGTAGCTCCCACTCCTACCAGCACCATTGCTTCCAATCTTCTGTCTCCCAAGCACCAGTTATTCCCATCCAATCAGGTTAACCCTAATGTTGATGTTTGTGCTTAGAAGTAGAAATCTATTTCTTTTCAAGTTTCACCCTAAAAAGAGAACCCCTTTGGTAGATGTAATCCTTACCAAAGAACACCCTGGCCCAGATCCTCAACCCATATACATTGCATCCAATGCACACATGCAAGTCCGGATTTTTTAAACACATGTAGAAACATGCTCACAAAAATCCAGATGTGCAAGTATGATGATGCCTTGCTTGGGTTATGTGTGGGGAACTGAGCCCAGGACCACCTGATCTAAAAGCATGACCCTTTACTGCTTGAGATAAAGGGCAGGGTCTGTTAAATCAGGAGGCAGCGGCAGACTTACAAAACCTCATTATGTGGTTTGGCCACTAGAGGGGGAACAAAAACTCATGCTTGGTTAATACTGGATCCTCTCTGCCAGCAGAGTGGGTGCACGCACAATCACAAATACACAATTTAATTGTCGTGGATTTGGAAATCTACATCTGTGTGCCACAGCGGATAGAGCACCGTTGTTTCTAGCCCCAAGAATCTCCGGACAGATACAATGACAAAAAATGTAACAGAAAAAAGACTTTAAAATGCATCTCTAACTTGGTAGTGACATTTAATATAAGTTCTGCTCCATGGTTCATAACATTTCCAGAAAGGAAGTAGATTGACTTATTTTTCAGTCAGTTTGTTCATAAAGACTTACAAAACATTTTGCAGGGTCACATGACTTGTATTTACTACCCACTAGGTAACAGTTCTACCACCCACACAACTAGCAAAATAATTATCCATTTTAGTCCCAGGTGGGCTTGGGTCTCACCATTGCTAAATGTCTTTAAATCAGTGGTTTTCAACCTTTTTTCATTTGTAGACCCCTACAAAATTTCAAATGGAGGTGTGGACCCCTTTGGAAATCTCAGACCGTCTGCAGACCTCCAGGGGTTCACGGACCACAGGTTGAAAACCACTGTTCTAAATGCAATATGACAAGAACAAGTATCACTTCTCATGTCTACCACACCTGTCTGAGGCTCAGTCCTGTGAAATGCTGGGCACCCCTGAAACATGAAGTCATTAGGAGTTGAAGGTATTCAGCACCCTTCAAGCACAGACATAGAAATAATTCATATCTGACCTCTCTCAATAGCCAAACAAAACTCATTTTCCTCTAACTGTCATGGTCTGAAGGTCCCACAAACATGGGAGAAGATGATTTGATTGTTTAACAAATTGCCAGCCGTTACCGAATATCTGGGTTTTTTTTTAATTGCACATACCAATGAGAAGGAAGTGGAGCAGGGGTGCAGAGAACCAGATTTAAAAAAAAACATATTCTTTTTCCTCCCAAGCCATGGCAATTTCTTATTGTTTTGTGCTGATGAGTGGGTAAAGTTTGGGCTGAAGCAGTTATTTCCTGAAAAGTGTCACAATCCCCTGAAGCCTCCTACAGACTCTTAAAAACTGCAGTATATCCGCACCTGCGTGTTTTATTGAGATGAAAGTCTAGCAGTGTAGAAAATGATGCAGTATTTTTTTATGCCTGTGATAAAACAGAACAGAGTCAGGGCATGTGGGCTAGTTCTCATCTCAGCATTGTGGGTATTTACTGTGCGTGTGTAATGCCGACAGACCACAGTCGTGGGCGGGTGGGATGGGACCTCTGAAGCTTAGTGCATGAGCCTCTACCGCAAGAGCTAAAAGCCAACTGGCTGTTAGCTAAGACTGTAGAACAGATTCATTTTATCTCTCTCTCTAAGTGGTCTCGGTGCCACTAAATGAGACAGAACCCCACACCCAGAAGATTTGTGGGTTACACATACACAACTTTGAAGTTCCATCAATCGATTTTACCCAGTTTATAAACAGTTTAACATACTCAGCAAACATTCTTTTAAGTCCTTGAAAAGTCAGCTACTTCCATTCTAATAAGAATGTAGGGCTTTCTTCCTAAGGATACAGCCTGTATAATCTCCTTGATGCTGTGGCAAAAAACATCCAATGGAAGCAGCTGCGAAAGACAAATATGGGCATTCTTTCTTCCCCGAAAACCTAATGAAGAGGTCATGAGGATCCCTCCATATATGTCAAGTGGCAGATAATTATTTCTCCCAGAAAACTTTCTATGGAATAGAATCATAGAATCATAGAACCATAGAATATCAGGGTTGGAAGGGACCTCAGGAGGTCATCTAGTCCAAACCCCTGCTCAAAGCAGGACCAATCCCCAACTAAATCATTCCAGCCATGGCTTTGTCAAGCCTGACCTTAAAAACTTCTAAGGAAGGAGATTCTACCACCTCCCTAGGTAACGCATTCCAGTGTTTCACCACCCTCCTAGTGAAAAAGTTTTTCCTAATATCCAACCTAAACCTCCCCCACTGCAACTTGAGACCATTACTCCTTGTCCTGTCATCTTCTACCACTGAGAATAGTCTAAAACCATCCTCTTTGGAACCACCTCTCAGGTAGCTATCAAATCCCCCCTCATTCTTCTCTTCTGGAGACTAAGAGAATAATATCTCCTTGATTGACAGTCAAAATTTGGATTTGTTCATCAGTCAATATTCAGAGTTAACCATGGACCAAAAGAGCTAAGAAGTTTAAAGAAGATGCAGGTGGACAACAATATCCCCGGCTGATGGAGGACATTCTCCGGGATATAAACTAGACTTGCAACCTTGGGCTGGGAAGTCTGCGGGAAATCAAGGGCTATGCTAATGAGTGAGCACATGTGTATATTCGGTGTTTGTGAAAAGCAATCAGATTGCTGTAGAGACCAAGGACCACAAGTTATGGACAAAACACATTCAGCACAGGCACACAATACAAGCTTCCCCATAATGCTCCATCAGTGTTGCTCAATCCTTAGTTTAAGGGACCACCTCTAAGGCTGAGAGAGTAATTCAGTCTCCCCAATCCATTTGAATTGGCCTTTTCTCAGGGACTACTAATGAAGGCACCAATTAGTGTAAATTGTGGCATCCACCGAATGATACATTTCTCATAGACTACTGAGCTGCCATCAGATGTTAACTTGCACTCATTCCTGACTAACACCATGTCTATACTACAAAATTAAGTTGATCTAACTTATATCCGCATACAGCTGCCGCAGTGATTACCTTGCCTGTGCGTGTCTACACATTGCTCCCTGTGTCAGCAGTGTGTGTCCTCACCAGGAGTACTTGTATTGACAGTACTGTCACTGTGAGGCACTGTGGAACAGCTCCCGAAAGCCAGTAATTTGGAAATTCAACCTGTGGTCAATGGACCCCTACCATAAAAGTCTTAGACTGAAAACAGACTGAACAGAATTCAGCTTTAAATGTTGCACATGCTCATCACAGCATTTGATGCAGCGTGAGAAAGGGCACTAAACTGTTGGTTTCTATGGTAACAACACTTCTGGGTTTTGACCTGTAGATGGGGGTGTTCACATACTTTTGCTTGATCAGAAAAACTGAATGCCTTTTCTGGGATCTGAAACTTGAAACGATGAAGTGAGCTGTAGCTCACGAAAGCTTGTGCTCAAATAAATTTGTTAGTTTCTAAGATGCCACAAGTACTCCTTTTCTTTTTAATTTTTTATAGTCATCTTTTGCAGACCTCTTAGACATAGTCTGCAAACCCCTAGGGAACAACAGACCAAAGGTTGAAAACCACTGATCTAATAAATAAAAATCAGAAGAATGTAAAGATATCCAAACTGGGCTGTGGTGATGTGCATGGGACAGGAGCTTTTCTTGATGCAGTTTACTGCAATGCACTGTCAAGTTAAAGAATAAAATATATTCTGCTGGCTGGACTACCTCTCTGATGAATAGATGGAAACTGAAATCCACAAACATCTGCAGACTCCATGACCTTGAGCAGTACATTATGCCATTGATCATTATTAATTCATTAAGCCTTCAGGCATTCATATTATGTTGTAATTATAGTTCTGAAGTGTTAGAAGGTGTAAACAGAAGAGAAAGTCATGCAGTTGTGCACAGTGTCTCCTTAAAACTTCTTTTAATAAAAAGAAAGGAAGACTTGTGGCACCTTAGAGACTAACCAATTTATTTGAGCATGAGCTTTCGTGAGCTACAGCTCACTTCATCGGATGCATACTGTGGAAATTACCACTATACATACAGACACCATTTATTTGAGCATGAGCTTTCGTGAGCTACAGCTCACTTCATCGGATGCATACTGTGGAAATTACCACTATACATACAGACACCATATTGTTTATGGTGTCTGTGTGTATAGTGGTAATTTCCACAGTATGCATCCGATGAAGTGAGCTGTAGCTCACGAAAGCTCATGCTCAAATAAATTGGTTAGTCTCTAAGGTGCCACAAGTCTTCCTTTCTTTTTGCGAATACAGACTAACACGGCTGCTACTCTGAAACCTTTAATAAAAAGATTCCTCACCAAATAGTACTTTAAATACTGTACTTTAAATATTGTATAATTACTAATGCCAATCTGACCATTTTTATTTTTTTAAGCTTGGCACCCATTGGTTTACAAAACCAAACTCTGAGTTAGGGTGGTAGCAGTCTCTGAGATACTAAAGAGAAAGGTAAGGGCCAACATTTTCAAAAGTGAATTTGGGTAACTCAATGTTTAGATTTCAGAAAGTGCTGAGTTCCCACCTGAGGAAAAAAGGCCCCTTCAAGACACCTCCAGTTGGGCATCCAAATCTGGGCCACCTAAAATCACTAGTCACTTTTAAAAGAAGTCTTAGTCTAAATTCATTTTGTTATTTAACTTCCTCTCACGCAGGTCCATATAAGTTAATTTCAGAGACTGCCTTTGGGATGGTGCAGTATTTAGTGAGACCTGCAGAAAGCACCATGCTGTCAATATCAAGGACCAATGTTACAAGGATCAGTACTTCTTTCAATGGAAGTAAATTGTTTCCACAGCACAATATCTATGGAACATCTCTGAAAAGTCTAGTATTACTGAACCTGTAAAATCTCTCTCTCTGCGGTTAGTATTCTTACCATCCCATGTTATAAAACTACAGCTGTTAACAGAAACTACCCATATAAAAGTCACTGTTTGGTCAGAGTTCAACATCAGAGATAGCACTCCCTCCTCTTTTTTACTCTTCCCCTTTAGTTCTCCATTTCTTCTCCCTTCTCATCTCAACTCAACTGCTTTTCTCCCCCACTTCCTTTCTTTAGTGCTTCTATGCGCTGTAGAATGCACCATTAGTAGGTGACATGATCATACATACTTGAGAAAATCTGCCAATGATCTTCCATCCCAGGGAGAGCAAACAGAAAGACCTAGCATATTTTTGAGACATAGGTTAAGTAATATTTGAGAACTAGACTTACATGGTCACTTTCAATATTCTGCAACAGCCTTGGGTCATCAAATTCACATGATTCACTGGTAGAAGGAGGTAACTGGCTGTGGAGCAAGAAAAGGGATCATTACATTTAACACTACAATGGCAACATTTTCTTTTCCATTATTAATATAGACCTTCACAGGAAATATTAAAGGGACAGCATCAACTGAAAAAAGAAAATCACATTACTGTCTAAAAACGTATTACCTACTATTGTTACACGTAGCACCTAATATTACTGTAAGTGAAAGGGAGAAGCAGGCATTTTCACTCTTTCTCCTGTATAGTCAGCGATACCTGTTTGTGGGTCTTTCACTCATCAACAGGAGAAAGAAAAATGTTTTAAAAAACAGAAAAACTGTGGCTGTAAAACCACAGGAATTGGTAGGAAACCCAGGGCAGGTGTAGTATCAAATGTTACTTTAAATATGTTTGAGATTTCTAGATTTTGTTTGAAATGGACTAGATTTAAAGTTGACTGTGTTCCTTTGAATTAGGTTGCTCTGTTTACTTTAAAAGTTTTGATTTTGACCATCTCAAAATTTATCATTTCTCTCTCTCAATCTCTACTCCTTTCCGTCTATCTTTCCTACAAACAAACAGTCTCTTTTGGGATCTTTCATATCAATAAAACCTGCCCGAACTTTTCAAGTTGTCCTGTGGGCTCATGCTTATGCAGGTGAATGATGCTAACATAGTATAGCACTGCCCAGCACACTCTCAGTAAAGAATCCTCCATGGTACTGTAAAGCAGAGGCTGGGAAGCACTGGGTTGAGTCAAGAAGCAGCATTCCCTCCTCTCTTGTAGGTAACACTGTGTCATATGTACTACAGTAGCACCAAGAGAGGTCACATCAGAGAGATGGAAGGGAGCAATTGCAATGGGGAGTGGAGAAAAGAAGTACAAAAGGCGGTGGAGGGGGAAAAACTTTTAGAGAAAGGGGAAAAAAAGAGGAAAAGATGCAAGAGGAAGGTAGGAAGGAAGAGCAGAGGAAAAGGAGACCACGAGGGAGGGGGAAAGAAAACACAAGGAAAGAAACAGGTTGTGGGCAAGGAGAAGAGAAAGATGGTGGAATAATGATGGCAAAGAAATGCACAGAGGAGGAAACGGAAGAAAAAACAGAAGAAGGAGAGACAGAAAATCCACCCCACCAAAAGTAGCACCTCATGTCAGTTAGACAGGAAGAGCTTCTTCCTTCCTTAGAGGGCACTTCAGGACCTGGGAAGAGGCAGGATTAATAGGGAAGCCCAACTCACTTGGCCAAAGGTAAGAAAAATGAAATTAAAATGAAACAAAAACACCGGTAAGGACAGAGGGAAGAGGCTCGACATTTCTGGCAGAAAGGGAATTGCATCCAGTTTTCAACTGTTTCCTGGGACAGAAACTCCAACGCACACCTTCCTCATCGCTAATCTGTATTTGTCATTCACAGCCAGTTCACACCCTTCCTCTGGCATCTCTTCTTTCCTGCCTCATTTCAATCTGAATCAGTTACAGTGGCAGTGACAGTTCTTGCCTAAAGCTCCCTGCCAGGGTTTCGCCATGAGACCCCTCTGGAGGCCTCCTATTTTTAAAAATTTTTCTGTTTAAAAAAACTGTTTTAAACAAAAGATGCCCTCATGTCAGCTGCCTAGATATTTCCATTCAGAAGGTTCTTGATCAGATTGCAAGTTAACTTAAGAACATAAGAACAGCCATACCACGTCAGACCAAAGGTCCATCTAGCCCAGTATCCTGCCTTCCAACAGTGGCCAACGCCAGATGCCCCAGAAAGGATGAACAGAACAGGTAATCATCAAGTGTCACACATTCCCAGCCTCTGGCTAACAGAGGCTAGGGACACTATCCCTGCCCATCCTGGCTAACAGCCATTGGTGGATCTATCCTCCATGAACTTATCTAGGTTTTTTAACCCTGTTATAGTCTTGGCCTACACAATATCCTCTGACAAAGAGTTCCACAGGTTGACCATGCGTTGTGTGAAGAAATACTTCCTTTTGTTTGTTTTAAACCTGCTGCCTATTAATTTCATTTGGTGACCCCTAGTTCTTGTGTTATGCGAAGGATTAAATAACACTTCCTTATTTACTTTCTCCACATCAGTCATGATTTTATAGACCTCTATCATATCCCCCGAGTCTTTTTAATCTCTCCTCATACGGCAGCCGTTCCATACTCCTAATCATTTTTGTCACGCCTTTTCTGAACCTTTTCCAATTCCAATATATCTTTTTTGAGATGGGGAAACCACATCTGCACACAGTATTCAAAATGTGGGAAAACCATGGATTTATATTGAGGCAATATGATATTTTCTGTCTTATTATCTATCCCTTTCTTAATGATTCCGAACATTCTGTTAGCTTTTTTGACTGCTGCTGCACACTGAGTGGATGTTTTCTGAGAACTATCTACAGTGACTCCACAATCTCTCTCTTGAGAGGTAACAGCTAATTTGGATCCCATCTATTTATACGTATAGTTGGGACTATGTTTTCCAATGTGCATTACTTTGCATTTATCAACATTTAATTACATCTGCCATTTTGTTGCCCAGTCACCCAGTTTTGTTATATCCCTTTGTAGCTCTTTGCAGTCTGCTTTGGACTTAACTATCTTGAGTAGTTTTGTATCATCTGCAAATTTTGCCACCTCATTATTTACCCCCTTTTTCAGGATCATTTATGAATATGTTGAACAGTACTAGTCCCAGTACAGACCCCGGGGGACATCATTATTTACCTCTCTCCATTCTGAAAACTGACCATTTATTCCTATCGTTTATTTCCTACCCTTTAACCAGTTACCGACCCACAAGAGGACCTTCCCTCTTATCCCATGACAGCTTACTTTGCTTAGGAGCCTTTGGTGAGGGACCTTCTCAAAGGCTTTTTTAAAAGACTTCTAGTAGACTGGTGAAGCATGATTTCTCTTTACAAAAACCACATTGATTCTTCCCCAGCAAATTATGTTCATATATGTGTCTGACAATTCTGTTCTTTACTATTCTGTTCTTTACAGAACAAGAAGCAATGGTCTCAAGTTGCAGTGGGGGAGGTTTAGGTTGGATATTAGGAAAAACTATTTCACAAGGAGAGTGGTGAAGCACCCGAATGGGTTACCTAGGGAGGTGGTGGAATCTCCTTCCTTAGAGGTTTTTAAGGCCCAGCTTGACAAAGCCCTGGCTGGGATGATTTAGTTGGGGTTGGTCCTGCTTTGAGCAGGGGGTTGGACTAGATGACCTCCTGAGGTCTCTTCCAGCCCTAATCTTCTATGATTCTATAGTTTCAACCAGTTTGCCTGGAACTGAAGTCAGGCTTACTGGCCTGTAATTGCGGGATCACCTCTGGAGCCCTTTTTAAAAATTGGCATCACATTAGCTATCGTCCAGTCACTTGGTACAGAAGATGATTTAAATGATAGGTTACAAACCACAGTTAGCAATTCGGCAATTTCACATTTGAGTTCCTTCAGAACTCTTGGGTGAATACCATCTGGTCCTGGGGATTTATTACTGTTTAATACAACGGTTCTCAAACTTTAGCAACCCGAGGACCTCCATTTTGATTAAAAAAATTTCGCACACCCCCAACCCTTCTGCTCAGCCCCAGTCCCCACCCCCATTTCACTCTTTCCCCAAGGCCCCACCGCCGACGCTCCTCCTCCTGCCCCTGCTCCACCGCCACCGCTTTCTGCTCCCTCCCCGGAACGTGCCCTGTCCCCACTCCTCCCTCTCCCTCCCAGTGCCTTCTGCAAGCCGGAGAACAGCTGTTCCCGACTTGCAGGAGGTGCTGGGAGGGAGGGGGGAAGAGTTCAGGCAGGGAGAGGGAAGAGGAGTTGATCAGCGGGGCCCGCGGATCTCCTGGAGTACCCTTGCAGACCCCAGTTTGAGAAACGCTAGTTTAATACATATTTAATACATACATAGTTACATATTTATTACCATTTATAATATATGTGTCCATCACAAAGCTTTGGGGGGCATTCAGAAATTTAAAAACACATCAGGTACAACAACCTGAAGTTTAAGCATTCCCCTAAATAAGCAGCACAAACGCTAAACCAAGACTCTTCCCTACTCAGGTAGAGACCTGGAACAAAATGAGTGTTTTGTACCATGCTCTGAAGGAAAAGCTCTTTCCCCCTAGTTTGTGATCCCTCTTGCTAGTTATTTAAACCATATTCACACACCACATTTTATAACAAAAGTCACCTCTCCCTTACTCCCTCTGCGATCAGTAAATTTAAGCCTCTGGGCAAGATTCACTACTCCTGCACCTATGGAGGCAGCTGTACTATAAGGAAGCTTCACTCCAACTGTGGCTGTGGTTTCACAGGCCACATGGGGAGTAGCACTGAGTTAACATCTCCCACCCAGTTTGATCCACTCACTCCCACGTTAGTCCTACCCACTTTGGGGGCTCTACCGACTGGCCTCAGTGCCTCAGGCAAAATCTAAGTTCCACCTCTGCACCCTAACTGTAAGTGGACACAGCCATGTGGGACAGACAATTCAGAAGTGACTATATCCCTTGGACTTTTCCATTCTGGCTCTAAAATTTGGACAAACAATAATCTTTCATTTATATGTGTTAGATATGTGTTAGCGGTCTTCCTTTGTATAGTCCCAAACTAGTTCCAGTCAATGATTATTACCTGAAGTCTTCTGATGAACGTTCTCTTTCCAACTCTGGAAAGTGACTAAAAGAAGGAAAAAATGTATAATTATTGGCTAGTTTGATAAAAGAAAGGGAGTATATGACAACATAGAGCTAAGTGGTTAAAAAAAACCCAGGTTTGAAACACTAATACCCTGGAAACTTTTATCAAATTGTAGCATAGATTTAACCTTCCTCCTTCCAAAGACTTAAATTAAATACCATGTAACATACCCTGAAAGGCTATTTTGGATGGGACCTTAAATACTGAGGACACTTCCTGATTTCCATCAACATTAATGGACAGATTTTTAAGGAATCAGAATGCTAGGGACATGCCCCAGAACACACTAATAACAGCATGTGTAATTTGTACAAGCAGTTACCATGACAACATGTGCAAATGGCCAGATAGGCAATTGATTTCAAATGGGGCAATTCATATACCTTCACAAGAGCTTTACAAACTGGCAGACCACATAAAGTATAACCAGTTTTTTAGGAGAGGCAAAAGAGAAGAAATTAAAGACATAAAGACTTTATGTCAAAAACTTGGCCACAGAAGATTCCATACTGAGGATTATGCACCCCTGCACAGGTTCCCAGGAGCTAGAAACCAGATTGATTCTTTGTATTAAAAATAAACAAACCCAACAATTTAAAGCAGACAGCATAAAAATGAGAAGTAGTTGCCCTTTCTGGGGGAGTGTTACCAGACAAAAGAATAACGAATTGGTCACTAAATATGAACGATGGGCTAAATCCTAGTTCAACTGAAGTCAATGATTTTAGTTGGATAAGGTCTTGACCCAACATTGGGTTCCCCTAAGGAAAACCCTATGATGAAAGGCCTGAAACTCATTTAGAACCATTTGTTTCATTCTAACCAGTTAGGTAAGAGGAAGAGGAGAACATCTGATTCAAACAAACCCTTCCACCATCACATTTAAATTATTTCAATCTTTGCATTCCATAATTCATACTGCAGGAGAAACTAACAATTTATTTTATGGGCACAGAAATGAATTTCTGTTAATATAACCACACAGTTAAATTTAATTTTGTTACAGAACAGAATACCAATTTGCGGAATCAATAAAATTAATTATTAAGCTAGGGAGTTTATAGAAATAGTACCTACCCGTATGTCACCCCAGCAATACTACATTTCTTGAAGTTCATAATATTGCATGTTAGCGTGCCTGTTTTATCAGAAAACAGGTATTTTACCTAGAATACAAATGAAACAATTGTAGCAAGTTCACAAGATTAACTTGCATAGAAGAACAGTCCAAACAAAAGGAAAATATACATTAAATCAGAAAAAAAAAATCACAAGAAAGTATGCATGTTTAGGAAATACAGCAGTACAGGCCAATGCAAACTTTTTGCAGTTTGTCAGAGATGATTAGTTCTATCTTACAAAAGCTACAGGCAAATTCCCAGGAAAAATATTTAAAATAAGAGTTAATATTGGTAATATATTTCCTCTAAAAACAAGTAAGGATCAGATCCTGAGCGAGTATAAATTGTCAGAGCTTCACTATAATCAGTGGAGCTATGCTGATTTACACCAGCTGAAAATATAGCGCCAGAAGTTTAAATGAACAAAATGCTAAAAAAAAAGTGTCTGTAAATTCTCAGTTAAGGATCCAACACCAATTTTAATTCAGAAAAATTCTGTATGAGGTCCTGTGAACTGAAAATCCATCCATCACTTACAGGCTGGAGACCAGTACCTCCTCACATTCCTGTTATGAATCAGAGACCACGATGTCCCATTGCTCATTTTCCACATATCTGACAGGAGGAGGAGGTGAGCTGGGGCAAGGGAGTGCGAGGAGGGCCGCCCGCGCAGCAGCAGGTAACCCGGGGGCCGCGCAGGGGAACCACTCCCCACCCCAGCTCACCTCCACCACCCTCGGCCTGAGCGGGAAGCCGCCGCCTGCTTCTCAGCCCTCCCAGGCTTCCCGCCAAACAGCTGATTCGTGGGAAGCTGGGGGTGGGAGGCACGGAGAAGCAGAGCGGGGCGGTGCATTCAGGGGAGGAGGTGGAGCGGAGGTGAGGTGAGCTGGGGCCGGGCGCAGGGCGGGGAGCTGCCGGTGCGTGCTCTGCACCCACCAAATTTTCCCTGTGGGTGCTCCAGCCCCGGAGTACCCAGGGAGTCGGCACCTAAGGTGCCACTTTTGATGTGATCAGTGGGGGAGCGGCTGCTCCCCCGCCCCAGGAGCCAGAGGGACCTTCCAGATGCTTCCTGGGAGCTGCCCCAGGTAAGCACCTCCAGGACTCCCCACCTTGCCCCCCGGCAGGTGCCTCTGGCTCTTAGGGGTGGGGTGGTCACCCACTACGGTGGCCCACAAGACCCTCCTGCCTGGTTCAGGGGGCAGTCAGGGGACAGGGGAGGGGGTGAATGGGGCAGGAGTCCCGGGGGGCGGGGATGATGAATGACCCCCTCCTGGGGTGAGGAGGGAACCCGTTGTTAAGATTTTGGCAGCTCATCACTGCCTCTACACCTTTATAATAAGGATATTAATTCCCCTGTACCAGATATAACCTGAAAGGGTCATACCTTCAAACAAAAGTCTTATGCTGTTGTGACTCACATATTCAACAGGGCAAACTTAAGTTTCTTTCATAGGAACTTGGCCCTGGATCCTTAACAGAATTTCCAGATTTTTGAACATGTCCTTATTTTGTTATTTTAAATTTTCCTATGAATCTGGCTTTAAGAAAGATCTATTCTCAGCCTTAACTCTATTTTAGCAGTGCTTTTGTACTAGGATTTCCTTAGGTTTATTTAAAAGTAATGTACCAATCCTTTTATGCTTATCCTCATGAGGCCTCAAAAGGGGCCGCTAGAACAGACCTGGGCTAATAATGAAAATATATTCATTGTATTAATAAAATTTCATATAATTTACATTTCTTGACTATTCAAGAATTACCATGAAATACATTAAAAATTATTCCACAAATATTACCTGATCAGCCCTAGTTATATGCTGAGCAGTTACAACTTGTACTTTATGTAACCCTCTTTGGCTTTGAACAACTTAACTGGTAAAGTAAACATTAGAAAGTAGAGTCAGTCCATTGCACACATTTTTATGGAGTCCTAGTACGGAAGACACATTTGTAGATAAGTCAAACTGTTGATTTAAACAAATTATAAAAATGTCCCTCAGAAGAAAAAAGCATTCATAGAAATGAAGGGCTGGAAGAGACCACAACAGGTCAGCTAGTCCATCCTCCCACACTGAGGCAGGATTAAGTATCCCTGACAGGTATTTATCTAACCTATTATTAAAAATCTCCAATGACTGCAATTCCACAACCTACCTACATACCCTGGTCATTTTAGAATATCCACAACTCAAAATTAACTTGTTCTATCAGCTAAACATGAAGGCCTACCTTTTCAAACATGACTAGTGATTTTGGGTGCCTCAACTTTTGAGTGCCCAAGTTGAGTCAGCTAATGGGGGCTTAAATTCAGAGAACAGATATTCAAAGCCTCCTGTAAACTAGTGTCTCAAATTCATGTATCTCAGAGTGAGTAGCCAAAAGCTGAGGCACTCAAAGTTTTATGTCAGAGAGGTTGCCTAAAACTGGGCTTAAAATGGAAACTGTCTTCCAACCCAGTGTGACTCCTAATATATTCAGCACTGATTATCATTTTAGACAGAGGGACATTTATGATCCAGCTATCAAATTGAAAATACAAAAAACCCAAGACAAGTTACCTAATTACCTCAAGCAAATGATAATTAAATCAAGGACTGATGGATACATTAAGATATACGTAAATTAGATGCATGCTAGCCTAATTAAACTGTACATTTCATTACGAGATATGAAAGCCCTGAGGATCCAAAGGATTCCAGATTAAAATCAGAATTCCCACTATTCAAATTGTTGACATGGGGGAAAGACCAGTCTTACTCTAAGAAGTCAAAACAGTGTCAACCACCCTGTTAAAAACTGTGCTTTCAGTAAATCTGCTATGCACAAGCCTAGAACTCTGCTGGGAAAGGGCTTTAGATAAAAAGGTCCATTATAAATTTTCAATGTAAAGATTTGGCATGTTAAAAAGTTAAACGATAATGAATATATGTATCTAACAGTGATAATCATTTTTGAATGTTACAATAGAAATTCTGCCTGTAAGGTCTCCACATTTTCTGGAATTTTATTTTGGGAAAGTTGATTGGGAAGTTCCTTAACTCTGAAAAATATTCTATTTGTTATTCAGAATTGTACAGAAAAGTTCTGAGCGACCGCACATATTTTATACACTAACTAGAATAGGTTGAGACATTATTAATCATTATTATCACTAATTATTTGTATTATCATAGTCATGGACCAGGACCCCAATGCGCTAGCTCCTGTACAAACACAACAAAACAGATGGTCCCTGCCTCGAAGGACTTAAATAAATGCTCTTGTAAGAATGCAAGTGTCATGACTCCACAGGTTTCAAACCTGGGCCAGCAAGGTTCATGGAAGCAGCTTCATGCCAGCTCCTCACTTGGCAGTTACTGGCAACAGCTTACCTGAGATCCATGAAGCCCAGCCCCAGTGGGAGGCGCCATCCTGAGGCCAGATTGGTGGAGTCCCAGAGCAGCTGATTGGCCTACTGACCCTACTTAAGCCAACAGCAGGACCAGGAGGTCATCTGAACAAGTGGGCTCTGCCCTGCTTTAGACTACGGCCTTGTGCTTCCTGCTACCAGCTCCTACTACCTGCTCATGCTTCCCTGGCTTGATCCCTTGGCATTCTGACCTGCCTTTACTCAGGGCATCTGACTTGTGGTTTCTGACTTTCAGTTTGTTTTCTACCTCTGACCCACTGGTATCCTGACTTGACCTGTCTCTTGTTCTGATCGCCAGTTTCTCTCCTGCTTCTGACCTCCCAGTATTTCAAACCAATTGATTCTTGACTCCTGTCTCGTGACCGTGGACTCGGGCTCCTACTATTAGGTTCGGCTGCCTACGGCCCAACCGTGACAGTGACTTGCTCTTCATCCAGTTCAGGAATCACTGAATTGGATGAAGAGAGATTCACTAATGTCTTTCTATTTTCCTTGTTGCAGAATAAAGAGTACAACATTTGCACCTGGTCTTATAGAAAGTTAGAAGGGACAGCTAGGATTTAATGAACAATTTAATTAGAGATCCAGAGTGCTGAATTAGAATGAAAGCTTTGGGATAAAATCATGCATCTACTGACCTGAGATAAAAGGTCACCACCTTTCTAAAAAGGTCTGCTGTTTTTCAACTGCAAGTTATGGTGCTTGATGCAGGAATTACTGAGTGAAATTCTATGTCTGTGTTACATAGGAGGTGGGACTAAGATGAGCATAATGCTTCCTTCTGACATTAAATCTATGAATCTCTCATCTCTAGCAAAGACTCTGCACAGAGGTCAGTGAGGGAAGAAACAGCCCTTCCCCCAACCTGGTTTCCAAAACGAGAGCTGTTAACCACACTCACCAGGGTTCAATATCTCATATCTCAATAGATGGCATGCAGTCCGTGTGTCTGTAGGACAATGAGGGCACATGTACAAGCCTGCAGCCTCAGAGTAGATTTATGATGTTCTAAAACAGACCTTAATAAAAACTGAGGCAACACTTTAGATCAAACTGTGCCCTCAAATATACTCCAGCAGCTCCTACAGAAATTAACAGGAAGAACACTGACTGAATGCACCCCTGTATTAAACCCCTTCACACTACTGTAACAATCTTTGTACAAAATATGCCTTGTGACATATCATTTGAAAGCTAATAACTTGCTGATCAATAATATCATGGTGAAATGTGCGTAGCAACATTATATGTAAAGTTATGAAGATAAGCTGAGATGATGATGGAAATGTGTTTATCAGACACGTCTGGGGAAGGGGTAAGCCTGTTTATCAAAGACAAAGGACAAGCTGACACCTCTAGCCAGGTGTCATCAAAGTTTAATTAATCAAGTGGCCATTCTTTGGCAACAAAGGCAGTCAGGGACAGATCGATCTGCATTTTAACAGACAAAAACATGGAACCTCTTTCACCACCAGACTCCATGTCTCCATCCTCAGAGTGGGAAGGAACTTTATCTAGGGGTAGCCATCAGGAAAATGCATTTCAAAGAGTGACTGGACTATAAAAGTGAGGGCCAAAACCACTCCAGATATTATCTCTTTCTATCTCTCTTTCTCCCAAGATGACAAAAGCACCAGCTTTTGATTTTGGGAAGGACCCTAACATGAAAATTTGGCAAGCAATGTTGCTGGGAACACGTGGTACAGATTTTACCTAGAACCAAGTCTAGCTCGGTAAGTTTTAGTTACTAGAAAGCATTTTATCTTTATTTCTCTGGCAACCATTTCTGACTTTACTGCCTTGTTCTTGTACTCACTTAAAACCTATCTCTTTGTATTAAATAAACTTGTTTTAATCAAAACTAATCCAGTGTTGTGTTTAAACTGAATGATTTGGGTAACTCCAGTTAAAAAACAAACTATTGAATATTGACCCCTTGCAAGGGCAACAGACTTCTAATATCTGTATTGTCCAGGAGCGGGCTGGACAGTGCAGAACACACGTTTTTGGGAAAATTCAGGGCAGGGTGTGTTGGGGGTCGCCCTTCAAGTGGTAACCAAGGCTAGTGGGAGCCAGAGTGTGAATGGAGTGTTGCTAGTAGGCTGCAGCTATACACAGATACTCAGGGGGTGACCTGCATGCTGTTTGGCTGGTTCTGAAGAGCCCAGGTTGGGAGTTACAGCAGCAAAGAATTGGGAGCACTCCAGCTTGCAGGGCAAGTGGTGACACAGCCCTTAACTGGTCTGAACTACACCCCAGAATGTGACAAATATACACATTCCAGGGCAGAATCTGGCCCCTTAGAGGAGGAAAGATGGTCTTTTGGTTCAGGCACTGAACTGGGACGCAGGAGATTTGGGTTCAAATTGTCTACGTCAGAGTCAGGAATTAAGTGACCTTGGACAAGTCACTTAATCTTGCTGTGCAGCTCAATTATCTACCTGTAAAATAGAGCTTCCCTATCTCAGGGTCAGATATTACATTGAGGTGGACCAGAGAAAAGCCTTTAATTATTATAAGAAAATCATTGCCTTTCTATGGTACCTTTTCATGTGTTTCTCCTAAGTTATAGGACAAGTATGATATTCCCAATGAGGTTCTCTCACCTGCCCAAGCTCCTCATTAAGGTTTGACGTTCTGGCCATTGCAGGTGTATCTGTTTCTTGATAATACATATCTATGTCCTGAAAGAAAAGTGAAAACAGATACATAGTTTAATCAACTTAGAAGTCCTCACTTCTAAACAGAAAAACTGCTCACCTGTACTACAACCAGTTCTGTTTACATCATTGCATTTAAGTGGAATACATTGCAAAAATAGCTGCTGCATGTGCCAGTAATCCGAGAAGCAATTTTCCAGATGACTCAGCTTGGAAATGATTCAGTTATACTCACATAAAAATCGCATAGGCAAAATAAATGTAACTTCATCTGGGGTTGTCTTTTTTTAGAGGTCTTTTTCTATAGCCACGCTGAAGCCCTGAGGTTGTACACATGCACACACCCAACCAGATGCACATGATACATTTTCCACAACTTCCAACCTCCAGGCACATCACAGCCATCACCTTTGTGCCCAAGGGGACTGAACGGGAATCCGTATGAAAACTGCCACTTCAGTTCCTTACCTGACCAGAGAGGTCACCATTTAGAGACATGAGCCACTCATAAACCTGCACTCTGTGGACAAACATTGCAGCTCAAGCATTACCAGAGTGAAAGTGACCTGACCATGTTTTACTTTCACAGTGGCCCCCAGGGTTCTGAATAGGATAACTGAAAAAATGACAAGATACTGGTCATTTTTCACTCTGCTGAATCTTAGGAAACCTATGAGTTGCAGAAGAGTCACTACAAGCAGTTTGCCAAAAGGCTCAGGAAGATGACACTACCTGTTCACACTCATTTCGTGTTCAGAAGGCTTTCCTAGCAACCAAAAGTGCGAAAAGCTATTCTTTTTTTCTAATGGAAGCTTAGAAACTGCAGAAGTGGATGGCACTCATGCAGGAAACCTTTCTACTGGCAAGTGGTGTTTTCAAGCCCTGGTGGCATGGACCAGTAAACTAGCATTGACCAGATTCACTGAACTATTAACTGGTCTTGCAAAGGCAATAACTAAAGAGACACTGACAAAAAGGTGACAAATTTAATTTTAAGGAAAAAGAAAAGGAGTACTTGTGGCACCTTAGAGCCTGTAAGATGCCACAAGTACTCCTTTTCTTTTTGCGAATACAGACTAACACGGCTGCTACTCTGAAACCTTAATTTTAAGGGTTTTACACCAATGCGACATTCAAAACCACAATTTATTAACCAACTTTTTGTTCTTGCTACTTACCCAGTTTATAAAAAGAGCCTGAGTAAACTTGACGACTTCCAGGGTCACCAGGAGACTGATGGGAATGAGGTTGTTGTACAAGATTATGAATGTTAGCAGATTGTATCCAAAATTGACATAGAGCTCTTCTGTGGACCGAAAGGTATAGGGTAAGGTCACTAACAAGGCATGTGTTCGTACTCAATCAACCATGCAGTTTTACAGTGTTCATACTGTGGAGAGTTCCCATTTAAAACCAATGGCATAAACAGATGAACATCTATGTTCTCCACAAAACAGACATTTTCAATTTATTGAATTTATTCAATTTACTGAAAAGGGCTACATTGTGTCTACCCTTATGTGGGTAGGTGAGGGCTCAAAGCATTTACCTTCCACCTTGTGCCCCTACACAGGAGACCAGCAAAATCTTGCTTCTTGCTTTCATGGCACACAAGGTTCCAGTGCAGAAAGCAATGCCAGCAATGGGTAGGGCAAAACTAAATCAAGGTCATGGCCCTGCCCCACTCCACTCCTGCCAGCACGCTTCATTCTATTGAAGGTTGTAGACTATGCTGTTTGCGTACACTCCTGGACACCGTGGTCCTTATCCTGATCTCACTTACACCAGTACAAATTCAGGACAAACTCCAGTTAACTTTCTGAAAAAAAATGTAAAAAATGGTGCAATGGAGATCAGAATCAAGCCCATCAGACGCAATGCCCCCAGGAGCTGTCACGGTGCACATAACTTCTTTATCCTGGTTCCCCTCCCATAACAAGTGCTCAGATAGCATGGTGTAAGAACCTGAATAGAATAAAATAGAACTGAAAAGTGAAAATCTCACCCAATGTGTTGTTTTTAAAGATGAGAAACAAAAGAAGACTTTTTACATAAGAAAAAGGCAGAGCCACCGCCAGCAGCAGCGCAGAAGTAAGGTGGCAACACCATACCATGCCATGCTTACTTCTGCACTGCTGTCTTCAGAGCTGCGTGGCTGGAGAGTGGTGGCTGCTGACTGAGGGCCCAGCTCTGCAGGCAGCAGCGCAGAAGTAAGGGTGGCAATATCAAATCATGCCCCCATCCTCATTTCTGTGCTGGTGCTGGCGGTGGCTCTGCCTTCAGAGCTGGGCTCCTGGCCAGCAGCCGCCACTCTCCAGATACCCAGCTCTAAGGGCAGCACCGCCACCAGCAGTGCAGAAGTAAGGCTAACAGTACCGCAACCCCTCCTACGATAACCTTGTGACCCCACACCCCCCCAACTCCTTTTTGGGTCAGGACCCCTACAATGACAACACCATGAAATTTCAGATTTAAATAGCTGGAATCATGAAATTTAAAATTTTTAAAATCCTATGGCCGTGAAATTGACCAAAATGGACTGTGAATTTGGTAGGGCCCTACACATATTACATCCAAATTCATAAAAAGGGAAAGGCTAGCTATGCTACATGCACACTGTGTGAAACATGAGATTTAGATTTGTGAGTAACTGAGTTTATTTTCAATTCTGTAAGCAGGTTACTAGAAGTGCAATATTCCATATTACAGTCCAAAGGGATCTGGTAATCCTGTATACACGCCATCTGTCCCCACTGAAGAGCCACAGATATTGTTTCTAGCAGCATATTTTCACTCTGACTCTCCAAAAAGCTGGTTTTGTTCCACATATGTTAATAGAGTTAGAAGGTGTGTCCCAACTACTTTCACCAAATATCTGTATTTATAGCTTCCAGTGTTGGCAAGTTCGGTAAACTATTCACTCTGGTGAGAATTCAAAAAAGATCACAATCAAAGAGTTGTGTAATTAAAACTAAATAAGGTATCCAAATAAAATGGTTTTACCAGCACTGAATATGCTAGATAAGTTGCCCAAATAAATGCATGGAAATAACCAGTACAACTGAGCATAAGAAAAACAGTCATTTAAAAGTATGGGAACAGAAGAATCCAGGCAAATGAATCTGGGAGAAAACTGAAAAGGCAGAGATGAGAGCCAGAGATGAACACCCCTGAATGCTCAGAAGTTTTGAAATCTAGTTTAAATCTAAATTTTTAAATGGCTCAATATTTATGACAGGCTAAACCAAAATCTGGGTCCAAATGCTTCTGAACTTGGGAGTGTTTAAAATCCAGATCTGGAGAAGAATCTTCTGCAGCTTGGATCAGTCTCTAAGTAAAACCAAGAGGTAAGCTTCATGGGCAAAGAAGTTTTTTTCTACCCAGACATTTGTGAGAATTAGGCACTCTGGTTAGGCACCCAGGTTTGAAGTTTTGATTCTGAAAGAATAAAGTATACTCCCCTTTTCTGACAATAAGAAAGAATGACTGGTTCTGTGTGTGTAACTCATGAGACTGCTTTGAAAATGCATCTCCCTAGGTGAGACAATACTTGTGGGCCATATCTTGACTTCAGTTATACCTGTTTTTCAGGAATGATACTACATTGATTTCACCAAAGTTTTTCTCAATTTACACCAGTTTGTGAGATCAGTCCCTATAACCTTTGAGTACTCTCCATTACAAATCATATTCCGTTTGTTTCTCTTCATCACTGCTTCCTTCAGTCATTTAGATAACTTGTGTTTCATATTTTTCCTGTATAGAATTTTTATTAAATCTGGCAACACTATTTTTTAAGAAAACACCCTCTAGTAGCAGTAACAGTGATTAAGATGGAAAGAACATGATTGCCATAAACTGAAGACAAAGCTCGTTCAATGAAGAATGTGTCTTAAGATCTGTATAGCCTGCTATCAATGCCACTCCACTCCTCCTCAAAGATTGGATCTTTTTCAGTAAAGGTACCATAATTGCAGTTCATCTGAAACAGATGACAGCTCAGCCATTGCCAGCGGTTTTACCACTGCCAGTAAAATATTTACACAATTCCAGTGACATTTATTTATTTAGGTCTGCATCCCAAGATAGCGTCAGTAACACAACAGCCAATGTCTGACACATTTTGTAGCTGATTGTAATATAAATTGAAATGCCAAAAATCTCTCTCCTGCAGAATGACTTATATTCTATCTTGAAGTGTTTTCACGATATCCATATCTTTGTATTACTATTTAATCTCATAAGTAAATAGAGATAGCAAAAAGGAAGAAAAATGGAGTCCTTAAATAAAACACACACACTATACAGGATCAGAGATTTGCAATTGCAAAATTACCCCGTCTGTTGTAAGCTAGAACAGCCTGGTCCAGCAAATACAAAGACAGCAATAATTCTTAGTGTGTGAACATTAATCTTCAGGATATAGGGGAGATCATCTCCTCCAATTTATAGATGGGCTAACTAAAATGCAGAGGGACAGATCCTCAGCTGACATAAATCAGCATTAAATTAAAGTCAGTGGAGTTATGACACTTTACACCAGCCTAGGATCTGGTGAAAAGAGGTTGTGGCTGAAGTATGTAGACAAAAGGATTGAGAGACAGAGAGGAGGATGATACCACAAATCCTGTATCCAATTCAGTAAGTTACACTGCCCCAAACAATTTTTCATAACTGAAATAAGGAGCCTTTCGGTCATCTTTGAGTGGCATTTTGCACTGCTGTATGAGGCACTTGGCATTTAACTCTCCTTCTTGTTGTCTCACATCCCCCTTTATTTTTGGACAGCTGCCTAGCAGCATTCTCAAACCTTGGGAGTGGGGAACATCTTGCATCCCGCAACAGCACATTCGCAGGCAAGCTGGGCTCCATAGTTACTGCAGTCTGTTTCTAGAATACATTGTCAAATAAAGTTAGCTGCTGGCTTTGATTTTTATTTATGGGCCTCTCTGCATTTATTTGGCAAAGATAAATGGCCTGGCATGCTCTGTAGAATCCTCAAAATGTATAAGCTCTCACTGTTTTAATACATAGACAATAGGCCACCTGCAATCAAACTCTCACCATTTGAACCAAGGTACCAGATGACTTCGCCGTGTGTTCTGTTCCAGAGTAAGGCACCCACAGAACTCACAAGGGCCATAACCAGAAGAATGCAGAACAAAACCAGAATCTGCATGTTGGTCACCTTCTCCACATTTGATCTCTTCAAAGGGGCTTTGGTTGAATTCTGAACAAAAGCAGAAACAGCCTTGAGAATTGGTTTAAGTATGGTAATAACAATAGCAAATGGTGAGAAAAACTGCTAAATAATATTACAATAACTATGACATTCCCCATAATATTACAATAACATGACTTATGAGGAGAGGCTGAGGGAACTGGGATTGTTTAGTCTGCGGAAGAGAAGAATGAGGGGGGATTTGATAGCTGCTTTCAACTACCTGAGAGGTGGTTCCAGAGAGGATGGATCTAGACTATTCTCAGTGGTAGAAGAGGACAGGACAAGGAGTAATGGTCTCAAGTTGCAGTGGGGGAGGTTTAGGTTAGATATTAGGAAAAACTTTTTCACTAGGAGGGTGGTGAAACACTGGAATGCGTTACCTAGGGAGGTGGTAGAATCTCCTTCCTTAGAAGTTTTTAAGGTCAGGCTTGACAAAGCCCTGGCTGGGATGATTTAATTGGGGATTGGTCCTGCTTTGAGCAGGGGGTTGGACTAGATGACCTCCTGAGGTCCCTTCCAACCCTGATATTCTATGATTCTATGATTCTATGAACTACAAAAGTGGGACTGTTCTCCTTAGTTCTTTCGCACACAGTTAATTTTCAGAGTCTTAAAACAGTGGACTTAGCTATTTTGTTCTCAAACTCCATCCCCAACCAGTTAAATATTGTATTTATGCAAAGTCTATGACTAGGGCCCCTAGCCACTATGGTGGTATTATATACACAAACACAGACACACAGAGACTAACAGACTACTGTTGTGAGTCAGACATAGGGGACATGTACTATGCTCAATCTCTTCTGAGGGCTCAGCACACTCCCTCCAGCCTATTCATCCCACTCTGATGGCCAAGGCAGGTAAAGAACAAGACCACGTCCCTGCCTCTGAGGGTCTAGCTCAGGGGTGGGCAAACTTTTTGGCCTGAGGGCCACATATGGGTTTGGAAATTGTATGGCAGGCCATGAATGCTCACAAAATTGGGAGTTGGGGTGCAGGAGGGGGTGAGGGCTCTGGCTTGGGTTGTGGGCTCTGGTGTGGGGCCAGAAATGAGGAGTTCAGGGTGCGGGAGGGTACTCTGGGCTGGGACCAAGGGGTTTGGAGGGCAGGAGGGGGATCAAGACCGGTGCAGGGGGTTGGGGTGTGGGAGGGGATCGGGGTGCAGGCTCCGGGTGGCGCTTATCTCAAGGAGGGGAGGCGCGGCCCTGCAGCTCCCATTGGCCACAGTTCCCGGCCAATGGGAGCTGAGGGGGCAGTGCTTGGGGTGGGGGCAGCGTTCAGAACCCCCTGACTGCCCCTACATGTAGGAGCTGGAGGAGGGAACATGCTGCTGCTTCTGGGAGCTGCGTGGAGTGGGGCAAGCCCCAGACCCTGCTCCCACCCCACCTCCCGGCAGGAGCTTGAGGGCCGGATTAAAACGCCTGGAGGGCTGGGATACAGCCCCTGGGCCATAGTTTGCCCACCCCTGGTCTAGCTCTCAGGGGAACACTAGCAGAGAGCAGCAGTTACTGTCCTCAAAAGAATGCAGGGATTGGAATTTTCTCTAGTTTCTGCACAGGGCTCTAAGAGGGAAAATGCTCCTTATATCCTCCCCTCAGCTCTTGTGCACTGCAAGTTTTTAGACACAGTTCAACAGTAGCCAAGTATAGTTGTCTTTTATAGCCTTAAATCTTAAACGAGCTGAACTAAAGTCTGGTGGAACCTGGCTGAATAGAACTACTTGCAGGATCAGGGCACATATTAATGCATGGAAAGGTTTTAACTGGATTTATTGTTCTAGAAGTAGATAATTTCTTCCTAGATTACAGCCCACAGAAGACTGCTTGTTCCAGAAAGTGAACAGGGGTATACTGCAGAGTCACAGTTGACATTACTTCTCCTTGTTACTATACTTCTCTGCGTGAGAGTCAGGAAAAGCTTGCATTACTGTAGTGCTCTGGGAAGGCTGCAATGGCACTTACTTTATAAATTTAGATTTAAAATAGTTAGTACTATATATCATGTATAAGGATACGAGTCTGTCACAGATTCCATGATTTTTGGTGACCTCCAGAATTTAAGCCCCAGGCAATGGGACTTCGGCTATCAGCTCTGTGCGGCGGGGCTCAGGCAATCAGCCCTGTGCCACGGGGTGAGCCCTGGGCAGCGGGGTTCAAGCTGTCACCCTCCACCCCGCATTTGGGCAGCAGGGCTCAGGCTTCTATGAATTATTGTTTATTGACTGCAACCAGTCCGTGACTTTTACTAAAAATAATTATGACAAAATCTTAACCTTAATCATGTATAAAACGTACGTTGTAAGCTCTTCCTGGCAGGTACTAAGTGCGCATACTGCACCCAGCACTGTGGAGTCCCAATCTCACTCGAGGCTTCTGCATGCTACTGCATTACAAATATAATGACTGACGCTTTATTTTGCATAATCAACTCATAAGGACAGGCAGAATACAGAAAGAGAGAATACCGAGTTCCATCAAAACACACACGAGTAATTATTTCCAATCCATTTTACCTGCATGAGCTTTGTGTCATGTCCTGTGTATACAACTATTCCCAGGACCCACTGGGTGTTTCTAAGCTGTGCACCTCTCAGCAAGATCTGGTCAGGCCCAATGGGAACCGGACTAGAAGCCAAGAACAAAGAAAAAAATAAGAACAGATATTTTAAATGACTCTGAAGATACTCTAATTCAAGAAAGTTATTTTTCATTATATGAACACATACTTCTTTTCTTGGTTACTCCCCTTTCACATCATTTACAAAACCCAGCACTTCGAAGGAAATGAATAGTCAGGGACCTCCAGCGTAAATCTGCCACTGCCCACCCATAAATAAATACATTGAGTTCACTCCTCGACTGTCTTCCAGTCTCTGCACAGTGCAGCAAGGTGCGGGAGCTGCAAAGGAGCTGGCTACAGTTCCCAGTTTGTCATCTAGCATATTATAGAACAGCCTCAAGGCTGCCCTAAATAACACTCCAGCTAATGTGATTTCTATTGAGCAAACAGAGGGACATAAACAGCACTAGACAATTGGCAAACTTTTCAAAAATGAGCCACTACAAAGACTTTTAATCTTAAAAACTACTTAGTCACTAAGTAACAAACATTTTCAGAAAGCAGCAGGATCCAGTGGACTGTCCGAGGGGAGTCAAGTGCTATTCTCAACTCTGCCACTAGCCTGTTGTGTTACCTGGGGCAAGGCACTTCATCTCTCTGCGCCTGAGGGCATCTACACTTGAAATGCTACAGCAGCACAGCTGAATCGCTGCGCTTCAGTGTAGACACTATCTGTGCTGATGGGAAGGGTTCTCCCATCACTGTAGGTAATCCACCTCCCCGACAGGGGGGTAGCTCGGTCAACAGAAAAATTCTTCCATCAACCTAGCACTGTTTACACTGGAGCTTAGGCCAGCTTAATTACACTGGATTTTCTAGTGTAGAACAGGCCTTAGTTTCCCCACCTATAAAATGAGCATAATGACACTTCTTTTTAAAGCACTTTAATTTCTATGGATTATAGTACTTGAATTTATATATTTGAAGCATGAAACTTTTTCTTTTAAGAGTTACAAGAGGGAACTAAATTACCCTTAAAAAGGAACTGTGGCTGCAAGCTCAACTATGAAGGGGCTCTCACTTCTCCCATAATAAACATTCATCATTTGCAAGGTGGGACTGGAACCCTGGCTAAGTTCTCTGTAAGCTGCGCGGTCGCGCAGTGGCCTATTTAGTGCAGCACAGGCGCTCAGGGAACCAGGGAGCTGTCGTGGCTGGGGGAGGGCACCCCTCCCCCAGCCCCAACCTAGCCCTACCCCTGGCCCCAACTATGTCACGGCCCAGACCTGCCATGGCCAGGGCGCCCCTACCCCAGCCCAAACCTGGGCGGCCCGGCCCGACCCCAAACCTGGACGGCCTGGCCCGAACCCGGCCGGCCCTCCCCAAACCCAGCCCCAGCCCGGACCTGCAGGGACCGGGGGAGGGGTGCCTATCTTGCAGCCCCAGCCCCGGAGCTGCCATGGCAGAGAGGGGTGCCTCTCCCCACCAGCCCAGGTGCTGCAGGGAGAGAGAGCTGGGGGAGTCCTCACACCCCTGCACCCCAACCTTCTACCCCAGTCCTGAGCCCCCTCCCACACTCCAAACCCCTCGACTCCACCCCTACCACATTAATTTTGTTATGTGTCACACATCACCTCCATACTGGTGCACGTAAAATTCATTCTGCACATGGGTGTGAAAAATTAGAGGGAACACTGAACCCTGGTCTTCTAGTTCCAGAACTCACAGGCCTCTATCACTTAAGGTAAAGACTGTCCATTGAGGTCAATAGAGCTACACCATTTTACAGTAGCTGATGATCCGGCCCATGCACCCGTTAGCAGTCACCCATAGAAATACCGTTATGTTCTTTCTATGTTGCCAGGGAGGTCACAGTGCACAGATACACCTTAGACATATTTCTTAACAGAAGACAACTGTAGTCTTTCAGTAAAGTTGATACCTTTGGCCATCTAAGCGCAAGTTTCCAATGAAGTCATAGAGGTGACGGTTGGGTCCTTCACATTCTATCTTCCCAGACACTTTCATCAAGTCTTCTCTCGACTGCAGACTAGCAGTTTGAGTCAACCCCTGCCAGAGACCAAGCCAGAGGAGATGCTTGTCATTTCAACTTTTCTTGTTAGTTTAATTTTCAACATTTTGTTCTATAATGTATCCCAACAAGTGAGAGACAGAGGCATCGCTTAGTACATTGACTTAGTACTCGAGCTTCTTCTGCTGCTTATGGGATTCAGGGGCTCTGTAGCCCCACAGAAATTGCTGACTTAATAAGGACCAGATTTTGCCCTAGCTTGCATGGTCGCTCAAGGCAGTAAAGTGGCATAAGGCACCTCCTTACTAGCTTGAGCCAGCTGCCTCTACAACCATTCATAGCAGTGCACAGAAAACAGTCTTCACAGCGCTGTTATGTTCCCCCACTCGGCGCAAGTGGACAGGAGGGAGTGGGAAGAAACAAGGAATGAGAGCAGCTTTGGTTCTGCCCTCCCCCTCCCCCTACACGGGGCAATGTAGCTTTTTGACACATGTATGCTAAGTCCCACTCTCCCTCCAGGGCCGCTCCTGGGGCACTACAACCATGCTCTGCCCTTGCTCAGGGTTGATTGCTAACTCACCACAGATTAATAGATTCCAAGGCCAGAAGGGATCATTGTTATCTAGTCTGCCCACCCAGTATAGCACATGCCACAGAACTTCCCCAAAATAATTCCTAGAGCATCTCTTTCATGAAAACATCCAATCTTGACTTAAACTATGCGGGGTGTCAAACTGGTCCTCTCTTGCCCCCAGGATCGAGGAACTGCATCCAGCTCCTTTGCAGCTCCCCCATCCTATTGCACTCAGTGAAGACTGCATATCGCAGACAAGAATTTAACCCAATGTATTAACTTATTGGGAGGGCAGTGTAAGATTTATCATAGGTATCACTACCCATACCCTAACATGCCATTTTCTGAAATTTAGAAACCACATGCCTGATTCTTCACTGCTTTTTGCCTTGTGTCAAAAGTTACCCTTGAGTGAAGGGAGTGGAAAGTGAGTGTAAATCACTGCCATAAACCCATTTTCCATCTTGTTTGCTCAAGTGAGACTCCACGTTGCAAGGCAGTTAGAGAATCAGGTCCACATTTTTTAAATGCAGTGACCCATATATAAATACAATCTGCAGACGATTCTTCCCCAGACTACTGTCCTTGGTATCAGACCTGTAGATACAACCACAGTTTCTCAAACAAAATTAAAATGCAGGCAAATATAAATGTTTTAAAATATGAATTGTAAGTTACAATGGCATTATGATGATGCATTTTGTACAAGATGGGTCATGTGAGGTGTCACTGGAAAATTTATGATTTGCTAAATATGATTATCATATTTGTATGCATGTATCATTTTTGTACCGGAAGTTATGAATATTGACTACATATCTGTATTTCACATGTAATCACACCTGGGTGACACCCACTAGGCAAAATGCTTCCAGTCTAGATAGTCGGCTATGAAGGGCCTACTCAAGGTAATGGGCCATTAGGAAAAACAATAGGCTTTAGGAGAAGCTTATGCCCCACCTGGTAAGCATCCCTGAGAATGCTCCAAACAGCTTGTAAGTAATGGTTGCTATGACTCAGCAAGGTATGCAAGGGCATGTGACCAGGCCACATGACACAGAATTTCATCTTGGATACCAGTGTTTTTCCACAAACTGAGTTTGGGACAAAGGGTTCCTGCCATATGCTAAAGCTATATAAGGCAGGGAGTGACATCATCTGTTGTTCTTCACTCTCCCACAACTGAACACCTAAGAGAAGCTCCTAAGGAAAAGGACTTGGAACTGGGGTTGAACACAAAAAAGAAGCTTACAAGAAGTGGAAGATTGGACAAATGACCAGGGAAGAGTATAAAAATATTGCTCGGGGATGCAGGAGTGAAATCAGGAAGACCAAAGCACACCTGGAGTTGCAGCTAGCAAGAGATGTTAAGAGTAACAAGAAGGGTTTCTTCAGGTACATTAGCAACAAGAAGAAAGTCGAGGAAAGTGTAGGCCCCTTAGTGAATGAGGGAGGCAACCTAGTGACAGAGGATGTGGAAAAAGCTAATGTACTCAATGCTTTTTTTGCCTCTGTCTTCATGAACAAGGTCAGCTCCCGGACTGCTGCACTGGGCAGCACAGCGTGGCGAGGAGCCCTCTGTGGAGAAAGAAGTGGTTTGGGACTATTTAGAAAAGCTGGACGAGCACAAGCCCATGGGGCCGGATACGCTGAATCCGAGAGTGCTAAAGGAGTTGGCGGATGTGATTGCAGAGCCATTGGCCATTATCTTTGAAAACTCATGGTGATCCGGGGAAGTCCCGGACGACTGGAAAAAGGCTAATGTAGTGCCCATCTTTAAAAAAGGGAAGGAGGAGGATCCTGGGAACTACAGGCCAGTCAGCCTCACCTCAGTCTCTGGAAAAATCATGGAGCAGGTCCTCAAGGAATCAATTCTGAAGCACTTGGAGGAGAGGAAAGTGATCAGGAACAGTCAGCATGGATTCACCAAGGGCGAGTCAGGCCTGACTAATCTAATTGCCTTCTATGACAAGATAACTGGCTCTGTGGATGAGGGGAAAGCGGTGGATGTGTTGTTCCTTGACTTTAGCAAAGCTTTTGACACGGTCTCCCACAGTATTCTGGCCAGTAAGTTAAAGAAGTATGGGCTGGATGAATGGACTATAAGGTGGATAGAAAGTTGGTTAGATTGTCGGGCTCAACGGGTAGTGATCAATGGCTCCATACCTAGTTGGCAGCTGGTATCAAGTGGAGTGCCCCAAGGGTCAGTCCTGGGGCCGGTTTTGTTCAATATCTTCATTAATGATCTGGAGGATGGTGTGGATTACACCCTCAGCAAGTTTGCAGATGACACTAAACTGGGAGGAGTGGTAGATACGCTGGAGGGTAGGGATAGGATACAGAGGGACCTAGACAAATTAGAGGATTGGGCCAAAAGAAATCTGATGAGCTTCAACAAGGACAAGTGCAGAGTCCTGCACTTAGGACGGAAGAATCCCATGCACCGCTACAGAGTAGGGACCGAATGGTTAGGCAGCAGTTCTGCAGAAAAGGACCTAGGGGTGACAGTGGATGAGAAGCTGGATCTGAGTCAACAGCCTGCCGTTGTTGCCAAGAAGGCCAATGGCATTTTGGGCTGTATAAGTAGGGGCACTGCCAGCAGATTGAGGGACGTGATCGTTCCCCTCTATTCGACATTGGTGAGGCCTCATCTGGAGTACTGTGTCCAGTTTTGGGCCCCACACTACAAGAAGGATGTGGAAAAATTGGAAAGAGTCCAGCGGAGGGCAACAAAAATGATTAGGGGACTGGAACACATGACTCATGAGGAGAGGCTGAGGGAACTGGGATTGTTTAGTCTGCGGAAGAGAAGAATGAGGGGGGATTTGATAGCTGCTTTCAACTACCTGAAAGGGGGGTCCAAAGAGGATCGATCTAGACTGTTCTCGGTGGTAGCTGATGACAGAACAAGGAGTAATGGTCTCAAGTTGCAGTGGGGGAGGTTTAGGTTGGATATTAGGAAAAACTTTTTCACTAGGAGGGTAGTGAAGCACTGGAATGGGTTATCTAGGGAGGTGGTGGAATCTCCTTCCTTAGATATTTTTAAGGTCAGGCTCGACAAAGCCCTGGCTGGGATGATTTAGTTGGGGATTGGTCCTGCTTTGAGCAGGGGGTTGGACTAGATGACCTCCTGAGGTCCCTTCCAACCCTGATATTCTATGATTCTATGAAGGGAATGGTCCTAAGTTTGTGTCTGCTAGGGAGACTGGCACTGTAACTAGGTCGCATCCAGTTAGTGTCTATGTAAAATCCCAGAGACCAGACAATTCTGGTGCTTGTATTTTGCCTGTTGCTAGTGTGTTGTTGGGAAAGAGTGTAGCAACTCTGTCTAATCAGGGTGAGATCCTAGCCAGGGCACAAGGAGAGCAGAAAGGTGATTTGATTATGTTACCTACTGAGGATGTGGAAACCTGTAGCAAGAAGGAAAAGATTACTGAACTTGTGTGTGGCAAAGGGAAGGAGACTGCTTCTAACCTTTTACCTAGGAAGTCTGTAAGTTTGCCTGAAAGGGGATTGTGTAGGAATCCTCCTGATGGGCCAGACGTAATTCTGGATGTAAGTGAGACCCAGAAAGAGTCTGTTGTTGCTCAGGAAAGTGTTCCTCTAGAGCAAGCCGTAGGTGAAAAGGGTAAGGGCAGAATTTCTGTGAAGGGTGAACTGTTGCATAGAAAAGCCCTAGGGAAAGGAATCCTCATAGTAGTCTTTGCAAGCCGTTTACTGCAACTGAAGGGTGTGAAAGTGATTTAATCAAGAAAGTTTCAGTTCCTAACAGCCAGAAATTTTCTGTTGTGAATGAAGCCACTGACTTTCCTGTTGAAAGATCCAGTGTGGACAGCTTTGAGAAGGTCTCAGATGAAGTGAAAGCTGTTAAGAACGTTAAACAGTCCTATAACCAAGTGGCTTGTTGGGGAGACAAGGTTGTGGAGAAAGGGATGTCTCCATGCTAGTTCTGTAAGTGAACAGTATGTGGCCCAGGCCAAGATGGGCGCTCTTAACCAACAGAGCCCGAATTGCAGGCCTCCAGACTGGAGCGCTGAGAGAAGACCCTATCCCAGTTTAACCCCCGGGGGTTTTGGGGTGGCAAAAGGGCACGGGCCACATAAACCTTCCCACATGAGGCATGCGAGTGCTATCGACCACCCCGACCTAAGGGAGGGCGTGAAACTGGAAGGGCCTGGTGTAACTCCCACCAAGGAACAGGAGAGATGCTGGGGCATCCATGGGAATGTTGGTGGCTTCGAACTTCCCCAGGTCACCGGCAAAAGTGACCCCGCTCAGTTCGGTCTCAAAGGGGGAGAGATGTGACGAAGCAGGACTGTTCTTAATGTTTCCTCTGAATATTGTGGGGGTGCCTCAGTTTCCCCTATGCAGTTCTTAAGTATCTAGGTGGTGGGATAAGGGTGTATGATTGTTGCAGAGCCCTAGAGGGCAGGTGTGTGCAGGGGTCTGGACACCGAGAATGGCCGACACCCTGTTTCCTGGCAACTGATGGCCTGGCCCTTCCCCCCGCAAGGTGAGAGCTAAAGGGTTGGAGAACAAAGGAATCAGGTGACCTCCTGGCCTGGGAAAGGGACAAAGCCAAGAGGAGGAGGGGCTGGAGAGAGTTTCAGTTTGGGGCTGGCTGGGGACATGTAGTGAAGTGCAGATGGGATTGTCTGGCTCACTGCCTCCCAAAATGGACCCAGCTGAGGGGTCCTGTTCTCTGCACCTACAAGCTCTGGTTTAGACCATGTTCCTGTTGTCTCATAAACTTCTGTTTTACTAGCTGGCTGGCTGAGAGTCACGTCTGACTGCGAAGTTGGGGTGCAGGACCCTCTGGCTTCCCCAGGACCCTGCCTGGACGGACTCGCTGTGGGAAGAGCACGGAGAGGCAGAGGATGCTGAATGCTCCGAGGTCAGACCCAGGAAGGTGGAAGTTGTGTGAGCTGTGAGTCCTGAAGACAGTCTGCTAGCAGAAAGGAGACTTTCCCAAAGTCCTGACTGGCTTCATAGGGAGCAGTTCCAGAGCATCGCCTGGGGACTCCGTGACAACAAGTACACAGGTTTCTAAGTGCTGCTTTGATATTGCCAGGGGTATGCTGCAATCCCATGAAATTGCATCTTAATGTGCTCAATGCCCTGATTCTCCTCACACATTAGTTTTAGATTTGAGCAGCTGCAGTGTCTAAATGGAGTTACTCCCAATTGACACCGGGGTCAGTAAGAAGAGAATCTGTAACTCCTCTTCTCTGACTTGCATAATGACAGGTTTCAGAGTAGCAGCCGTGTTAGTCTGTATTCACAAAAAGAAAAGGAGTACTTGTGGCACCTTAGAGACTAACAAATTTATTTGAGCATAAGCTTTCGTGAGCTACAGCTCACTTCATCGGATCCATCCTTTTCTTTTTTTCCTCTTCTCTGATAACTTTACATTTCCCAAACATTTAAAATACAAACTTATTTTCTCACCTCTAAACATTCTCTTATATTTTACAGATATATTTGCATAAAATAAAATGTGTCCTTCTGGTGAAGTTTACCATGGGCACAGCGTGACTGATGCCCCTTGGTACAGAACAGCCACTGTATCCATGCTGCACATGCTATGGAGAGGGCATGTAAGGGGACTCCACACACCAAAGGTTCTGCATCAGCTCTGATAAACCACGGCATGGGGTGCTGGGGATGGGGAGGAGGATGGTGGGAGCTTGGCCTCTCGCTCTGTAATTACTGGGATCCCCTCAAGCAGGATGTGCATAAGAGACTCAGTTAATTATTTTTACTCACACAAAAGTACCAATCTCCGCTCCATGCTGCTCCCCACCCAAAGACTGAGGTGCTCACACTTAGGAGTCGGAGAAAGCCTGGGTAAATACACAGGCCCTGATTCACCTTTACACCTCTCTGGCGGTGTAAAGAAGCCTGGAAGTGGATATGTCTAATTCACACTCTTTAAAGGTCTATTTATGTGGCCAGGGTTGTACAAAGCAGCCCCAGTGTAAATGAGAATCAGGCCCATACGCTTTGCAACATGACCTGAAGGTCATCAAATGCAGGTCCTGTAAGATGGAGAAAGAGTAAATTCATGTTTAAAGCACTTACAAGCATGTAATTACAGCAGCCCTGGGAAGAATACTGCTGTTATTAGAGTGGGGGAAAGTGAGGCAGAGAAGTTAAATATTTGTTTGAAGGCCACACTAGACGTAAGCGTCATAGCCAGGATCTTCCTGATGTCCATTCCCATGTTTAAATCCACTGGACCATGCCTCTCTTTAATTCAGTCTCTCAACAAATCTGTACAGCAATTATTACCACCTCCATTCAATAGATGCAGAAACTGGCAGTGAGAGCATAAGTAACTAGTCAAGAGTTATACAGCTGCATTTAGAATCCAGATCTCCTCACACCCAACTCCCTTTCCTAACTGCTAAATGGGACTTTCTAGTTAACATTATACACTAACAAAATAAATGTGATTTTACCTGTCGTATTTTAAGATTAGTCTCCCCATCAAGATTAGATGTTTCAATATAGCACATTGCCTGAGGTTCACTGCAGAAAGCACAGTAAAATTTTCATGATTAAACATTTTATAAAACAATTACATTGAGCCTAACTTGTGCTTTGAAATTACCCAATTATAACTATTCTCAATACATTATATGGCAAAAAGTTAAATTCTGATGGTGAATGACAGGGTGCCATTTTTTAAAAATCCCTATGAAAATTACTTCACTTAAAAATGACTTAAATGATTTCTTAAAAAATACACTTCTATCTGAGTCAATACAGACGCTATCCAGGAAAAACAAGCAGGTTTAACATAAGTACACATCACTTCTAGAAAATATTAAAGAACCTCTGCTTCAATTCTTCACATTATTTAATAACTCAGCTGTTTCACTTTTGACAAGTTCTCCTTCTAGAATTTTCTTCCCCAAATTTGTTGAGCAAGAATGCTGGAAAACCATAGCAACATTAAAACAGGGGAGATTTTCAAATTACTAAGGACAATTAGGCACCAGCTCCCTTCATACCTTTGTACATTTTTTCCCCATAGAGCCAAATCTGGCTATACCCTGCTCATACAATTCACCAAAAAGCCATGGCTGTAAGGGCAGCAGAGGATGTTAATGTTCCACCTCCCTGATTCTAGTTCCCCCCAAACTTGCAGAGGCTACTCTGCAGGTGTCCTGTGGTTGGAGCCACAGAAAGGCATTCTGGAACCAGGGTTAGACTCAAGGGGTGTGGTCTACTAGAGTGTTTGTGCCCTAACACATCCCCACACATCCCCTGTCTTACAGAAATTACTCCTCTTCCTGGCTGGAATAGGCTGTCCAAGGGTGGGAGAGAGCTAAGTATGGGTCAAATTCAGGTATACAATGATGATGCTTTCACAGAGTGCCTACTCTCAGGGCACACCTGAGGAGTATTAGAATCTTGCCCAGAGTTTGTACTCATTCATCTTGTCCTGTAGTTCATAAATTCATAGATTTTAAGGCCTGAAGGGACCACTATGACCATCTGAGCCCCTTTATAACACAAGCCATAGAACTTCCCCAAAATAATTCCTAGAGTATATCTTTTAAAAAGACATCCTCACTTATGTCTATGCATCACAATGAAGGAATTCACTTCCTACTTGGACCCAGATACGCATTTCATCTTCATAGTTTGCAGACTACTTTCTATACATTGAGATGCTGTTCTATACCTCCTGAAGCAATCAGATTTAAATTAACCCTTGTATTGCTGCCATTTTCCTGACTGCTAGACACCTGAATGCCAGAGAGATGCAGGTATGCAGATCTAGCCATATACACAGAGATGTATGTGGTCTCCAGAGAAATAAATTTTCTTTCAGAAGTCATACAGCAATGGGAGCTGGAACACAGGTTCACAGCTTCCCACATATGGTCAAACTAACAGATCAAATCCAATGGACACTACAGACTCTAATACATAAACCACAATGGTCCATATTTTTGGTCATATTATGAACAGCAAATTCACTGTAATCTAGATGGTGGATCAGACGCAGCACTTATATCACAGGCCAAGAAATTTTTACACAAAGTTCTTCACATCTGTATATAGACTTGAAAATGCCTCTTATACCCAGTACAAATGAGATCCAAATATGATCTTTAATTGCTTTTGGTCTTTTTTTCTGCCTTAAGAATTTCTGCTGTCTGTAAGATCCCTTGAATGTCATCTTTATGTGAATAATCAAAATAATAGACAATTTAACAGTCAAAACAATATACCTGTACACACAATACCTTAATACAGCACATACCATATACAAATCAAACAATCCATCCTTGCAGAGCATGCAAAGCTTTCTGGTGAACTGAGGGCTATTATTATTATTATTATTACCATCTCAAAGAATTTATTATGTACATAACAAAGCGACCATGGTAAAAGCAAAACCACAACAGAAATGGCCAGTACTAAAAGCAAAGCATTTCATAAATTAAACAGCATACTCAGGGCCAAATTATGCCTCAGTTATACCAGTGTAACCTCACTGACATCAGTGGGGTTACTGGAGTGGTACTGACAGAATAATTTGGTCTATGTATCTTAAGAACTAAATCCCAGTGAAGCAGGTAAGTGGGAGAAAAAGTTTAAATATAAAACGTTGGGGGAGAAAGCCCAAAATGGAATGAGTATCCCTCAAAACTGGAAATTACCATTCTGATTAGAGTGTGGTTGTATCCCCTACCTGCACTTAAATTTGGGAGCCACCTGGCTAGTAATAAATAATCAATAATAATTTGGGGCTTTTATTTAAATAAATCTTATTTTTAAATTTTGACCTAAATCCTAGAACGAACTAGATATTTGAGGTACCTCAGTTTTTGGGTACTCAACCTCAGTCATGATTAAAGGGACAATATTTTTCAGACTTACTGAGCACCCTCAGGACACCTTATAGAATTTCAATTGGGCACCCTAAAACTCCAGTACCCCAAATCGCTAGTCACTTTTGAAATTTCAAATCTTCATTTTTACCTGCTATCTATCTCCACCAGAGACACTGCTTCTCCTGGTGACACAAGAATGAGACAGAAAGTGAGGGCAAGGCAGGAAATGTAGGCCAATAGCTCAGAAAAGACATTTCTCAGAAGGTTAGTCATCTGTTTCCCTCTCCAGGAGGGAATTTCAGGGCCTGGGGATCAGGGTGACCCATGGCCATTGCTAGTTAGAGAGAAGAAGAACACCCACAAGATCCCTTGTTTGATGTTTGGGTGGTGAAGAGAAGACCTGCAGTTTTAGGGTGTGTCTTCACTGCAAAGTTAACTCAAATTATAACTCAAATGTTGCTCCTAACTCAAGTGTGGCGGTGCTTTTAAACACAACTTGGCTGGTCTATCAGGGGGTACAGGCTAAAACTTCAGAGAGCGCAACTCAGCAGATGCTGGCATGCCCACTCTAGTGTGGCCACAGGCTAGTTCCACTCGAGTGCTGACAGTCCTCCAATGCCTTCTCATAATTCCCACCCAGGCACCCAGAGAGGACAGACAAGTTCTCTCATAATTCACTAAAAAAGAATTTACAGAGCAGCTCATCTAACTGCAGCGCAAAGACCCATGAGATATGCCCCCAGAAGTCCCAGGACTTGTCTACACTTACAGTGCTGTGGCACTTAGTAAAGATGCTACCGGTACCAAAAGAAGAGCTTTTCCCATCGGCGTAGGTGCTCCACCTCCCGGAGAGGTGGTAGCTATGTTGACAAGAGAAACCCTCGAACTGTCTATACCAGGGGATAGGTTGGTATAACTAGGTTGCCCAAGGGTGTGGCTACGTTTGTAGTGTAGATTAAACTTTCATAGAATATCAGGATTGGAAGGGACCTCAGGAGGTCATCTAGTCCAACCCCCTGCTCAAAGCAAGACCAATCGCCAATTTTTGACCCCGATCCCTAAATGGCCCCCTCAAGGATTGAGCTCACAACCCTGGGTTTAGCAGGCTAATGCTCAAACCACTGAGCTATCCCTCCCCCTTATTTTAGTGACACACATGAATAAGTGAAGCACCAGAGCAGTGGACACAGCAGCTCGAATGTTATTCTGCACTGTGACTGCTTTCTCTCAAGCGAGGCTAACTCGAGAGAAGTAACTTGAGCATACATAACTCGAGTTAATTGCAGTGGAAGAAGGCGGCACAAGTACTTGGGGGCGGGGCACTAAGTGGGGGGGGGAACTTGCTGGAATTTTTTCAGTTCAATTAATACAAGGAAACAAAACTAAAGTTCTTTTGATCACCACCAAAAATCACTTAGCTGCAAAATCCTCTGAAAGCTTCTCTTCACTGTTAAAAAGGGTGTGTTTTATACCTTGGGGTGAGTAACTTACAAGAGCAGTCCTGATGTAAAAAACACAGTGAGGACAAGACACTTTAGTTCTATCATGAGCTGAACAGCTCTAGACCCGCCTTGACCTCAGTGAATTTACCTCACGATAAAACTAATGTGTCAGGTCTTCACTGTGTTTTTACCTCAGGACAGCTCATGCTTCTCAATTACATTGAGGTAAAAAAATTGCACTTTTTTTTTTAGCAGTGAAGACCTTTTAGAAGTGAGAGGCCTTTCAAAACTCACTGAGCAATTTGACTGCACTCAGCATTTGTCAAATCCCCAAATCTCCTCCCTACAAATCTGAAAGAGCCAATTTCCCAAAATGCTACAGTGAGCTCAGTTTCAAGCACCACCAATTTGAACACCATCTTACCTGGCTGCTCTTGAGAAGTTATTCACAATGCAAATGAAATGAGAGGGTGACTGGAAAGGATCACTTCTTTCCCTGATAAGGCAAACATATCTTTTTGATGTAGAAACGTTGTTATCCAGTTCACACAGTGAGGGGATTGGCATATAAGATCTATGTTTACACGGCCTAATGATGAAAATAATTTCTTTAAAACCTCAGTTCAGCAGAAGCATCATGTCACACCCACTCAGTATATCTGACCTGGAAGATACAATGATCATGTCTGCTGGAAGATGCTGCCCATTGGTGACCTTCACAATGTCTCCTACTGCCACCTATTGATACAGGGGCAGGAGTGCAGCAGCAGGGAAGAAGAGAAAATGAACACAGATTGTTCATCTGGATTATTAATGTGTTAACTATTCCCTTCACAAAGAGAGGAAGAGTTCTGTATCTTACAAAGAACATCTACAGTGATGCTTTGAATTCAGTCTGGTTATATACCATTGAGAAGATAAATGGCTCATTTCACACATTTAATGAAGGGAAACAATGTCTACCACAGACAAAAAATATAAGTCATAACTTCAGAAGTAAGTTTCAAGTTTTAGTTTTTCCTTACTTTAGATAAGGTGATTAAGCCCCTCCCTATTACTCCTACTGCCTGAACAAGCTTGTCTGTAGGCAGTGGCTCTTCTTGATAGCTGATAAGAGATGCTTTCCCAGGTGACATAAGTTTTCTTATCTTTGCTTTTGTCTCTACCTCATCTTTTTAACGTATCGTCTGATTTACTCTTCCTCTGACCTCTTCTCTTCCCTTTTCTTTCTTGGTTCCATGTTTTCTCACTACTCACCAGCTTGCTACTCTCCTCTTACCTGAACTCTTCTCACATTAGATGCTTTTCATCTTAAGCACTTGTAGCATTAAACATCAGCAGGTGCTCTAGTATGTCGCAACACAAACTAGTGGTAGATGCTGTGAACACTACCAGCAACTGTGTTTCACTTCTCACATTTCACCTGATTAGCTGTTCCATGGCCTGTTCCTAGAGATGCTGAGCACCCACAACTCCCATTATCTTCAATGGGAGTTGAAGGTGCTCAACAGCTTTCATGCCTAGACACAATGGAATCATTTAGGGACCCGCACGTCATCTGTCCTTGTTCATACAAATTATGAACTGCTGGATTGAGATTGAACATCAAGACATAATCCTAATGTCGGAATGGACCCTGAAAAGTCAAGCAGTTTCCAAAAGTAGATGGTAAGTTTCTTTGCTTTAAACAGTAAACTTCATTGGAGAAGACAAGCCTGACCCTACTCCCACTGAAGTAAAATTCCCATGGACCTCAATGGTAGCAAGATCGGGTCTAATAACTTCTAACAAATCAGATCTGATATTTTAGAAGGGTGATATGCTAAACACAGCTGAGTAATTATGACAAAATAATGGATAAACTGGAATCCTCATGACTCAAAATGAAACACTTATAGTCAAGATTCTTTGTTTAAATGTGAAGACTGTAACACAATGTGAAAACATTCCATGTTCAGCCTTATGTGACATCTCTAATTCACAATCTGGTAGAAAAATTAAGATAAAGTGGCACGTCTCAGTGTCAGCTTTACTTTCCCTGGGATTCATTGGTTTCCATTAGATCCTTACTGTTCTTTAAATATAATTTTATGGGTTTAATTTCCTGATTTGGTTTTCAGAGTCCTTCTCAGAAAATTACAAGGGATGTACATTATTTATCACTTACCAGAATGAAGCTCAAAGAGCTATTTTGGACTTTCTGGTAAATATAGATTTATAACAAATTCTCTAAGCGCCACAGGCCTGACCTGAAGAATCTGTACTCACACGAGTAACCTCATTAAATACAATCAGAGTATTCACCTGGGGTTAAATTCACAATTGTGCAGAGGATAAGAACCAGGTTTATGCACCACTGAAGTCCCACTTAAGTCCTAAAAAAAATTGAGTTTAAGTGGGATTTATGTGGCCGTGTATAGACCTTGTGCTGGCTCTCTTCATAGGTGTTCATTATACCTGTACAGATTATCCTTGTGATTGAGGGTTTGTAGAACCTGGTCTCAAAAAATCTGAACTTCTTATAGGGAAAAGTTCTAATTGATTGGGCCCCAGAAACTACCTAAGTTAAATAAGTATTTAAGTAAGGCCCAGATCCTTGAAGGTATTTAGACTCCTAACTTCCAAAGCCTAAATACTTTTGAAGATCTGGGCCTAAGACTTCAGAGAAAAAATTCCCCTAGATCTGCAGAGAACATATAAAGTTGTTAAAAACAATATTAATATAGCTGTGCCATTGCAGTGAAACTAATTAACTTTTATTGGGATAAAAGCAATGTGCTACAAAGGAGCAAACAGCACAGGGTTCTAGTCTCTATGGTAATATCAATAATACCTAATTGTTATTATAAAAGTAACAAATGGACAACTGTTACTGGAAAAACAGATGAATGGGACACAATCTTGGAGACCATATCTGAGAGCTCTGCGTTGCTACCACAGTGCAAAGCAGTCACAAAAAGCTGCCCTAAACAGGCAGCCAAGGATTCCCCCATCACAGGGGACTCATTAGACAGTGTAAATCCAGTGTCGTTGGCTCTGCGCCATCCTAGAATCAGTCCATCAAAAGTAATTCTTTTCAAACATTTTAAAAATTGGTTTTTTTACCTCTTTCCACATAATGGTCCGCCACAATCCATTTCGTAAAACTGAAATAAAAATCATCAACTTTAATTAATTTTTATTTGTTAGAATGCATATCAAAAATCAAGATGACTTACACTATCCAAACACCTTGAAGCACAGGAAGCATATATGCCAAGGTCCAAATTAACTAATGTGCAGGGATACAATCCTAAATATTTTTTCAGAAGTTGGTATCAAATTTCATCCTCTGATGTGTGTGAGTGCACACATGAATCAGAGCCAGGCACACATGTCCCAGGGCAGAATCTGGCTCTCAGTACATACTATTTCTATGAAATCACCCCAACATTGTGATGTTGATTACAGATCCAGAAATACTGCTAGGAGTTGCATACATGTTACAGAGAGCAGGAGGTGACCCACTATCATTCAATTTCCATTATTTTAAACTATAACATAGTCTTATCTCCCATTTGAGATATGAAAATGATCATTCCTGAAACACATTATCTTGTGGGGGGAGGGGAGTATTTGTTGTACATTACTGGGTAATGGCAAAGAAGTTAAAAATGACTTCATCACACCAAACGATTTATCTAGAATGTTTTCATTCATTCTTTTGTAGTTCACTCATCCCAGAAAAGGTATCTAGGAAGCCAACAAAAGAAGCCAGCTATTACCTCCATGGCAGGAGGGTGGAGGACGTCCAGCTAAAAGGCAAACACTGTGTTCATAGGTTTAAAAAAAAAATAATTAAAATTCATGTCACTTCTACCCCAAAACCAACCTCAATATACCGCAATCTGATTTTCCTAAGTTCACTTAGGGGAAAATCCCAGTTAACAAAAAATCACTTCTGTCATCGGAGGTTACACTAGCTAAAGATCCTGCAGATCTCTACAGAGGTGGTGATTCAGTTTTAGAGAGTTTTAAGTTCCACAGGACTGAAGCTTAACCCCTGTGCAGCTACTAAATCGCACGGACTAGGTAGCTTAGCTTCAGGCTTCCTTGCCAGGGGATTCCTAAGTTCTCAGTGCTGATGTTAAGTTCCTATAGAACTGAAGACCTCTGGTAGGCTTGAAGGTACTGATTATCTGAAGTCCCACTTTTATGTAACTTTTTGAGAGTCCTTCGAGATCTTAAAAAAAAAAATCAGGGTTCTATTTTGTTGAGGAACAGACATCAATAGTGATGCAAAAGTGGTTATAAATAATTTTATTATAATTATATACAGGTTTAGGTTATTACATCCTTGCCTTCATCTTTAATGAAGATAAGGAGATATTTCCATTAATTTTGTACACATGATGAGTGAAGAATGATCATTCGCGTGCTTATTAAAAATTGATCTGGTTTCTCACTAAAATGTTCAAGCAAATTAAAGAAATTCCTAGGAAAGCTGAGAATCATCACCAAAAGCGTCAAAGAGGATGACATCTGTTTAGGCATGAAACCATATTTGTTGCTTCTAAGTGTGTTTACACAGATTCTTTATCTCATGAAAACATTCTTAGGATATTTATGTTTTAGAAAGAGACCTGATTGTGTAAAAGAACACGAGGATGTTCTTTATACAGGATATAATACCTTTCCAGGATACTGTACCCCTTTCAGTAGTCTAATTTGTCTTGCGTACCTCCAAGTTTCACCTCACTTAAAAACTATTTATTTATAAAATCAGACATAAAAATACAGAAGTGTCACAGCACACTATTACTGAAAAACTGCTTACTTTCTCATTTTTAAAATAAATCAATTGGAATATAAACATTACGCTTACATTTCAGCCTATAGTATATAGAGCTGTATAAACAGGTCATTGTCGGTATGAAATTTTAATTTGTACTGACTTCACTAGTGCTTTTTATGTTGCCTGTTCTAAAACTAGGCAAATACCTAGATGACTTGCTGTACCCCCTGGAAGACCTCTGCGTACCCCCTGGGGTACCTGTACCCCCAGTTGAGAACCATTAATCTATGATACCAAGGATGTGTTATCAGAGCTCTAAACTTAGTCATAGAAGTAGACTTCTTTACTCCTCCTCTTTGCAAAGAGATAAGCCTTAGTTTAAACCCATAAAAAGAATTCTGAAAATATTCTTATTGAAAAAACAGATTTCTTTTACAGGCACTTTGTTCAAGGGTGGCAAAATTATGGTTTGGAAATATTTTACAGATGATATCAATTACTTGTATCTAACTTGGGGTTTGCCTTAAAGGTTGTCCCTCAAATGTTTAAGATGGTATAAGCTTTCTTTGAGATGTTTATTTGCAAATATTTTCTATCTAAATGTAAATATTTCATATAACAACAGCCAGATACCATTATTATGTGAATAGTCAGATGTTTTATATACAAATATAGCAAGGTCTTTTTATGCTATAACTGATTACTAACACAAGAAGCTATTTAAATATAAAATTGTTATATTAATTGGGGAAATAATTAGTTATCTGATAATGAATCAGCAACTCCTTATTCAGAAATCACCTCATGGGATTTTGTGCTGACAAAGTCAGCATTAACTCCTGCCAAATCCCTTTTCCATGACGTTGACCTCCCCGTGAAGTTTTGGAGGGAGGAGGATGCAGGTACAAGGAAGACACTTTCAGTTTGGCTGCTGCAGGGGGAAAGAGTTGGGAAAAGTACAGAGAAGCTGTCCAACATATTAATACCCTGAAATCCATTGGATTTCCCTGTAGATCCTGGAACATTCATTCTAGTCAAGGAGGAGAACTCTTCCTAACCTACAAGGCAGCAAACCCACCCTCCTAAACAGGATTCTTGGATGTCTTTGTGAGTGTCAACTCTTGGAGTTTTTCATGTAACTTTTCTATTATTTTTATTTTTCCAAAAATTACTAACAATTTATCGTCTACAGAAACAAAAAATGATAGGCCAAATCTTAACTGCCTCTCTTAATGCTAATTCCGGGATGTGACCATCACTATTTTAGTCAGATGGGATTATTACTATGCCTTAGGGGACACCACAAGACAACCATAATACTTATTTTATTAATTAATAAATTGATAATAAACTTAATCATTTATCAATTTTATAACTAAAGAAAGGAAAATAAAACAAAAACAGAGCACTACCTAGTAGTGAATAATGATTACTTCAGTTATAATCTCTTCTGTGTGTCTTTCTATGCAGAGCTTTCAAGAGATTATACCTTAGAGGTGGTCAGTCTTCTCTAGTTAAAATAAGACCAAAGTACATTAATCCCAAAATAAATAGTAAATCCTGCTTCTGTGCATCTGGGGTGAAATCTTCACTGCAGAGTTAACTAGAGTGTAGATAACTCAAGTTAACTCCTCTCAAATTAGCCTAGATTGAGTGAGAGTAGTCATGCGGCAAAATAACTCTTAAACTACACAGTAATTGTATTAGCAACACAGAATGATTGTGTTTGCAGCTGTCATAAATATAAAGGGAAGGGTAACCACCTTTCTGTATACAGTGCTATAAAATCCCTCCTGGCCAGAGGCAAAACCCTTTCACCTGTAAAGGGTTAAGAAGCTAAAATAACCTCGTTGGCACCTGACCAAAACAACCAATGAGGAGACAAGATACTTTCAAATCTGGAGGGGGGGAACAAAGGGTTCGTCTGTGTGATGCTTTTGCCGGGAACAGATCAGGAATGCAGCCTTACAACTGTTAGTTAGTAAGTAATCTAGCTAGAAATATGTTAGATTTCCTTTTGTTTAATGGCTGGTAAAATAAGCTTTGCTGGATGGAATGTATATTCCTCTTTTTGTGTCTTTTTGTAACTTAAGGTTTTGCCTAGAGGGATTCTCTATGTTTTGAATCTGATTACCCTGTAAGGTATTTACCATCCTGATTCTTTTACCTTTTCTTTAATTAAAATTCTTCTTTTAAGAACCTGATTCTTTTTTTTATTGTTCTTAAGATCCAAGGGTTTGGGTCTATGTTCACCTGTACAAATTGGTGAGGATTTTTATCAAGCCTTCCCCAGGAAAGGGGGTGTAAGGCTTGTGGGGGATATTCAGAGTGGGGAAGGAACCTTGACAGCAGCTGACAATTTTTGCTCACTCTTGTTGTAGCCTATGCCCCTTGACTGGTAAAAACACCACCACTCTCGAGTTAAGGGTTTGTGTGTATGGATGGGAGTTGAGTTAGGGGCAATGCTTGAATTATATCTCAAGTTAACTTTGCAGTGAAGGCAAGCCCTGAGATGCCTCTTCCCCAGTATTTCCGGGCTCACTATGACAGGACTCTCACTAATCATGTCTTTGTGCCCCATATGGATGAAGGGATGATATTTCCCTATGTTTCCAAAGACTACATTAACCAATACATGCTCATGAACTAAATGCCTTTGAGAGCCACAGAGAAGTTTCAATGAGTAAGAAGACTATTCGGTATTTGAAAGCCACAGCAAGGAATGCCCTAGGTCAAAATGTGGGTAAAAAGAACCAAAAGCCAAAATCTGCCTTTGGATTCACACAAGAAATTCCCCTCAAAATGAGTGGGCGGTACGTTCAAGTATATTGGAATATTTTGGTCCAACAGAACGTCAAAAGTATGGAATAATAGCAGACTATATCTGGTTTGGGTAACACATTGCTTAGAGATCAAAACCCCAATGTGCAACCAACCAACAGTATTATACTAAACTGCACTTAGGTCATGCAAATACCTGCAAAGATCACACACTAGTAGATCTTCAAAATTTTAGCAAATTCGCTCTCCAAAGTGTTTTTCTGGAAGCTAAGCTATTTTTTTTAAAGAGTAATGAAACTATACCTTAACATACAGTGATTTCATTTAAAACATTTCTTCCATTTGAAAGATTCTAAGTGCAACCAAAATACTGCTCATATTTTTTCATTTTAAATAAAAGTTATGGATGAACTGATATAGCAACAGTAAGGTTTGCATTAACAAACAGCAATGCCTCCAGGCAGTTATTCAGTAAGACTGATGTCCTAAGGTTCAAGAGAAGCAGAGGTCTCTATATCCCAGGACATCACACCCCTTATTCTACCAAGTTCTTCATATCATCATTCATAATGAGACAAAAAATTAATGACGACTAATTATTAGCACCTAGCATTCAAACAGTCATTCATGTACATCTTCCTCTAGTTCTTTAGAATTTATAGAATCAGAAGATAATACATGATTAGTTTTAAAATAATGATTCATCTTCACAATACATTTGCATCTGGCCATTCCTACTGCATAATATTTAGTTTAAAAAAATGAAACTACATTAGGATCTTACCTATTGTTTTCTTTTTGTTTACTGTACTGTCTGCCTTATGCCTTTTCTGTCATGAAACAAACAAAAAACAACAATATTTAATTACACTCAGGAAGATTCCACATTAGTAACCCATGTGCTGAATAAACAAGGCAAAAACAGGAGGAGTAAAGGACAAGGCAGAGATCTCTCTTTTGTCAATTAAATTGGATCGTCTATGCTGTTTTATGCACCTTTTTGCTTAGAATTACAAAAGACCAATATTGACTTTTTGCATCTAAATTAGGAGGTGGTATTCACTATGCTGAATAACAGATAACAAGGCAAGTTAAAAGCTGCCCCCCAAAAGTGCAATGAGAACAAGTGAATAATTCTACATGATAGGAGTTAGAGTGTGTTGCCTACACATATTCTATGTGTAATTTGTTCTAGCATTATGTATTCAAAGCTTCTTAATATACAGTAAAAAAAAACCTGACATAATTAATTCAAGAGCTGACAGGAGAAAGACCTTTTGACTATAATAACCCTACTTTCCTGGAACCCTGTAATCCTTTTTTTACAAAACAGACTGCTCACCTCAGCAGGAATTTTTCTCCCCCCATTTGTATTTGTTAATATTTCATCTACACTTGCCAAGTGTCAGAATTTGTCTGAAAGGCTTTGCCTTAAATTACCTTATAATCTTAGGGTGCTGAGTACACTTATACCTAACTAAGAAAGCAAATGAGGGTGCCTTTCTAGGTAGGGAGTGTGGATGAGAATGCTTAGAAATAATATTTTGAGAAAGTATGGGAGAAAATCCTCTTGCCTCCATTTTTAATTTTTTCCATATCCCTTCCCTGTTTATCATATGTCTGGAATGGAAACTTTTCCTAACTTAGCTCACTTAGCTGCAGGACCTCAATTTGAGCCAGCAGCTTTGAATGTCAATTAAAATAGTTGGTATTGTTTTGTCTAAGCCTGTTGGACGTAAGAATATACAGCCTGTGGAGTGAGAGCACCTATTAAATGACCAGAATGAGATGCACAGCTTTTGTTAGGTCTTCAATTCTTTTTACCACCCTGGGTCATTGTCACAAGGTAGCTGGTCCCTGCGGACAGACTGAGCCCAGCTCCCCCTGGACTGGAGCAGATGAGCCCAATCCAGCTAATTAAAGAAGACTGGGCTACACCTGGGCCTATAAAGGTCTGCTAGTAGGCAGCTAGATGAAGGAAGGACTGAGACAGCTGAGCCCTGGGGAGCAAAGCCATGCTGGAGCAGAGCTAACTCCGGTGGTGGGCCCCTGGAGCAAGGGGGCCAGGGGCTGAAGGAACCAACCTGGTGGCTGGGCTTCAATGGGTCCATCTACGCAGCAAAGAAAAACCCATGGCTAGCCCATACTAGCCGACTCGGGCTCGCAGGAGTCAGGCAGTGGGGCTGTTTCATGGCTATGTAGATGCCCAAGCCCATGCTCTAGGACACTGTGGGGTGGGAGGGTCCCATTGTTCAGGCGCCAGACAGCCCAGAAGTCAACCCAGCCATGGGTTTTTCTTTGCTGTGTAGGCATTCCCAGAAGGGGAGCGGAGCTGTTGGAGGAGGAAACTGCCAGAAACAGGAGTGCCAGAGACCCCTGGGACGGGTGACCAGGTATGGATTTAAGATGGTGTTCTGTTTGTTTGGTAATCTTTGTTATAATAGAATTATAAGCCTCCTTGACAGAGACTGGGCGTAGCAGCACATGCTTGGAGCTGGGGAGAAACAGCAGCCCCCGGTGACAGTCATCCTTTACATTGTCTTCCAATCTGCTTGCCAGGAAAGGTCTCTTGGCTACGGAGTTTACCTATGTTTCAAAGTCAAAGGACTAAATAATGCTGGCTTACTACAAAAGAAAGTCAGTTCTGATTAGGGATGTCTTTTTATTTGTCAGATGAAAAAGGTATGTTGCTTTCAGTTTTCCTTTCTTTTTGGCAGAGATTTATTGCTAAATAAAATGCTGTTTTCCCAAAGACGAATCTAAATTCCACTGAGGGGCCAAAGGTTCTGTTCAGAGAAAAATCCAAAATGTGTATGTGTAACCAAAGTATATCCAAACATTGGAAGGTTCCCTGGCGATCTCTCTGTCATGTGCCAATGGCCTTCAATATCTTCCTTCTGATATTCATCCACCAGTGACACTATTGCTCAACAAATTGGGCATTTTAGTCTCTTTGACAATAAAATGTACAACTATACCTTCTCCCTCCTTAAAGAAAGGGCAGAATTAAAGGCTCTAGCATTGTGTATTTTAGAGACCAGACCTAAGATACTGTTCAGGATGGCAAAATCTAACTTTTGACTACTTAAAGAGAACATACTACACCTGAGTTGAGAGGAAAAGAAAACAGAGAAACAGCTTTTTTTTTTTGCCTCCATATGTAATTAAAGAGTCAATTTCTTGGCCACAAATAAGCGATTCTGTTTCTACTCAGAGAAGCCTTTGGGCCAAACTTTACAAAGCAGCACCTAAACTTGCACAAACAGAACAGCACATAATTCTTTTTTACACATGTAATTTTAGGCAATGATTTTTTGCACCCTGATCCTGCTGGATACAAATGTGCAAACTGGGTTACTAGATAACTAATTGCTCTACTTGTGCAAGAAATATGGAGCTTTGGAGTGTGCAAAACAAAACACTGCAAGCTAAAATTTGGGCATGCAAATTCGCATTCTCTGGGGAAGCCAATTTGAAAGTTTGCTCCTTCATGTGCAATTATTGTGCTACACGTATTAGAAGGTGAAAAGAGATGAGATTTAGTGAGTGTGATTATTCTTACAAGTACAGAAAGATATTTATATTTCTCACTCTTCCAAATAAAAATATGTGTATAGCGTCTTCAAAATTTGCTTTTCTCAGTATGTTTTAAACTTAGGAATTCTCTTGACAAAATAAATTCAAATATTTTTATTGCTATACTATGAGGCAGATTCTCCGCTGATATAAATAGGTGCAGCTCCATTTGTTTTAATATTATGTTTTCGTTACCCAGTTCAAAGTTCATCTGCATTTCCTATTGTACATAAGCTTTCACATCAACCCACCAGCCCAGATCCATTCAATTCTTCAAAACAGACAGCACACCTATGAAGACATACATATGTTTAATAAAGTACTATTAAATAATGATAATGAGCCGACTCCTGAGGTCCTGTCTCAGGCAAACTCCTCTTAAAGTCAATGGACTATTTACCTGAAAAGGGCTGAGTAACAACTAAGCAAAGATCTCAGGATTTGATCCAACAACAACGGTTACTGTGTCACTCTTAAAGATGCATTTACTAAAACTGTATGTGCTTCATTGGTAGGAAGCCTACCTGTTTCCCAAATTAAATAAATTATACTCACGTAGTCTTCTATAATCTCTTTGATGCCAGCAACGGTTAGAATAAATAGCAATGGCACCAAGGTGGTATATCTTCCTGTTGGAGAGACATCTGGAATTTGCTGTAAAGGAAGAAAAAAATAAAACTGTTTTATGCAGCAAATCTATGATTTATATCAGGTAAAGTTTAGTATTTTATGAATATATCAAGTGAAAGTGGAACTAGAACAGCAGCCATAAGGGATGGAACCTTAACCCTCTCAGCTGCACTCTGCAAACTATCCCACATATACTGGAACTTATTCTGACACAATAAACTTTGAGACGATTCAAACAGATCCATTTTCAAACAAATTAAAAACAACATGTCAGAGAAATGTTTCCTTCTTCCCCTCCCACCCAAGTGCAAAAGTTTCCCCTAAAAATGTATTGGTCAGAGGTGCAAGATAGATCATAGTCAGTCCCGTATCACCGAGATATTTAAGATTCAGGACCAGAAAGAGAAGCTTTATAAACAGTGGAAAGTGGAGATTCCCAGCTTCTCAATGGTTTATAAGCACTTGCTTATGGCTCTGAAACGCCCTGATATACCAGACCTTTACATCATAACATTATTTCACAAAGTAAAGCTATCATAGGCCATTTTAGAATTTCTACAATTCTATTACTTACACATTTCTCTCTCCCTCCCAGGCCTAGACAGTTGAACTCATTCAGGTGGTGTAAAGTAGCATACCTTCATTTTCTTTATTTATACCAGATGAGTATCTGGCCTATAGTAACTAAGACAACCTGGCTTTACAAGCACATGTATGCAAAAAAGGAAGCTTTTTTTAGTATCTTTGGTTAGTTTAATAGTGATTTACGGTGAAATTAGCAACAAGGCTTCTTATAAAATTGGAATTTACTTTGCAAACAGCTTTCAAAATCTCCAACTATCCTTTAAGTTCCTGTTTAAAGTTATGTACTTCACACTGTGATAATGGTGACTACTTTATCTTCATCCAAGAATATTAAAGGAATTGGCACATGAAATTGCAAGCCCATTAGCAAGAATTTTTAATGAATCTGTAAACTCAGGGGTTATACCATATGACTGGAGAATTGCTAACATAGTTCCTATTTTTAAGAAAGGAAAAAAAAGTGATCCGGGTAACTACAGGCCTGTTAGTTTGACATCTATAGTATGCAAGGTCTTGGAAAAAATTTTGAAGGAGAAAGTAGTTAAGGACAATGAGGTCAATGGTAAATGGAACAAAATACAACATGGTTTTACAAAAGGTAGATCGTGCCAAACCAACCTGATCTCCTTCTTTGAGAAAGTAACAGACTTTTTAGACAAAGGAAACGCAGTGGATCTAATTTACCTAGATTTCAGTAAGGCATTTGATACAGTGCCACATGGGGAATTATTAGTTAAATTGGAAAAGATGGGGATCAATAGGAAAATTGAAAGGTGGATAAGGAATTGGTTAACAGGGAGACCTCAGCGGGTCCTACTGAAAGGTGAACTGTCAGGCTGGAGGGAGGTTACCAGTGGAGTTCCTCAGGGATCGGTTTTGGGACCAATCTTATTTCTTTTTATTACTGACCTTTTTATTACTCCCACAAAAAGTGGGAGTGTGCTAATAAAGTTTGCAGATGATACAAAGCTGGGAGGTATTGCCAATTTAGAGAAGGACCGGGATATCATACAGGAGGATCTGGATGACCTTGTAAACTGGAGTAATAGTAATAGGATGAAATTTAATAGTGAGAAGTGTAAGGTCATGCATTTAGGGATTAATAACAAGAATTTTAGTTATAAGCTGGGGACACATTAATTAGAAGTAATGGAGGAGAAGGACCTTGGAGTATTGGTTGATCGTAGGATGACTGAGCCGCCAATGTGATATGGCCGCGAAAAAAGCTAATGCAGTGTTGGGATGCATCAGGCGAGGTATTTCCAGTAGAGATAAGGAGGTGTTAGTACCATTATACAAGGCACTGGTGAGACCTCACCTGGAATACTGTGTGCAGTTCTGGTCTCCCATGTTTAAGAAGGATGAATTCAAACTGGAACAGATACAGAGAAGGGCTACTAGGATGATCCGAGGAATGGAAAACCTGTCTTATGAAAGGAGACTCAAGGAGCTTGGTTTGTTTAGTCTAACTAAAAGAAGGTCGAGGGGAGATATGATTGCTATCTATAAATATATCGAAGGGATAAATACTGGAGCGGGAGAGGAATTATTTAAGCTCAGTACCAATGTAGACACAAGAACAAATGGATATAAACTGGCCATTGGGAAGTTTAGACTTGAAATTAGATGAAGGTTTCTAACCATCAGAGGAGTGAAGTTTTGGAATAGCCTTCCAAGGGAAGCAGTGGGGGCAAAAGACCTATCGGGCTTTAAGATTAAACTCGATGAGTTTATGGAGGAGATGATATGATGGGATAACATGATTTTGGTAATTAATTGATCTTTAAATATTCATGGTAAATAGGCCCAATGTGATGGGATGTTAGATGGGGTGGGATCTGAGTTACCCAGGAAAGAATTTTCTGTAGTATCTGGCTGGTGAATCTTGCCCATATGCTCAGGGTTTAGCTGATCGCCATATTTGGGGTCGGGAAGGAATTTTTCTCCAGGGTAGATGGGAAGAGGCCCTGGAGGTTTTTCGCCTTCCTCTGTAGCATGGGGCACGGATCACTTGCTGGAGGATTCTCTGCTCCTTGAAGTCTTTAAACCACGATTTGAGGACTTCAATAGCTCAGACATAGGTGAGAGGTTTTTCGCAGGAGTGGGTGGGTGAGAGTCTGTGGCCTGCATTGTGCAGGAGGTCAGACTAGATGATCATAATGGTCCCTTCTGACCTTAGTGTCTATGAATCTATGAATTATTCTATTGAGGCACACTTGATTTTTTTTTCTTTTAGTTTCTTTGTAATTACATTGGAATTTCTTTTGAATCAAAGGTTAAAAAAATAAAACCATACCTGCAGTAAGGCAATGAAGAGGAAGAAAGCATTAGCAGCTTTTCTAATCTGCTCATAGAGGAATCGAGGTAGAAATGTCACCACGCTGTACTTAGCTGTACTGTAGGTTCAAAAAGCAAAAACAAACAACAAAAACTTGGTTAAAGTACAGTAGTGTAACCACAAAAAAAAAAAAACCTGCAGAAAAATGATAGTGCCTCAAGAGCTAGCAATGACTTCATTGTTCAAAGTTAATATAGGGAGTTGTGGGTAAACATTAAGGAGATGTATAATGTATAGAAATATAATGTCGTTCTCCCTTTTGAGGGAGTGTGTATTGGACCCTGAAGGCTCGCAGAAAGGCAGTAACTCTGATCATTACAACAAATATCACCTGATGGTACAGTCAGAAGACAAAAATTATCTATTTAAAATATCTGTCCAAACTCCAGTACTATGGGCAGTTCTCTCTAACACTTACATTTGTACTTCATTAGGAACCGAGTTCAGAAAACCACTTAAGCACGTGCTTATCTTTAAGCATGTGGTTAAGTCCAATTAATACTACATTTGTTATTGTTATATCCTGGAACGGTTATAACCAGGCTATCGGCTGGAAACTCCACAACGCCATTTTTTACAGAGTGATTTTTCAAAGTACAGCCACACTTTAAAGAATTAACAGCTACTTTAATTACGGAAATGTGCCACACAATTTACAATCTGCCTTTTATTTCATACTCTGAATCACTTCTTGTCTCAGAACTGACCTAGTACGCTGAACTCAAAGCCCGCGTGGTGAGCACTAAGCTACCAAAAAAAAAAAGATAATTTCAGAATTACCCTTGCTGATCATTTTGTGTAGTGATATCTTGAGGTAATTACATCATAGGAAGAGTAATGCAAAAGGTGATATACATCTAGCCATACCAACAAATTAGGAAGAAAACTCATTTTTCAGATAAATTGTGTCATTTTCTCTGCTAGCTGCATAACGGACATCTATTAACAAGTAACAATAAATGTTGTGATACAAATGAAAACCTGGTCAATTTCAGGAGAAAAGTCTATAAAGCCCAAGACATTATATTGTTCAGTTTTGTAATGAGCCATGTCCCCATGCCAACACAAAAAGTGGCTGACAGGTGACCAGTGCAAACATAAATATGAGTACCAAATAGAATTCCTAGGCTCATGAACCTCTACAATGTACAGAGAACTGGAATGGAAATATGTTGGGCCAGATCCTGCAGTATGATGCATCCACTTTGTGCTGATCAGGCGGTGCAGACTGGTTGGGTTCTGCCCATAAGTGGCCAGTGAAGATTTATCCTTGGAGAAGGGATTTCTCTGTTGGCATAAAGCTAGTGAAATGGGTAGAGCTGGCTCCCATTCCAGCCACCCCTTCACTCCACCTTAGCAGAGCTCTTCTACACTCCAGTGGAAGAAGATATCTAGTGGTATAAGCTAGAGTAGCACCTGGGCTACTCTAAGGAATGTCAGGGCCAGTCTGGTGCTGAATGAGGGAGCTTGCTGTACCTGGCTCCCCAATGGCTACCTCCTTCCCCTCACAGCAAGAAAACCGCAGATGCAGGGGAAAATTCAGCTCTTTGTTTTTAAGTAATAAATTGAGGTAGAGACCTCAATATTAATGCAAAAAGTATATTAATACACTATTTTAATGTTATGTAATTAAGCTTCCCTGTGCCTTTACTGAAAAATAGTGTATATTTATCATTGCTCTCATATATATGGTACTTGGAGAAAAGTACCTCACATATATATGTTTTTGTTTATTCAATTGTAGAAAACATTCAAACTAAGGAGAGCAATTCCAAGAGGCTTCTGCTTTCTGTCACCCCAGAGACAAACAAACCAGAACATCTTCCTTTGTGTAAAATACCAGTTTGGTACAAATGTAATCCTTGTCTCAAGAAAACACATCATACAAAAAACATTCACCTTTTAGGAAAAGACCTGATTTGTGAAAAGGAATGTAGGGTTGCGTTATCAAAGAATAAATCTAGGTGTAAAGTGGACTTTTTCACTCTCCCAAGAAAAATTTCAGAGTAAACCCACACAAATAATTCTAGAAATATTCTTGTTGAATTTTATAATTACTCTAAAAACTTCACTTAAAAGTGTCTAGGAAAAACATGTGTAGTTGGAAATGTTTTAAACCTTTATTTCTTCAGTTGTGAAACGGCAAATCATTTTGAATGGCATATTTGTAAGTATTTTAACTAAATGCAAAGCACTAAAGTAATTTCCTAATATCATTGCTATGTAAATGGTAAAGTGTTCATGTACTAACATAGACTCTAATGATCTTGCTAAACTAATTATTGATGTAAGAAGCTGTTAGGATATAGATATTGAGGCCTGTCTGTAAAGGCCTATACTCTAAGAATTTAGGCGTATTCTTATCACTTGGCTAGTTAGAGGTATAAAAGAGAGAATCAAAATCACTGTCTGCCAGTGTAAAGTCCTTCTCTTACTTTAACAGTCTGAGGCCCTGTTCTTAGGCTAAGGCCTTTGGCTAAGCAACAGAGGCAGCCATAAGCTGGGACAGGACCGGTCACATCCTCACATTCCAAACTAGTCACATTGAAATAAGGTGCTATTGGGCTGTTAGGAATACAATCCTGTCCTGATAATGCCCATCGCCTCCAGAGAAAGGGAAGTGCCTAGAAGATGTAAAAGGAAACTTAGTTTGATAGCATCCTGTCTGGCAAGAACTCACTTATCAATAGCTGGGATGTGAAATCCTCACTTCTGTATTGTTTTGTCATTATAGTTCCCACTTTGCTATTGTTTGTCTGTATAATCTCTGTCCGGTTCTGTGATTGTTCCTGTCTGCTGTATAATTATTTTTGCTGGGTGTAAACTAATTAAGGTGGTGGGATATAATTGGTTAAATAATCATGTTACAATATGTTAGGATTGGTTAGTTAAATTTCAGGAAAATGATTGGTTAAGGTATAGCTAAGCAGAACTCAAGTTTTACTATATAGTCTGCAGTCAATCAGGAAGTGGGTGGATGTGGGGGGAGAGAAATGGGAACAGGGAATGGGGTTGGGGAAATTGGAATCATATTTTGCTAAGGGGGAAATGGAAACAGGGAATGGGGGTGGAGAAATTGGAATCATGTTTAGCTAAGGGCAGGAATGGGAACATGGATACAGGTAAGGCTCTGTGGTGTCAGAGCTGGGAAGGGGGACACTAAGGAAGGAAACTGGAATCATGCTTGCTGGAGGTTCACCCCAACAAACATCGAATTGTCTGCACCTTTGGACTTCGGGTATTGTTGCTCTCTGTTCATGCGTGAAGGACCAGGGAAGTAAGCGGATGAAGGAATAAGCCCCCTAACAGAAGCTATTTAAGTATAGAATATTTGTATTAGTAGAGAATTAATTAAATTGGCATGCTTAAATAGCTCCCTCACCCAACTCAAGATGACAGGAAAAATCAAACTTAAACTACACAAAAAAACTTACATAATTACTCACGGAGTTGTTGATTCTTAAACTAAAGATGTTCTAAGAATTATTTAATTTTAAATGACTGTTAAAAACTAAAAAGATTCATAAAAGAACAGGATTGTTTGGACTTTTTAAAAACACTTTCATTTCCTGTCGAACTCTAAATAAACTGAAGGACTATGTCAGACAATGGATTGAATAAAAATAAGACGTTAACCTTTCGAAGTTAGAGTTTATCTGGGATTTTCCCAGCACAAGAACAAAGGCTGTTAAAAAGTGCTGCATATTCATTTAATGAAGAAGCTCCTCCAGGAAACCCATGAAGGTCCTGAGCCCAGGGGAAGGATGATAGTAACCAACTTGGAATCCATGGAAGCCTGAAAGAGGTGTATTTTCCTATAACTTCATGAACATAGAAAGAAGAAGGGTATAAAATTCCAAATGGAGCACCCTTAACACACACACACACACCTCCGCTACCTTGCTTAAACAGTAAGCACTCCACAACTCATCCTGTCCATCTCTACAAGCAAGCTGCCACAATCAGATTAAGAAAAACAGAGAAGCCCCAAAAGGAAAGCAACCCAAGGAAAACCTCCCCAGGACTTCAACACAGATTGGTGAGAGGAAGTTAATTTAGACACTGCCAAGAGATTAAATTTAAACTCTTCTGAATATTTATTGGGATAAGGAAATGCTTTTGTAACTTAAAAATATTAACAGTTCCTCCTGTTAATCATCAGATGGTTAGACCATGTATTCTTGAAGAGGTGACATGGGCTAAACATTGTCAAACAAAATAATAGTAGGATTTAATTGTATGTACATTTCTTAATATTCATAATTGTCCCATCTCAAGACTGTCCCTTAAATGGCTCTTTTTGAGTTTAAATATTTTCTTTAATTTCACAGGACTTAGTTAATATTACTTACTTTGCCCAATGATCAACTGTTTAGGTTATCAATGACATACCAAACAAGCCTTACCTGCTCTTAAATTCTTTTGCCCAATTATAAACAGTTTAAGTATCTATGAGATACTAAGATGGACTCACAATAAATATGGAAAAACAGTGAACTTTGGTCTTAACTTATGAAATGAAGAACACCTCCAGGTGCAGTCCACTGTCAAAGGCTTAATCTCTCCTAAAAGCTCTCTGCAAGGAAGCATACAGAGGAGATTGTAACTAAAGTAACCAGTTAATCACTTGTATTCTGTCATTTGTGGTTTTTTTGTTTAACGTTTTCTTTTCCTTTCTTTAATAATAAAATAGCCCTGGTTAATAACTATGATTACTTTGCTTGGCTTTAATCCTGGCGTCCATGAAGGTATGTCAAAGAACCCCTGTTACTAACATAGTGGGAGTCACATCACCTGAAATAAGAGAAACAAGTAGTAAGAGCTGGCCAGTTATTTCTTGTTTCTCTGGACTAAATATTTCTAGTAATTTTTAACATCAAATTACTTGTTATCCAACAAATTTACAATTACTCCCTTCTGCCCCACAAAATTAGTGTGTGTGTATGTGTGTGTGTGTCTTCCATACCAGCAGCTTTCACCGGGACACATTCCAGAAATGCTAGTATCGTTCTTTGGGACAGCCCATCCACAGCGGTACTAGTAGTGCAGTATTCACAGTACAGCTGCCACCCCCTGGCCCCTGAAGACTGAGACTATAATCTCTACAAGAGCCATCAGAGTATCTGGAACAAACGGATTATTTTTAACTAGCTGTTTTCCAAGGGAACCAGCCTCTATAGCGCTCTTAATCTAGAGGGGTTAGATTGTTGTCTCCAATGTCCTGCTTTAGGATCCACACAGCAGGACCCAAGCCACCACCACATCTGAGCTCCCGCACGCACATAAGGAAGGTGCAGACTGTACCATGCCAGTAAGCCCAGCCTTCTCTGTGGGATGCGCCACGTGAGCATTTCCAGTCCTCCCCAAGAAGTCTTTTGCCCAATTTCACTGAACGACAGCACTGATATCCAAACTAACAGCAAGGTTCAGCGTAAGACTGACACATACGTAATCAAATGGTCTTTTAAAATCCAAATACATTACACCTACCATGTGCCCTTGATTGTCATATTAAAACAGGTATTCACAAAAAAGTCTGCTTTTTCCATTTAATTAATTGCCATGCATAATGATTACCTAATAAAATATAAGTCTCATTACATCCTCGATCCTGAAAATACTTATGAACATGTTAACTTTACTTACAGAGTGAATGGGACTTCACATGTGAGAAGACTTAAGCATGTGTATAAGTGTCCAGGATTAGCAATCTGTTATCCTTCTACTTTAACCCTCTTTCTTCCCCAACTGTTAATGGGATTTTGCTGTATCTAAGTATGAATAACAAAACTATGAGAGCTGGTACCTGCATATTTTGGTGCTTGGGACTGATTCTATCCCACTGATGAAGATCTGCCATACACTGCAATGGCAGCAGGATCAGATCCTTTAGTGAGGCACATAAAATTAGAACAAAGTTAAATAAAAAGTTATTTTTAAAATTGTGGTCTGTACACAATTGTTAAAATTGATATGATGTAATTAATTTGTCATTTCATTTTTACAGCTCCGTTTAATTTAGTTTGTTTGTTTACTTTGTGTAACCAGAGCCTCTTGGTGTAGGGGGGGTGTAGCCTAGCTCAGTTACCAGTGTACCATCCTCTCTCTAGAGAAGATAACATTCTTTACAGTCATACCCAGCACATAGATGTTATACTGCATACAGAGATTCAGGGGGAGATCATACATTATGTACTGTGACAGGGTCAGGCCAGATGGCTATAGGAGAGTAATTTCTTTTTTTGAAGCAAAAGATGTTTTTTTATTTACATAACACACTTACAAAGTAAAAACAGCAGCATATGCAATGTGTAACACAGCAACCAATCACAATTGTTTTCTCATTAGCTTCAGGGGAGGGAAGTGTTCAAGCTTGCCTGGGCCCAGAGCAGGGGGCTTCCTCGACTCTCGTGGTCTTCCACCCTTCCGAGTTACCTGGCGCCATGCCCGAGTGTCACCAACAATTCCCTCCTCTGAAAGCACCCAACAAGAGGGGCAGGCTGTGGGGTGAACAATGCGGGGGGGGGCAAGTGCACCCACATGTGAAAGGACCCCTCTAAGGTGGTGGTGTCCGCAGCAGCAATGGCTGGGGCTGGGGTCCCTTACTCTCTCCCCCAATCAAGGGGTCAGACAAAGGGACCCGGACGGGGACACTGAGCAGAGAACCTCGGACAGTGCTCACCACTCCTCAAAAGCATCAAGGGAGTCGGTGGACGCCGCCCAGAGGAACTCCGCCCGGATACGTGAACGGACCGAGGATCGGAAAATGGCCCCACAGTCACAGGAAACTCCATTGGCCAACCTCCTCTCTCTGGTTTTATAGATGGCCGTTTTAGCCAGGGCCAGGAGGAGGTTAACCAGGAGATCCTGCGACTTTGTGAGGCCACGGATGGGGAGTGCATAAATAAAAAGGTGAGGGGAAAAATGCAACCAAAAACGTAATAGGAGATTTGTGAGGAGCTGGAACAGGGGCTGCAGCCTGGTGCACTCCAAATATACGTGCACCAGGGTTTCCCTCACACCACAAAAGGGACAAGTATCTGGGACGGGGGTGAACCGCGCCAAGTACGTGCCCGTGTTCACAGCTCCATGAAGGAGCCGCCAACTGATGTCCCCGACAGGCCTCGGAACCAAGGTGGAATATAGGCTGGCCCACCAGGGCTGCTCACCCTCCAAAGGTGGCAGAAGGTCTCGCCACTTTGTGTCGGGGCGGGACACTACGGTGAGGGTGTGAAGGGTGTGGAGCACGAGCATGTAGAGATGTTTCCTTGGGCAGTTTGGAAGCGTACCAGCTGCAGTTCATGCAGCCGGCTCGCAGTGAAGGGGTGAGAAGGTCGATTGGGTCTGTGTGGCAGGGGTCCAATTAAAAGGTCCGGCGGGCCTGGGGTAGAGGGTGGGCGGGGCGTGCCCTCGAGCAGGACCTGGTCAAGGTAAGCTCGAGCAGTGGGTGGCAAAGTGGCCTTCGCCTCCTGAAGTACGCGCCGGGGGGGTAAGAGGGCTGGAGAGCCCCATGCGCCGGGCGAGCGTCAGGGGACCCAGCCAGTCTCTCCGGTCGTAGTCCAGGAAGTCTCCGACTCTCGTGACTTCTGCCAGCATCAAGCTCTGGCGCACCGAGCGGGACTCCGCCACCTGCACACGGAGCTGGGAGTTGTATAGCAGCAGCTCCCCAAGGAGATCTACCCCCTCGGTGGCCGCCACGGACCTGGTCGTTAAAAACAGTTTCCAAGTCCGGAGGAGGTCCTGGTAGAAGACCGGCAGCCCCGAGAGGTCTCGCGGAAGACCTCCCCGACGGAGATAAAAGAGCTGCCGGTCATATCGGAGCCCTCGGATGTGGCGCAGGATGGCATGCACCAGGTGCTCCACGCCAAACTGCCTGCACCACAGAGGAGCCTCTGTAGGGCCTGGAGGCGGAGGACACGGACCTGAGTGTGTAGACACTTCAGGCCCTGTCCTCCTTCCTTCAGGGGTAGATGAAGAACCCCTACAGGGTCCCAGTGCAGTCCTGACCAAAAGAATCCCAGAATCAATATCCAGAGGTTGGTCAGGAAACCCGGGGCCGGGACCAGGTTGTTGAGCCGGTACCAGAGCATGGACAGGACTAGCTGATTAAGCACCAGCGCTCTCCCTCAGAGGGAGAGACATCGGAGTAGTCCCGTCCATTTCTGGAGCTGCTCTATCACCCCGCCCTCTAAATTTTCCCAGTTTTCCAGCGGAGAGGGATGTGTGGCAGAAAGGTAAACGCCGAGGTAGAGCAGCGGACCCGCGCTCCACCAGATGGTCTGAAGCGCGGGTGGGAGGGAGCTTGCCTGCCGCCAGTCTCCTACCGCCAAGCCAGAGCTCTTGACCCAGTTGACCTGGGCAGAGGAGGCTGCCGAATAGATGGCCTGGCAAGCCTCCACCCACGCCAAGTCGCTGGGATCCTGGATCACAAGGAGCACGTCATCAGCGTACGCCGACCGGACCAGCTGCAGCTCCGGCTCCCACAGCACCAACCCTGTCAACCTCCTGCGGAGGAGACAGAGGAAGGGTTCGATCACCAGAGCATACAGTTGGCCCGAGAGGGGGCACCCCTGCCGTACTCCTTGCCCGAAGCTGACCGGTTCGGTCAGGGACCAGTTGAGCTTAACCAGACACTCTGTGGAAGTGTACAGCACCCGGAGAAAACCCACAAACTGGGGTCCGAAGCCAAACGCCTGGAGAGTGCTCAGGAGGTACCCGTCGTCCACCCTATCGAACACCTTCTGCTGATCTAGGAACAGGAGGGCGAACGACAGACCATCTCTACGCCCAAGTTCCAAAAGGTCCCGAACCATAAAAAGGTTATCAAAGATACTGCGGTCCGGGATGGTGTAGGTCTGGTCTGGGTGTATCATGTCTGCAAGCACAGACTCTAGCCACAGCGAGATTGCTTTCGCTACGATTTGTAGTCCGTGCTGAGGAGCGAGATGGGACGCCAATTTTGTAAATCGCGGAGGTCCCCCTTCTTCGGCAATAAGGTGAGCACAGCTCGCCAGCACGAAAAAGGGAGGACCCCACTCTGCAGAGACTTGGCCCAGAAGGTGACCAGGTCTGGGCCGAGGACGTCCCAAAACACGTGGTAGAACTCCACGGTCAGCCCGTCCATGCCTGGAGACTTATTAGTGGGTATATGATGGAGGGCTTCCGAGAACTCGGCCAGAGTGAGAGGCAACTCTAGCCAGTCTCGGTGGCTCGTGCTGACCATAGGGAGCTCCTCCCAAAGCACTCTGCAAGCGCTAGGGTCGGTCGGATCCGGGGAGAAAAGACTTGCGTAGAAGGCTCGGGCCCTCCCGCACATCTCCGCTGGTTCCGTGAAGGGGGTGTCGTCTTCTGCCAGGAGGCAGGTGACGTGTTTCTTGGCCCCCCTCGTTTTCTCCAGGGCATAGAAGAAGCAGGAGCTGCAATCGATCTCCCAAAGGAGGCAGATGCGGGATCGAACAAAGGCACCCCGGGCCCGATGGGTCCTTGAGGGCCCGGAGCTCCTCCCGCTTCTCCCTACATGCTCCGCAGAGGAGCGGGTCTTCGGGGCTGGCGGCCAAATGCCTCTCCAGCTCTAAGACCTCCCGTTCCAACTGCTCTATCGCCGCATTTCTCCATCGGCTGGTGCCCCGGGTATAGTCGCGGCAGAAAAGCTGGGCACGCACCTTCCCCAGGTCCCACCATCACCGCGCCGAGGGAAAGGCATGCCGCTGCCCTCGCCAGGCCAGCCAGAATTCCCGGAAGGACGTCACTTCATCCTCCGACAGGCTGTTGTTAAAATGCCAATAGGCCGGCCCCGGCCTCTCTGCACAGAGGGAGGCTGTCACGGTGGCTAGGTGATGGTCAGAAAATGGGGCTAGCCGAATACTGGAGGAGTGGGCTCGTGAGAGATGGAAGCGTGATAAATAAATGCGGTCCAACCGGGAGTGGCTCGACCGATGGGCTTCCACCCAGACAAAGATGAACGTGAAAGTGTCATCCGGGTGGTGGTCATGCCAGATGTCCACTAGGGAGTGATGGTCAACTATCTCCCGGAGGGTGTCCGCGGTGGCCGGGCTCTGCTCGGTCCCCGAGCGGTCTCGCTCCTCGAGGGTGGTATTAAAATCCCCTCCCAAGACCAGGCACTCGTGAGAATCTAAGGTGCCGAGGAAGGCGGACGCCTGCTGGTAGAATTGCAGCCGCTCCGGGCCCGATGTCGGGGCATAGACGTTAACGAGGTTAACCACGAGCCCCTCTATACGGACCCGGAGATACAGCAGGCGACCCGGCATGGCCTCGGCGACCCCTAGCACCTCGGGCCGTAGGTCGGGAGAGAACAGGGTCGCCACTCCAGCCTGCCGAATCGTGGAATGGCTAAAGTAGACCCTGTCCCCCCACTCCAGCCGCCAACTGTCTTCGGCGGTCGGTATGGGTCTCCTGCAGGAAAATCACAGAGTACCCTCTCTCCCGAAGGAAGGAGAGAACCTGGCACCTGCGGAGAGCCATCCTACAACCCCGGGTGTTCAACGTTGCGATGGTGAGAGGTGTCATGGGGGGGCTCGGGGGGGGATCCTCACTGGCAGGGACGCTCGCATCCCCCAGCAGGCCGTGCAATAGTCCTTGACCCATCCCGTAGATGAGTAATTGGTCACGGAAGACGCGGACCCCCCAGTAGGCCGTGGCATCCTGATTCCCCGTCCCTTTACCTTCCCCCATGAGGGCCCTTGTGGCCCGGAGGATTTGAAAAAAATCCCCCCATCGCTGGAGAGCAAGCTGTACCTTGTTGCGGGAGCCACGGACATCCTCTAAAAACTTCCGCACCTCTCCTTGCAGCTCATGGGGGAGTGGGGTTACGGTTTCCCGGTTGTTTCCCCGGCGGGGCCCTTGGTGCAGCCCCATGGTCCAATAAAACGGAAAAGCAGGGTGCGGACCCCCGATGGGGTGCCTGATGGGCTGGAGCTTGTAGGCCCACCTCAAGCTCTGGGGCGATAGGGGGCGGTGGAGGGAAGATAGCAGCTCCTAATGGGTTGGGGCAGGAGAACACAAAGGCCGCTCCCTGGGGGTCATCAGTTGGGAAAGGGAAGGAGACAGCCCCGGTGGCGGCAATAACATTGCAGGAGGTAAATTGGATAGGGGTAGGGACGGGGCAGAGGCAGAGGCGAGGTTCTGGGTTTCGGAAGGCAAGCAGCTGGATGGTGGCGCCTCCTGATCAGACTCGAGGGTTAAGGGGGTGGGGAGGGAGCTCTCAGTGACACCGGGCGTGGGCTCTATGGTGGATTTAGCAGCCACAGCATCAGGAGGTGGATTATCTTCTGTTGGGCCCCCACCCGGGAAGGAAATCAATTGTTCCACACCAATGGGGGGGGCTCTGGCAATTCGTGTCCTGGCCTCGTGGCGCTGGCTGTCACCTGAGCAGGCCCAGTGGTCGTCAGCGGGGTGCCATCAGCGGCCGGGTCGATGGAGGAGTCCAGGGGCTCCTCAGAGGTGGGAGCAGAAGCAGCAGTTAGGAGGAGGGAGCATGGGGAAAAAAGGGGTGGAGTGAGGTCGCCCAAATCGAGGTTTGCTGGCAAAAGGTCGTCCTCCCCCTGGGCGACCGGGGTCAGATCTAGGGCCTCGATCTCCTCGAACATGGAGGAGAGGACACTTTCCGTTGCCCCGGGGTTCTCCCTGCTGGCACCCGCCACGGCGGTTGCCTCGGGGTTCACGGGGGCTTCGGGTAGTGTGAGGACAGAAGGGGCTTCTTCGAGGGTCTTGGAGGGGAGGGTCTCCTGTGGAGGGGAGACACTACCTTCCGGTGCTACCACGTCTTTCCTGGCTGACATCGGTGGATGGGACACACTTGTGGGCAAAGCGGAAGGTTCGGCATCGGTGCCCCCCTTCCTGGTCTTCCGGGGGGCCTCCGCCTCGGGTAGATGAGGCGGAGCTCGAGCCTTCCACTTGCCTCGTTTCCCCTGGACTAAGGCCCAGCCCTCCATAGCATCATCTGGGGGCTGGTTAGCAGAGGTTATGTCAGGGGGTAAAGGCGATGGCTCAGGGACTTGGGGAGGGACGATGGGGCGGCATAAGGGAGGGAGGATTCTCCCTGGGGCAGGCTCTCTCCCATGCCTGGTGGTATCTCTGCCACACCCTCCTCCATAGGCCCTGCCAGATTGTCAGCAGCGAGGGCGGGGCTTTCCCACTCATCTGGGCGTTGTAGGGGAAGTGCCCCTTGGTCCTGAGCGGGAGAAGTGGTGGTCCGAAGAGGAGGGGGGGCAGGTTCGGGTACCGGGCAGCCAGGGGCGTCGGCAATGACGGGGCCGATGTCCTGCCGGGCCTCAGGAACCCCAGATGCCCCTCCTTGTCGGGCTAAGGGGCAGTCCCTCCGGACATGCCCTGACGCCCGGCAGAGGTAGCACCGGGCTTCCCCCGTGGAGAAATACACCCAGTAACGGGCCCCCTGGTGGGGGACTAGGAAGGACCCCTCAAGCACCTCTCCATGACGCGCTGCCGACGGCAGTAGAAGCTGCACTTGCCGGCGGAAGGAAAAGATGTGACGGAGGGTGGGGTCCTTGCAGCCCAATGGGAGAAGGTTGATGACAGAAAGAGGTTTCCCCAGGGTGGAAAGGGCGGGTAACAGGGCAGCATTGGGGAGAAAAGGAGGGACAGAGGTCAGGACCAGGCGGACGCCCAGGTCCTCTAGCGGCTCTAAGGGGACAAACACCCCCCCCCACCGCCAGGCCCCTCTCCACTGCCTCCTGGGCAGCAGCCTCCGATGCTAAGAAGAAGACGACCTTCCCATACATTTTGGAGGCCGCCACAATGGCCGAGGGCCCCACCACCCTCGCCAACACCCGCACGTAGGTCTCCATGTGGGGCGAGGCGGGCACCAGCAGGCATCGGACACCGTGCTTCCTTGTCATGGTGGGGAAGGGGCCCCGGCCGCTGTTGATGGAGGCGGAGGTGGTGGGTGGGAGAGATGACGAGGCGGCAGCGGGGGGGTTGCTGCCGCCCGGGCATACATCCTGGGGGAGGGAGGGAGGGACACCCGCAGTGCTGGTGGAGGGGGCAGTGGGGAGGGACGCCGTGGTCGGTGGCGGGGCCGCAGCAGTGGGTGTGGCCCCTGCCACGGAGGGCCTGGTTGTTTTAGCAGGGCCCTTCCCCTTCTTCTTGCCCTGGCCTTTCCCGCCGGCTGGAGGGGCTCCCCTTGAGTCTGGGGAGGCGGTGGGCATGGCAGCGGTGGAGGTCACCCCGGTGCCCTCCATTGCCGATGCCCCAGCGGGGGTGGTGGCAGGTGGTTAACAGGAGTTGGGGTCAGGTAAAAAGGGACAGGCTGTGGGATGGGCAGTTCTGGGAGGGGGAGCGCACATGAACCACCGTACGCTTGTCCAGAGAGTCCTGTTTGGTTGGCTGGTGCTTCTGGCCCACACGGTGGAATCAGGGCGAGCAGCTAAGTCCAGAGGCAGATGTTAAACAGCCAGCAATGACGGTGGAGGAGGCAGTTGTGAAGATGGTAGTGTGGGGGTTGGGAGGACACAGATGGATCGGGGGGCAGCTCCATGCCACACCCCCTGTGTCCCTACAAACACAGTCTCGACAGAATCAAGGCCGCCCCCCACACGAGAGCACAGTTCGAAAGCTACTCAGTCTTGGGTCCCCTCCATGGCGATTTGTAAATTCCCCAGGCGGTGTTCCTCTGGTAGACGGCTGTTTCCCTTCCTTGTCCGGGCTTTCTTTTTCGCAGCTCCAACATTTCAGGGATGCCGGAGCAGGTGATAAGAAATTCTCTCAGCCGGAGACAGGTCCACAAACAAACAGCAAGCAGGTGGGGCTGGGGGCTGGGTCCCTCCACTCCCCCCCTCCGGGGAGCGGGTCAGCAGGCCCCCCCTCTCGGGGGGCGGGGGTTCAGCTGGAGCGGCAGCAGCGTCCGAGAGCGGGCGGGGGGGGGGGGGAGGGGGCTAATGGCCAGCCAGCAGCCGGCCAGCACTCTAGCAACAGCAGAGAAAGAAAAAAAAACAGAAAGAAAAGAAAGGGGGGAGACCGTCTGACCCAGTCAGGGGGGAAGCCGAAAGCAGGCGCAAAAAGCAAGGAAAGCCCAGGCCAGAGGGCAGCAGCAGGAGAGCAGGCTAAGTAGGTCCCTTTTCCCTGGGTAAGGTAACAGGGAAGGTTCCAGAACAATCAGGAAACTTCTGGAAACAATTAAGACAGGCTGATTAGAATACCTGCAGCCAATCAAGAAGCTGCTAGAATCAATTAAGGCAGGCTAATCAGGGCACCTGGGTTCTAAAAAAGGAGCTCACTTCAGTTTGTGGTGTGCATGTGGGGAGCTGGGAGCAAGAGGCGCTAGGAGCTGAGAGTGAGAACGTGGACTGCTGGAGGACTGAGGTGAACAAGCATTATCGGACACCAGGAGGAAGGTCCTATGGTGAGGATAAAGAAGGTGTTGGGAGGAGGCCATGGGGAACTAACCAGGGAGTTGTAGCTGTCGCACAGCTGTTCCAGGAGGCACTCTAGACAGCTGCATTCCACAGGGCCCTGGGCTGGAATCCGGAGTAAAGGGCGGGCCCGGGTTCCCCCCAAATCCTCCCAACTCCTGGTCAGACAGAGGAGGAGTCGACCTGGACTGTCGGTTCAGAAAACCGGCCAAGCTGAGGGCTGCCGTGAAGCTCCCCGGTGAGCAAATCCGCCAATAAATGCAAGACCCACCAAGGTAGAGCAGGAACTTTGTCACAGTACTAAATGTGACACTCCAACACAATCACAAATGGTCACAAAATGTCATCGTATTTAATGAATCATCACAATTAACAGGATTTAGATTTATTATTTTCATATATTCATGCTTTCAATATAATGAAGACATCCCTGACGATGTGACTGAATTTTCAATAAAGTTGATGTTATTTTAGTTGCCATCAACTGTGATTACTTGAAAGGATTCTTATCTAGTTTTCATTCACATTTCTATAGTCCCAAGTGTAGCATGATACTCTTGTAATGCAGACTGTAATTAAATGCACAGATCTCTCTATGGTCTTCACATACTTTAAAACAGTGCGGAAAAAATGAATGGTTTAACCAAGTTAACATTTTAGACCATTGCAGTCACTTCTGTAACAAAGAGATCCCCAACCCCAAGTACTGTTTTATTTATAAGTACAGTAGAACCTCAGAGTTACAGACACCTCAGGAATGGAGGTTGTCCATAACTCTGAAATGTTCGGAACTCTGAATAAAGCACAGTTCAGGCTCCAGATCCAGCAGCTGACACTCCAAGCCAGGTTTCAATAGCAGCTGAGCTCTTTACTCAGTGCCGCAGGAGTTTGCAAGCTTATCCCCCTCCTGCAGGGTGTGTGTGTGTAAACAGCGTGTCCCCCTCCCAGGAGAGGGGGAGGTAAAAACAGCTCTTCCCCCTCCTGGCTGGGGAGGGGCGGGGGGGGGGGGGGTGAAAGCTGGCAGCCCCAGTGTCTTGTTGTAAGTGGCTGCCCCATGTGCAAGGGTGGGGACAGGCAGCCTAGATGTCCCTACCTTTTAGTGAGGCACATAAAATTAGAACAAAGTTAAACAAAGGGGTGGGGACAGGCAGCCCAGATGTCCCTACCAATATGGGCACAGTACATTATTTGCTTTTGTTTGTTTGTTTGTCTCTGCTGCTGTCTGATTGGTTACTTCCGGTTTCACATGGTGTCTGGCTGATTGGTCAGTCCATAACTCTGGTGTCCATATCTTTGATGTTCTATTGTATATGTATACATTAACATATGTTTTCTAAATATGCTTCAGGATCATCACAGAATGCTGGTACCAAAATCATCTTGAATTCCATGTTTCTTTGTGCTCAGACAATACAAAGCATCTCACATACACACTTTCATAACACCTGAACTCTAGGTGAAGAGGCATAACTAAGAACGAAAAGCAAAGTTTTACTATCAAATTATTAATGGTCTGTATTAATCATAGCATCTAGGGGCCCACTGTGCTATGTACTGTACAAACACAAAACAAAAAGACAATCCTTGGCCCCACAGACTCACAATCTAAGCATAAGACACGAGACCACGGATGTATACAGACAAGCTGAAAGGGGAGTACAAGGAAGCAATGGGACAATACTGTTCAGCATGATAGGCAGTAGTGAACACACCAGCAGACTAGCCTAGCCAGTCAATTCACTAGGATTAAATCACTGAACAACAATATCATCACATAAAAAACTGCATTAAAACTCTGAAATATGCACAAGGTAACCACCACCACAGCCCGGAAATATATTCCGCTGCCCCACTGTTTCCGAGCTCCAGCAGGCTTGAAATAGAGTAGTCTTGTTCCAATTATTGTACAGTACTATGCCTCGTACAGAGATCATGCCATAAAGCTTCTCCCGAACAAACTTTCCACATTCCAAATCCCACTGGTTAAGCAGCTCATTTCCCCAGTACCATACGATGTGTATCTAAGCTGACATCAGAATGACTCTATGCACAAAGGGGCAAATCCAACCCCCTACCCCTGCAGCCATGAAGGTCTCCCTGGAAGTGGGAACCATAGAATCATAGAATACCAGGGTTGGAAGGGACCTCAGGAGGTCATCTAGTCCAACTCCCTGCTCAAAGCAGGACCAATCCCCAACTAAATCATCCCAGACAGGGCTTTGTCAAGCCTGACCTTGAAAACCTCTAAGGAAGGAGATTCCACCACCTCCCTAGATAACCCATTCCAGTGCTTCACTACCCTCCTAGTGAAAAAGTTTTTCCTAATATCCAACCTAAACCTCCCCCACTGCAACTTGACCCCATTACTCCTTGTTCTGTCATCTGGTACCACTGAGAACAGCCTAGATCCATCCTCTTTGGAATCCCCTTTCAGGTAGTTGAAAGCAGCTATCAAATCCCCCCTCATTCTTCTCTTCCGCAGACTAAACAATCCCAGTTCTCTCAGCCTCTCCTCATAAGTCATGTGCTCCAGTCCCCTAATCATTTTTGTTGCCCTCCGCTGGACTCTTTCCAATTTTTCCACATCTTTCTTGTAGTGTGGGGCCCAAAACTGGACACAGTACTCCAGATGAGGCCTCACCAATGTCGAATAGAGGGCAATGATCACTTCCCTTGATCTGCTGGCAATGCCCCTACTTATACAGCCCAAAATTCCGTTAGCCTTCTTGGCAACAAGGGCACACTGTTGACTCATATCCAGTTTCTCGTCCACTGCAACCCCTAGGTCCTTTTCTGCAAAACTTCTGCCTAGCCATTCAGTCCCCAGTCTGTAGCAGTGCATGGGATTCTTCTGTCCTAAGTGCAGGACTCTGCACTTGTCCTTGTTGAACCTCATCAGATTTCTTTTGGCCCAATCCTCCAATTTCTCTAGGTCCCTCTGTATCCTATCCCTACCTTCCAGCGTATCTACCACTCCTCCCAGTTTAGTGTCAACTGCAAACTTGCTGAGGGTGCAACCCACGCCATCCTCCAGATCATTAATGAAGATATTGAACAAAACTGGCCTCAGGACTGACCCTTGGGGCACTCCGCTGGATACCGGCTGCCAACTAGACATGGAGCCATTGATCGCTACCCATTGAGCCAGCTTTCTATCCACCTTATAGTCCATTCATCCAGCTCATACTTCTTTAACTTACTGGCAAGAATACTGTGGGAGACCGTGTCAAAAGCTATGCTAAAGTCAAGGAATAACACATCCACTGCTTTCCCCTCATCCACAGAGCCAGTTATCTCGTCATAGAAGGCAATTAGACTAATCAGGCATGACTTGCCCTTGGTGAATCCATGCTGACTGTTCCTGATCACTTTCCTCTCCTCTAAGTGCTTCAGAATTGATTCCTTAAGGACTTGTTCCATGATTTTTCCAGGGACTGAGGTGAGGCTGACTGGCCTGTAGTTCCCCAATCCTCCTTCTTCCCTTTTTTAAAGATGGGTACTACATTAGCCTTTTTCCAGTCTTCTGGGACCTCCCCCGATCGCAGTGGGGTTATGTGGAATAAGAAAGTATGTTGGATTTGAGAGGGGAGGGTTCTCATTTAAGGGGTTGCATACTGCCTGTACAGAGTGTGACCCAGCTCAGTGGTAACTCCCTGAACGGCAACCCTCAGGACAGGAGCCGTAATATAGGCAGGTCTCCCCCAAACAAGGAGGAGGAGGGAAGACTAAGCACTAAGTCAGCACCTGTTACAAGATAAATTACTGTGTGGATCAGTGGTCAACAGCATTAAAACGGTAGGTGTTCAAATATTCCACTGGAAGAGATCTGCCTCCTTAACATCTGCTACATAATTTAGGACCAATTATGCTCTGAGTTATTCCACTGGAATTACTTTGGATATATTTCAGTGCAGCTGAAAATAGAGTATGGCCCATTGTCTCCACAACAATGCACTAAGATTTTCTAAAAGCAACTCCTATATAATTTGAACAAATTATTTTCATTCATTTAGTTCCACTCATTACCATGCTACTCCTAAGCACTAATGATGAGTCATCATTTTGATAATATTCATATAGATACTAGCAAACACTGTAACCTGTTTTTTTGCGTGCAAGAATGATTCTTCATTTTCCAACCTCAGTATATTTTTTGTATAATTAAACAAATTTCGGTTCCTGTATTTCCCACCACCTCTTCCCTCCCCACAAAATAAATATCCTGTGCCACGGTATTGCAAAACTTGGCTGCATTGAATTATCCTGCAAATGGCCAGGAAAGTTCCCAACAACAAAGCAAGTGCATGGAGATTGCTCCTCGCATTTCAGGCAGGCAGATCTGGAGGTAAAAGGGGTTTGTTTTTTAAAAACTAAACAATCATATTTACAATGGCAGAGACATCTGGGATCCATCTTTCTTCCTCACTGGTTGGAAGATTTTTATTTAAAATATGGGTTATTTGGAAACACTGGACATAAATGTTCTTTAAATTTGTCTTCTACAGGCTTCAGTGGGAGAAAATTAAATAAGAGCTATACTCGGACACTTGTGTTCATACCTGCCCAGTGCTGATTAGCAGTGACATATCGACCTCTTGTCACAAACATACACCCCACTCGTGTCTATTCAATATTTCAGGGTCCATTCTTGTACTTGAACATACTATTTTATAGTTTAAATATAATACTTTGTGCCCGTAAATTAAATCAGGACTGGGCTGCAGCGGTGGCAGTGCTCAGCACTGTCATTCAGAAGACCCGGATTTGATTTATGTTGGCCTCCCTCCAGTGTAAAATTAGAAGATCCAGTTTGTAGCCTCCAGGCTCAGTCCCCTTTGTTTCTAAAGTCCAGTGTCAGAACAGCAGCTCCTGCATCATGGTACACAACCAAAAGCACTGGCAACATGCTTAATACTTGGCTTCCTCTCTCCTTAGGGTTCTATTCTGAAAGGAGAACTTGGTACAAATTCTTTATTCCCTGAAGACTATGTAGAACAGACTTCCCTACTCTGCTCAACCAACACGCCTTAGTAGAACTGGAGAGACAGCTTCTAAGGATGAGAGGATAATTCAGTCTCTATGCTCACTTAATCATTAGCCTCTTTGCTGAAACTTGGAATTGGACTCAGCCTGTCAACACATTCACACAGACCTACAGCTAGTCATGAGATAATTATATTAAGTAGCTACTAATTAGGTCTGGGTATAAACAAGTGACCCAGAGATGGGAAGCTTTGTATTCCATTAGCAGTCCTAAAGCACAGTCTTGGCAGGCACAAAATCTGACTGTTTTTTTTTTCAAATTGGGTCACAGATGATTACCTCTGCTCCATGCTATTCCCCTAATGCCTTGTCTGACAATATGGTTATCATCTGAATTATGGTAGTAGCTTCTACAGGCCTAACAGATCAGGTCCTGGCTGCGCTAGATGCTGTACAAACACACAGTAAGAAAGAGATCCTCCTCCAAAGAGCTTACAGTCTAAACAGGCAATATAGGCATAGGATGGGAGGGAAAAGAGGCACAGAGAGGTGAAATGACTTCCCCAACATCATACAACAGCTCCATGGGAGAGTTGGGAACAGAATGCAGGTCTTCTGAGTCCCCATCAAGTACTCTATCCCCTGACCTGCACTGCCTCTCTGATCTGCAAACAAGGCAAGTCACATCGGGCCCTCATATATCCCTGTGTCAAAGGGAACAATGAAGCCATTCTAGAAACCTCAGCCCCTCATCCCTTCCCATTTCAACCCTTGAAACTACAGAGGAAAACTCCATGGCAAAGCCTCAGCCTTGCCTATTACCAATCCCTTGATCTCAGTACTCCTATTCGCTGCTTTAGAATGCAAACTATTTTTTTAAGGGAGGAGAAAAGCGGAGGTTGCAGAATCATTACAAAAACGAGTTCCTATTTTAGTGATGGTAGCAAGGAATGATAAAGTAGCAAAATAATGAATCTAAAATGCTGGCTCCATATTCCAAATGTACTTTACTAAATGATGCCTCCACTGTATATACAGTAAGAGCTTTAAAGAGCACACAAAGCAACTTGGGTGGGGGGAAATCAATCAAACAGAATTTATAGTTCGGAGAGTACTAAGTATTACTGTTTTATCCTTAAATGAAACACAAACCTAAGCACGAAAGGTTTCATTTTAAGACCATTTACGTGCATTGCCCGAATCATTATTTGGGGCAATGCTTATTTTGCATTTCCTTTATACCTGTTGTGTTATTTTGCACTTGATATAGAGACTGGCAAAGGTAGCAATGAAGAAGGCACTGAAGTAAGAAGCACTCCAGAAACCAATCTTTGAAACCCAATCTGCACTAACATCAAGTCAGTCAGTTGCTAGTTGGTATTTTGGGGATGAGGACAAATTTGGGGCCACAATCTGGAGAGACTAGTGGTCGGGAAAGGAGACGAATGTGGATTGGATTAGGAGGCTACAGTAACCAAGATGAGCGATGAGGGCTTAGACAATTTTTTTTTTTTATGCACGCCAGACAAGCCTTTTTTGCCATTGGAGCAGATAGGAAGAGTCAGATTTTCAAAATGTTGTGGAGAAAGTAGCAGCAAGATTCAGGGAACCTTCCTCTTCCAAGAAATGTTAAGATAATTGTGGCTTGGCAGCACTGGCATTATCTGGGGTCCTGGGATACTTTTGTAACCCACACACCTCCAGGGTGTGGTGTTCTGTCCCATCTAGTGGCACCGAGACCACTTAGAGAGAAAGAGATTAATGAGTCTGCTCTACAGCCTTAGCTAAATGCATGAGCCTCTAACCGCATGAGCTAACAGCCACATGGCCCTTAACTAAGGCTGTAGAGCAAACTCATTAATCTCTCTCTCCCTAAGTGGTCTCGGTTTCACTAGATGGGACAGAACACCACACCCAGGAGCTGTGTGGGTTAGACTTTATTTCAGCTTCCCCATTTATATCAGCTGCTTAGAACCAGCACATCCTTCACAATCATTTCTCTTAAGCAGCACTACCTCTGAACAGGAACCTCTACTATCCCCTTTCTTTCCAACGGCTGACCCCCCATTTGGGAACCTCTGTCTCTGCTCTGGACACCACTCCTGCATTTCTCTTTGTGGCCCAACCATCCCACGTTTCATTCCTGGTGTTAACCTACTGAACTCAGTGCAGTTATTTATATCAGGGAATTAATTTATAACTGACAAGATGTTAGAAGAAGAGACAGTGGAGAGCCGGTAGGATTGATTTGATCATAGGGAGAATTGCCTTTTGCAGTATCTTGTACTATGATGACTCTGTGTTGTGATTTTCAGGGATTGGCCCTATGAGCCTAACCCCATACTCCGCATGCAAGAAAAATTCCCACTATGGAGTTTTCTTCTGTAAGGAGTACGTAATTAGGCCCCTGGTCCTAAGGATGCACAAGAACAAAGATATCTCAATTGTAGAAAGAGCTAAACACACATTTTTTAAAGTAGCTCAGTGATCGGACAAGATCATTTTGTACAGTGCCCTCCCAAATATTCTGAAGCAGCAGTCCAGAAAAGCCCAGAGCATGATGCTGTCAATTTTCATGGAATTATAACTAAATATCATTAGTTACCAACAAAAAAAATTATAGAGAACTAAGGTTAAAGGTGTGTTTCAATGGAATCTATCTATACTTTAACAAAAATTTTACACCTTTAAAAAACAAAACAAACATAAGCAAGTCTTGAAGTGAACAGATAAAGGATCCAGCTAGTTCCCTGCTACAATATGCTAATTTTCATCACTTACTACTACCCCACGCAACTTGCACCATTTGTCCCCTTTCATTGGTCCTTCAATGGAAATGTGCTGTTGAATGTATACTACTGATTTTATACATAGCTTATAAATTATATATTGATTATATGTGTAATAAAGATTTCAAAAATAATATAGTCCCAGAGCATACTAAGTTATGTCAGCTTTCCCTACATTCTCGTAGCATGATACAGATCATGAAGTGTGTTGACTATTCTGTCATAATCAAGTGTCAGCATACACAAACTTCATGGGTTTGGGTATTTAACTCTGATTATTATTTAGCAATCAGTATTTTGGTAGTTATATTGTGTAGGTGATAGTATCTCGTATTTGGGAACTAGAACCCTGAATAAGAAATGGGAATTTATAAATCAGTAATTTATTGTGTGTTCATTTTTCAGATGTCAATGGGAAATGTAAGGGTAGGTGAGTAGCATATATCAGGTGGAGTGAGAGAAGGATGAAGGACTACAGGGCAGTGGAAAAAGTCTGGAACTCTTAACTGATCCCTTCATGACATTTGGGTTTCACAAAAAGTATAAAATAATTTTAAATAGGGTTGCTATTTATGTTTCCTATGAGGGGAGCTCTGCTCTGACAATTCTTATGAGGCCCATCAAAGCAGGCTTCTCCTCCTCCAGACTTCAGCAAGTCCATAGGAAGTGTGTGTGGTGGAGGGGAGTTATACCTGTGTGGGATATTGGGGTAGTGGAGAAGAATGGAAAGGAAGCTTTTATCCATATTGAAAACTAATTGTTTTAATTAAGTTTAACACAGATAAAAACCTTCTGCTTTTCCATGCCCCACTCTGTTCTCCTGCCCTCTCGCCCCCAGCCTGTACACACTCATCCTCCAGACCTTTCCCAGTTTCATGTATTTCCCCACTACATCCCCTTCCTGTTCTGCACTCTCCCACTTCCTGTATCTGTTACTCCCCTGATTCCTGCATTCCACAGCGCCACGCTACCAAGTCTTCCTAGTCCCAGTCCTCCTTGCCCACCATGTCCACCTGGACATCCCCTTCACATTTCTCACCCCACTCCCCAGTTCTTGCCTGGATTCAATTAGCAGGTCAATTTTAAACATGTCTCTGTATACAACCAAAAATGCTCTTGTGCAAGGGTGGCCCAGGCCATTGTCACAGGCAACAAAGGCAGAAGAGAGTCCAAGGGGGGAGTAAAGAAACATAATACTGTATCCTGCCACCTGCTGGGACACCGAACTCTGTGCAATTTCAAAGATCGGCTTCTTTTTGGGGTCGTTGTGGGTGAAATTGGGACTTGGAAAAACTATCAGGCTTATCAGGGGCATTAGCCTTTGTTCCATAATGCAATCCTGGCCAGATCCTAAGTATCCTAAGATCCTGACCTGGCAATACCTATACATTTATTTAACATTATTGACTGCAATGAGGCTACTCACCTGTCTAAAATGTCTGTAGAATCAGGGCTGCAGCACACAAACCTATGCCATTTATTTCAAAACCAAAACTCCCACTTGACTTCAGTGAATCATAGAATATCAGGGTTGGAAGGGACCTCAGGAGGTTACCCAGTCCAACCCCCTGCTCAAAGCTCAATGGCTCAAGTTTAGGTCCTCAGAGAGCAGAGCCAGCACCAACTTATGCTACTGTCAGATAAATACTGTTACTGTGGGGAGGCACAGCAGGCATCTCTCGAGTGAAATTTAACTACATCTTACAAGCGTAAGGCAGCAAGAGATATTAAAGCACTCAGAGAAGGATCTAAAGGTGCCCCCTTTACGATAATGACTCACTAATGAATAACAGGAATGCGCCACATCCCATGATTATGTACCTTCAGATCTACAAATTATTTTGTACAGAACAAACTTTTTGGCAGTCAGTGTTTCATATTTATTCATACATGGACAGCATTTATCATTAGCTAGCTCATGTAACTCCTTTTGCATAAGTGGCAAAGATGACATTTTAGGCTTTTTCTTGACATTTCTTTTTGTCTCACAGAGTTTGGTTACATAAACAAATTCAAATCATCCAGGGCAATAACATTCTGGAAACTTACAACAAAGAGAAGGCTCTGCTTGTATCACATAGCATAATATTTTCATATCAATCATTAAGATATTATACTCCAATGTTACAGAATTATGGTAGATGTAAGTAGCACTTAATGTCATTAATGTTGAACCCCATTTTTCAGCTGATTCTAACTTTCTCAGATAAATCCCTTTTGGAGTGAACTATTCCATGAATTCCCAATGGTTATTTTTAAAAGTAGAAAATGAGTAAAATCAGTTCTGCTACTTCTAAATTATTCAAATATGCAAAAAGATACACTTTTTCATATGCTTTGAAAATAATTTTAATGCTATAACAACTCAAAATGGCTATAGGTACTAACTTCAAACTTGTCATTTTGTAGATCTAAGAGGTAAAAAGAAAAATAGGCTAGTCCAGAAGAAAATCAGTTATGTATTTTCATGGTTTGAAGTGTTTTTAAGTTGTGAATTCAAATATGACCATTAAAATGTTTCTACAAGGTTTCTTGCTGAACTTTTTAACTAGAGCAGTTTCTAATACTGTATGCATATGCAAATTAAGGATACCATGGTTAAGAATAAAGAAAAGGAGTACTTGTGGCACCTTAGAGACTAACCAATTTATTTGAGCATGAGCTTTCGTGAGCTACAGCTCACTTCATCGGATGCATACTGTGGAAATGGTTAAGAATGTAGCTGTTAAACTCTGTTCCTGAAGAGCTCCTAAATTGTGCAAGACTGCAGTTCTGATCCAGATCAAGGCAATACAGGAAGAGTTTGAAAATTTCCCAAGCTGAAAAGCTCCAGATTTCTCTTAACGTTTTAGCCCACAAAAGCTTATGCCCAAATAAATTTGTTAGTCTCTAAGGTGCCACAAGGACTCCTCGGGTTTTTTTTTCTGACATATCAGTTTTTCATTTCCCATCCTTAATGATGCATAAACCATAGTTATTTGTGAATACAATAACTATCTTCTGCTTTCCTAAACCATCTTTTTATCTAAGGATCTCAAAGTAGTTTAAAAAACTGAACTTCATTTACACCCACAGGTGCAGCATGGTGCAATATGCAGTGTGGGTCACCGTGCCTTGGAGCAATTCATGTTCAAAAGTTTAAAGCTGACTTGGTGGTTCAAAGGGAAAGAACATCAACTCCTCAGTTCAAAGATCCTCCACAGAGCACCACTTGCCACATCTGCTCCCTAAGTAGTGCCCCTCTTTTGAAGCCACACTGGCCAGCTCCAGGCTCCCCAGCAGAGCAAGTATTTTAGGTGTCATGCCCCACTCCAATTCCCTTCAAGATGGGTTTACCACCAAGGGGGCCTGCCATCCTGAACAGAAACAGTCACAGCCCAGGGCTGAATTTAGTCCATTAATAAATTAAGCCCCACTATGCCGCTATGATACCCATTTCCTATGAGTTAAGATGAGGCACAGAAAGTTACGGTCATACTGGTAATTAGGAATAGAATTGGGAATAGAATCCAGGAGTCCCAGACTCTTACTGTAAATCACCAAAGTCAGTGAGTTTGATTCTCTTTTCCAGCTGGAGGAATAGGGGGGCCCTTCTCCTCCTGTTGTCAAGACCCCAGTTCTGTCTGCTTAAGCTGCCTTTTTGCTTCCCCTATCCTTATGTTAGCTGGACTCCATTTTAGTCTGCTCTAACTTATGTCCGGCTGCTCATAGCCCTCTGGCTCTGAATAGCAGAGTGCAGCAGCATTCCAGGATGGGATGGCAGGCCCAGGACTTCCTGATGCTTCCACTGAGAAGATTCAGCCCCCTACCTCATTCAATGCAGGGATGTGCTTTTACAGGTGTGCTCATAAATGAAAGCAGATTCCAACTCAAAGCCCAAAATATGAAACTACCAAAGATGCTTCAAGATATAAGGCCCTATCCAGCAAATCCTTTTATTCAAGTGAGGTGTCCTACTGAAGGCAGTGGAAATAAAAGCCAAGGTGAAAAAAAGGACCAAAAATCCTATACAAACATATCAACCAATTCTCAGATCAAACATATGGGCCAAATTCCACTCTCAGACAGTGGCGTTGGAACAATTTTTTATAGTGGAGGTCCTGAAAGCCCTTGAACAAAACTGTAAACCCTGTATACCATGGAAACCACTTCCAGACATGTTGCAGTTCAAATACAAGACAGGACAAGGCTTTAAGCAAGCAAGCAGGCTGGTCTGCCGACGGGCTGGTCCGCCTGTCAGCTTTCCACCCTCTCTTTTATTTCTCTCCCTCCTCCTGCGCATTACATACTTCAACAGATAAAAGGAATACACTGGCTTTGTTTAATATTCTTATTTACCAATTTCTATCTACCGCATTCCTTGCTCTCGGGCCTTGAGCCCAGTCCTGGGAGGCTTCCCACGGTTCATGTCATCTGGGCGAGTTTCCAAGGTTCATGCCCTTGAGAGGAGCCGTGTGTGCACTGCTCCTACACAACACTCCGGGTGTGCCCTGCATGTTGCCAAGTGCATGAACCCTGCATGAATGCTACATAGCCAGAGGGTGCTGCTGCACCCACAGCATCCCTAGTTCCAGCACCCCTGCTCTCAGATAGCGTGGAATAAGTCTAGGGTACTAAAAACTCCACTGATTTCATGATTGAACTGTAACATATTTCCCTTTCCACTCCACATGCTTTGCTTTTAACAATAGTCCTCATGCTGACAGGGATGAATTGAACTCCCTGGGAAGTCCACCTAATGCTAATAAGTTAGCAGGTATCACTGCAGAATATCCCAAGGCTAATCCCCCTACTACCCCATAAATGGAGCATGCCATTTTCACAGCACTCAAAGCTCCCTTTCTATGTCAGTTTAAGAACAGAAAAGATGGAATGCATAATTCTTACATCATGATAGCATCAAACAGAATGGATGAAACTGGGAGTTACACTTGGGATTAATCTGGCCAAAGATAGTTATGTTTGTGTATGTTGAGATTTTTTATGACAAATTTTAGTGCAGAGAATTTTTTGGGGGGTGAGAGGTAACACTCTCTTCCAATTAACGTTTTAAAACAGATAAATGGGCAATTGCCACTGTAATATATACACACAAAAGTTAATGTTTATTCCACTTAAGCACAGCATTTGATACAAATTTAATGTAGTGTGATAAATTAATCCTAATAAGATCAAATGAACTATTTCCTTCATATTACAAAGTATTACACCTACTAAATATTAATACAAGCCGCTTGAAATCCTGTAAGACTGTGAAAATGAAGAGGCAATTACTACCTCATTTACTGATTACCTTTTAATTTTCATTGAAGTATATTATTTGTCAAATAAATAGATAACAAACTTAATTTCACAAACAGGACACAAAGTTTATAAGCCGAATTCATGCCTGGTCTATGTCCATCTCTCAGTGGAGTTACACCAGGAATTAATTCAGTGTTCTTGTATCTTTTTATTGTTACAGCTTAATCAACTTTTCTTACTATTCAATGTTATCTGCCAGTTGCTAAGATAATGGTATGAAAGTGTCACATGTAAAAATGTGCTTATACAGGCTATCATCCACTGAAAACACATGCCAATCCTATAAATAATCCATACATTAACAGGAAAATTAATCCCTTTAAAAAATAATGGTTCCCTCTACAGGGCCTAATCCTGCAGTCTTTACTTCAGGCAAAACTGACTTCAGTGGGAGTTTTGTCTAAATGTGGATTGCAGGGTTTTGCCCATATTTAGGAATAAATTATAGAATTAAGAGACTGTAACATTGCTACAGAAATAAAAAGTCTATCTCACAAAAATAATTTCAAAGCTTCCTCTGGTAGTGTCCAAGAAGAGAGTTACAAAATAAAAAGGGTTGTACTGAATATATACTCAAGACTAGTGTGTAGCTTGGCATAATGGGTATCAGGTTTTTGAGAAAGAAACGACAGTATTTTTTACTCCTAACTTTGCGCATTCTGGATATTTGGTTAAACATCCTGCCATCCAAGCAACAGGGCTGTCCTTGCTGTTTGTTCTCTTTATTTACACAAACCCTCTACAAAAAAAACAGACGTAGTTGATTAGTATTTTCAATTATGAATTTATTGACAGCTAAGATGGTTTATGAACCAGAACGACCAGGAAAAGCTGCACAAACTGCACAGAAACAGGGTATTGTTTATAACACAGCCCCATGTTAGCAATGTTTCACTGCAAAATGTCATTGCCACAGTAACACAAACATCTTCTCGCTGACAACAGAAGTAGTGACTATGTACCTAGCCCTATAGTCAGCTGGAAACTTTGAATAAAAAAATATAATAACTGGTTGTGGTAGTTAACTTGGAAATACTAACTGTCCAACAAAGGAAGGGTAGCAGTAACTGAAGTCAATGGATATACCCCACTCACCTAACTGTGTTCCAGAAGTAAACTGTCAGTTTCTTGCCAACGCTCTTGTGTGTCAGATCCTTATTACAATAAAGGTAAAGGAGCCACATTAGAACTAATTAATGCGAGACAGCTAACTACAAATACAGGGAGGATTCCACCTTTAAAAAATAGCTTAGTATAGCACAGCATCTTCACTTTAAAGTGATTAGAAACAAACTTCTGATTTTTTAAAGTTAAATTTCTTATCATTAGAACTATGCGTGTTCAGGCTCTGATGAGAAAAAACAAACTTTATTTATACGGTTAATGTATATTGCTGTACCTGTAATCCATTTTTATAACACACTTTTCAAGGTCTTCCTACAAAGCAATGTATAGAAAGAGCCACAATTCAGGCAAAAGCCTGGTTAAACAAATGGCCCAGACCTCCTTCTAGCCCACTCAAATATGCTACATTTCAGTCCACAGAACTCCGATTTGTCTATACTAGGAAATTTTCCCTATATTTCCCTCCATTTCCATTGGTTCACCTCCACCAGAGGTAGAAATAGTGGAGGCAGAAGGGCACATAAGGCCCCGCAGCCAGCACTTTAACCCCCATTTTGTGTGGATCTGCTCTGAGCCATGAGTGTACACCATCTGAAAATCTGGTCAGTGGTGCTTAAAACATCGGTGGACTGCTCCATAGCTGCTATAACTAGTAAAGCTGAATGGGTGGTATCAACAGTGGGAGACTTCAGAAAAAAAAGTAATTCTACTGTACACACAACATGTATGGGCCAAATGCTGGTGGATGTGCTCAGTTTTGACTCAGTCCTTATTCAGGCAAATTCCCCACTTCAGCAAATGGGTGTTTGCTTATGTAAAGACGAAGTCAAAACTGACTAAACACTTATGCAGCTGCGCCAATGTTTGTTGCCTACATTAGTGGAAAAAACAGCTTTGTTTGTATGAAGCCAGGCTGTACTTTTTAAGCATTGGCTTCTAAGGCTGAAAGTCTTCTCTCTCGACCCCCTGCCAATGCCCTAGACTGCTTGCTGGGGCCCCCGCCCTGGCTGAGGGCCTGGGCCCCCTGAACCACTCGTGGCTACCCTGCCTAAAGGTTAAAGCCTTCGACTGTGTGGTGCCCCACCCTGGCTGAGGGCCTGGGCCCTTGAACTATAGGCGGCCCTACCCTGCCTACAGGTTGGGGCTGGATCCTCTAATTTCGTCGTTTCCGAAGCGTGTGTAGCAAAGGGGCTTGGCCTCCCTCACACAGCACAGCGAGGGAGAGCCACACCTATCTACCTGCTTACAGCATGTATGAGTAGTGCACACTGCTCCATATGGCATGCCTGGCCACCTCTGCAGACTGGTGCAGAGGAAGGTAGAACCATGGTTCCAACTCCTCCTTCCCCATTTTGGGATGGATTGTGCTGCTATGGGCAGTGGCCCTGGGACTGTGTCCTGTCTCTATGCAGGAGTCAATAAAGAGAAGGAAGGCTGCTACCACCCTCCTTCTCCACCTTTAACTTGAGTATAGGACTTGGAGATGTACTGGGTGAAATTCACCCCAGTGCAAAAGTCCTGCACAAGGTCCTATCCCCCACTTAAGAAGTGTGTTAAGAGCTAGAGTGATGTCGTACAGCTTTCTGCAGGCTCTCTTTCATCATGGATGAAATTCACCCATAATAAGAGACATTATTTCACCCACCACTGAAATACTTCCACCTCTAGAGTGAAATGTAGCAAGTGTTTAACAATAATAATACATAAGCAAAAAACCTTGAGGAATATTTCTTCCTTGAGGAAGGTCAATATCTGCAAACCGCTCTGAAACAGATTAAGACCTCTATATAGTTTTTTGTAGTGTATTAAATTTTTATCACAGGTGCCTTTCAGAACCTGTGATAAAAAAAAAGCAACAATGTAACATTTCAAAATGTAATGTTGTTCTGAACTCCAATAAGTGCTCTGTTTTCATATACTTATTTGGCTTTATTCTGTTCTCAGCAGTACAAAAACAATACGACTGGCTATTGTTTTTAACAGTAACCAAGAATATTATTCATTTATTGGAAGCTTAATAACAAAGTCACACATACAAGCACAGAGCTGTTTATTGATGCAGCATTTCACTTTAAGAGGTATGTTGATCAACAGTACATGGAGTACTGCACATATTGACTTTTTAAATCATATTTTCAACCACAAATCCAGAGCGCTCGGCTAGATCAGCATTGGTACAAGTAATGTGGAAAATACGTAAAGCTACGGACTCAAGATTTTAAAACATTTTGAGAGTATGAACCACATTTTAATACACAGATTGTCTTTATGACAATCTTCCCCCCTATTCACAATCACATAGACCACCTCCTCCCATTTGCAAGTGCATAACATCCCTGTGGCAATTACAGCTCTTGTTTATATGGCAAAAATATCCTATAAGTATTTAATATATGTTTTATTTCTTTTAGTACAGTTTCAGAGCTGGAAATAAGGAGTCAGCACCATGTGATCAAACTGCTCTCTGTCCATAACCAGCAAGTGCTCCGTACACCACACCTTGAGAACCTCTCTAAGACAGCGTTTTTCAAAGTTCGGGTCACGACCCAGTACTGGGTCGCGGCATGTCAGGCACTGGGTTGCTCTGGTCAGCACTACCGACCGGGACGTTAAAAGTCCCATCGGCGGTGCTGCCCAGCCAAGGCAGGCTAGTGCCTACCTGCTCCAACACCACGCTGCGCCCCGGAAGCGGCCAGCAGCGGGTCCGGCTTCTTGGTAGGGGGGCCACGGGGCTCTGCACACTACCCCCACCCCAAGCGCCGGCTTCCTGGCCAACGGGAGCTGGGAGGGGTGGTGCCTGCGTGCAAGAGCCAGACCTGCTGCTGGCCGCTTCAGGCGCAGTGCGGTCTGCGGTGCAGGACAGGCAGGAAGCCTGCCTTAGCACCCCTACTGCAACTCTGACAGGGAGTCGCCTGAGGTAAACCCGTACCCCAACCCCACACCCCAATCCCCTGCCCCAGCCTGAGCCTCCCCCCCAATCCGGAACCCCTTCCTGCACCCCAAACCCCTCATCCCCAGCCCCACCCCAGAGCCTATATCCCCAGCCCAGAGCCCTGACCCCCTCCTCCACCCCAACCCTCTGCCCCAGTCCAGAGCTCCCTCCCACACCCTGAACCCCTCATTCCTGGCCCCACCCCGTAGCCCTCACCCACACACCCCAAACCTCTGCCCCAGCCCTGAGCCCCTCCCACACCCCGAACCCCTCATCCCCAGCTTTGTTCAGTCGTGGGCATCAACAATTTTCTCCAACTGGGCCCCCCAGAAAAAAAGTTTGAAAACCACTGATCTAAGACATATGGATGGCCTTATGGCTGAAGCACAGAACTTGTAATAACAAGAACTCTAGCTCTGTCTGTGCCAAAGCCTTCCTGTGTGAAAGTTACATCACCTCTCTGGATGCCAGTGTGCACACCTGTAAAATGGGAATAATACTGCCGTCTCACAGGGCTCCTTGAGGCCTATGCCATTGTTTGTAAAGCACATTTTTTAAGGTAAAACTGAAGGACCCTGGTCTATTATCTTCTTTCCTGGGATGATTTCCCTTCTGTCCGTTCAGAAGATGACAGTTAATCTCAGTACATAAGAAAAATCTCATCTGCAAAATACCAAAGAAGTCCCACAAGATTCATGTTCCAAGACTGTAAGCCCAAAATTCTGCTCTCAGGGTTGTTGATGGGAGATTTTTACAGGCAGAATGAGCAAAATATTGGAAACAAGATACACCATATGTATTAGAGAGCAAAATTCTGCCCTTACTGATTATGCCTTTTTATACACCTACTTGCAGAGGCTGAACCTGCAATCCTGACACAGGCAAAATCATGGGACTGTGTCCAGGCTGCAGGATCAGGCCTACAGTTTGTAAGTATCAATTTAAACAAAGACCGCACCAGTTATAATAGCTGTTGTAATCAGAATTTAGTACTAAAATTTGCCATCAGATCCATAAATATGGCTTTGATCATCTGTTATTTAGTTATCTGGCTGCATCACGGCATTATTACCTAATCTCTGCAAGAAGGACTACTAATTGCAAACCATTAAAAATTGCATTATCTAAAGAACTGGGAACTCAGCATAACTGCTTATTATATTTATTTGTTCTCACTTCAGAGACAGTGGATTTATAGCACTGCTTCTTCCTTTTGCTGCTCCCAGGACACACTTGGAAATGAGATGTTTCATCTCTAGGGGGTTATCCTGGTAAAATACTCATATAAATCATTAAAACAGCCAAAGTGGTTTTGATTTTATTTTTGTAAGAACAAAAGAACATGCCCTTCCTGAGATTTCACTCAGTCCTTGCTCAAACTCTCACTGAGGTTAGCCCATAGACTGGCCATCATCTAGGACAGTAGTTCTCAACCAGGGATCTTGGGGCCATGTGGGGGGCCAAGAGGAGGTTTCAGGAGGTCCACCAAGCATGGCCGGTGTTCGACTCACTAGGGCCCAGGGCAGAAAGCTGAAGCCCTGCCGCAAGGAACTGCAGCCCAGGGCCCTGAATTCCTCCACCCGGGGCTGACGCCGAAGCCTGGGCAACTTAGCTTCGCGGTGCCCCCTGTGGCATGGGACCCTGGGCAACTGCCCTGCTTGCTACTCCCTAGCGCTGGCCTTGGATTTTATATGCAGAATAACAGTTGTGGCACAGCTAGGCCGTGGAGTTTTTATAGCATGTTGGGAGGGCCTCAGAAAGAAAAAGGTTGAGAACAACCTTTTTCCATTTGCAGACCCCTAAAAAATTTCAAATGGAGGTGCAGACTTCTTTGGAAATCTTAGACATGGTCTGCAAAGCCCCGCCTGGGGTCCACAGATCACTGCTCTGTGCGGCCCAGTTGGGCTGTGGTGTGATACAGAGCGACACTTCCTCAAAGGGAGCTCCTAGGTGACCAAGTGAAATGGGACTGTGCACCACCCCTTAGGATGGTGCAGCGGGCTCTGCCTGTGTATTTTTCCAGCTCTGCCCTTGTGCTCCTGTGCAAGGGACAGCCACAATCTGAGGCACAAATTCTCCTCACACTTCCCCCAAAGTCCTTTTTCAACTGGAGGAGGAGGCATCAAACCCAGAAGGCAACAAGGAATGTGCCTGCTCTTGGTGTGTTTGTAGAGGAGGTAATGAACAGTGGATGTAGGCATCCTCCTAAATAGGGGAAAGAACCTACAACATGCCTCAGCCAGGTCTGTAGTAAAGAGGGGTATAACCTGAATCCGAGGTGCCTCAAGGTATCACAGCAGAATTTCAGTCAGTCAATGTGTGGCAGACACCTCACGGAAAGGGAGCATGAGCTGTGAACACCAAGCTAGCATTTTGACTTATTCCTGGTGGGGGAGTGCCCCTATAGCAGTGCTTTTCAAACTGTGGCTCGCGATCCAGTACTGGGTCGCAGAATGTAAGGCACTAGGTCATGGCAGCTCTGGTCAGCACTGCCGACCGGGCCTTTAAAAGTCCCGTCGGTGGTGCTGCCCGGCTAAGGCAGACTACTCCCTACCTGTTCTGATACTGCACTGCAGCCAAGAAGCAGCCAGAAGCAGGTCCACTCCTAGGCAGGGGGCCACAGGGCTCTGCGCACTGCCCCTGCCCCAAGCACCGGCTCCGCATTCCCAATGGGAGCTGGGAGGGGGGGGTGCCTCCTGGTGAGAGCTGAGTGGAGCTGCTTGCGCACCTCCACCTAGGAGCCACACCTGCTGCTGGCCACTTCCAGGGTGCAGCGTGGTCCACAGTGCCAGGACAGGAAGGAAGCCTGCCTTAGCAGCCACACTGCACCGCTGACTGGGAGCTGCCCGAGGTAAGCCTGTGCCCCAATCCCCTGCCCCAGCCCTGAGCCCCCCCCCAACGCAGAGCCCCTTTCTGCACCCCAAACCCCTCATTCCCAGCCCCACCACGCAGCCCTCACCCCACACCTAAACCCTCTGCCCCAGCCCCGAGCCCCTCCCACACCCCAAACCCCTCATCCCCAGCTTCGTTGGGTCACGGGCAATGTTCCCTCAAACTTTTGACAGGCCGTGTGCGCAAAAAATGTCTTCTGTGCAAATTTTGACAGGCCGTATGCGCAAAAAATTTCTTCTGTGCAAACCGTGGTGCTTCTGTGCAAATCTTTGTGCGCGAGGTGTTTCACCGTGTGCGCAGGGTTTAGGATCTGTGAGGGAACGATGATTGGGGCATAAACAATTTTCTTCAACTGGGTCGCCAGAAAAAAAGTTTGAAAACCACTGCCCTATAGCCCAGGAACACCCAGTGTCTGAAGCAAATAAAGAAAGAGACAGAAGAACTGCTAAATAAAAATCTCCCTAGGTAGTACTGTGCCTAAACAACCTTTTCAACATGTACTGGATGGCTCTCAAAAGGCAGCTATGGGTGTGCAACAGTTCCCCAACTACAGTAACACAGCAACAGTAACTGATCTCTTATTATTTATTTTAACCAACCCTCTCTCCTACCCCCCCGCCCCACGGTATTTCCTTTTTGCATGCAATTTAAGACAGCCTAGGACAACAGAATCTGCCTCTCAAAAACCTGCACACTTTGGTCAATGTTCACTTTCTGCCCTTCACCCTGCAATGGTCTACGGGAGACAGAAAGGAGCACAAGTGCTCTCGATAACTAAAAACAAAATTCTCTCAGCCCACAAACAGGCATTTAGCAAGAAGGAAACAGTGAAGTGGAGAAAGTTACAGAAAAGCTAAAGATCTTCCACGTTCTACACAAGTTCATCAGAAAGATCATTGGCCATGATCTTTTAATTATTTGGGCTTATGTCCCACACAAACATGTATATTACTGGTATGCTAGCCCAGTTAAACTTGTATTACTTCCTATTACTATTATGTCACATTTTAAAAAAATCTATAAAAAAGGTATGTCTTTGAAAACAGTAACAAAATGCAAATATGTAGACTCTAGGAGGCCTCTTCCAAACAGTAGGCCTAATTCTGACCTCTCTTGCACCAGTTTTGCCCCTAAGTAACTCCACCAGAGTTACTTCTATTTTACATCAGAAGAAGTGAGATCTGATTTAGACCTACTATCTCTACATCTCATCCACTATTGCCTTTCATCTTTGGGGCTGCAAGCAAGAACCCTGGGTTTTAATATCACCTGTGATTAGCTCTCACAATTGTGCTCCAAGGAGCCTTGTAATTCTCTCTCACTACTGTGGGAGGAAAAGTTTACCACCTGTAACTGACTCTCTCATTTTTGTGCCACAAAGTGATTCCACTGTAAACGACCTGCCTTTCACTCCTCTCTCCCTCTGCTTGCAGCTCCCCTCTGGGGCTGCAGCCACCCCGAGTCCGCACACCAGCTACTGACCTGACTACACGACCACACATGGGTGTCCAAGAGGCAGAACTTCACCAGCAGGGAGCCGGCTGAAGCATTGCCTCGGCCCCAGGCTGCTCTCCCCCGAGGAATACAGGGACTTGCAGCGTGGCCGGGGTTTCCACGGGCTACCCCCGCCCGGGCGCCGCTTCGCCTGGGGATGAGCGCGGGGCAGGCGCGAGGGAAGGGGGCAGGGGGCACCCGCGCGAGGCGGCCGCGCGCTCTTACCTGACCCGGTTGTCGCGGAACTTGCTCTGCTGGGGCTGGTTCAGGTGAATGGTGCGGGCGGCTGCCTCCGCCTGATCCGCTGAGGACGTGGCTCCGGACATCTCATCATCCGCCTTCTTATAGCCCGAGGGGGAACAAACGGGTCCTGCAGGGAACAGCGGCAGAGAGCGCCCGAGTCAGTGAGCAGCGCGGGAGAGACTCAGAGAAGCGGCGGGGGCGGGGATGCTGCTGCTGCACAGTGCACAGATCCCGCCGGTGCATCGGGCTGCCCCTGCTGGGCTGCAGCCGCTGCCGCCGGCCGCCGCCAGCTCTTGGCCCCTGGGGAGCCGGGTAGCAGCGGCAGCAGCAGCAGCCCGGGCGTTGCACGCCCCTGTGGCCCGGCCCTGTGTGGGCAGAGCCGCGGCACAGAGAGGAAAGCTGCTGCCTGACCGCGGGAGGCACAGCCCCTGCCCTGCTCTCACCGGGGCCGCTAATCATAAACAAAGTAAGAGCGACAAAAGGAGGCACCCCGCCCTGCCCGTCGCAGCCGGTTGAACCCACCCTCCTGTCAGCAGCAGCAGCCTCTGCCGGTCCCCAGAGCCCCTGCACATGATGGTGCCTTAGTGGGTATGGGGTGGGGTATGGGGGGGGGGTTAACGGGTGCGTGGATAGACGTGAGTGGGAATACATGAGCTGCGATTGTCCCTGGCAACGGGAACCTCTAGAAAACAACACACCCTGGGGATTAAAGAGGGAGAGGGGGAGAGAGAGATGATAGACTGAAGCGATCTTGCCTTTAGGAGTTTCCTCCCTGGTGTTTAGCCAAAGCAATGGCTGATGATGAATAATGCAAGCTCCAGTGGAAAAAGCGCTCACAAGCCCTAGTGTAAAGGAGGCTCACCTAAGGCGATGTACTGGGGAGAGGCTGTAGCAGCGTCTTTCTTGCCAGAGAGGGCTTCCCAAGTATATGCTTCCTGTTGCTGCTCATTTGCTTTAGATAGGGTGACCATACGTCCCGTTCTGGCCAGGCCATCCCCTTTTTAAGCCTGGTCCCGGCCGTCCTGCCTTTTTTTTTTTTTTTTGGCAAAAGTGAGCATTTGTCCGGTTTGTCTTGCAGACTTGATCAGTTTTGTCAGAAAAGTGGGGTGCAGTGCAGAGGAACATGTGGCGATACCAGCCCTGCATGGGCAGGGAAGAGTTTGGGCCAGCCCCACACGGTGTCCTGTTTTCCCTTTGGGAAACATAGTCATCCTAGTTTTAGGAAGAAGACAAATATGAGGGGAAGGATGTTAGTGGGGCTTAAGCAAGGGAGTGAGTGTCAGAACACCCGGGTTCTGTGCTTATCTCTTGCCACCCATTTCCTCTGATGTCAGAAAGTAACTGACCCTCAGGATGCCTCAGTTCCCCCCTTTCTTTAAAAAAAAAAAAAAGATATCCCCACACCCATCTCTCTGGCAGGAAGACTGTGAGGTTTAATGTTTGCAATGTACTTTGGGATCCTTAGGTGGGAAGTGATACAAGTGTACAAAATATTTTATATCACATTTTACCATCCAAATAATAACTTTTCATCTATATAGTCCCGCCTGAAACACCAGAATCTGAAAGCATTTTCACAAAGGTGGGGATTACTATCCCCATTTTACAAATTTCATTCAGTCTGCACTGGACTGGGGTTTTTGGTTGGTTGGTTGGGGGGGAGGGGTTGTTCCATTTTTCTGATTACAACTGTGTCAGTTCAACCTGGTTCTCCAAAAGGTGTCATAGCCTTGTATAGACCAGCACTCACACAGCTAAACTGTTGGTAGCTAAAATTCACTAAGATAGGCAAGGTCACTGACTTCAATAAGAGCAAGTTCAGCTCTCATAAAAGAGAAAGGTTTCCAAACACACAAAGGTACGGTACAGACAGTCACAATGTCAGTGGCACTATGTAGCTCTATCAGTCAAACCAGCCATTCTAGATAAAAGATAGTGAGAATTTATTTCTTGAGACACCTTGGCTTCCTGGTGAAGAGTCTGCTCTATTCAACACATGCCAGCTTGAGCACCGTGAGCCTGACCAATGCCCACTTAAGTCAATGGAAAGATGCTTACTGACTTTAATGAATTTTGGTAAGGCCCCATTTATGCTTTGATCCTGCAAAAACTTCCCCACAATTTGCTTTAGATATGTGAGTAGTCTGTCCAGTGATATGCTGTTCTGTCAATGGGACTATTCACAAGACATGAAAGTAAGCATGCCCATACATTTTCAGAGGATCACGGTTGAATTGTAAAGATGAGGATTCTGTAAACTGGGCTGATGAATATGAATAGAAGCCGGACCCGCTGCTGGCTGCTTCTGGGGCGCAGCGTGGTATTGGAGCAGGTAAGCACTAGCCTGCCTTAGCTGGGCAGCACCGCCGATGGGACTTTTAACGTCCCGATCAGTATGCTGACCAGAGCAACCCAGTGCCTTACATGCCGCGACCCAGTACCAGGTCGTGACCCGAACTTTGAAAAACGCTGTCTTAGAGATGTTCTCAAAGGTGTACAGAGCACTTGTACACTCAAATCAGATTCAAAACAAAAATGAACCACCACCCACTTTATGCTCTGAGCTTCATAATCAACATCTATAGCCCTTAGCTTAATTTTACAGTTTTGGAACTTGAAAAAGGTTTTACCATCTTGACCTGTAATTACAGAAACATTTCACACTACAGCGGTATTTCCAAAAGAATTCTTGTGAATCTGTGTGTATTAACTACAGATAAGACAAAAAAAATATGTATGGCAAAGATTTATTCATTTGTTCTGTCACACCTCAAACCTGATTTATAGCAAAACTACAGGATGTATAGATGTCTGTGTGTCTTAAGTTGTTACACACACTCATAGCCAACAGCTCCACCCCACCCCACCCACGCAATTATAGCCAACAGCCCAGTGGTTAGGGATGCAGTAGACCCAGATTCAAATTCCTGCTCTGCCTGATTTATAGAAGGGACTTGAATTCAGGTCTCTCACTATTCAAAGAATGCCCTAACAGGCTATTGGATATTCTGATGCTGGTGGGGAGGTCTCTCAATCTCGCCTGCTGAAGTTCTTCCACTTTGTATAAACAATTTAATTATTTGTTGGAGCAGCAACTTGAATGTGATACTCCCCTATTCAAGAAAAAATAAAAGGCGTACTTGTGGCACCTTAGAGACTAACAAATTTATTTGAGCATAAGCTTTCGTGAGCTACAGCTCACCAATGAAGTGAGCTGTAGCTCACAAAAGCTTATGCTCAAATAAATTTGTTAGTCTCTAAGGTGCCACAAGTACTCCTTTTCTTTTTGCAAATACAGACTAACACGGCTGCTACTCTGTCCCCTATTCAAGGTGAGTGCCATAACCACTGAGCTATACAGTTATTTTCTGTTATTCTCAGTTATTCCCAATACCTATTTTATACACAGTGGAACAGCTCCAGCAGGAGGGACTGAGAGAGACCAACCCCAGAATACCCAAGTGGTTAGGGAAGTTTCCTGTGACATGGGAAACCTGCTCCAAATCAGACAGAGCAGAGATTTGAATCTGGGTTTCCCACTTTCCAGGTGAGTGCCCTAGCCCCTGGGTATTCTGACACCCCAAAATTCCCAACCTGCCTGGCCCGACTGCTGTGTGTGGGAGGTCTAATCTGGTAGGCATGCTCTGAAAACACCTACCAGATCTCCCCAGATCAGGGAAGACAGACACAGGAATGCCTAATTTGAAAATGCTGCCAGTTTTGTGAGATCCCTTTGTAATTCTTTGCAGTCAGCTTTGGACCTAACTGCCTTGAGTAATTTTGTATCAGCTACAAACCTAGCCACCTCACTGCTTACCCATTTCTGCAGATCATTTATGAATATGTTGAACAGCACTGGTCCCCATACAGATCCTTGGGGGACCCCACTATTTACCTCTCTTCCACTGTGAAAACTGACCATTTTGTTTCCTATCTTTTAACCAGTTACTGATCCATGAGAGGACCTGCCTGCTTATCCCATGACTGCTTACTTTGCTTAAGGGCCTTTGGTAAGGGACCTTGTCAAAGGCCTTCTGAAAGTCCAAGATCTAGATCCACTGGATCATCCTCATCCAAGTTTATTGACATCTTCTAGATTGTAAAGGGAAATCATGCCTCAACAAAAGCTGTTGGCACTTTCCCAAACATATCGTGTTCATGTATGTGTCTGATAATTCTGTTCTTTACTATACTTTCAAACAATTTGCCTGGTACTGAAGTTAGGCTTACTGGCCTGTAATTGCCAGGATCGTCTCTGAAGCTATTTTTAAAAATCAGCGTTACATTAGCTATCCACCAGTCATCTGGTACAGAGGCTGATTTAAGCAGTAGGTTACATACTACAGTTAGTAGGTCTGCAATTTCATAATTGAGTTCCTTCAGAACTCTTGGGTAAATATCATTTGGTCCTGGTGACTTATTACTATTTAGTTTATCAATTTGTTCCAAAACCTCCTCTATTGATACCTCAGTCTGGGACAGTTGCCCAGTTTTGTTATCTAAAAGAATGGCTCAGGACTGGGAATCTCCCTCACATCCTCAGCAGTGAAAACCAGTGCAAAGAATTCATTTTGCTTCTCGGCAATGGCCTTGACTTCCTTGAGTGCTCCTTTAGCACCTTGATCATCCAGTAGTCCCACTGATTCTTTGGCAGGCTTCCTGCTTCTGATGTACTTACAGCAAAAAATAAAAATAAAAGTCAGTTTTTGTGTCCTTAGCTAGTTGCTCTTCAAATTCTTTCTTGGCCTACCTTATACTTTTACACTTAACCTGCAAGAATTCATTATCCTTTCTATTTTCTTCACTAGGATTTGACTTACAATGTTGAAAGGATTTCTTTTTGTCTCTAACAGCCTCTTTTATTCTGCTGTCTACCCATGGTGACATTTTTTGGTCTTCTTTGTGTTTTTTTTATTTCAGGTATACATTTAACTTGAGCCTCTGTTGTGCTGTTTTTAAATAATCTCCATGCACTTTGTAGGCATTTCACCCTTACGGCTGTTCCATTTAACTTCTGTTTAACTAGCCTCCTCATTTTTTGTGTAGTTGCCTTTTTGAAGTTAAATGCTGCTGTGGTGGCTATTTTTTGGCATGCCCTCACCCCACACCCTTACAAGGATGTTTTATTTAATTATATTATGGTTGCTATTACCAACCAGTTCAGTGATATTCACCTCTTGGACCAGGTCCTGTGTGCCACTTAGAACTAAATCAAGAATTGCCTCTCCCCTTGTGGGTTCCAGGACTAGCTGCTCCATGAAGCAGACATTGATGGAGAAGAAGTCTAAGAATTTTATCTCTGCATCCCATCCTAGCATGTGCTAGCACTACCCATACAGAGGCTACAGAACACTGGGAATACAGCATGTGAGGTATGTAGGAAAAAGGCTAATACCTTTTCTTTGCCTAAGGCAAAACTCAGGTTTAAGTCAGGCATAGCAAAAAGGAGCTAACTACACTGGCCTACATTCAACTGTGGGGCCTATCCCCACAAATCACCCCAGACTTGCTCAAAATCACCTCCCCTTCACCCTTGCCTATAAGACACCTTCTGAGACATTGCTTTCACTTACTCCTCACTAAACCACAAGACCACAGTCATGTACACCCGTAAACTGACAATCTCCACGGCAAGAGGACGCCCTCCTACACCTCCACGGACACAACTGACAAAATTCAGTGCTGAAATGAGGCACGAATGCACCTTTCAACACATCACAGTAACAGATCTGCCAAGCTACTCCAACAAATCCCTTCCGTATTCCATACAGTGAAGGCAGGTGGAGTGCATGCAGATAACTGCTGGAATTAAAATCTGTGGTGCGCAACACATACAACTTTCTCATGTCTACCTATTATACCACTCGTACCAAACCATTTCCAATGATTACTGCAGCTCTGAGGGGCAAAGTCCAGGTGCAGGGGTGGCGTGTACCTTAACTTTGTATTTCTTGGTTTTCAGAGATTTAAGCTTAGCCATTCTCGACATTCAGGAATGCCACTGGACACCCCTGGGCAACTCTGTGTTAATCAAATTTTGGGGCATTATAAGCTCTTTGGGGGTAGGCACTGTCTTTTTGTTCTGTTTGTACAGCCCTAGCACAATGGAGTCCTGGTCCACGATTGAGCTGCCTAGGCAATATGAAAATACAAATAAATAATAATAAATTAGACTAAAAGTTCAGCATGTTTTTTCACTTGCAGATTCTGGGCCATTTTTGGACAGAAAAGCAGCTGTACATATCTGACCTGTGGGGAAAAAGTCTTCTGAAAATCCTTATGATTGGGATCCTGTATTTTCAGGCTGTCACACCTGAAATAGTTTGTTTCATTTCAAATAGTATCATTTTACTCCTTTTCTTTATAAATATCCGTGCCATAAAGCAGCAGTATATGAATAATATAGTTAATTAAGTAGATTATTTCCAAGATAGTCACATTTTACAAATACTACAAATTGCTGTAATGAGCCATAAAGCCAGTGTCTCTTAGACCATGGTTTTTAGTATCTACAGAGGTATGAATTTAAGTTCCCAAGCTCATCTTATGAAGGTGTTATGCAGGTTTCCTTTGAGGACGAGGACTGATAGGTCAGATGCAGAGTAACTGCTTTGTGAAAAGTGTTTGCCCACGGCTGATAGGGTGTTTTTGTCTTTTATTGTTTTCTCAGAGACACTAGTTTGGCTCATTATGATTTGTAACCTACTAACCCTCCTTTCATCCTATCACTGTTAATTGCCCCCTTCATTTTAAGCGGTTTCTTGCAATATGTATGAACCTCTTATGCTTAACAATCTCTCCCACCTTGCATTAACTGTGATACCCTGGTTACCCTTTCCAAACCTGATGCAGAGCTCTGTGAAGCTTGAAAATTTGTCCCATCTCACCCACCTTGTGTGTCTCATATCCTGAAACCAGCATGACTACAACAACACTGCAAATTACAAATGGAACAGGACATCCAGTACTGTCTCCAATGATGTGCTAGAGGAGGCTCCTAGGGGTTCCAAAGAGCCTGTTGTTAACTTTTCTACAGAAAAGTCAAAGAAAGGTTGGGCTGATTTCCTTGCCTATGATGGAATTTACCCTTGGCTCAAAGGTGCTCTTGAGGAATATTTTTAGGTTTTTGGAATGGAGCAAACTGCATCCAATGGCAGTTATTTTCAGCAAAGTGCCTAGGAAAGTATATTACACTGGTCCCCTCTAGTTTTTGTTTTTTTGTTTTTTTTAAAAAAATACCTCAAACCCATTTCAAATTATATGTGTATAGATTTTTCTGATTTGGTTTCAGGGCAACTAAAACTCCTGAAAGAGAAAAAAAGTGAGAATATTAAGGGCTAGTTGATCCACTCAGGAGGCCAACTGCAGGTAGCTGAAGCCTACCTCTGGAAGACTGAAATGCTAACAACCTAATGCATCTCAGCAGAAGCTAATATTGAGGTCCTGGTGAAAGACCCCAACACTGGTATTAATTTTAGTGCAAAAAGGTGTTATTTATTAACTTGAATAGTTGAGATAATCGATACTCAAACAAAATTCATAGTAATGAAATTGTACTCGAAGCACATGTATGTATCTGAGGCAGCTTACAACACACACTAATAAATAATGAGAAAAGAGTTGAGAAGCATTTATGGTAAAAATACAGTTCAGTATATGTCAGTGATAAAATAGTCTCTCTTGACGTCATCTTCATTCCCATTCAGAGCACATTCCTCAAACTACAAATGAAAGAAGTAGGGCTGTCAAGCGATTTAAAAAATTTCTCACGATTGTCACGGGTTGGACCCCTTGGGATGCCACCTGCTATGCTGGGATGCCACTGAGTCAGACAATTCTGCCAGCCTGGGCCCCCTTTTACCTGGCCTTGCTGGGCTAGGCTCCCTAGCCTTTTCCAGCCAAGCACACAGACAGGGCCACACCCAGTTGCACAGAGAGACAGAGATCTGCTCTGGGAAGGCTCAGTTTAAGGGGCTTGCTACAGCTCCCAGATGACCACCTCCCTTTGGAATATAAACCCAAAGTTATATGAAATTCGCCCCCTCCCTCAACGTGAAGAGAGGTGTGCATACTTCTTGCCCCCCCGGCCCTGTTAGAAATTACAGAAACTGAGTTTAATAAACAAAACAAATTTTATTAACTATAAAAGGCAGATTTTAAGTGGTAAAAGGGGTAACAAACAGAACAAAGCAGATTAGTAATCAAATGAAATCAAACACACAAACTAAGCTTAATACACTAAAGAAACTGGTTACATGTAAGTTCTCACTCTAAATGTGGTTCTAATAATCTTCTTCACAGGCCAGATACCCTTCCAGCCTGCGTCCGGTTCTTTCCCCCAGTTCTGTCTTAGTTGTTTCCAGCAGTCATCTTGGGTGGGATAGCAGGGGAGAACTCATGACCAGGATTATCTCACTCCCCACCCTTAAATAGGATTTGCATAAAGTGGGAATCCTTTGTTTCCTAGTTTGGACCGCCCCTCTCCCCCGCTTCTCTTGGAACAGTACAGAATTTAAGATGGGTTCCAGTATCAGGTGACATGGTCATGCCTCTGTAGAGCCCCTAGAGCCATTCTTCACAAGTTGACCCACACATTCACAGGAAGACTAAGCTCTTTTGCAGTCCATTGTCTCTTGCTGATGGGCCGTCAGCACTATCTGGCTTTTTCATTGTTGTACCTGAAGTGTTAGCAGGGGGTGTCACCCAAAGTAACATAGTTGAAATATAGATACATAGTCAATACTCCTAATTTCAGATACACAAATGCTACATGCATACAAATAGGATAATTATATTCAGTAAATTATAACCTTTCCAATGATACCTTACAAGAGTTATCTTGCATAAAACATATCTTAATTATGTCATATCGTACCAAAAGCATATTTTCGTAAAGAATATGGAGTGTAATGTCACAGCAAATAATCACACTGTTAAACAATAATAGAAGACCATTTATTTAAATATTTTTGGATGTTTTCTACATTTTCAAATATGTTGATTTCAATTACAATACAGAATACAAAGTGTACAGTGCTCACTTTATATTTATTTATTATAAATATTTGCACTGTAAAAAAGAAATAGTATTTTTCAATTCACCTCATACAAGTACTGTAGTTCAATCTCTTTATCATGAAAGTTGAACTTAAAAGTGTAGAATTATGTAAAAAAAAACCCTGCATTCAAAAATAAAACAATGTAAAATTGTAGCGCCTTCAAGTCCACTCAGTCCTACTTCTTGTTCAGCCAATCGCTCAAACAAACAAGTTTGTTTACATTTCCAGACGATAATGCTGCCTGCTTCTTCCTCACAATGTCACCAGAAAGTGAGAACAGGCGTTCACATGGCACTGTTGTAGCCCGCATCGCAAGATATTTACATGCCAGATGCGCTAAAGATTCATATGTCCCTTCATGTTTCAACTACTATTCCAGGGAACATGTGTCCATGCTGATGACGGGTTCTGCTCAATAACAATCCAAAGCAGAGCAGACAGACACATGTTCATTTTCATCATTTGAGTCAGATGCCACCAGCAGAAGGTTGATATTCTTTTTTGGTGGTTCAGGTTCTGTAGTTTCCGCAACAGAGTGTTGCTCTTTTAAGACTTCTGAAAGCATACTCCACACCTCGTCCCTCTCAGATTTTGGAAGGCACTTCAGATTCTTAAACCTTGGGTCCAGTGCTGTAGCTATCTTTAGAAATCTCACATTGGTACCTTCTTTGCATTTTGTTAAAGCTGCAGTGAAAGTGTTCTTAAAATGAAAAATGTGTGCGGGGTCACCATCCGAGACTATTATAACATGAAATATGGGGGTAAAACAGAGCAGGGGACATACAATTCTCCCCCAAGGAGTTCAGTCACAAAATTTAATTAACGCATTTTTTTTTAACGAGCATCATCAGCATGGAATCATGTCCTCTGGAATAGTGGCCAAAGCATGAAGGGGCATATGAATGTTTAGCATATCTGGCACGTAAATACCTTGCAATGCTGGCTACAAAAGTGCCATGCAAAGGCCTGTCCTCACTTTCTGGTGACATTGTAAACAAGAAGCGGGCAGCATTATCTCCTGTAAATGTAAACAAACTTCTTTGTCTTAGCGATTGGCTGAACAAGAAGTAGGACCAAGTGGACTTGTAGGCTCTGAAGTTTTACATTGTTTTGTTTTTGAGTGCAGTTATGGAACAAAAAAAATCTACATTTGTAAGTTGCACTTTCACACCAAAAAGATTGCACTACAGTACTTGTATGAGGTGATTTGAAAAATACTATTTCTTTTATTATTTTTACAGTGCAAATATTTGAAATAAAAATAATATGCACTTTAAATTTAATTACAACACCGAATATTATATATATGAAAATGTAGAAAAACATCATAGAATCATAGAAGGTTAGGTTTGGAAGAGACCTCAGGAGGTCATCTAGTCCAACCCCCTGCTCAAAGCAGGACCAACCCCAACTAAATCATCCCAGCCAGGGCTTTGTCAAGCTGGGCCTTAAAAACCTCTAAGGATGGAGATTCCACCACCTCCCTAAGTAACCCATTCCAGTGCTTCACCACCCTCCTAGTGAAATAGTTTTTCCTAATATCCAACCTAAACCTCCCCCACTGCAACTTGAGACCATTGCTCCTTGTTCTGTCATCTGCCACCAATGAGAACAGCCTAGATCCATCCTCTTTGGAACCCCCTTCAGATAGTTGAAGGCTGCTATCAAATGCCCCCTCTCTCTTCTCTTCTGCAGACTAAACAAGCCCAGTTCCCTCAACCTCTCCTCATAAGTCTTGTGCCCCAGCCCCCTAATCATTTTTCGTTGTCCTCCACTGGACTCTCTCCAATTTCATCCACATCCTTTCTGTAGTGGGGGGCCCAAAACTGGATGCAATACTCCAGGTGTGGCCTCACCAGTGCCAAATAGAGAAAAATAATCACTTTCCTCGATCTGCTGGCAATGCTCCAACTAATGCAGCCTGATATGCCGTTAGCCTTCTTGGCAACAAGGGCACATTGTTGACTCATATCCAGCTTCTCATCCACTGTAATCCCCAGGTCCTTTTCTGCAGAACTGCTGTCTAGCCACTCGGTCCCCAGTCTGTAGCAGTGCATGGGATTCTTCTGTCCTAAGTGCAGGACTCTGCACTTGTCCTTGTTGAACCTCATCAGATTTCTTTTGGCCCAATCCTCCAATTTCTCTAGGTCACTCTGGACCCTATCCCTACCCTCCAGTGTATCTACCTCTCCTCACAGCTTAGTGTCATCCACGAACTTGCTGAGGGTACTATCCCTCCCATCATCCATATCATTAATGAAGATGTTGAACAAAACTGGCCCAAGGACGGACCCCTGGGGCACTCCGCTTGATACCAGCTGCCAACTAGACATCAAGCCGTTGATTACTACCCGTTGAGCCCGACGATCTAGCCAGCTTTCTATCCACCTTATATTTAATCCAAAATATTTAATAAATTTTAATTGGTATTCTATTGTTAAACAGTGTGATTAAAACTGCGATTAATCAGGATTTTTTTTTTAACTGCGATTAATATTTTTTAGTTATTCACATGAGTTAACTGCAATTAATCAACAGCCCTAGAAAGAGGTAAGTGTCCCCAAATCCAGTACCACTAGGTTGCAGCATATACAGCACTTCTTGTGCTCTGTTGCACAGGCTGCTAATGTCCCATTTTTAGTTTTATTACTTTATAAATCCAACACATCCCAAAAATAGAGCTTATATTTTTTTTAAATATTTCACTCATTTAACTGCATAATTCTCCCTCACCTATTTTTCACGAGTCTTCACTGTGAGGAGTGGTACTTCATAATTTAAGTAAAAAAATATTTGGTAGAGAGAAGAGTAACTACTGTCTGGTTTACAGCTCAGGCTGAATCAGAGTACTATTAGCACTGTTTTTAAAAAGTCCAAAGCAACAAAACATAACAACCAAATTAGCACTATGTCCACCAAAGAAGTCACACCAGTGCCTCTGTAGGATGCCCCAATTGTTGTTACTAATTTTATTTCAAGTAAGATTCAAAAATATTTTTTTCTGTCAGCAGGAAACTGACATAAGAGAGGACAATCTTCTAAGATCGTATTAATATAAACAGAAAACATAGAGTTAGAATCATAGAATATCAGGGTTGGAAGGGACCTCAGGAGGTCATCTAGTCCAACCCCCTGCTCAAAGCAGGACCAATCCCCAATTAAATCATCCCAGCCAGGGCTTTGTCAAGCCTGACCTTAAAAACTTCTAAGGAAGGAGATTCTAGAAGAGTCTTAGAAGAAAAACTTCTAAGGAAGGGAGGTGGTAGAATCTCCTTCCTTAGAAGTTCAAGTCCCACTTCCCCATAAACTGATTTAAAATAACACTGTGCCAGTACAACTGTGAAGATACCAAAACAGCACAGTTATAAATGAAAGCTCAAAGCTGCCATTTCTCTAGTCATCAGACATGCACTCTCAGACGCCTACAAAATAAGCGAACTTAAGAAAAGTTAAATTATTCATATAAATGTGCTCACTTCTTTGGACAGAATTACAATATTACCGGATGAAGGAAACGTAATGTAGTTGGGGGTAAATTAGATGAAGATTTTCATGAAATCTTTGTTTACAAGTTAATCCAAATTGGTTTGGTTATGTTCCCTATTACATGGGATGCAAAATGCCTGAAAGGCAACACAGACAACGATTGGGGTCAATATTTCAAATTATGGCTAGGTGTCCATCAGGCTGCCACCTAGATATGTGATCAGCCTAAAATTATTAACCATTTCATTCCTGATCTAGAAGAGATGAGTACCATGGTAAATAAACTCAAAATCAGCAGAGGGTCCAGTCACATTGAGTCAGTTGCTGGAGCAAGGCCTAAAATAGACATCATTTTCAACACAAGGTAAGTCCAGAGAAACATTGCAGAAGGACTTAAAATGGAAAGTTGCCAAATAAGATTTAACCTGGATGGTAACATATATGAGGAAAAATAAGCAAAACCACAGCTTTAATTAGGGAAAGTAATGCTAACAGAGGTCTAGTGGTGGTAGTATAAGAGATACAACGCAATATAGTGGCAGAAATACGAGTGCAATTTTGGGCTGTATACACCATCTTATGCCTTCATGAAACATGGAAGTTTTAGCTTTTCTCTACATGGCTCCAATGATACAATTAGAATAGTCTTTAACTCTGAACAACTCCCCAGAAAAAAGATGTAGACAAATCAAATTACTGGGGATTCAAAGAGCAAACAAAATTATTAAGCAGTTTCAGGGATTCATTAGAATAACTAAAGAAATAGCTTAACCAAAAAATGATTCATGAGGAAGGTGCTTATGACAACTATTGACAAGTACTTAAGTTTGAAAGATTGTAGATTTTTTGAGGCAGGGGTTTATCTACCTAGGGCTAATGGAGAATTCCGATCCTCTGTCAGTTCACGCCTCCAGGCAGAGTTCCTCTGGGCGGCGTCCACTGACTCCTTTGACACCTTTGAGGAGCAATGGGCGCTGTCCGAGGTTCTCTGCTCGGTGTGCCTGTCAGGTTCCCTTCGTTTGACCCTTTGACCGCATTCCTGTCCCTGTTGTTCATTAGTTGTCCCCCGTAATTATTTGGTTTCCCAGGTCCTGTGGACCCCCCCCTTAGGCTGGGGGGGGATCCTTTAGCAGTGGGCGGGCTTTGCCCGCTCACTTCCTGGATCCCAATAAGGCTAATGGGGAATTAATTTAAAAAATTAGGCTAAATATTAGGAAAAAATGTGTAAATGATGAAATCAAATAGGTTTGGAACAGTCTCCTAAAGGAGGGGGCAGAAGTTCTATCACTTGAGGCATTTAAAACTAGACTGGAGAAAAAGAGTATAAGATATGCTGCAGCAAGTAGTCCTGCACTGGTTTGTGGGGAATGGACGAATGAGCTAAGATTGCTATTTTCCATCCCAGGCAAATTCTCCCCTTCGAGTGTCCCATCACTGGCCGTTGGGGATATTTGCTGCTAGCAGCCAAAGACTGGCTACATGCAACCATAGGCAGTCCCATCATACCACCCCCTCCATAAACTTATCAAGCTCAGACTTGAGGTCAGTTATGTCCCCCTCTCCCCCCCGCCTCCCTTGTATTTATCCCTTTGAGGTATTTATAGACAGCAATCATGTCTCCCCTCAGCTTTCTTTTGCTTAGGCTAAACAAGCCAAGCTGTTTGAGTCTCCTCTCATAAGGTAGGTTTTCCATTCCTCTGATCATCCTAGTAGCCCTTCTCTGCACCTGTTCCAGTTTGAATTCATCCTTCTTAAACATGGGAGACCAGAACTGCACACAGTATTCCAGATGAGATCTCATCAGATCTCATATAATGGTACTAACACTTCCCTATCTCTACTGGAAATACCTCACCTGATATATCCTAGGACTGCGTTTGCCTTTTTCACAGTCACATCACATGTGAGCCCAAGTCAGCTGACACGGCATGTAACACAAGTTACAGTAAGAAAATACCCAAATTCAGCATCACTGATTTCTCCTCCAATATGAAACCAACCTGCAAGGCCCTGAAATCTACTGCCACTTAGCAGAGGGGTCACAGAATTTAGAAACTAGCTACTTTACCAGAATATATCAGAAACAGAAGAGATCCACAAAAAGTAAACAAAAGCATTTTTGTTACAGACTGTATTCAGAGTTGACCTGAATACCTGACTAACAGCCAGAATCTTCCCCTTTATGTTCCATCCCCAGTGTTTTGAAACACCTCCTGTGTTTCAGCAATGTTTAGAAACTGCACTAATCAACTAGAAAGAATCAATTCAGCGATGATCAACACAGATTAGTGTCACAGGTGCCATATAAGAACCTAGGTAGCTAGAGTGGCTGGATTTATAGTGCAGTTACATTCTGAACAGTAACATTTTTGGGGGTCCATGTTTAATCTTCCTTACTGATTGTTACAACCTGGCCCAGTCCCTCTCTAGAGGGTCACCAGTCTGTTGTAAATAGATTCAAACACTGGGTCATACATGCTTTCAAGTCAACTGGATTTGTGTCTAGTCACTGTTTCTAACTTTGGGTTTCTAGGGAACACCCCCAAATTCAGATTTCTTGTCAGAGCCCTTCCTTGGGTCTTGGGACTCTGCAGTTCAGCTGCCTAGTCCCCAAAAGCAGCACCTCAGACCTCCCGAGCCCCCTATTTGCCAGCAATGGTCCTTCAGAGTTTCACCTAGCTGTGCACACACTGGCTTCTAGCTTAACCCCTTCGGAGGCAACATGGCGGAACACAGGTTTAGTATGGAATTTCTTAACTACAGTCACTTTACTCTTAAAAAGCTACAGAATGGTATAAATCTTTGCAAAATAAAAGCCCTGGAATGTACCCTTCCCTAGTCTGATCTCACCCCTTCTAGGAGTCTGAGGTTTGTCAGCATTACAGGCTAGGAAGAGTCTCTCCTCCAGGCTCTCTCTCCAGCCTGTCCTTCTTACAAGAGGCCATGTGCGTTCGCCCTTGCTCAGAAAAGCACCCTCTTAAATACAGTTTGTCTCTTTTTGCCACATCTCTTGGCTGAAAAGCTGCAGATCGACCAGCCACCTGTGTAGAAAAAACTTTGTTCCTTGGGGCTGGGCCAGCAGTTGAGAAAATCAAAGGTGATGGCTCCATATTGTTCTGTGATGGCTTCTCAGTGTTAGTCCTTCAAGAAGTCTTTCCTAGGCAGGGGAGCTCTCTGGACTACATCACAATAGGCTTGCTTTGGGAAAGGTTATATATAATACAATATATATAATACAATTGATATATAATACAAAATGGTGGTCCTAATATAAAATACAGTTTACAATTTCATATACATATATCCCACTCTGTCACAGACTCTATATCCAATTTGCTCCGTTTACACCAGAAGACTATTTTTCCAACTGTTCAACATGCAAATTCAACCTGGGAACTGGAAATCAAGCTATGTTCTTTGAAAATCCTATATCATCATTAGGAACAAAGATTCCTCAATCAAAACCTGGCAATTTTGTTGACGAGGCACAAGGAATAGAATCCAGCTTATTCCTCCATAGCTGTATTGGCTCTCCATTGCTAACAGCAGTAAAAACTTCCCTGTGTCAGTAAAGTGAACAGCTATGGCTCAAAGATACACAGAGAGCCAATCTGGTGAATAAAGTGTTGCCATTTTTACAGTCCCTTTTCTGGCTATATCACACTTTAAAAGAAAAAAAAAAAGACGTCATATCCTTGTTACTCCCATGTACCTCATGATATATCATGTCATGTCACACAACTCAGTTTAGGGCCTGAACCTGCTCCCATTCAAGTCAACAGTAAAACTCCCATTGACATCAACAATGCTACGGCCCTAAGTACACTCTGATTTAGAATTGCAATTCTATTATTTTGCAGATTCCATGAAACTGTGGTGCTATCATGTGACACATCAGGCTACCTAGACTTAAAGGAAACATAAAAAGGGGAAAAAAATGAATTTGTGCCCCTTTGTGTTTCTTTATAATATGTTTTTTACTTTGCTTTTTATATTAGAAATATCATGAATGTCAAATCTCATCTTCCCTGGTTTTGTTAGAGGACTTCCTGGAGGTCTCAGCTGTGGATTGTGTTCTTTCTCAATCCAAAACTGAAAAAGTGTTGTGGGGGAGAAGAATCTTTAATAAAGCCGTATTATCGCCCAAGTGTTTATAGGCATTTGAGTTCAACAGACATTGACCAAAAAAAAAAAAAAAAATCACAGACAAAAACAAGTCTTAAACAATCTGAGAAAATACTTATTGTGGAAGAGAATCTGATCCATAGAGCCTAACTGTGCAAACTGTGTAGTACCTTCTGAGAGTTCTGTGTGCCCTCATTTCCCACTTAGTAAATGCTTTAATGGCCTATGATTGTAGGGTGTCCTATAAGACCCAATCAAAAACTTTGCCTTGAAATACTTTCTTTGAATACCACACAAACACATAAAAGGCACATTGGAAGGAGAACAGGTAGGGTGGCTTTCAGGATACATAGGACATTGTTTCTGAAGAGACCATAAAAGTGCACTAGGCTATGACACTGATTTATATTTCTCTCCATAGTGTAGCTCAAATGCATCTTACAGAACTGCTATTATTGTATGTCTCCACCTAACCTCAAACTGCTTGAAGTTCCTACGGTATTTACAATTCTTTGGAGTGAGTGCTTTTCTTGATTTTGCTTCTCACCTAACTCATTCCTAGTTTCCATCCACACACTGGATTCCTTTGTCTAAAATACATGTTATCCAAAGTCTTTGAAAATATTTTAAATCAGTTTTGCTTACTACTCAGTTCATGTATTTTTAATTACTTTGGCCTGCCAATTTTAGGTTTGAGACATAAGTCATGTTGCATAAAGATTAGAATAAAGTTGCATACAGAAAATGTTCAATATTTCTCTGAAATTCAAATTTAACAAAAGATATACTCTGATCCTTCATATCTTCATACGCATACATAGAGCACTATGACGACTAAACACGTGACAGATGAAGACTGTATTGCTAAAGCAAAATAAAAAGCTAGCTGTGTACCCCTCATACCTGAGCCTTAACCTGGATGGTAGTGGCTTTTGTCCATAGGAGATCATTCTGCTCTAAATTTTACGCTCTAGAGACATCCTCCCATTCACAGTATACTCACCACTGTTCCCTCTAAGCTGTGCGCGTGTGCGCACGCACACAGATCCTAAACCCCACGCACACAGCAAAACACCACGCGCACAAAAATTTGCACAGAAGCACAACAATTTGGAAAGAAGAAATTTTTTGCACACATGGCCTGTCAAAAATCTGCACAGAAGAAATTTTTGCGCACACAGCCTGTCAAAAATTAGAGGGAACATTGATACTCACCGATTTATAACAGCAACTGTATACTTTTCAAACTCCATGCTTTAAAGCCTTTCTTCCTTCCCTTTTACAAGTCGTAGTTTCAGAGTGTTATTAGATTGATCAAAAACATGTAAATAAATTAGGGCTGTCAAACTATTTTAAAAAATCTCAATTAATTGCGAGATTAAAAAAATAGTCACGATTAATCACAGTTTTAATTGCACTGTTAACCAATAATAGAATACCAATGTAAATTTATTGTAAATATTTTTGGATGTTTTTCTACATTTTCAAATATGTTGATTTCAATTACAACACAGAATACAAAATGTACAGTGCTCACTATATATTATTATTTTTATTAAAATATTTGCACTGTAAAAAAGATAAATAAATATTTTTCAATTCACCTCATACAAGTAAGTACTGTAGTGCAATCTCTTTAGCATAAAAGTGCAACTTACAAATGTAGAATTTTGTTTTCACATAACTGCACTCAAAAACAAAACAATGTAAAAATTGAACCTGCAAGTCTATTTCTTGTTCAACCAGTCACTAAGACAAACTAGTTTGTTTACATTTATGGGAGATGCTGCTGCCCACTTCTTATTTACAATATTATCTGAAAGTCAGAACAAGCATTCACATGGCACTGTTGTAGCTGGCGTTGCAAGGTATTTACGTTCCAGATATGCTAAAGATTATTATGCCCCTTCATGCTTCGACTTGTAGATTGCACTTTCACAAAAATAATAATATAAAGTGAGCGCAGTACACTTCGTATTCTGTGTTGTAACTGAAATTAATATATTTGAAAATGTAGAAAAATATCCACAATATTTAGAATAAATTTACATTGGTATTCTATTATTGGTTAACAGTGGATTAAAACTGTGATTAATCATGACTATTTTTTTAATCTAGTTAATTTGTTTTGTGTTAATTGCTTGAGTTAACTGCAATTAATTGACAGCCCTAAAATAAATCCATACCTCTTATGTCATCTCATTTCCATACTTCAAATCACTAAAAGCCAGGATTCTGAAGCCCTTATTCATAAAGAGTATTTCCTTACTCTTTGAGTAGTTCCACTGATTTTAAATAAGATACTGTTCCAGGTGAGTGAGGGTATCAGAATCTGGCTCTAAATAATAACATGGACCAATAATGCCTATTAGAGTTAGCTAGTTAGTTATTCCTGTCATTTATGAGCCATGGAGGTAAAATGAATAAATAACATGCATAGAATAGATCTAATAGGCTGAATAAAGAGAAATATTTGAAAACATACTTATCAGACATTTCCCCCAAACAACTACCAGAAAGAGCTAATCTTTAAAAGAGATGAGCAACAATGTTTCTTTCTGTGCCTTGTTTCACTTTATTAATATTGGCTGAGGCTAAAAATATCCTTGGCTCATACTATCTCTCTATTAATATTCCAGCACACAACTGCTACTCTTTTCTTACTGCAATGTATCCATTCCTGTGGAATTCATTAACAGCTCTCATATTTGTCAGACTAAGGTATAAGAAGTTATGATCTTGCTTTCTAGAAAGCTAACACCTGAACCAGAAAATGAAAAACAAAACAAAAAACCAGCACTATCATTTTGTATATCTAAAATTTAAAACTATCTGTATTCTGGTGCCTAGTAAAATCTGAGGCCTACAACCTACAGTTTATAGCTAGTACCAGATTAAAGATTTATTGAATACCAGCTGACTTTCTGCTAAAAAACATTGATCTTATTATTTCTGTGTTCACCCACACTTACATTACATGCACAACAAAAGCAGCTGACAACGGTACAATTACCTACAGAGATGAATCTCTTCCAGCGGTGGACTATCAGAGGCATGGTGTTCAGTCTGGCTTTTGCACTGGCTGCGTGAAGATAAAAACAGCAGCAGTGCTTGAAAGGTTTCTACAGCATTAGTGGGCTCAAAGCTGATTAAAATGATCCCTCTGGTAAATCTGTGAAATATATGATTTGCACTTCCAAACTGCTCTGTGTTTGATTTACAGAAGGAAGGTGCAGAGTTGTGCGTACATAAAGAGAGGGCTGTAGCTCTGACTGGAACATTCTGATAGATTTCAGCTTTAAAAAACATTACAGGCATAGTTCTGCACTTCAATTTTTAAAATAACAATCTGAACCATTTACTCCCTCTGCCCCCACCCTCTCCATTGAGTTTTAAAGCAGCATAATTCTGAACAAAAGGAAATCCAAACAGAATTTAAGCACAGACCTTTGACAATCTCCATACATTGTTTCCCCAAGGAAGGGATGCAATTGTACGTTTTAAGAATTCTGACATTCGTTTAATTGGGGGTGGGGTAGGGTTACCACCTGGCTTGTATTTGACCAGCCTGGATGTTTTTTTTAATGGATTTGCCAGTTGCCAGAAAAACAACTTAATCTGTCATTTTTTTCTTGGGTCTAAAGATTTGCACTATTATCACATTACACTAGGATATCTAATGTTAAAAGTTAGTGTCCCACTAAAGATGCTGCAGTGTTCCTACTTCCAGAGTTTAAGTAAGAAAATAATGTTATCAATCTTATCTATATGTGCTTTCTCTCTAGAGACTGTAAGTAGCTGTTCAAGGGGAGAGGGATTGTGAAGTTGCCTTGTGGTTGGGATTGCTGAGAGCTTGCCTTGCGGGGTTTGCCAGTTTTTTTGCTTTCAAAGGTGGCAATCCTAGAATGGGTAGAGATTTTAAGTGCTTTTATTCTTTTTTACCTAGCTTTTTTCCTCATTTCAGTTTTGAAAAAGCTTGATACTACATAGCAAAGTATATGGTATATGTTTGGGATCTTGAGTGAATAAACAAACCAACCAGCTGAAAAAGCCAAAACATTCAGCTGAGACAAAGTGGGTGAGGTAATATATATAATTGGACCAACTTTTGTTGGTAAGAGAGACAGAAGTTGGTCCAATAAAAGATACTACTTCACCCACTTTGTCTCTCTCATATCCTGGGACCAACACAGGTACAACAACACTGCATAAAACATTCAGCAATCATTTGAACTGAACCAAATCCTTTCTTCTGAGTTCAGAATGGATGGGAGAAGGTCCTGCCCTCATTCCTTGCTTCCTTCCTCCCCAAGACCTGTGATAGCTGCCCGTTCCATTGTGGGGGCCCCATTACTATCATAGCTGAACACCTCACAATTTTTTCAATGTATTTATTCCCCCAACACCCTCATAAGTGTGTATTATCCCCATTTTATAGACCAGGAACTGAGGTAAAGAACAGTTAAGTAACTTGCCCACGGTCATATAGGAAGTCTCTCGAAAACTCATATCTTCTGTCTCCCAGGCTACCACTCTAACCACAAGACCATCCTTCTTCTCAGTACATGCTCTCCAGAGGATTTCCTTTGAAATCTCTGGTAGCCAGACCCAACAGAGTGGCTGCAATACAGCTAGGCCTCAGTGGCATATTTGGTGTTAGAAGAGGTTGATTGCAGGATTGTTGTGCAGGAAGCAGTACTTAATTTGTGCCAGGGCTTGCCAGGGCTGAGCTGGGCCCAGCACCTCTAGGCTTGGCAGTTCATAGCTCCGGCACCTTTGGGCTTGCTGCATCAGTTATGAATGTAAAAAAATTGTTTGAGCACCAGCACCTCTTTCATTACCAATTAAGCACTGGCAAAAGGTAAGGCTGTGGAATCTATAAACCAGGAGTGGGTACCGAGAAAGACAACTGGAGGTTGGGAACTACTTGAACTTGCACCAACTTCCTTAGTTGCTTTTCCTGAGATAACTGCCCTCCCCTTCTGAACCCTGAGGTTATAGACCAAGGGAGGTGGAAGGAGCTCCCAAGAGTTTCAACAAGCATCTGAATTTTCAGATGCTTATCCAAAGCATACCTCCAGATCTTTTCAGACTTTCCCTTTAGTGGGATGGATTAAAGCAGGATCCGTGGGATCCAGTCCCCCCAGTCAGAGGGAGACTGGATGGAACAGTGAGTCAAAGGTAAAGTAGTAGGTACAGCAGACTGGCTGATTGCTAAGGTGGAGTGAGTACGGTTGTCTCACATGAGAGTAAGATCAAACATCCAGGAGTGAGAAGATAAGAGTCGGGTGGCGGGGGGGAGGTGTTGAGGAAGAACCTGCTGGGGGCGGGCAACAAAAGGTGTCCCTTGGAGGGAAGAAGCATGAGATTTTAATCTCACCAGCTCCCATTTAGCCTTAATTCACCTCTGCCCATCCCTAAGAAACATTACTATTGCATAACACATGAGGGAGATCCTAGGGCAAATATGAGGAATCCTCAAATTCTCAGGAACGTTATCCATCCTCTACAGATGAATCCATAAACACAATAAAATATAGCTATTTGTGTGTGCTTTCAGAAACGCTGCTGTCAACAATCCTCACATTAAAGCTAGCAAGAGCCAGCCTGTCCAGTGGTCTGGTTGTAGTACCCTGCTGTATGTCATGTGGGAGACCTGGTTTTGATTCATAGATTACAATCCCAGAAGGGATTATTATGCCCCTGTAGTCTATGGCCTGTGCGATACAGGAGGTCAGAACTTCCCCAAAATAATTCCTATAGCAGATCTCTTAGAAAAACATTCAATCTTGCAGTGGCACTGGAACAATTTTTATAGTAGGGGTGCTGAAAGCCATTGAACAAAACTGTAAAACCTCATGTACCCCTGAGTAAATTGCTCCAACGGTTAATTACTCTCACCATTAAAAAAGTTATGCCTTATTTCCCATCTGAATTTGTCTAGCTCCAGCTTCCAGCCATTGGTTCACATTGGCTTTCTCTGCTAGACTGAAGAACCCATTATTAAATATTTGTTCCCTACGTAGATACCTGTAGACTGTAATCAAGTCACACCTTAACCTTCTCCCTGTCTCTCACTCACCAGACCAGCAGCACCTAGGATTACGGTTTGTGGAGGCAGCATCTGTCACACCTGGAGAGGTGTAAGCCAGTGAGCTAGCTCACCGGCCTCTGCACCAAAGAAAACACTGCACCCACCTCATTTTAGTCCCTTTCTCTTAAGGGCTTCAGCTTTATTTCTTCAAAATAACACAAATTTATCACATCAGTCATGTATCTTCCCCAAAACAGAGGCCACTGCAGGGGCCTATCTACGCACCACAGGATTACGCTCTGCAGATCATCTTCCTAGAAGCCAGGCAAATCTCTCTGCTCCCTTCTACTTCATAACATGCTCCCTGTAGGATCATGCTCAGCACGCCATCTGCTTGAGAATCACATATAAACTGGAACCCAGATCCACAAAGGTATTTAGGCACCACTGCAATCCACAAAACCCTTACTCGGCTGCCATCTAACCCTGTAAGAACCTAAGGTCCTGCCTCTGGACATGTGCACTGCAGCCTCATTCTAAGCTCCTGGACACCTAAGCCCCAGCATGATCCTCAAACCAGGAGAAGATAGGCACATACCTCCCAACAGTCCTGGGTTTCACGCAACTATCCCGCTTTGACCCCATAAACCCTGTGTCCCCGTTGAAGCAGCTCCTGTCCCACAGGGCTGGCTGGCTGGCCTTGGCTCCCTGCTCCCAGCATTACAACCTAGTCCCTGACACAAGGGATCACAGAGCCGCTCACTCAAATTTGGCTCAGCTACCTCCCTCACTCTGCAAACCTGGGGAACTAGGCCAAACCTGAGTCTTTCAAAAGGGAAGAGGCCAGTGCACCTGTGACTAATCGGTTCACTTCAACTGGGCTGACAAAGGAGCAGGTGAAAGCTGCCTGAGAGGTCCCTGAAGGAAGACAGGAAGGGGCAGGTGAGAGCTGTCTGAGCACATGAAAGAGTTAGATAGGAAAGGGGCAGAGAGAGCAAACATGGGGCTGTCACTGCCTGAGAGAGGACTCTAGAGCAAGAGGAAGGCCCAGGGGAGTGCCCTGTGGCCACTGTCCTGTACAAGGGCCTGCGAGAAGCCCAGGATGATGTGAGACTTTTATTAAGCCTAGGATGGGTGGACATTGTATTATTGTTTCATTTGAGCTTTTGACTCTA